>NC_092710.1:243991795-244610128 GCF_047496885.1 Scyliorhinus torazame
GAATTATTTTTCAAGACAGTCAAGATAATTTCTTTGGGGACATCCCATGATGTTGAAAGGCACTATATAAATGAAAGTTTTTCCCCCAGACTTTCGGTGGCATAATGTAAGGGAAAGACGCGCACAAAGTGGCTCCCGCTAGAGAACTGAACATTTTGCGCTTTTTCTTGGTCCACGGGTAGTTTCTTCCTTGGAAACTTACGATACTTATCGCTATTACAGTTTTCTTTCTTTGTTGAAATGCCCAGAAAAAACAAAGAGAAGAAACCCGTCGACAGAGTCTGAAGCCTCTTGGAGCTCAGCAGCAAGTAAGATGGCAAAGTCGGCCTTTGTCTCTCTGTCCACCCCACTAACGGCCGAGGTTCTCACGAGTATCTTGGCGAAAAGGTTTGAGAAGCACAGTCACATTGTGTCGGAAGATCTGAAAAGATCAATCAAAGAGGCCTTGGTCCCCATTCGAGCAACTCTGGGAAAAACTAATGAGACTGTCGAAGTTCAGGGAGTCACGATCAAAGTATGGAGCTGGCTTTATCAGACCACAGTGATCGGATTGCCACGCTGGAGTTCGATCTGACGTCGGTGGCTGATTCTAATAAATTGCTAAGAACCTACCTGAGTGAGCTGGAAAAATGGACTAGGAGGCAGAACAGCTGGATTGTGGGGTTGCCGGAGGATATTGAGGGCTCCGCCCAACGTCCATCCTGGAGAGTAGACACTATTGTTGGCTGATAGAAAAAACAGTTCTGATCATATGTCCACTTCCATGGACGACTATATAAAATCGAACAAGTCCGATTCAATCTCACCATCCATGTTGTGGGAGGCTCTTAAGGTAGTCCTCAGGGCAGAAGTTATCAACATATATGTTGAAGACAATGAGGAGGGGGCAGCAGAGGCTGGTAGATTCCATTCTATAGGTGGATCATGAGTACTCGCTTGGTCCCACTCTGGAGCTATTGGCAAATAGGAAAAACGACACCCCAGTTCGATATTATCTACTAGCAGGCCAGTATGTCAGTTACAACGCTCCATGGACACTTTTTATGAGTGCGGGGAGAAGGCCAGTCATCTTCTGGCTCACTAACTCAACAGCAGCAGCCTCTTGGGAGATCATACAGATACCGAATTCGACCGGCAACCTAGTTTCCGTCCCTCCCCAGGTCAATGGGGCTGTTAAATCCTTTTACCACAATCTCTATAGATCGGAGCCCCCTGCAGGTAAATTGGTCATGTCCGAAGACTGTCTAGCCATCCCTACGGTCAAGGTGGATAAGAGCAGTGAGTTGTCCTCCCTGTTACGCCCAGACGAGATTTTAAAATGTTTTGGGCTGATGCAGTCTCGCAAGACCCTTGGTCTGAATGGCTTTCAAATTAACATTTATAAGACGTTCTCGGAGCGGTTTGTAATTTCATTATTGGACATGTGTAATGATTCCATTTCCCGGGGTCGCTGCCTCCGACCGTCACTCAAACCTCTATTTCCCTGCTGCTTAAGAGGGACAAAGACCCGACAGAGTGTGGCCCATACCATCCCATCTGGCTTTTGAATGCGCGTGTCAAGCTACTCGCTAAGGTGTTGCCACTCTCCGGTTGGAGACTTGCCTCCCAAATATAATTTTGGAGGATCAAACAGGCTTTGTGAAAGGCCAACAACTGTTGGCCAAAATACGTCGCCAGTTAAATGTTATCCTTTCCCTTCCCCCAGTACCCAAATCTGAGGTGATAATGTCTCTTGATGCCGAAAAGGCATTTGACAGATTGGGATTGGAGTATTTATTCGAGATTTATAGGCGGTTTGGATTTGGTCATAAACTTGCTCCATGGGTTTGCCGGTTATATAATGCCCCTACTGCCAGTGTTCGTACGAACATTTTGAACTCTGGTTATTTTCCCTTGAATATGGACACTAGGCAGGGCTGCCCACTTTCTACATTCCTGTTCACCCTGGCAACAGTGCCACTCTCTATAGCGTTAAGGTTCTGTAGTCAATGGACGGGTATTAGCCGAGATGAGGTGGAGCATCGGGTGTCTCTCTATGCAGCTGACCAATCTCCATATATTACGGATCCGACCCACTCCATCGATGGCATAATGAAGTTGCTTAACACCTTTGGTTCCTTCTCTGGGTATAAATTGAACTTAGCCAAGAGTGAATGTTTCTCGGTTAACTCCCCCTTGGAGGCAAGCCTAATTGGGGACGTTACCCCTTCGCCTTTGTAAGACAAGATTTTGCTATCTGGGAGTCGGGTGGCCCACAACTGGGCCACATTTCATAAGTTAAATTACACAAGTCTGTTCAATAATGTCAAAACAGATTTGCAGAGGTGGAATAACTTTCCTCTCTCCTTGGCAGGTAGGGTTCAAACTGGTAAAATTAACATGCTCCCAATGTTTTTCTTTTTAGCCCCTTCCCATTATCAAGGTCAATAAATTGATATCCTCTAATATTTGGAGTGGTAAGAATCCTGGAACCCGTAGCGTTCTGCTCCAAAGGGACGGACGGTCAGGGTACTTGGCCTTCCACAATTTATTGTTCTATTACTGGGCCGCTAACATAAAAAAATTCTGTTGTAGATCAGTGAACCCAAATCTATTTGGGGACAAATGAAGGCTCGCTCCTGCTCTACTTTACTTGCCATAGTCACAGCACCATTGCCCCTCCCCCAACTAGCTATTCCTCAAACCCTATGGTGGTCTCCTCTCTCAGCGATTGGAAACAGTCACACAGCATTTTAAGCTCCTTTTCTTCACTAGCCCCTATTTGCAACAATACTGTCTCTGTTGGACGTAACATTTAAACTGTGGGAGGTGAAGGGTCTGGAGCATTTAGGGGACCTGTTTATGGAGGGGACATTTGGCAGTTTTAGGAAGTTAGCAGATAAATTCCAGCTGCTCAATTCTAGCCTTTTCCGGTATTTTCAGGTTCACGATTTCTTGTGTAAGGCTTTTCCTTCCTTACTCTGGCGCCACCTCCTTCCTTGATGAAGAGGGTTCTGTCCCTGGTGAGGGGTCTATTTTGAACCTATATGGTTATATTCTTTCATCAGGTTTTGTTCCGTTAAGCGGTGTGAGGACGAAATGGGAAAGTGAATGGGGCCCCATTCTTACTGATGGAGTTTGGAGTGAGGACCTTCACAGGGATAACTTCACATCATCATGTGCTCAGCTGAGCCTAATCCACAGCCTAATCCTATTACACAGGGCACACTTGACTAGGGCAAGGATGAGTGTTTTTTCCCCAAATGCTGAGGATAAGTGTGATCACTGTTCTCTTGGTCCAGCTAGTCATATGCATATGTTCTGGTCCAGCCCCAAACTCGTAAGTTTCTGGGTTACATTTTTTAATACCATGTTGGAGATACTCCATGTAGATTTAGACCATGTCCGCTGGTGGCCTACTTGGGGTGCCGGATTCATCGGTGATTCAGTCTGGGGTAGAGGCGGATGTTGTCACCTTTGCCTCACTGACAGCCCGGAGGCAAATATTGCTTGATTGGAGATCTCCCACTCCGTCCAGTGCATCTGCCTGTTTGGGTGACTTCATGTCATTTTTACATTTGGAAAAAGTCAAATTCACTATTGGGGGGTCGGGTGGAGAGGATCTATCTAAGACGGCAACCATTCGCTTCCTTTTTTTAAGGAGTTAGTCAGTTGTTAGGGGGTTTAGATTAGTTTAATTATGGATTGTGTACTTTTGTTTTACTTTTATATTTGAATGTGATTTCTTGTGTGTTCTGGTTTGTATTGAAGATTATGAAAAGATTTTAATAAAAATACTTCTAAGAAGTTTTTTTTTCCAAAAACAAAACAACAAGATATCTGCAAACTAGTTACCTGAAGTACATAGTATTTATGGAAGGATTGTTCATTGCAGCACCTCTAAACTATGTTGATTGGATTTCCACAGATATCTGTGATTACTGAAGGGATCAGTGACGCTAAAAATAAAAAATACTTTAAAAAAATTAACGGCCTGCCTTTTACTTTCTCAGGAGGGCATCAAAGATTCCATGGCATTATTTTGAAAAGATCAGAGGAAGTTCTCCCCCGTGTCCTGGCCAACATTCATTGCTCATCTTGATCACCAAACAGATGGTCTGGTCACGGTCACAGTTCTGGTTGTGAAAGCTTGCTCTGCACAAATTGGCTGCCGCATCACCAAAACTACACCAGTGTCTACAACCGAAAAATAATTCATTGGCTGCAAAGCATTTTGGGGACATCCTGGGGTGTTGAAAGGCACCGGCTGGTTTAGCACAGGGCTAAAGAGCTAACTTTTAAAGCTGACCATGGCAGGCCAGAAGCGCGGGTTCAATTCCCGTACCAGCCTCCCCGAACAGGCGCCAGAATGTGGCGACTAGGGATTTTTCACAGTAACTTCATTTGAAGCCTACTTGTGACAATAAGCGATTTCCATTTCATTTCATTTTCAAATGAAAGATTGTTTTTTAAAAGTAAAATGACAAATAGATAAACAGGATCAAAAACCTACAAAGCAGATTAGTTGAATGTTGTAGCCATTTAATATGGCCACCTGCAAAGGACCATGGGAATTATGGCCAACCCAGGACTCAAACTGATACACAGCCAATGTGTATCTAAAACACAGGTAACCAGACCTGGCCGAAACCCCCGCTCATTTACATTTTAATAGCCCATTTTCCCAGGACAATAGAACTCCAATCAAGCAACCGGTACAGCCACAGACTGATCGGCGCCACTCCCTTGCTCAGAAAGCACAACTGCCAAGGTCAATGACTGCTAAGGACACGCCCAGCTACCAAGGCACCCGCCCCTCTATTGGCCGAAATCTAAGAGAGTGGTCAGAGCCCTGTCGAACTATTGGGACAAAGGTTAAGGACCGCCCCAAAGAGCGCAAAATCCCAGAGGGATAATGGAGAGCACAGCCATGTGTTCTGTCTGTCTTAGATCCGGCCTGTGCCACCCAATTGCAGCAGGAACAGCCAGCTAAGTTCAAGACCAACTATCGCTACCTGACGGATGAGCTCAGCAGAGACAGAGCCACTTTCTTCAAACCAGCCAAGTGAAATCCAGATAAAGGCCTTATCCATTTTCACAGTGCCAGTCGCCCTGAAGTTAAGTATAGGTTATTGTAGCTGATAGGTGTAGTTTAACTCGTAGTGGATATTGTGTTTGCATTTTGAGATAACTCTCGTGTATGTAAATAAACCATCTTTTGAACTAACAAACTGGTTGTGTGGTCATTTGATCGATATAAGGGAAAGGCTTGTGGTTCATCGAGATCAATAAATAGAGCAACATTATTGACTACTCTGACGGGTTTCGATTAGAAGTGACTTTGTCACTCCAAGAGAACCCACAAACTTTGAATCCAATTGCGAGAAAGAGAAAGAACCACAAGTGCAAGTCCCATATTGACCAAATAACCAAATTTCAGGAGTGTAAAGTCGTTAGAATTGTATACAACTATCGAGGGATTGTGAGCCGGAAAATAGCTTAATCCATACCCGCTGTTCAAATCGCCGCCTTATTCCCCTGTCCCAAATTAAAAGTAGAGAAAGAGATAAGAGAAGTAATGGGCACTAATGCAATGGAAAGATTGATGAATCCCCAGGAACCCGAGGTTGCAAAGACCAACAGAGCAGAGCAATGCCCCATATGGGAGGAAGAGTTAGGAAATACTTAAAGGGGAAAGGGTGGTTGGATTTTTGGGCTAATGATGAGTGAGGTCCAGGAAAGATAGGACAGGCTTGGTGGGAGAACCTAATCGTGGTCCACAAGAAAAATGTAGGGAAAGTCAGAAAGCCGATGGCAATAGTGTCCTGTTTGACACAGTTGCGAAGCACAGAGGAGGTCGTGAAGACGCTCCGTAGGCTGTTAATTGAGAAGGAAGTAAAGAACGAGGGAAACAGTAACGAAAGCGAGACGATAATTGAGCAACTCCGGGAACAGTTAGTAGCTAAGGATAAGGAAATGGCAGATGTAAAACACGCACATCAATCTTGTCTAGTTCACATTAGTAGCTTCCAGACCCAGTACGATAAAGCCTACCAAGATACACAGCGCGCAGTACTGGTAAGAGAGGAAGCAGAACAACAGGTCGCCCAGCTAACTAGCAAATGCGCAGATTTAAAAGCAGATTTGAGAGCGTTCCACAGCTCCACTAAGGAACAGAGGCAGAGTACCGTTGACCATGCTAAATGCCGACAGAAGATAGAAAAGTTACAGTCGCTACTCTCAGGACAGAATGGCTTCAAGTACACTTTTGGGCTGGATTTAGATGAGGAAGATGCTCCCAATTGGCAAGAGTTAAACAAAAGCGCCCAAAAATACATAGAGGACACGGGAAATCAAAATTGAACCCCCTACGCCCCAAAAAGAAAAGCGCCCACAGCACCGACTGTACAGGCAGCACAGTCCCCCACTCACAATTCGACCCCCATCAATTCGGTTACCACAGAACGCAGGTCTTAGGTTAAGGAGGAGCCTGATATTGTTTACACCCCCCACTATCCATAGCCCAATTACGAGATGCTTGCACAAACATTATTCCATTCCAGCCCACCGCAGACCCGCACAGCTTCTTTGCAGATGTGCACCAACAAAAAGTTATGTACGGCCTAGACGAGAGGGAGGAAGTAAAGCTAATAGTTATGAGCCTTAGCCAGTCCGTAAGGTCAGCTTTGCCAGAACCCCAAAATGTAGCAGGAGGAACACTACAGGAAATGAAATCAGCCATTTAGATGCCATCGGTTTTAACAAAGGAGATCCAGTCGGGGGTTTAAATCACTGCAGGCAAAAGAAGGGAGAACACCCGACCGTGTTTGCTGGTCGCCTATGGATTCATTTCATGGCAGCCTACGGACAATTGAACCGCACACACCTAAATGAGGAGGACACCACTAAATGGTCCTGCACCTTAGTCTCGCATGCCACAGAAGCAGGTCAAAAGGCTTGTGTAAACTACGACCCCGCAGACCACACACACAATGAGGTTTGGGTATTGAAATGACTTTCTAGAGCATGGGAACAAACCCTACACCGACGGACAAATCAGGAAGCAAATATAGAAGCAAACATGCACCCAGTTAGGACTAGCCAGGACCCAGCATGGATAAACGAGGGTAGACATGAGGGACAGCACCCCAGAGCACAGGCACCACGAGGTTGTTACAATTGTGGCCACATGGGACATTACGCCCGCGATTGCCGACAAAATCCCCCGAACCAGCAACGATACCAACAACCAAACCCCCCACCGAGGAACAATGTTAGGCCCATGCATAATGTTAGCGCCTGTTCAGACAACTTAGCGTTTAACTCCCTAGATTGATGGTGTTTGGACTCCCCAACTTGTGTCTGTGACACATGCTGGGACAAATCAGGCAGTCCAGTAGTTACAAGCACAGTCCGGGGACATACAGTCGATTTTCTCTGGGACACAGGAGGATCCCGCACCACTTTAAACTCCTCCACCATGTTTCAACAGGATAAATGGCCCACCACAGACAGCATCACCCTGAGTGGATTCACAGGCCACAGACAACAAGGATATATCACATCCCAGATAGGGAACATTAGCACCAAACACCCCGTCGTTTTAGTTGACTTACCCCAAACCGCCGAACACATTTTAGGCATTGATTTTATGAGCTCCCATAACCTTTCTTTTGACCCAGTAAACAAATGTGTCTGGCGAATGGCTAAAACAGCTAGGGCTCTCGTTACACTCACAGTAGGGGATTATGAAAACAGGATTTGCTCAGTAGGGGTCTATTGGTTTAATCCACAAACAATTAGTGCAGACCAGACGATTATGATTCACAAAGCTTCGTTCGCACAACACAAACACGGCTGTGGGAAGATCCCAGATACAGTGAAGATTTCAGGTCCCGATCCAAAGCCGCAAAAGCAATACAGTTTCCCACAGCAAGCCGGGGGTGAGATTTCGAAGGTTATTAACAGTTTGTGAGACCAAGGAGTTATTCGACCGTAGCTTCCACAAATAATGCCCCAATTTGGCCCGTAAAAAAGCCCGATGGTTCATGGCAACTAACGATCGACTACCGAGAACTTAATAAGATAACCCCTTTAGCAGCCCCCACTGTTGCCACGAGTCCCACGACCATGCTGAAACAGGGAGTACAGGCAAAGTATTTCACAGTGCTGGACATCAGCAATGGCTTTTGGTCCATCCCGTTAGCCAGGGCCTGCCAGTATAAATTCGCATTTATGTTTCAAGGGTAGCAGTTTCAAGGGTATGCCTCCCATAAGGATTCCATAACTCCCCCTCCATTTTACACCGACAATTGGCCAACGGACTTTCTAAATTTTCCCGACCCGAATGCCTAATACAATATGTAGACGATCTGCTCTTGCAAGCGGACACAAAAGAGGAACACGTAGAGCTCTTATCGGAATTACTAGGCCTACTGCAATCAATCGGATGCAAGGTAAACCCCCAAAAGGCCCAGATTTTAAAGGAAAAGGTTATTTATTTAGGCACCATCATCACCCACGGGAAGAGAGAAATTGAGCAAAAACAGATTGAGTCCATCGTTAAATTGCCCCTGCCCCAAAATGTCACTGCACTCTGGTCATTCCTAGGTTTGGTAGGATATCGGAGAAATTATATAGATGGTTTTGCCACCAAAGCAGCCCCACTCTCAGAGCTCCTTAAAAAGAACGCCCCATGGGAATGGCTTCTGCAGCACAGACGCCATTGACGATTTAAAACACACATTTAAGGCACAGCCCCCACTTTACAAGTTCCAGACTCAGACTTGCCATATGCCATAGAAGTAGCAACCACCGACTGAACCCTATCAGCAGTGCTCCTGCAAGAACGACACGATCACTTAGGACCCGTAGCCTATGCCTCAAGAGTATTAGACCCCGTAGAGCAAGGATTCTCAGCCTGCGAACGGCACTTGCTTGCAGTCTTTTGGGCAGTACAGTACTTTGCATACATCACAGGCCTCAACCCAGTCACGATCTTGACCGAGCACACCCCCACGCAACTATTACTAGATGGTAGATTAAAGGACGGTTCAGTCAGCCAAATCAGAGCAGCTCGCTGGATACTACTATTACAAGGCAGGGGCATTATGGCAAAACGCACCAAAACCCACACATTTCTGGCCGATAATTTCCAATATGCAGCGACCCCACAAGTGTGCCAGATCATAGCAGCCCAACACCACACAAGACCCTTTATCCCAAAGTCACTACACCCGCGAGCAGGCAGTAAGACACAGAATTCCCAAACCACATGTTCCCCGCAGACAAACACTCTGACAGCCTGTATGTGTGCAATAGTTTAACAGAATTCCTGCCCCTGTGGGAATCTCAACGTTTTGTTACAGCCAATGGAAAACCTCTACCCTCTGCCCCGTTGTTAAAACACATTCTCAAGACAGCCTCAGATCGCACACAAGTAAGAAGCCATCATCGCTCCTCCCCACCCGGTAATGTAAAGGCAGACGCCTTCGCTAAAGCAGGATCACGCCATGGTCACTTATGGCAGCCACCCGAAAGCGAACCGATACACTCAGTCCAGGTTTCCCAAACCAATATTGAGGATCTATCTCAAGCCCAAAAAGCAGACGACACCCTCAAACAGGTTTCAGACGGCATCGTCCCAGCCCCCTGTGATAAATGGAAGCACGCACTGACTGTACAGGACGGCAGTTCTAAAAAACGAAATTTATGTGGTCCCCACCCAGGACAGAAACCAGCTCATTTACCAATTTCATGACGGACACGGACATCAAGGGATAGACAATACTATTGCCCATTTAAGACCTTTTGTTGGTGGCCCGATTTAAAAAGTGATGTAACCCATTATGTTGAGAATTGCCTTATCTGTGTTCAGAACAATCCTGAACGTTACTCAAAGAAAGGACAATTACGTCACACCCGACCTGTGAATAGCTCTTGGACAAATTTGCAAATCGATTACATTGGCCCCCTTCCCCCTTGCAGAAATGGTACAAGTATGTGCTGATTGTAATCGACACCTTTACTAAATGGGTAGAAGCATTTCCCTCACGGCCAAACACAGCAAAGGCCACCGCTAAGATTTTGACCCAACAGATATTCACACGCTGGGGTCTCCCCCGCAGCATTGAGTCAGACCAAGATTCCCACTTCACTGGCAGTCATGCAAAATGTTTTAACAATTTTTGGGATCAGGCAGAAATTCCATATAGCATATCACCCCAATCCAGTGGCATTGTTGAGAGAATGAATCAAACTTTAAAAGCGACCAGTAGGAAGGTGGTGCGACAGAACAGTACTATGTGGGACTCAGTCCTCCCATTTGCTCTCATGTTTATTCGGAACACCGTATCCAGTTCCACAGGTTTCAGCCCCCACACGCTCATGACCGGATGGCCCATGAAAGGTATTGAATATTTATTAGGCCTCGATCTGGCAAGCCCTACAGTAACCGCCCTCACCCACGAGAAAACAGTCCAACAGGTTACAGAGAACATTAAAGCAGCACAACTCGCTGTAGCTGTCCAATTAGGCACTAGAAAGAAGCAAAGTAAAGCCTGCTTTGACAAAACCGTCCACCTCGTAGAGCACACAGTCGGTCAGCAAATAATGGTTTCACTTTACAACCCCAGTTCTTTCCTTTCCCCCAAATTTGCAGGACCCTACTCTATTTGCGACAAAGTGAGCCCCTCCATGTACAAGATAACATACCCCAACGGTAAAACTGGTTGGTTCCACATCAACCAACTCAAAGTCTACGGATCACAATGTAGCCACTCCGACCACATCTCTCCAATGTACAATTCCCACATTCCATCACATCCGGTTTCCACGATATGTCACTTCCGGCTCATATTGATGACGTAGGATTGGCATGTCTCCAAGTAGGGTAGGCACGCTGCCAAGTAGGGTTGGCACGCCACCAATCTTTTGATGATAAACATGTCCCTGCGCAACAAACATTTGTAACAAACACCACACCAACCCCGAACACTGCCACACAACAGGCCACCACCAGCCCGGACACTACACCACTCATAAAGACAGACATCGAAACATCCACCTGGTGTGAAAACATTGCCAAATGGAACCCCCTTTCATACATAGTAGAGGCCCTTCTAGTAATTGCAATAATCTGCAGTGTCATTCAGACACTTCGACTCTGTAAATGGCGAGCAAAAGCCTCCCGCTCCCCGATATATACAGTCCGATCCCCCTTATTTGGAATTCAACCAACTTGAACTCATGTAACAATCACTGCTAAGAATAAACCATGTACCTCTTTAACTTTATTAGGATTAAGTAGAAATGTGATGCTGCTGTTTTAAATTTTGTACTGAATACAAGTTCTTTGATATTCACCAGCAGCATGAGAGTAGCTTAGATAGTGTTAGCTAGAGATCAAATGTGCGGATAAATTAAATGTTATAGTGACCTAAATTATAGTGACCCTTAGAGACGAATTAATTTATGAATGTATTAATGGAATATTAGGTAAATGTCCCAAACCATAAGATAGAGGTAGAGTAGAACCTTGCCTTGACCAAGGGTGACCGGTCCACCAAGGATGAACAGAAATCAATAGTGTGATCCACCACGCTTCACGTTCAGGATCAAGAGGACGGGATGTAGCCATCTAAGATGGACACCTGCAAAGGACCATGGGAATTATGGCTAACCCAGGACTCAGACAGATACACAGCCTATGTGTATCTAAAACACAGGTAACCAGACCTGACCGAAACCCCCGCTCATTTACATTTTAATAGCCCATTTTTCCAGGACAATAGAACTCCAATCAAGCAACCGGTATAGCCACAGACTGATCGGCATCACTACCTTGCTCAGAAGGCACAACTGCCAAGGTCAATGACCGCTAAGGACACGCCCAGCTACCAAGGCACCTGCCCCTTTATTGGCTGAAATCAAAGAGAGTGATCAGAGCTCTGTCGAACTATTGGGTCCAACGTCAAGGACTGCCCCAAAGAGCGCGAAATCCCAGAGGGATAAAAGAGAGCACAGCCATGTGTTCTGTCTGTCTTGGATCCAGCCTGTGCCAACCCAATTTCAGCAGGAACAGCCAGCCAAGTTCAAGACCAACGATCGCTACCTGACGGTTGAGCCCAGCAGAGGCAGAGCCACTTTCTTCGAACCAACCAAGTGAAATCCAGATAAAGGCCTTATCCATTTGCACAGTGCCGGTCGCCCTGAAGTTAAGTATAGGTTATTGTAGCTGATAGGTGTAGTTTAATTTGTAGTGGATATTGAGTTTGCATGTTGAGATAACTCTTGTGTATGTAAATAAATCATCTTTTGAACTAACAAATTGGTTGTGTGGTCATTTGATCAATACAAGGGAAAGGCTTGTGGTTCACCGAGATCAATAAATAGAGCAACAATGTGCATTAAACTATAACTGATCCTTTAATTATTCACAATTTTTTTACAGTTTTAGATTTTTAACCATTTAGTTGCATATGACAACTGCTTTTAATTTGCAATGTTAGATATCACTAAAGCTTGACTGGATTCATAGCTTGATGGAATCATCAAAGTGGAATCTGCAGTACGGCCATCGTGAATGAACTCATCACCAGGAGCCACATCTGTCAGATGACGGGCAACATCTCTCTTGAACATTTTAGAAAGAGAAGTAAAAGTCTTTGAAATAATAAACTACGCTGCTGTCCCAGCCTTTTAAAGCGAAGACACCATGTGCTATATTTATGATGGTCTTTTATTTAAGTGGAGACATCCCTACTTAAGATTAATTATCCCTCGCTGGCATACTCTCTATATTTAAAATGAACAACAGCATGACTATTATTTTTAAAAAAACACCCGCACAGAAAGCACCTTTATGAAGCTTTTTTCCATCATAAATGAAGGTCTTGAGGTTTTGGTGAGCCAGGCGTTATATCATTGGGGAAAAGAGAAGACAGAAAATAGGCAGAATATGCTACTTTGTTTCATCATCATGGCTTGGCAAAACGCTACAGAAGGCTGTGACAAGTCAGTGGAGAAAGATTTTGGCAAATCTCTTTCTCTGATTAAAAGACTAAGCTAGAAAGCAATCTGCCAGCAGGAGGCAGCACAGTCTAGGCACCACTGCCAAAAACCTCAAAATGATGAACTACTATTTTAATTGTTTAAATTGAATAGAGTGAAGATGACAATAGGACTCTAATCCATCCAAAGCTGATAAGTGTCATTATCCTACTAGTTCCCACATTCCACTTTATATATCAAAGCACCAAGAGATTTTTTTTCAACATTTATATTTTTGGCAAGAGCATTAACAGTCCCTTTTTTTAAAAAAAACTCAAGTGCGCTAATACTGCAGTAGCACATTGTGGTTATTCCCAGTCTGAAAAGCTGGTCGTCCCCTGCTCACTGCGCTCGTCTGTGGCCCCTGTGCTAAGCAATTTAGATACAATCAGCCCCTATTTAGCTCAAGAGTAATGAGAAATGTGGGGACACAGGCTTAAGTCTGACCGAGAGGACACTGCTCATCAGGCAGTAAAACGTGATCAAAATCATCTTACCTTGCCCACCGGCAAGAAATCACTCTCACAATTTATTACTTTTCATAGTGAGCGAGGTGGTGGGGGGGGGGGGGGGGGGGGGGGGGGGGGGGGGGGGGGGAAAGAGCAAAAAAACCTGAATTTTTATATGAACCATTAATTTGCGGGGTTCGCAATGCAGCCCTGCTGCTCCATGGGGGGAAGTCACGTCCTCAGAGAGTAAATGGCATGAAGAATGAAATTGCTAATTTTCCCAATAATTTCAGATAAATTCAACTCAAACGTGTGGATATATTATGGCTGCTCTGACAGGGTAAGATAATTACAGTAATGCCGCTGAAATCGGAATTCTCATTGGGTGCTGCACTGATCAACGGCACTGTAAAGTCAGCTTACTAAAGTAATTGAATCTAGGGAAGTGCAAGGCTCTTCAGGTGAGGATTGCTTGTAAACTCAAAACCACAGTGAGCACATTTTATTTAGCTTTGATTTGTTGAGAACAAAGCAATTGGTAGATTTTTTCACGTCTCAAAGTTTTTTGGTCCACTCAGAATTTAATAAGTCACTGAGGCAACTATTATTCTCACAGTATACCAAGACTATTGAAGGAAGCTGCAAGAAAGAAGAATTAGTAAGTTATTGAAACTACAGAGCTCGCCAATATTTTTTTAAAGTGAATCCCTTCACTAAATATATTTCTTCATAACAAATGACCATTACAAATAACTTTACACTTTGTAGTAGCAACGGACACCGAGAAGCATACAACTTGTACATTTGGAACTATTTTCAGAATGAAGGAGGTTAGTGCCATGTTTTATGCTAGGAAGCAAAGAGCAGGAACTGATTAAGTTCAAAATATAGAAGAGCAGTCTGGTGTTAAACTACTAGTAAAAAAGTAAAGTTGCCATAGTCCCAGATGACCCAAAGGCTGCTTTTCCCTTTGAGGGGGAGAACAGACTGGAGGTGATTTAACCTGAGGTTCATTACACCTCAAGTCTGGGGCAAGGTTGAGATGAATAACATTCAGCCGGTACATGAATTGATCCTGCGCTGTTGACTTCGCTCTGCATCACAAACCAGCTGTCCAGCTAACTGAGCTAAACCGACCCCAAACTACTGCAGTTTGGATGATACTACAATATAGATTCAACTGCATAATGGGGAGAATAAGTTGAATCCAAAGTTCCCAGTGTGTGGCCAGAGATGCACACACACTAGAAGATGAATCACGGCTTACATTATGCTGACAGCTTTCTTTAAAATTTGGCAGAAAGCTCTCTCTCCGGCTAACACACCATTGTTACTGCACTAGTGGTGCTCACTGTACTCATTCACTTGAACAGTAACAAAGTTAGCAGCATCACTGTACCTTTGATCTTTCAAATTTAGATAGTGTCCAGTCAGTGCCTTTTGAATTATACTGTATATGTATGAATAACCTGTGCAAGATATTCAAGCATTGTCATTGGAAACCCAACAAAAATGGTCAATTAAGAATATTACACACTATTACCATTTGATGACTTAAGTGTAATTATTTCCTATGTAGAGTCTATGCTGTTTATAGTGTTGGTGTTAAGACACTAAGCAACTTAGAGACAACATTGAATATGCTCTGTGGGGTTTCTCCATGGCATTACAAAAGCATGTTTGTTTTACTGTGCGAGAAAATGAAAAACTAACAGGAGCTTGTAATTTTGAGATTAACTGAGGGGAAAACGTTTTTGCTATAGTTACATAATAGTACTTATCCTGAGACTGACCTGTTTCTTTAATCATTTCTCACCTACTCATTTCCCTTTCCTCCTTTCTGCAAATTTGGACTTATTTTTAAATGTAAATGCAGCCAGTAAATTGGCCCAAAACCTGGGATTTTCACGATATTGACTTCTGAATAAATATATGCTAGTTTTTGATCTTAAAACAATGTATTCATAACTCTTGGGCGTTTTATACGAAACATAGTTTTCTTTTTTAAAGTTCCAATATCAATTTGCAATCATAAAGGCAAGAGATGACAGCACGAGGAATTGGGGATTTCCTCTATTTGCCAAGGCCCTTGCTTCAAAGGTGTTATTCAGTTTTCTGAGCGGAAATGTCAAGGGCACACTCAGGTTGAAAAGACAAAGATTAAAGGCTGCATTGATCAAAAAGTGATGATTAGCCATTAGAAAATTTGAGTTCCAAACCTTGGACGTTATAGGAACAATGATGTACCATCAATGATGACAGACGAGAGTCGGAAGAGTAAACTGTGGCTTTAATCAGCTAAAAGATACCTGCTGGCAGCCGGTCCCAGAGTGAGGGCAGGGCTGGAGGTTAGCTACCTTTATACTTGATCCTGAGGGGCGGAGCCAGCAGGGACAAACCCAGACATGTAACAAACAGTAAGAACAGTAAGTAAAATAAGTAAGAACAGTATGTACAATATTATAGAGTGGTACACCACATTCACCCCCTGTTAAAAAAAAAAGAGAGTCCGGCAGGGGTGAAGTGGACGGGTTGAATTAGAGATCGAGTCTGTCGGGGGCTTTCACGTTCCACTGTAATCGCCTCAGTCCCGGCTGTGGTGAGGACACTGGTGTCGGATGAAGTGTTGAGGCCTGCGTATCCAGGAGCGTGTCATCTTCCGGATAATAGCAACGGAGGGAGACGGTGTAGAGTCGTGAGTAGCAACGGAGGGAGACAGTGTAGAGTCGGGGGTAGTGGTGATGGTCGCTGGGGAACTTGCAGGTGCCAAGTCCCGAAGGGAGACTGTGTCCTCCCGCCCGTCATGGTGTGCCACGTAGGCATATTGGAGGTTAGCATGGAGAAGGACCCGTTCAAACAGGGGTTCCGACCTCTGACTTCTCGCATGCTTCTGGAGGATGACAGGCCCAGGTCGGGAGCGAGACCCCCTGAGGTGGACTTCCTGGGGAAGACAAACATTCTCTCGTGAGGTGTCGCAGTGGTGGCGGTACACAGGAGCGACCTGATGGAGTGGAGCGCATCGGGAAGGACCTCCTGCCAGCGGGAGACAGGGAGACCTGTAGACCGTATGGCAAGAAGGACTGCCTTCCAGACCGTCGCGTTCTCCTTGATGATTGTGGCAGAAGTCATGTCAGGGCACGGGATGGCAAAAGGGAAACGTGAGTACTCATCAATGATGTTGAGAAAGTACACATTACGGTCAGTGGGGGGGGGGGGGGGGGGGGCCTTTGAAATCGATGCTGAGGCGCTCAAAGGGGCGTGAGGCCTTTCCCAGGCGTGCTCTGTCTGGCCAATCGAAGTGCGGTTTGCACTCCGCGCAGACCTGGCAGTCCCTAGTCATGGTCCTGACCTCCTCGATGGAGTAAGGCAGGTTGCGGGCCTTGATAAAGTGAAAAAAACTGGTGACCCCCCCGGGTGACAGAGGTCATTGTGGAGGGCCCGAAGTCAGTCTATTTGTGTGCTGGCACATGAACCGCGGGACAGCTCATTGAGCTTCCCAGGTCGATACAAGATATCATAATTATAGGTGGAGAGTTCAATCCTCCACCTTAGGATCTTGTCATTCTTGATCTTGCCCCGCTGCGTATTGTTAAACATGAAGGCAACTGACCGTTGGTCAGTGAGGGTGAATCGCCTGCCGCCCAGGTAATGCCTCCAATGTCGCACAGCTTCCACAATGGCCTGGGCATCCTTTTCGACGGAGGAGTGTCGAATTTCAGAGCCCTGGAGGGTACGGGAGGAGAAAGCCACGGGCCTGCCCACCTGGTTGAGGGTAGCAGCCAGTGCAAAGTCAGACGCATCGCTCTCCACATGGAACGGGATGGACTCGTCCACTGCGTGCATCGTGGCTTTGGCAATATCTGTTTTGATGCAGTTGAAGGCCAGGCGGGCCTCAGCCGTCAGTGGAAGAATGGTGGATTTAATGAGTGGGCGGGCCTTGTCCGCATAATTGGGAACCCACTGGGCAAAGAGGAAAATAACCCCAGGCATCTCTTAAGGGCCTTGGGGCAGTGGGGGAATGGAAGTTCCAGGATCGGGCCCTAGCACTCCGTTTTCCACAATGTAGCCAAGGATGGCTAGGCGGGTTGTGCGGAAAACACATTTCTCCTTATTGTGTGTCAGGTTAAGGAGCTTGGCGGTGTGGAGGAAATGTTCGAGGCTTGCGTCATGGTCCTGCTGGTCATGACCGCATAAGGTGACATTATCCAGATACAGGAACGTGGCCCGCAGCCCATACTGGCCAAGCATTCGGTCCATCTTCCGTTGGAATACCGAGATCCCATTGGTGACGCAGAAGGGGACCCTGAGGAAGTGGTAGAGGCGGCCATCTGCCTCGACGGCAGTGCACTGGCGGTCCTCCGGGCTGATAGGGAGCTGGTGGGGTGAGGTTAGCAAAGAGCGGGGGTGGGGCGACCTTAAGGGTCAAGAGGCTACAGACGGTGAGAGGGGGCAGGCGTCCATCGAATTCCAAGGTAAGGCTTTTGAGGCGGCATTGGAAATCTAGACCTAGTAGTAGGGCAGAGCAGAGGTGGGGGAGGACATAGAGCTTGCAATTTTTGTACTCAACGCCCCGTACTGTAAGGGTTGCGACACAGTACCCACGGAATGTGATTCGTAAGCCAGGGAGATTTTCTGGGTTGCGGGTTAAATTGTGAGGGAGCAGCGCCATGCCGTATCTGGGTGAATGAAACTCTTCGTGCCCCCGGAGTCGAAGAGGCAGGTCGTATCGTGGCCGTTGATCCGGACGGCCATCATGAATTTAGTGAGGTGATGAGGTCGAGAGTGATGGAGGCGAGCTTCGCAAGGTGGGTGGGCTGATCGAGGGTAGCGGAGGCCAGCGTACGATCTGGTGAGCAGGGCTTCCGGGAGGCAGCGGGGTGATTCCAAGATGGCGGCCCCCACGGGTCACACGTGGCGGATGGCGTCGAAGATGGCAGCCCCCACGGCCGCACGTGGCGGGTGGCGTCAAAGATGGCGGCCCCCATGGGTCGCATGTCGCGGATGACGTGGAAGTTGGGGGCGGTCCCCGCGGGCTACACACAGCGCTGCTGGGTTTAGAAACAGGTTGGGCCTGGTAGACTTTAGAGAAGTGGCCCTTCTCTCCGCACCCGTTGCAGATTGCGCTCCTCACTGGGCAGCGTTGTCTGGGGTGCTTACTCTGGCCACAGAAGTAACATTTCGGGCCTCCGGAGTTGGCGGGTCGCTGCGCGGCACATGCTTGCGCCGCCCCTGGGTCGGGTGATGGCGGCGCCCACGAGGGTGCCGCATGGTAGGAGGTGTAGGCATCCATGTTATGGAAGGCCACTTTCAACGAGTCCGAGAGTTGTACTGTGTCCTGGAGGCCGACTTTACCCCCTTGTAGTAGGCGCTGGCGGATGTAATTAGATTTTATGCCTGCGACATAGGCGTCCCGGATCAGCAATTCGGTGTGCCTGACAGCCGATACCGCCTTACAACTGCAGTTCTGGCCGAGCACCCGCAAGGCGCGCAGAAATTCAGCTTGCGATTCTCCGGGGTACTGTCGCCTCGTTGCAAGGAGATGCCTAGCGTACACCTTGTTGACTTCCTTAACATACTGCCCCTTCAACAGCGTTATCGCATCCTCGTATGAGGCAGCGTCTCTGATAAGAAGGAAAAGTTGCGGGCTCACCCGGGAGTTGAGGATTCGCAGCTTGTGGGTCTCAGCAACGGCGGCGGCGGAGGAATCAATGTAAGATTCGAAGCAGCTTAGCCAGTATTCAAACGTGGCAGTGGCGTCGGCTGCTTGGGGGTCCAGCTCCAGGCGATCAGGCTTGAGCGATGGATCCATCTTAAAATTTTAGCTGATTAAATCGATGTACCATCAATCAAACGAGAGTCGGGAGACTAAACTGCGGCTTTAATCAGCTGGCAGCCGGTCCCAGAATGAGGGCAGGGCTGGAGGTTAGCTACTTGAGCCGGAGGGGCGGAGCCAGCAGGGACAAACCCAGACATGTAACAAATAGTAAGAACAGTAAGTACAATAAGAACAGTATGTACAATATAATACAGTGGTGAACCACAAACAAGGAATAGAACATAGAACGATACAGCGCAGTACAGGCCCTTCGGCCCACGATGTTGCACCGAAACAAAAGCCATCTAACCTACACTATGCCATTATCATCCATATGTTTGTCCAATAAACTTTTAAATGCCCTCAATGTTGGCGAGTTCATTACTGTTGCAGGTAGGGCATTCCACGACCTCACTACTCTTTGCGTAAAGAACCTACCTCTGACCTCTGTCCTATATCTATTACCCCTCAGTTTAAAGCTATGTCCCCTTGTGCCAGCCATTTCCATCCGCGGGAGAAGGCTCTCACTGTCCACCCTATCTAACCCCCTGATCATTTTGTATGCCTCTATTAAGTCTCCTCTTAACCTTCTTCTCTCCAACGAAAACAACCTCAAGTCCATCAGCCTTTCCTCATAAGATTTTCCCTCCATACCAGGCAACATCCTGGTAAATCTCCTCTGCACCCGCTCCAAAGCCTCCACGTCCTTCCTATAATGCGGTGACCAGAACTGTACGCAATACTCCAAATGCGGCCGTACCAGAGTTTTGTACAGCTGCAACATGACCTCCTGACTCCGGAACTCAATCCCTCTACCAATAAAGGCCAACACTCCATAGGCCTTCTTCACAACCCTATCAACCTGGGTGGCAACTTTCAGGGATTTATGTACATGGACACCTAGATCCCTCTGCTCATCCACACTTCCAAGAACTTTACCATTAGCCAAATATTCCGCATTCCTGTTATTCCTTCCAAAGTGAATCACCTCACACTTCTCTACATTAAACTCCATTTGCCACCTCTCAGCCCAGCTCTGCAGCTTATCTATATCCCTCTGTAACCTGCTACATCCTTCCACACTGTCGACAACACCACCGACTTTAGTATCGTCTGCAAATTTACTCACCCACCTTTCTGCGCCTTCCTCTAGGTAATTGATAAAAATGACAAACAGCAACGGCCCCAGAACAGATCCTTGTGGTACGCCACTTGTAACTGAACTCCATTCTGAACATTTCCCATCAGCCACCACCCTCTGTCTTCTTTCAGCTAGCCAATTTCTGATCCACATCTCTAAATCTCCCTCAATCCCCAGCCTCCGTATTTTCTGCAATAGCCTACCGTGGGGAACCTTATGAAACGCTTTACTGAAATCCATATACACCACATCAACTGCTCTACCCTCGTCTACCTGTTCAGTCACCTTCTCAAAGAACTCGATAAGGTTTGTGAGGCATGACCTACCCTTTACAAAGCCATGCTGACTATCCCTAATCATATTATTCCTATCTAGATGATTATAAATCTTGTCTCTTATAATCCCCTCCAAGACTTTACCCACGACAGACGTGAGGCTCACCGGACTATAGTTGCCGGGGTTGTCTCTGCTCCCCTTTTTGAACAAAGGGACCACATTTGCTATCCTCCAGTCCTGTGGCACTATTCCTGCAGCCAATGATGACATAAAAATCAAAGCCAAAGTTCCAGCAATCTCCAGGTTGACCAGGTTGTTGTGCACATTCCATTTTGAGCTCAGCCAAGAATACCAACAGATGAAGGACTAAAGGCAAGTGATAGTGGGCTAGGCTTAATGTCCCATGATCGGGGGCAGACGGAGGAGGAAAGCAAGTCAGCAGCAAATGCGGCAGCAACCCCATCTCTCCACGGCTTTCACCAAGCCAGCTGCGACCCGAGAGGCTGCACCAACCCATTCAGAAAAGTGAGAAAGTGCTAAAGAAATGCAAATGAAGGTGACACAGCCATCACTGTGTATCCCTCGATTCATATTGTAGGAACATTAGATACAGCTGGCCCCATCAATTATATCCCAGAGGTCAGAGGAGGGGTCACCTGGACTGATCTAGTAAAACGGCCTGTGCAATGGTGTACCAACCCATTCCAAAGTCAAAAATGAATGGAACCGGAGGAAACACCCAACATGAACATAGGCACTGGTCATGGCAATGACAACCCCAACTCAACACTGCAAATTCCTCCTTACTAACAGGTTGGGGCTTGTGACAGAATTGGGAGGGCTGTCCCACAAACTGGTCAAGCAACATCCTGACAGAGTCATGCTCACAGAATGTTCCAGACACCACCATCACCATCCCTGGGTATGTCGTGTTCCATTGATAGGACAGATCCAGCAGAGGTGGCAGTACACTGGCATACAGTCGGGAGGGAGTGCCCAGGGAGTTTTCAACATCAACTCTACTGAAATCTCATTATAATAATAATAACAATAATCTTTATTGTCACTAGTAGGCTTACATTAACACTGCAATGAATGAAGTTCCTGTGAAAATCCCCTAGTCGCCTGTTCGGGTACACTGAGGGAGAATTCAGAATGTCCAAAATTAATTAACAGCACATCTTTCAGGACTTGTGGGAGGAAACCGGAGCACCCGGAGGAAACCCACGCAGACACAGGGAGAACGTGCAGACTCCGCACAGACAGTGACCCAAGCCAGGAATCGAGCCTGGGACCCTGGCGCTGTGAAGTAACAGTGCTAACCACTGTGCTGACATCAGGTCAAACATGGTCAAGGTTACACCTTATTAACGCTTAGCACCTGCACCCCACCACCCGCCCATTCCTCCCCCAACCAGATGATGAATCAATATTCTTCCACGTTGAACATCAATTGGAAGAAGCACTGAGGGTTGCAACAACAAATAATGAATCTGGGTGGGGGCTTTCAATGTCCATCACGAAGAGTGGCTCAGTAACTCCACTACTGACAGAGCTTGAGAGTGGCATAGCAACATGCTGCAATTGGTGAGGGAATCAAAAAGAGAGTTTTAAAAAAGCCTACTTGTCCTAATCAGTCATCAGGGTTTTCAGAGACTTCATAGTGAACAACAAAGGATTTATTTATAAGTCTATAAGACCAGCAGCATGCCTCCAGCTAGTTCTGGAATGTCTCTTCTGAAGAGAACTCCCCACCCTGGGGTGATTCCCAACTCTGAATCCCGATTGGTCACTGGGTCGGCCGGCCAGCTGACGTGGGTGTCGCGGAGGTCAGTCGGCGTGGTGTCGCAGAGGTCGGCCGTGGGTGTCGCAGAGGTCGGCCGTGGGTGTCGCAGAGGTCGGCCGTGGGTGTCGCAGAGGTCGGCCGCGGGTGTCGGCCGCGGGTGTCGCCGAGGTCGGCCGCGGGTGTCGCCGAGGTCGGCCGCGGGTGTCGCCGAGGTCGGCCGCGGGTGTCGCCGAGGTCGGCCGCGGGTGTCGCCGAGGTCGGCCGCGGGTGTCGCCGAGGTCGGCCGCGGGTGTCGCCGAGGTCGGCCGCGGGTGTCGCCGAGGTCGGCCGCGGGTGTCGCCGAGGTCGGCCGCGGGTGTCGCCGAGGTCGGCCGCGGGTGTCGCCGAGGTCGGCCGCGGGTGTCGCCGAGGTCGGCCGCGGGTGTCGCAGGGGTCGGCCGTGGCTGTCGCAGAAGTCGGCCGTGGCTGTCGCAGAGGTCGGCCGTGGCTGTCGCAGAGGTCGGCCGTGGCTGTCGCAGAGGTCGGCCGCGGGTGTCGCAGAGGTCGGCCGCGGGTGTCGCCGAGGTCGGCCGCGGGTGTCGCCGAGGTCGGCCGTGGCTGTCGCAGAGGTCTGCCGTGGCTGTCGCAGGGGTCGGCCGTGGCTGTCGCAGAGGTCGGCCGTGGCTGTCGCAGAGGTCGGCCGTGGCTGTCGCAGAGGTCGGCCGCGGGTGTCGCCGAGGTTGGCCGCGGGTGTCGCCGAGGTCGGCCGCGGGTGTCGCCGAGGTCGGCCGCGGGTGTCGCCGAGGTCGGCCGCGGGTGTCGCCGAGGTCGGCCGCGGGTGTCGCCGAAGTCGGCCGTGGCTGTCGCAGAGGTCTGCCGTGGCTGTCGCAGGGGTCGGCCGTGGCTGTCGCAGAGGTCGGCCGTGGCTGTCGCAGAGGTCGGCGTGGGTGTCGCAGATGTCGGCCGTGGGTGTCGCAGATGTCGGCCGTGGGTGTCGCAGAGGGCGCCCTGGGTGTTGCAGAGGTCTGCGTGGGTGTCACAGAGGTCGGCCGTGGGTGTCGCAGAGGCCGGCGTGGGTGTCACAGAGGTCGGTCATGGGTGTCACCTGTCGATCTGCTGACTTGGGTGTCATGGAGGTCGGCTGGCCGGCGTCGGTGTTGCGAAGGTCGGCCAGCCGGCGTGGCTGTCGTGGAGTCTGGCTGACTGGTAAAAGTGGTTCCCGGGAAAAGAAGTTGAAAATCTAGCCGAGATTACTCATCATTACTCCAACAATAGCTTTATTCGTTGTTCGAGCGAGGGAACAGGCACATCAAATTTAAGGGTTATAAAGGAAGAACATACTGAAGTGTTGGGTACTCTGACACACAGACGAACCAACACGGTTGCGTATGGTACAACGCAGTTTTTTTTCATTGAACTATAAACATAGTAAACTCTGGTATTCAGCACATGGTGAACCTCTGAGTGGCTGGCAATGAGGTCTGTACCCTGAGTTCTCTCCTGCTCGACTGCCCAGGAAGTGTCGTGTTCCCTGCTTTGCACTGTGTATGCTCTTGTCCGTGATTGGCTGTCGTGTTGTGTGTGTTGATTGGTCCGTTGATCTGTCCACCATTATGTGTATATGTATGTGCTGTGATGTTCACCTGAATATCATGACATCCCCCTTTTTTACAGGATTATGTGCCTACGTGGTTATAAATAGAGATGTGTACTGAGTGTAGCTAAATGTGTGTGTGTGCAATATTTACAGCATGTACATGGGGTTTAACTATATACAAGGGGCGATGTCGGGTGTGACATAACAACGAGGTTGTACCATGAACAAAGAACGGGGAAACATTGAACGATAAAGCGAATTCCTGTAACGATAAGAACATAAACATACTAAGAAAGTGGTTGCATGAGTTCAATGTACAGTCTCATAAGTCTAGTCTAGTAGGTGGGCGACGAATTCGGGTTGACCGCCTCAAGGGTAGGTCTGGAACCACCGACTGAGGAACGGGCCTGGCCACGGGCGGTGACGGAAGGGGCATGGTAGCAGGCAGCTCCACAAAGTCGAAATCAGGAACAACAGGAGGGCACGATGTCGGTGAAAGGTCTCGTAGCGAGCGTGGAAGCAGGCGAAGAGCCTGGCGATTGCGCCGACGAACAAAACCATCAGGCATGCGAACCAGGAACGAGCGGGGAGCCACGCGTCGGAGAACTTCGGCAGGTGCTGACCAGCCACCTTCTGGTAGGTGGATGCGGACTTCGTCTCCAGGGGCCAGGGCGGGAAAATCAGTTGCCAGTGTGTCATATGACCTCTTCTGGCGACCGCGCTGCAGTTGCATCCTGTGCAGTACCGGAGCATGGTCGATCGTGGGCACCAGAATGGAAGGTGCAGTAGTCCTGAGGGCGCGATCCATCAACAGCTGGGCTGCTGAGAGACCAGTGGCTAGTGGGGCCGAGCGATAGGCCAGCAGGGCGAGACAGAAATCCGATCCGGCAGCAGCAGCCTTACAGAGGAGCCACTTGACAATGTGAACGCCCTTCTCCGCCTTTCCGTTGGACTGGGGATGCAGAGGGCTAGACGTCACGTGTGTGAAACCATAACGAGGCAGCAAACGATGACCATTCCTGGCTGGCGAAACAGGGCCCATTGTCCGACATGACCGTCATCGGAATGCCGTGGCGAGTGATGGTGTCTTTGCAGGCCCTTATGACAGCGGACGACGTCAAATCGTGCAGGCGTATGACCTATGGGTAGTTGGAGAAGTAGTCAACGACGATGACATAGTCCCTGCCGAGCGCGTGAAAGAGGTCCACACCCACCTTCGCCCATGGGGACGTCACCAGCTCATGGGGCAGAAGCATTTCAGGAGGTTGCGCCGACTGAAACCTTTGGCAGGTTGGGCAGCTGAGCACCATATTGGCAATATCGTCACTGATGCCCGACCAGTATACTGCCTCTCGGACCCTCCTTCTGCACTCCTCGACCCTCAGGTGGCCTTCGTGTAGTTGGTCGAGAACCACCTTGTGCATGCTGTGCGGAATCACAATCCGGTCCAGCTTCAGAAGGACACCATCAATGACGGCCAAGTCGTCTCGGACATTGTAGAACTGCGGGTGCTGCCCTTTGAACCACCCTCCCGTCATGTGGCGCATCACACGTTGTAGAAGGGGATCGGCCGCAGTCGCTCTGCGAATGTGGGCCAGACTGGAGTAGTCAGCTGGCAGATTTGCCGATGTGAATGCCACCTGCGCCTCGACCTGACATATGAACCCCTCCGAATCTGGCGGCGTGCTCACTGCTCTCGATAGGGCATCCGCAACGATGAATTCCTTCCCTGGGGTGTAGACCAGTTGGAAGTCATACCTCCTGAATTTAAGTAGGATGCGCTGGAGGCGAGGGGTCATCTCGTTCAGGTCCTTGTTTATGATGCTGACCAGGGGGCGGTGGTCAGTTTCAACAGTAAACCGGGGAAGACCATACACATAATCTAAGAACTTGTCTAAACCGGTTAGCAAGCCCAGGCACTCCTTTTCGATCTGCGCGTAGCGCTGCTCTGTGGGGGTCATGGCCCGCGAAGCATAGGCGACCGGGGCCCATGACGCAGTGTCATCCCGCTGCAGGAGCACTGCCCCAATGCCGGACTGGCTGGCATCAGTCGAGATTTTAGTGTCACGAGATGTGTCAAAAAACGGCAAGACCGGGGCTGTGGTGAGCTTACTTTTGAGCACCTCCCATTCCTTCTGGTGTGCGGGCAGCCACTGGAACTCCGTGGACTTTTTGACAAGGTGGCGCAGAGCTGTCGTGTGGGAGGCAAGGTTGGGAATGAACTTCCCCAGGAAGTTGACCATGCCTAGGAAGCGTAGCACTGCTTTCTTGTCTGCCGGCTGCGGCATGGCTGTAATGGCGCTCACCTTGTCTGCATCTGGACGGACCCCTGACCGGGAAATGTGGTCCCCCAGGAACTTCAGCTCGGTTTGGCCGAAAGAACACTTTGCTCGGTTGAGGCGCAGGCCGTTTTCACGTATGCGTGCAAAGACGCGTTGGAGACGATAGATGTGCTCCTGTGGTGTGGTGGACCAGGTGATGACATCGTCCACGTAGACGCGCACTCCTTCGATGCCTTCCATCATCTGCTCCATGATCCTATGAAAGACCTCGGATGCCGAGATGATGCCAAATGGCATTCGGTTGCAGCAGGACCTGCCGAAAGGGGTGTTGAAAGTGCTCAGCTTTCGGCTGGACGGATCTAGTTGGATCTGCCAAAAGCCTTTCGAGGCATCCAGTTTGGTAAATATTTTCGCCTAGGCCATTTCACTCGTGATCTCTTCCTGTTTGGGTATGGGGTAATGTTCCCTCATAATATTGTTATTGAGGTCTTTTGGGTCAATACAGATCCGGAGCTCGCTGGAGGGCTTCTTGACACACACCATGGAGCTGACCCACGGCGTAGGCTCCATGACCCTGGATAGGACCCCTTGGTCCTGGAGATCCTGCAGCTGCTGCTTGAGGCGGTCTTTGAGTGGCGCAGGGGCCCTGCGAGGTGTGTGAATGACCGGGGTGGTGTCTGGTTTGAGCCGAATTCTATAGGTGTATGGCAGTGTTCCCATGCCCTCGAATGCCTCCTGGTTGTGGGCGAGGAGCGATTGGAGCTGTGCGTTAAACTCTGCATCCGGGAAGTCAGACGTTCTGTCTGGAGAGAGAGAGTGTGGACTCGTTGCACGAGATGGAGAGCCTTGCATGTCTGTGCGCCTATCGATGAGCCGACTATCTCGAATGAGAGTGTGGCCGTGTGTGTGTTGTGTGTCACCTGGAGCTGGCAGGATCCCATAGCCGGGATAACGTTCCCGTTGTAGTCGACCATCCTGCACCGGGACGGCCGAATTGGTGGTCTGACCTTCATGGCGTAGAAGGCTGACCATGCTATGAGGTTGGCGGAGGCGCCAATGTCCAGGCGGAAAGTTATCGGCGATCGGTTGACCGTCAGGGTGGCACACCATTCATCACCCGGATTGATCATGTTAACTCGGTTCCCATCAACGACCGCAACACGGAAGGCGTCTCGGTCATCTGTGTCACCGGTCTGGATGTCATCTGGGCAAGATTTGTAATGGGTAGGCTGAATAGTCCGCTCGTCCCTGCGAGAATTGTCGGAATTGTGGAAGATTGACAGGTTGAGCTGCTCGACAGTAAGCAGCGTAGTGGCCCACCTTGCCACAGCATAGGCATTGTCGGGTTCTTGCGAGACATTGCCGCTTTAAATGTGCAGCTCCACAGTTGCCGCACATCGTGACATCATGACGTTCGTTGCGCCATTGCGCATGGGCAGTTCGGTCGTGCATCAGGCGCGCCTGCGCATCACGTCCCTCAGTGTTGCCGTAGGTTTTGGCGCACACAAGCGCGGAAGGCCCTGAAAAGCGCGCGAAATGGCCGACGTCGTCCGGGCCGCGGGCCGGGAGGAACTCGATTGCCTGGACCCGTACGGCCTCGTGGAGCACCTGGCTCGCCGATCCGGCCGCGTAGGACCCCCGCCGCCCCGATTCGGTCGCCTGAAATTGTGCATAGCGGCTAGTCGCGTTTTTGTGCAGGACACAGGCTTCGATTGCGGAGGCTAAGGTGAGGCCTTTTATTTTTGAAAGCTGCTGGCGTAGGGTGCCCGAGGCAACCCCAAAAATGATCTGGTCCCGAATCATGGAGTCTGAGGTCGTGATGTAACCGCAGGACTGCGCGAGGATGCAGAGATGGGTAAGGAATGACTGAAAGAGCTCATCCTTACCTTGCAGGCGCTGCTGGAAGACATATCTCTCGAAGCTTTCGTTGAGCTCGACGTTGAAGTGTTGGTCGAGCTTGAGAAGGACCGTCACTTATTTGGATTTGTCCTCGCCTTCCGCGAACACCAGGGAGTTGTAGATATGGATGGCGTGCTGCCCTGCGGTGGTGAGGAGGATGGCGATCTTTCTGGTGTCCGAAGCGCTCCCTCTTTCGTTGGCTTCCAGAAAGAGCTGGAAGCGCTGCTTGAATAGCTTCCAATTTGCAGGGGCTGTTTAGCACAGGGCTAAATCGCTGTCTTTGAAATCAGACCAAGGCAGGCCAGCAGCACGGTTCAATTCCCGTATCAGCCTCCCCGAACAGGCGCCGGAATGTGACGACTAGGGGCTTTTCACAGTAACTTCATTTGAAGCCTACTTGTGACAATAAGCGATTTTCATTTCATTTTTCAATTTACGCCAAGGTTCCCAGCGACTTGCAGCAGCTGCGGTGTGTTGACAGTGTCCATGGTGCAGGATGGCAGATTTGTGGGTAGGTGTCAATTCACTTCTGGTACCATGAAGTGTTGGGTACTCTGACACACAGACGAACCAACACGGTTGCGTATGGTACAACGCAGCTTTATTTCATTGAACTATAAACATAGTAAACTCTGGTATTCAGCACATGGTGAACCTCTGAGTGGCTGGCAATGAGGTCTGTGCCCTGAGCTCTCTCCTGCTCGAGTGCCCAGGAAGTGTCGTGTTCCCTGCTTTGTACTGTGTATGCTCTTGTCCGTGATTGGCTGTTGTATTGTGTGTGTTGATTGGTCCGTTGATCTGTCCATCATTATGTGTGTATGTATGTGCTGTGGTGTCCACCTGAATATCATAACACGTAGAAGTCAACTCAATAGGCTGATGAAGATCAAGGATCTCAAACAAAGTGGTGATTACCCCCTAGGAAGAACATGAAAGTGTCATTGCGTCTCTCTGTGCACATTTGTAGCTGGAGGGCAGCATGTGGGGTGAACCATTATAGTCAATTTTGCAAGTCAATCAAGTAAGAAAAGGATTGGACAAAAAGATAAAATATAAAGTAGTAACACAAACAATAAGTTGACACAACCTTAACTTTGCTTTGCTTTGAACCCTCAGTCCTTATCAATTCTGTTTGTGACAACTTAGACTGTAACACAAACCTGTGGCCCTTTCCTGAACTCCACACATGCACTTTCTGCAAAGGTTACAACTGCCCCCGCCAGCAGCTGACAGGTAGGGTAATTTGGTAAGTAGCTTCATCAGAAGCTGATCCAGTCCGTTTTTTTTGTTTGCCTTCGTAGCACATATTTCGGGCTCTATAAAAATAATTACACAACAGTTTTATTCACATACATCTTGCTTAACACACAGGTTGACATAGTGGTCTCCCGGGGTCAAAAATGGGGTTCAACTAAAGGATTTCATCACTTGACAACCACTTATAATTTAAAAAAAATTAATTTTAAAACATCAGTTTATTCAGGAAGTTTTCAGAAGGAGTTTATTTATCCCTGCAAAAGAAATATGTTCTGAATAATAATAATAATATTTATTAGTGTAACAAGTTGGCTTACATTAACACTGCAATGAAGTTACTGTGAAAATCCCCTAGTCGCTACATTCCGGCGCCTTTTTGGGTACACTGAGGGAGAATTCAGAATAATGGAATTTACAGTGCAGGAGGCCATTCAGCCCATTGGGTCTGCACTAGCCCTTGGAAAGAGCACCCTACTCAAGCCCACAACTCCACCCCATCCCCGCAACCAGTAACCCCACCTAACCTTTTTGGACACAAAGGGCAATTTAGCATGGCCGATCCACCTAAAAGCACATCTTTCGGGACTTGTGGGAGAAAACAGGAGTACCTGGAGAAAATTCATACAGACACGAGGAGAACATGCAGACTCCCCACGGACAGTGACCCAAGCCGGGAATCGAATCTGGGACCCTGGCGCTGTGAAACAACTGTGCTAACCACTGTGCTACCGTGCCACCCATTAACTGGGTAGATAAACAGGTAGATTTTCTCTGATTAGTCCACAGGACAGGAATTTGATGAGAACAATATTCAGCACATTAAACTATCACAATCATGATAGGCATGAATTCAAGACGTTGTAAAAAGATATTTGCACAAAGAACTGCTGGAGCTCCAAAATGCCTCTGGAGTACTGGAGAAAGCTGTAATTAGACAACAGGAATTCAATTTAACAGAGTATTGTGGGAATGCAACAGTAGTGAACTCGCCAACATTGAGGGCATTTAAAAGTTTATTGGATAAGCATATGGATGATAATGGCATAGTGTAGGTTAGATGGCTTTTGTTTCGGTGCAACATCGTGGGCCGAAGGACCTGTACTGCGCTGTACCGTTCTATGTTCTATCTCTTCTGGCAAGCGACGGCAACCGATTGAGCAGGAAGCTTTACCTTATTAATTTACTTCCTCCATCATGTACAACAAAGTATTATTTTTCAACCCAAGCCCAGCTGAGTTTCCACCGAGCGACTGATACTTTTAAAACCTTCTTTTTGTTATTAATGTTAAAGACCAGCTATCACTGCGGCACAAGCTGCATCCTTTCCATTACAATTTGCTGAATGGTTTAGCAGTCACCAAGCAATAACATACAACTGAAAAGCGGAAACTCTCACCAGCGTGTGAAATTTTGGTACTAGAAGCAAGTTTTCTTTTACAAAAATAACCTTTGGTCACTGTCATAGCCATTGAATATATGAATTTCACTGGAGATGTCATGAGTAGAAGTTACTCAGTCCAAACATTTTTACTTTTGTCTAATATTGGGCTGGATTCTTCCACCCCGCCCACAAGAGCACCACGGGCGAGACGTGGACAATGGACCTCAGGCGGGACTCTCTGGTCGCCGGGCGGACGCGGCTAGAGAATCCCGCCCGTTGCCTCATCTTTTTGTTTCAATAAGTGATGGTGTCCTATATCACAGGCTTTGCTTTTTCATGATTTCTCACTTTAAACAGTGTTTGTTAGCAAACTAAACCACCTGAAACTTCAAATAATACAATCAGCTTTTGGATTTACTGCAGATCTGACCAACTATATAACCCAAAGATCAAACCTCAAGGTAAAATTACCCAGATAAAAATTAGAATGATAAACAATACACACCATTGCATTCAACAGTGCACAAGATAAGGCTTATACCATTAAGAATATAAGAATCATTCCTTTGTTTAGTCATTTTCATTCATTTCATGCTTACTTCCAATTAGTTTGACCCATTCCCAAACCATTCTGCCTCCTTTTGGCTCCCCGTTTTACCAAAGCTTCCCTCACAAGAAGAGTGTTATTAGTAACATATCTAACCTTGACAATAAGCCTCTCCGTCATAATACACCGTTCAGTAAAAGACTGTTCAATTTTTGTAGGTTTAATTTTATCAATCATTAAAATTACGAATTTCACACTCAAGTCCGAAATACTTCAGTCTCAAATATGAAGTCAAACTGCATGAATTATATTCCGTCTTTGGCTGACAATTTAAATTTAACTCACGTGCCACGCTATTATTAAAGGGTATCTTTTTATGTAACAAATACTTTGCTAATGGCTTCACATCTCACTGCAGTCCCACTCCTCATTATACCATCATTGGTAAGAATATTCTCAAAGAAAAGATGCTATTATATATTCCGACATTGCAATTAAACTGGGATTATAACACTTTTTAAAAAGGTGGTACTTTCATCTGAGTTGGTAGGTCATGGGATCAAGCCCCACTCCAGAATGAGAGAACATTAAGCGCTTTAACGAAGATGTCAGATTTTAGATGAGGAGGTTACTGCGAAATCCTCCTCCGCCAGCTCAAGTGGACATAAAAGATCCATCACACTGTTCAAAGAGCAGAAGAAAGCTACCAGAGCGCTGGCCAATATCTGTCAACACCATCAAAACAGATTTTACCGCGCTGTTATTTGAGGGACTTTACTGTGTGCATAATGGTTCCAATATGTGCTTATGTAACAACAATGATAACATTTCAGAACTCCTGACTATGCCCTTGTAGTGGTGGTGAGGCTTTGAGGCCAAGAGATGAACCATTCATTAAAAAGTACCGAAAACCTTTGTCCTGCTCTTGCACCTGCTGTTGGTCCAGACCAGAACCCCAATTTTGGTTAAGATTGCGGATTAGAATTTGGTAAAACTGTGAGGAAATGTCACTACAGCATAAGAGTGAAAACACTGACCATAGACCGCTTTTATATTCAAACAAACTTCAATTTGAACACAGAATTAAGCACATTAGCAACAAAGAAATAGCTTTATAGTTAACAATTACTACATCTAAACTTGCTCTCTGAAACCTGCCTCTATATTCCAATTAAGCAAACCCATATATTTCAGATACCGCTTATGTATACAGTTAACTGTTTTACTTGCTTATCTTGGTGCAGAGTCCTTACAGAGAGAAACTTGTTTTTAGGACCAAGCTGAAAACCTTCTGCTCAGGTAAGAACCCTAGAAGCAATTCCTTTGTCCAGATAGACCTGGCCCTCCCATTAGCTACACGAGCTGCACTCAAAAAGCACACAGCGTTCTTTTGTCTCTTGTTACAAGATGTGCCTTGATTTATTTAGCCAGACTCAAACTGTTACAACCGTCTTGAGATGGCTCTCTATCTGCAAACAGGTAAAATAGCCTTTAATATCTATTAGCAAAATACTTCACCGGCAAAAATCTCTGATTAGAACATAAGAACATAAGAACTAGGAGCAGGAGTAGGCCATCTGGCCCCTCGAGCCTGCTCCACCATTCAATGAGATCATGGCTGATCTTTTGTGGACTCAGCTCCACTTTCCGGCCCGAACACCATAACCCTTAAACCCTTTATTCTTCAAAAAAACTATCTAACTTTATCTTAAAAACATTTAATGAAGGAGCCTCTACTGCTTCACTGGGCAAAGAATTCCATAGATTCACAACCCTTTGGGTGAAGAAGTTCCCTCTAAACTCAGTCCTAAATCTACTTCCCCTTATTTTGAGGCTATGCCCCCTAGTTCTGCTTTCACCCGCCAGTGGAAACAACCTGCCCGCATCTATCCTATCTATTCCCTTCATAATCTTATGTTTCTATATGATCCCCCCCTCATCCTTCTAAATTCCAAAGAGTACAGTCCCAGTCTACTCAACCTCTCCTCGTAATCCAACCCCTTCAGCTCTGGGATTAACCTAGTGAATCTCCTCTGCACACCCTCCAGTGCCAGCACGTCCTTTCTCAAGTAAGGAGACCAAAACTGAACACAATACTCCAGGTGTGGCCTCACTAACACCTTATACAATTGCAGCATAACCTCCCTAGTCTTAAACTCCATCCCTCTAACAATGAAGGACAAAATTCCATTTGCCTTCTTAATCACCTGTTGCAGCTGAAAACCAACTTTCTGCGACTCATGCACGAACACACCCAGGTCTCTCTGCACAGCAGCGTGTTTTAATATTTTATCATTTAAATAATAATCCCTTTTGCTGTTATTCCGACCAAAATGGATAACCTCACATTTGTCAACATTGTATTCCATCTGCCAGACCCTAGCCCATTCACTTAGCCTATCCAAATCCCTCTGCAGACTTCCAGTATCCTCTGCACTTTTTGCTTTACCACTTATCTTAGTGTCGTCTGCAAACTTGGACACATTGCCCTTGGTCCCCAACTCCAAATCATCTATGTAAATTGTGAACAGTTGTGGGCCCAACACTGATCCCTGAGGGACACCACTAGCTACTGATTGCCAACCAGAGAAACACCCATTAATCCCCACTCTTTGCTTTCTATTAATTAACCAATCCTCTATCCATGCTACTACTTTCCCCTTAATGCCATGCATCTTTATCTTATTCTGCAATCTTTTGTATGGCATCTTGTCAAAGGCTTTCTGGAAATCCAGATATACCACATCCATTGGCTCCCCGTTATCTACCGCACTTTTACCTCACTTTTAGTCATAGGTCTAGAAGGCATACTGTCTGTATGGATTTTAACCTAGGTTTTAATATTACTACAAAAATACGAACTATAAAGTATGGCAATTTCTTGTATTCATCACAACCAGCATCGTTACTATGGTTGGTCAAGTCTCAGTCGACCTAGAAGATGCAGGTGGGAGGGGCTCAGGAACAATGGTATCATTGAAAGTCGGGTTGAGGTGGTTGAAACTTTTCTTGTTCAAAGTGATCATTAACTGGCAGTTGGAGAACACAAACGCTGCCTGTCAGCACAGGTTAGATGCTGTCCAAATCAATGACATAGGCTGGTGTGGATTGCCTTGTTACCAGAAAAGTTATGATGGGAACTTAACACTCTAGAATCATCAATAATGAAGGGTGATTTATGATGTATAAAATGGCATCTTTGCCCCGTCTCAGTTTACCTGCTGCAGAAACCCTCACCCATTTTTGATTACTTCTCAACTTGACGATTGTATTATCGTGGCGTGCCAAGCACCATGAACTTGATTCAATACAAAACTCTGCTACCATTATCCTAACTCACACCAAGTCCCAGTCACCTTCACCCCTGTGCTTCCAGAGTCATATCAGATATGTAGTGTAAAGGGTTGATGTGAATGTGTAAATGAGACAGTTTACACCATCTTGGGGAAATGATGCAAGATCAAATAACTATTATGATCGGGTTCTCACTTGCAACCTCGTGGCAAGGATGAAGTTGTATTCGAGATGATTGTACTGTTAGATTTTGAATAAAGTTGATATTGAACAGCACCTCTAAAGGCAACACAAGTCATCAAGAACGTCTCGAACACAAGAGCATTAAATATTGGCAGCAGATAGACAGACAGCAGTAAAACAAACAGCCAGCGACCGAATCTCACGTGGAAAAGCATTCGGTTAAAAGAAAAGACAGAACGGAGAAGTCATTGCCATCACCAGATTGCTTCGAGCAAGTTGCAGGTCCAAACTAGGGTGAAATGAGGCTGAACTGGCACCAGAGTTTTTCAGGGTATCGCACCGCATCAGGTCTCCTTGATATACCATCAATTCACAGCGAGACCATGTGAACAAGTGAACGAAGGCTTTATTACACAAAGAACTAGCCTGCCAGTGACTTTTGTACAAAATGAGCGCCACCCACTGGGCGCAGGACTATGTACCGTCCGGGAGGGGGCGGAGCCAGAGGCAGAGCCCACCAGGGTTCCAGCTCAATCCTTAAAGGTTAAAGGTTACACAGGCACCACATCTCTGGTGAATACATTCACCACATTCACCCCGTTTAAAAAAAACACAAAGTCCGGCAGGAGTGACATGGGTCAAATGTCCAGTCTATCCGGAGGCCGGATCGTCCTTTTAGACCTCCTCAGCTCTGGCGGTCCGGCGGGCACGTACGTCGTAGATGATGGTAACTCCGAGAGCGTGTTGTCCGGAGCTTCCGCCCGGCGTGTCGGAGACGTTTGCGGGGTAGTAGTCGGCAGGTGGGTGGCGGGTGGCTACTGTGAAGGCGGAGGGGGCAACGTAGGCGCGGGAGGGCACAGGAGCCCCAGGGATGTGAAAGAGACACAGTTGGTAGCGGTAGGCGATGCTGGGATGCGGGGGGGCGCGTTGGCAGGGGAACCAGCGGGTGCCAGGTCCCGTAGGGAGACTGTATCTTGTCTTCCGTCAGGGTGAGCGACATAGGTGTTATGGGGGTTTGCGTGCAGCAGCTGGACCCTCTCGACTAGGGGGTCGGTCTTATGGCTCCTCACATGCCTCCGGAGAAGGACAGGCCCCGGAGTTGTCAGCCAGGATGGCAGCGAGACACTGGAGGTGGACTTCCTGGGGAAGACAAACAAGCGGTTGTGAGGGGTCTCATTCATGGCTGTGCAGAGGAGCGACCTAATGGAGTGGAGCACGTCGGGGAGGACCTCCTGCCAGCGGGGAACCGGGAGACTTCTAGACCGGAGGGCAAGAAGGACGGCCTTCCATACCGTCGCGTTCTCCCTCTCCATCTGCCCGTTGCCCTGCGGGTTGTAGCTGGTAGTCCTGCTCGAGGAGATGCCCTTACCGAGCAGGTACTGACGCAGCTCATCGCTCATAAACGATGTGCCCCGGTCACTGTGGATTTATGCAGGGAAACCGAACAGTGTGAAGATGCTGTGCAGGGCCTTTATTACTGTGGCCGAGGTCAGGTCGGGGCAAGGGACAGCGAAAGGAAAATGGGAGTACTCGTCAATGACGGTCAGGAAGTACAGATTGCAGTTGGTGGATAGGAGTGGCCCCTTGAAGTCGATACTGAGGCGCTCAAAGGGCCGGGAGGCCTTTACCAGATGGGCCTTGCATGGTCAATAGAAGTGCGGTTTGCACTCCGCGCAGACTTGGCAATCCCTGGTCATGGCTCTGACCTCCTCGGTGGAGTAGGGCAGGTTGCGGGACTTAATAAAATGGACAAGCCGGGTAACCCCCTCCTGCGCGCTGGCGCAAGTACCGCGGGGCAGGGCATCTGAGGGCTCGTTGAGTTCCCCAGGATGATAATATCGTAAGTGTAGGTGGAGAGTTTGATCCTCCACCTCAAGATCTTATCATTTTTAATCTTGCCCCGCTGTGCATTGTCAAACATAAAGGCTACCGACCGTTGGTCAGTGACGAGGGTGAACCTCCTCCCAGCTAGGTAGTGCCTCCAATGCCGCACAGCTTCCACAATGGCTTGCGCCTCCTTCTCGACAGAGGAGTGTCGAATCTCGGAAGCATTGAGGGTTATAGAGAAGCCTACGGGCCTGCCCATCTGGTTGAGGGTAGCAGCCAGGGCGACGTCTGACGCATCGCTCTCCAGCTGAAAAGGGATGGCCTCGTCCACCGCGTGCATGGCGGCCTTAGTGATATCGGCCTTGATGCAGCTGAAGGCCGAGCGGGCCTCAGCCGTCAGGGGAAACGTAGTGGTCTTAATAAGTGGGCGGGCGGGCTTTGTCCGCGTAGTTGGGGACTCACCGGGCGTAGTATGAGAAAAGCCCCAGGCACCGTTTGAGGGCCTTGAGGTTGTGGGGAAGGGGAAGTTTTGTGAGGGGGCGCATGCAGTCGGGGTCGGGCCCCAGGACTCCGTTTTCCATGACATAGCCGAGTATGGCTAGCTGGGTTGTGCGGAAAACGCACCTCTCCCTATTATAAGTGAGCACAGTACGAAGTCTTACAACACCAGGTTAAAGTCCAACAGGTTTGTTTCGATGTCACTAGCTTTCGGAGCGCTGCTCCTTCCTCAGGTTCAGGAAGGAGCAGCGCTCCGAAAGCTAGTGACATCGAAACAAACCTGTTGGACTTTAACCTGGTGTTGTAAGACTTCGTACTGTGCTCACCCCAGTCCAACGCCAGCATCTCCACATCATGGCTATTATAAGTGAGGTTGAGGGATTGGGCAGTTTGGAGGAACTTCTTAAGGTTGGCATCGTGGTCCTGCTGGTCATGGCTGCAGATGGTGACATTGTCCAAGTACGGGTTGTAGCCCGCAGCCCGTACTGGTTCACCATTCAGTCCATCGTTCTCTGGAAGACCAAGACCTCATTGGTGATGCCGAAAGGGACGCTGAGGAAGTGGAAGAGTTGGCCGGCTGCTTCAAAAGCTGTGTAGTGGCGATCTTCCGGGTGGATCGGGAGCTGGTGGTAGGCAGATCCACCGTAGAGAAAACCCGGTATTGCGCGATCTGATTGACCATCTCTGCAATGCGGGGGAGGGGGTACGCATCCAGTTGCGTGAACCGGTTAATGGTCTGGCTGAAGTCCACCACGATCCGGTTCTTTTCCCCAGTCCTGACAACTACCACTTGAGCTCTCCAGGGGCTGTTGCTGGCCTCGATGACCCCCTCTCTCAAGAGTCGCTGGACCTCTGACTTGATGAAAGTCATATCTTGTGCACTGTACCGCCTGCTCCTGGTGGCGACGGGCTTACAGTCGGGGGTGAGGTTCGCGAAGAGCGAGAGGGGGCGACCTTAAGGCTCGCGAGGCTACATACCGTGAGGGGGGTAAGGTTCCGCCGAACTTCAGGGTCAGGCTTCGGTGACTGCACTGGAAGTCTAGTCCAAGCAGTAGAGGGGCGCAGAGGTGAGGGAGGACATACAGCTTAAAAAAGGCATACTCAGCGCCCTGTATCGCGAGGTTCGCAACACAGTACCCCCGGATCCGGACTGAATGGGAGGGAGGCGAGGGAGATCGTTTGAGATGTGGGGTAGATGCGCAGGGAGCAGCGCCTTACCGTTTCTGGGTGTACAAAGCTCTCCGTGCTCCCGGAATCGAAGAGACATGGGGTCTCGTGCCCGTTGACCCGGACAACCATCATGGAACTCTTCAGGTGCTTCGGCCGCGACTGGTCGAGGGTGACGGCGCCGAGCTGCGGGTAATCAGTGTAGTCGGAGGCATCTGGGTCATAAAATGGCGGCCCCCACGAGTCGCACGTGTCGGATTGAACTGAAGATGGCTGCCCCCACGAGTTGCACGTGGCTGATGACGCGTCTGAATGGGGCGTTTCTGGCAGGCACGCAGCAGCATTATGGGGCTGCGAGAATTGAACCTGGGACCCTGGATCTGTGAAGTAACTGTGCTAACTACTTTGCTACTGTGCTGCCCTTAATGGCGTTGGGATAAAGACCAACAGATGCTGTTTGAAAGGATCAAGGAAACGTGACTATCATTGGACTAATTGACTCATTTTGATCCAGAGCTGCCTACAATTGTTGCTGCCGATGCATTATTGACTGTATGGGGCGCTGTACTTATCCAGACTCAGAAGGATGGTAAACATAGACCGGTATACTACACATAGCGTTCTCTGACTGAAACATAACAAAGGTACACAATTATGCATAAAGAGGCCTTAGCTGCTATCTGGGCTCACGAGTAGCTTGCAGACTGCATCCTGGGTCTTTTTCACAATCCAGAAATCTCTGCTTACTCTACTGAATGCGAACATATTAGGAAAGATGGTGCCAAGGGTACAAAAGCCTTTGCGTGAGGTTGATGAGATTTGATGCTACAATGGAGTTATGCGCAAGGGAACAAACAGACTGCAGCAGATGGGTTGTTTCATATTCCTGAAGCAAGGTTGGACTAAGCAGGTATAAATTTTGTTGAAGGCCTTTACTTCACTCATGACCAATTATCTACCAGCTACAATACGACACCTTAAATGAGATCAGAAACGCACAAATATCAGGTGAAGAATGTGTTCCATTCCACGAGGACTTCATTTGAGGATGGCTGGAACATGTGTCACAAAATTCTTCCAGAGTCAGAAATTCTGTCTGGTGGCTAGGGCTCTCCAAACCATTAGAGGAAATGTTAGCCAAATGCACCACGTGCACAATCGACTGACAGGAGCAGAGGGAATCACTGGTGCCATCCTCATTTCCGTCCAGACCAAGGCAGCATCTCGGGCTGGTGCTTTTTGAGCTCAGAGGGAAAACGCTTTTGATCATAGCTCACTCCTATTCAAGTTAGATTGAGGTAACATTTCCTTTTTTTTTGTTCAGGGGCTGTGCGAGCACTTATTGCCTATTCCTAATTGCCCTTGAGAAGCAGTTAAGAGTCAAACACATTGCTGTGGGTCTGGTGTCACATGTACGCCAGACCGGGTAAGGATGGCAGATTTCCTTCCCTAAAGGACATTAGTAAACCAGATGGGACTTTACAACAATCGACAATGGTTTAATTGTCATCACCAGATTTTATTGAATTCAAATTTCATCTGCAGTGGCAGGATTTGAACCTTGGACTACATGGTTATATGTCTTATGCTGTCACTGTATCACTGAATGACATTTTCGGCACACATAGGATTCCAGACCTTATCGCTTTGGACAATGAGTCTCAATTTGCTAACAAAAACTTTGGGGTTATGGGTCTGAATCTTATGGGTTTGTCCACACGGCCAACTCACCGAGATACCCACGAGCTAATGGTGTGGCCAAAAGGGGAGAGAGGATGGCAAAGGCTTTATTAATAAAGCACAATGACATTAACCGGACATTGCCAAGTTATTGTTCTACCCCGCTCCAGAATGGTCTGGCTCCGTGCGAGCTTTTAAGGGGAAAGAGGCGGGGCACTGAACTTCCTTCTCTTTCGCATGCACTTATGCAGTGTCTGACAGCAGCAGATTTGGACACGGTGACGGAAAGGAGGATCAGTACCATTCCATACGTGGAACATAATCATCGCCACAGAGTACATCAACCTGCAGCTACCTCATAGCTGTCCTGGTTCCCAGCAGTTCCAAACAAAAGTCAAGTTGGACTTGAAATGTGAAATCTATTTCTCTCTGCACAGATGCTGTTCGGCCGACTGTGTTTTTCCAGCATTTTGTTCTTTCCTGATCTGCAGTATTTGGCTTTTATAATTAGTTTGTCTCTTGCAGCCTCATGGCAAGGGTGAAGAGGCATTCTAGATGTTGTTCTTTGCTGCGTTTTAAATAATGTTGCTGTTTCACCCGACCTCAGAAGGCTCCAACAATAGTCATTAACACCATCTTGACCACAAGAAGATTCGATGAACTGGTCCCGCAATTCCATAGTTGTAAAATTTATTATTTATTTCAAATCCCACCCCTCAGAAAGGAAATGAATGCACTATTGCAAACAGTGAGGATGACAGTCTTTGGAGGGATATAGACAGATTAAGTGAGTGCGCAAGAAACTTGGCAGATGGGATATAATGTAGGAAAATGTGAAGGTTTGCATTTTTTTTGTCAGAAGAATAAAGGAGCTGAATATTATTTACATGGAGAAAGGCTGCACAAAACTGCAGCACAGAAGGATTTGGGGGTCTGCATGCATAAATCACAAAAATCCAGCATGTAAGTTCAGCAGATAATTGGGAAGGCAAAGCAAAGGAAATGTTGTCCTTTATTTCAAAGGGAATAGACATAAACATTGAATTTACATGTGCAGAAGGATGCCATTCAGCCCATCGAGTCTGCACCAGCCCTTGGAAAGAGTACCCCATCCAAGCACACATTTTCATCCTATCCCCATAACCCAGTAACCCCACCTAACCTTTTTGGACACGAAGGGCAATTTAGCATGGCCAATCCACCTAACCTACACATCTTTAGACTATGGAAGGAAACTGGAGCACCCGGAGGAAACCCATGCAGACACGGGGAGAACGTGCAGACTCCGCATAGAGTGACCCAAGCCGGGAATCGAACCTGGGACCCTGGAGCTGAGAAGCAACTGTGCTAACCACTGTGCTACCGTGCCGCCCCTAAATGGATATAAAAATAGGGAAATGTTGCTAAAACTATTCAAGGCACTAGTTAGACCACACCTGGAATGCTATCAACAGTTTTAGTCCCCTTATCTAAGGAAAGGTGGAAGTGAAAGTCACCATAGTGCCAGAGGGCCATAGGATGTCCTCCCCTTTGAGAGAGAGAGAGCTACCTGGTGGTGATTTGACCTGAGGGTCACCATGCCTCAGGCAAGGTTAAGAAGGCCAGACCTTCATGCATAACCTCAGCCGGCATGGGAATTGAACTCGCGTTGTTGACATCTCTCTACATCACAAACCAGCCGGCCAGCCATCTGAGCTAACCGAACATATACTGGCATTGGAGGCAGTCCAAAGAAGGTTCACAAGGTTGATCCAGGGTATGGGTTGGATTTTCTTATGAGGGAGGGTGAGTAGGTTGTGCCTGTACTCATTGTAGTTTAAAAGTATATATATTTTTTTAACAAACAATTATATTGAGGTATTTTAGGCATATAGAAAAAGTGACATGTACAGTACAAAAAAAAGTCAAGACACAAATTAAACATAGTGCAAACCACGGCTCTGTTCACGCAAGGACCTGCCTCAATATCCCCTACTCTGTTCTACTCTACCCTAGCCGCCCCCCCCCCCCCCACCCCCCTCCCCCACCCCCCTGCTGACGCTTACTCCTCTGCGAAGAAGTCAATAAATGGCTGCCACCTTCGGGCGAACTCTAATAGCCAACCTCTCAAGGCGAACTTGACTTTCTCTAGACTCGCCATGTCCGAAAGCCATACCAAAGCCCTCGCGGGCTTTGAGTCCCTCCATGCTAACAGTATTCGTCGCCGGGCTACCAGGGAAGCAAAGGCCAGAACATCGACCTCTCTCTCTTCCTGGACTCCCGGGTCCTCCAAAACCCCAAAGGTTGCCACCTCAGGGCTCATTACCACCCCAGTTTTCAATACCCAGGACATGATATCTGCGAATCCCTGCCAATACCCCCTGAGTATAGGGCACGACCAGAACATGTGTACATGGTTAGCCGGCCCTCCTGCGCATCTAGCACACTTGTCCTCCAGCTCGAAGAATCTGCTTATCCGGGCCATCGTCATGTGGGCCCGGTGCAGGACCTTAAACTGGATTAGGCTGAGCCTGGCGCATGTTGCGGTCGTGTTTACTCTGCTCAGGGCTTCTGCCCAGATACTGTCCTCCATCTCTCTCCCCCCCCACCCCCCGAGCTTCTCTTCCCACTTAAGCTTCAGGTCCTCGTCTGCGTATCCTCAGCTCCCATTAGTTCCTTGTAGACGTCTGAGACTCTACCCGCTCCCACCTCTCCCCTAGAAACTACCCTGACCTGCCTCCCCTTCGGCGGGAGATGTGGGAAGGATGGCACCAGTCTGCGTACAAAATCCCGCACCGGTAAGTATCTAAAGTCGTTCCCTCTCGCCAGCCCCAACTTCTCCTCCAGCGCCCTCATGCTCGGAAAGCTCCCCTCCAGGAACAGATCCCCCATCCTCACAATCCCTGCCCTCCTCCACAGTCGATAACCCCCCGTCCAATTTCCCCGGGGCAAATCGGTGGTTGCCGCAGATTGGGGTCCACACCAATGCTCTTACCTCCCCTACATGCCTCCTCCACTGGCCCCAGATCCGAAGAGCCACCACCACTATCGGGTTGGTGGAGTACCGTGCCGACAGAAGCGGCAGCAGCGCCGTGACCAGGGCTGCTAAGCTACTGCCCCTGCACGAAGCAGCCTCCATCCGCTCCCAAACCGACCCCGCACCCACCATCCATTTCCTTATCATCGCTATGTTGGCCGCCCAGTAATAGTTGCTGAAGTTCGGCAATGCCAGCCCCTCTTCTCCTCTGTTCCTTTCAGGCATCACCCTCTTCACCCGTGGGGACTTCCCGGCCCATACAAATCCCAGAATAATTTTATTCAGCCTCTTAAAGAAAGATGAAATGAAAAAATGAAATGAAAATGAAAATCGCTTATTGTCACAAGTAGGCTTCAATGAAGTTACTGTGAAAAGCCCCTAGTCGCCACATTCCGGCGCCTGTTCGGGGAGGCTATTACGGGAATTGAACCGTGCTTCTGGCCTGCCTTGGTCTGCTTTCAAAGCCAGCGATTTAGCCCAGTGTGCTAAACCAGAATAAGCGAGATGGTGGCCTGCGACATCGTCGGCGGTAAACTCTCTCTGTCTCTTGCCTCGTTAAAGACCCTGGCCAGCACCAATATCCCGTCAAATCTTTTGTAAAACTCCACCGGATACCCGTCTGGCCCCGGGGCTTTACCCGACTGCATGACCTTCAGGCCCCCCAGTACCTCTTCGATCCTGACCAGGGCCCCAGTCCGTCCACCAACCCCCTCCCCAATCTTGGGAAGGTCAGTCCGTCCAGGAATCGCCGACTTAATCTCCACGGATCTGCTCCCCCCATTTGCTCCATGAACCCTCTCAGTTCCTTTGCCATCGCTGGCAACCTGCCCGTTCTTGAACATGACCGGTCCAATCTCGGGTCCAGGCCTGTATTAAAGTCCCCGCCCATGATCAGCTAACGCGAGTCCAAGTCGGCGATCTTCCCTAGCTTCCTCCTAATAAAATCCACATCGTCCCAATTAGAGGCATACACACTGACCAAGACTACTCTCATCCCTTCATGCTTACCCTTCACCATAACGAACCTGACACCCCCATCCACGACTGTGCCCTCCGCCTCAAATTGTACCCTTTTATTAATCAGGATCGTAACCCCCCCCTCGTCTTAGAATCTAGCCCCGAATGAAAGACCTGACTGACCCAGCCCTTCCTTAACCTAACCTGGTCAGCCACTTTCAGGTGCGTCCCCTGCAGCATGACAATGTCCATCTTCAGAACCCGCAGATGCGCAAACACACGCGCCCTCTTCACTGGCCCGTTTAACCCTCTAACATTCCAGATGATCAGCCTGGTTGGGGGGCACTTCGCCCCCCCCCCTTTGTCGATCAGCCATCCCTGTTCCTTGGCCAGCCCCCCAGCCATGTGTCGCGCTTCATCTGGCCCGCCTCCTGACCGGCTCCACCCATGACCTCCTCACTGTTGTCATGCCCAGTTTCCATCCCCATCAGCAGAACGACTCCCCCCCTCCCCCCCCTAGCAACACCATCCTATCACCTAACCCCTGCTTTAATCTAGCTATATGCACACTTCCCACCTCGGCTTCCGTTGACTAGCCCCACTCAGCTAGCCTAGGGCGCCAACCCTCGGCGCCAGCGCGTCTCCCACCCATTGTTCCCAGTCACCCCTCCCCGACCCATCCATACCACTTCCCCAGATCAGCCCTACTTAAGCAAACACTCGATAGAAGTCATAAACAACCCTCATAATAGCACAACTCAAGTTAAACAAGAGGAAAAAAAAGAGATAAGAAATAACGAGCACTCACTGTCCTTCCCATATAGACAGAGAAAAAGATTGCACAAAGTTCCCCTGAAGCATCCATCTTAACCCAACCCTTTTAACTGTTTTCTTTATTAGCCAAACTCCAACTAATCAAAGAGCCCAAACAGGAAACATTCAGGTAAACCACGCAAAAAAACCCACATCCTGACCACCTTCCAACACCCTAAAAAGGTCGAAAAAAGAAACAACAAAAACTGACCCAAACATGCAGGCAATTTTCAAAACGGGAGAGACACCATATATACTTAAAAGCTCTAGCATGAGTCCAAACGTCCTCAGCTCATGGCCAGCCCTCGCTTCTTAACGAAGTCCATCGCCTCTTCGGGTCCCTCATACGTAACCCACAGTCGCGCCGGAAAAAGCAGCCCGAATTTCACCTTGTTTTTATACAGTATCTCCTTCACCTGCCTGTAGCCTCCCCTCCTCCTGGCCACCTCAGTGCCCAAATCCTGGTACCCACGGAGGGTGGTATTGTCCCAAGTACAGCTTTGTGTGCTCTTTGCCCTTTGCAGCACCCGTTCCTTGTCCAGGTACCTGTGAAAGCGTACCACCATCGCTCGTGGAGGACCCCCTCGTCGCGGCTGCCTCACCTGCACTCTGTGTGCCCCGTCCACCACCGGCGGGTGAGGGAACACCTCGTTCCCCAGCAACGTATGAAACATACCCTCCACAAACGCGGCAGCATCCAGCCCCTCTGTCCCCTCCGGGAGGCCCACGATTCTCACGTTCTGCCGATGAGATCTGTTGTCCAGGTCCTCCAGCCTTTCCAGAAGCACTTTTTGCTGTTCCCTCAACCTCCGAATCTCCACATCCGCCACCGTTTGAAAGTCAGCCTGCTCCTCCACTGACTTCTCCAACTGCTGGAGCTTCTCAGCCTGATCATCCAGCCTTTTTTCCATCCGGTCAAACGACTTCTGAAACGGCTCCAAGTTGTCACGCTTCAGAGCCAAAAAGCCCTCCTGCATGGTCTGTAGCAGCTGCTCCATTGTGGGCTAGGCTGTCGGCGCCTTGCTCTGAACACCAGCCGTGCTGGTCCTTCTCACAGCCTCCACAGTGCCCTTACTCGACCACTTCTTCTGCTATTTACGGTCCCTCCGGCTTCTTAGATCCATACAATTCTGTATGGGTCCTGTGCCTGAGTACTATTGCTTTCCAGTTCCACGCTCAAAAGTGCAAAAAAGTCAGGGAAAAAGGTCCAAAAGTCCGACCGAAACGGGAGCCACCAAATGTGCGACCTACTCCCTCATAGCCGCCACCGGAAGTCCCTGTTTCAAAGAATATATTGAAACTTATAGGATTCTCAGGAGGCTTAACAGGGTAGATGCTGAGAGGTTGTTTCCCCTTGTGGGAGAGTCTAGGACCAGAGGACACAATCTCATGAGGGGTTGTCGATTTAAGACAGAAATGAGGAGGAATTTCTTCTCTCAGGGAGTACTGAATCTCGGAAAATCTTCACCTCAGAGGGCTGTAGAGGCTGGGTCATTAAGTATGTGGAAGGCCAAGATAGATATATTTTTTTAATCAGTGAGGGGATCAAGAGTTTATGGGGATAAGGTGGGAAAGTGGAGTTGAGGATTATAATATCAGATCAGTCATGCTATCATTGAACAGCAGAGCAGAATCAAATGGCTGAATGACCTACTTCTATGCCTATGTCATATGGTCTTCAGCCTTAAAACCCATGGAGATCTCTGTACTCCTTTAATTTTGGCCCCTTGCACATCCTGAACAGTATTTGTTGTTCCACCATAGGCAGCATGCTTTCAGTGTCAATGTCCTAAGCTCTAAAACTTCCTCTCTATACCTCTCTCCATGACCCTTCTTTAATGACCTCCTTAAAAGCTACTTCTTTGAGCAAGCTATTGGTCACTTGTCCCAATATCTCGTGTGGCTAAATCTCAAATTTTGTTTGATAATGTCCACAAGCAGCATCTTTTTACTATGTTAAAGACTCTATGTAAGCACAATTTGATATTGTTCTGCTCAATCAATTAATCTTGGTTTCAACTCTGGTTAACTGATGGTTTCACATCATTAATATTTTAGGTACAGGCCATTATTTCCAAGCAGCAGACAAAGAGTGTCACACGGACATAGGAAGAAGGAGCAGGAGTAGGCCTTTCAGCCCCTTGAGTCTGCCCCACCATTTATTAAGATCATAGCTGATTTAATAGTAACCTCAAATCTGCACTCTGCTTACTCCCGACAACCTATCACCTCCTTGCTCACCAAGAAGACACCCGCCTTTGCCTTAAAAATATTCAAAGAATCTGCTTCCACTGCCTTTTCCGGAAGAGTCCCAACAACCGGTGACACTTCACCACATCTCTGCTTTTAATAATAATAATATATTAATAATCTTTATTAGTGTCACAAGTAGGCTTACAATAACACTGTTATTTTTAAAAAGTGAGGCCTAGTTCTAAATACTCCTAAAAGAGGAAACATCCTTTCCACATCCACCCTGTCACGACCCCTCAGGATCTTATACGTTTCAATCAAAGTGCCTGTCCCCCCATGCTGCCACCCTTGCACTATCCACCAACCCACATCAGTTACAGCTGTAACTTGATTTACTCACCAACTCAATGATCAACCTACCAAGTAGTGAGCTGGCAAGCGTGACACGTTGAAAGATTCTCACATGGTATGTACTGATCTCATCCTGCCAATGGATGGAAGAATGAGCCTTGGAAACACCCCAAGTACAGATTGGGGAAAACAATATCTGGGACTCCATACTTGATTGCCAACCAATGACTTCTATTGGAAATGGTGTTTGTGGTTGACTGTAATATCCTGGTGAGAAGTATCAGAGGGGTACTTGCTTCCTGGAATATCACAAAGAAAGGCTGTTCGCACTATGTAAACTAACTCAACTTCACGACATTCGTTGACAAAGTACAACTTCAGTCACAGCAGATGTCAGTTATTGCTGGCAAAATGAAAAAGCCTTATTAAACTTCAAAATAACTTCCGCTGTGACTGCATTCTAAAGAGACAAGACAAAACTGCAAACAGCAAAGTGAGCAAATCTATTTGATTTAGCACTCTGCATTCTTCCTCTCAGTTTGACGACTATCACTGCACAATTCCCATATCCAAAATGGTAGGCAGAATGATCTCCACTGCACAATTTACAACATGAACTGACAAGGTGATCACACACTGACAGCACGCATACCTTGCTGTATCTTTTGTCCACCCTTCAGGGACTACCCATGCATTCACACGACGAGTTTTAACATCTGTGCAACACAGTTCTGGCTTCACATTGAGATAACATCTGTGAAACGTACCTAGGTCACAATTTATCTCCAAAAAGACTCTAGGAAGTCTTACTTGTCTTTTCTCCAGAGGCAAATTATCTTCTGATTCTGAACTGAAACCAAGCTTTGGCCATTGCCTATTCACAATGGAGTATCAAATTATTTGGACCCAACAACCCAATAAAATCCTCCAGGCCAAAGGCTTATAAAGGAATACCACCAAATGTGTTTATGGGATGCCTGGCAACAATACTTTGGTGATAACTTCATTCGTTCATATCTTTCCGTCATTGTAAACTTAAAGAAAAATGCTGAGCAAACTTGAGGAGTGTTGAGGAAACCCGTCATCAGATACAAATTAAATATGAATGTCCACTTACCTTAAACGAGCCAGCACAACCTGCAAAAACATCAGCGCTGTGTTAAGTTCAGATTCCCTGCAGGCACGGTAGAGCAAACTAAACCCTTCATTCAACAGCTTCTCTTCTGAAAGGTGTAGGCAGGAGCTCGTCTCGAATACCTCCTGAACAGCTTCAATATATGTCGAAAGCAATGGCCAGAGGGTCACTTTTCTGGTGTGGTCAGTGGTTTTCAGGTAGAACTCTTTAGTTACATTCTGAAAGTTATTTGACAGCTTTGTTGCAAGAACACTAATGTCAACATTCTTCTCTTCATACATCAGAAGAAAAGCAAAGTAGCCCTTCCAAATCAATGATTGCTGGGCAATAGAGAGCTGGCTAGGTTTTAAAAGGTCCAGGAGCTCTGATACCCGGCTGACAACATCCTCTATCCCAGTCACTGCTGCAAGGACTAGAAAAAGGCTGAAGAAGTTCTGAAGTCCCAACTCGGTAAGTTCCTGCATTTTCCGTTGATGGAACTTGGAATAAATCCTGGAAAATTAAAGGGTTGCTTAGTTTCATTCAGTAGAAATGGAAACAAGTAAAATATTCTCAGAAGCACATCTGGAACATTTTCAATACAGTTATAGGATTACCTAACGAAGATGCTGTAACTCCAGGTTGCACCACACAGCTAACAAAATCGTGAATTTACAAATTTAAGAGTTAAAATAGGTTTGCAAAGATTTACTGTCATTCAATGAAAAAGCAAATTAACAATAAACTTTTAGCAAGCTTCAAAAATCTAACCTTTATCATTCAAAATAATTTGTTGTCGTGTATAGACGTTACAAGCATGACTTTCACATCAATAATCGAGTATCTGGGTTTCTCATTTTTCATTGCAATAAATATCTTAGGAACTATAAGTGATGGGATTTTGTTTGATAAATAAATATCAGAAGGAAGTGAGCTTTCAGATATAGAGGGACTCAACACTAACTTCCCTGCTTAGTAATTAATATTCATTTGCTTTATCGGAGAGATGGTGGGGTACTGGTAATATCACCAGAGTATTTATCCAGAGGCCCGATCTAATGGTCTGGGTACGCGGGTTCAAATCCCACCAGGGGAGCTGGTGGAATTTAAATTCAATTAATATATCTGAATTGAAAACTAGCTTCCATTGACCATGACAATTATCATTGATTGTTGTAAAAAACCATTTGGTTTACTACTGCCCTTCAGAAGAGTAAATCTGCCATCTATACCCGGTCTGGCCTCCATGTGACTCCAGAACCACAGCAATGTGGTTGACTTAAACGTCCTCTGAAATGGCCAAGCAAGCCACTCAGTTCAAGGGCAATTAGGGATGAGCAACAAATTCCAGCCTTGCCAGCGACACCTACATCCCATGAAATAATAAAGAAAAATAAATTGACCTAATTTTAGCAGATAAATTAATTTTAAAGTTTACATTTGCTCAGCTTTTCATGCAGATGTACAAAACAAATACAGTGAGTTAACGATTGTGCCGGTTTTCCGCTCTTTAATAGATGTGAGGATCTCACTGAAAGATGTTTGAACAGCCTCAACCCAATCTTTTAACAGAAATCTTAATTGCCTAACAGATGTAGGGTGCAGAATTCAAAATGGGTGCAATAAGATCCAATCTCAACATTCAACGTCCTGCACATCAGAGACACTAAAACACTTCCAAGGTAAAGTTGAATAAGGCCATTTTCTCTGGTGGTTGGCCCTTTAGATACGTTAATTAGTTGCCCAACACCTGCTTTAAGACCCCTCTGCCAAAACTGGCCAGTAACCAAAACTGAATGGAGTGGTCTTTGTGACGGTGTTAAAAGAGCAAGGTTTCTGGGTTAGAGTGTGTGGGGAAAAATTAGTCTTTTATTTGCAGCATATTTTACTACCTTCCTTTCAGCTGTTTCCATGGGTGCGTCCCATTTGTGGCCTTTCCTTTCGTAATCTGCAGGGCCAGAATTCGGAGGAAGAACTGAAAACTATTCTGAGACTGGTACAAGTTGGGGCTTTGGTCACCACAGCAACAGGTCTTTGTAATTTCAAGCATAGATAAAGGAGATTTGCTCACACTGGCCAGTCCTTTCAAACCAAGCCAAGGAATGTTGAAGGCACTATTCTGCAACAATAGAGAGTGCACTGCAGTCAGCAATACTCAGGACATCCAAATACAACCCTCGAATATAAAACTTATTAAGTAAATAACTTGATCTCTTAACACACAATAGACAAATCATTTAAAATATAATTTTCAAACTCATCCATATGTATTTTTTTAAAACGCAGGAAACAAAAAAATAACTTAACCAACGTACCAATTTAAAAGATTGAAATCACACCTTCAAAATATCATTGGTTACATGAACATACAAAATTTACCAGATCTTTATTCAGATTAATAAAACGCAAACATCTCGTAACTAAAATCTACAACTCTCTCATGGCTGGAATTGCATTATTGCAACTGAAAATTCATTAAAAGAATGAGAAAACCATTGAGAGATGGTCAATATTTATTTGAGGTAGTGTTTATGTCTCTAAAGTCTAGATGCTGGCTTAGGTGGTTGATTCTAATTGAAAAACTAACATTGGTGTTGGTGGAAATCAACCTGGCATAAGTGGCAATACATTGGCTCAACAAGATGGCAATCAATGAAAGTGTAGGAATTTCGGCATAAATAAAGGCATTCTTCAAAACTATTTTCTATTTCGCATAAAGATACTCTGACCCGTTGCCACTTTGGTTCCTGCAGCTTAAGTTCACATAGCCTCTCTCTTTCTACTTGCTGTCTGTTATTCTAATCTATCACCATCTCTATTTGTTTGGATGGAACAGAAGGTATGGGTTCCAACAAATGGAAAACTTCATTCTGCAGCGTCCCCAAGTTTTTTAATAAATGCAGAAATGGGCAGCACGGTGGTGTAAGTGGTTAGCACTGCAGCCTCACGGCGCCGAGGTCCCAGGTTCGATCCCGGCTCTGGGTCACTGTCCGTGTCGAGTTTGCACATTCACCCCGTGTTTGCGTGGGTTTCGCCCCCACAACCCAAAGATGTTCAGGGTAGGTGGATTGGCCACGCTAAATTGTCCCTTAATTGGAAAAATGAATTGGATACACTAAATTTATAAATAAATATATAAATAAATGCAGATATGTAATTATGAGGCGCTCATCTTCCCTTGAGTAGGCCAAAGCCCTGACCTCAGTTGGTTAACATATTAGGTCAGATCACAGAGAAAGCATTTCCTCACTCAATGGATGCCAATGGGCTGAGTCTGCTCCTGAAAGGCGGTGCTGACAAAGGTAAAGTGCTCTGCTTCCAAGTGGCACTGTCGATATAATCCTTCGAATTCTGGTCCTCCAGATTACGAAAGGAAGGATACAAATGGGATGCACCCATGAACACAGCTGAAAGGTAATAAAATTCAATGCAATAAGAGTAGAGAAGTTACGATGGAGCTGTATAGATGCTCATTAGGCCACAGCTGGAACACTGTGTGTAGTTCTGGTAGTCACACTGTAGGAAGGATGTGATTGCACTGGAGAGGGTGCAGAGGAGATTCACCAGGATGTTGCGTGGGCTGGAGCATTTAGGCTATTAAGGAAAGCTGGGGTTGTTTTCCTTAGAGCTGAGAATGGTGAGGGGGAACCTAATCGAAGTGAACCAAATTCTGAGGGACATAGATAGGGTATATAGAAAGGAACTTTTCCCCTTAGTAGAGGGGTCAATAACCAAGGGGCGTAGATTTACGGTAAGGAGCTTTCGAGGGGATTTGAGGACAAACCTTTTCACCCAGAGGGTGTTGGAAATCTGGAACTCACTGCCTGAAAGGGTGGTAGAAGCAGGAATCCTCACAAATATTAAGAAGCATTTAGATGAGCACTTGAAGCGTCTTAATATATAAGGCTATGGACCAAGTGCTGAAAAATAGGAATAGAATAGATAGGTGCTTGATGACAGACACAGACAGGATGGGCCGATGGCCTTCTCTTGGGGATATAAAAATCTATGTCCCTATAATTCATCAACTCAGCTAACCTAGCAAAACAAAAAGAGACCTAGGAACCAGAACAAACCACTGGCAAATCCTTCAGGAAAAATGACAGTGAAAGTTACGAGAACATGCTCAACCCAAGTCCTGCATATGAGTGCAGCAGGAAAGACTGAAATGCTCGCAACAATCTTCAGGAAGAGCGGATGATCCATCTGAGTTCCCTTCCGAGGCCCCCATCGTCACAGTTGCCAATTTTCAGACAAGCTGTTTCACATCATGTGACATCAGGCCATGTATTGGCCACAGGAAGACTACAGGTTCACAACAACATCACAGCTGCAGTCATTAACTAACATGGTGGAAAATTGGAAACGACAGCAGCAAGGGGCTCAAAACCAAAGTCAAAATGGATGGATCAATGCCAAAACTTTCTTGTTGCTGAAGTTACGATCAAGCAGAAAAGAAGATTGCTGGTGCTGCTGGAGGTCAGCCATCTCAGACTTGAGACAAGATTGCTGTTCCTCAGAGCAGTGTCCTAAACACAACAATCTTCAGGTGCTTCACCAAATGTCCTTCGCTCTTTCATAGGGTCAAAATGGGGATGTTCACTGATATTTGCAAAATTTTCAGCTCCAATGACAATCCTTAGATAATGAAACAGTCCATGCCCTCATACAGCCTCATTAAGCCCCAGAGAACGCACGCTGATAGTCCAACCAGGCCAGTTTGTAACACGGCAGGCACCAGTAATATGGCAATTTGAGCTGATTGCCCAAGAGTTGCACTCATTTTCACTGCTTTCTTTTGAAGGGCTGATACTAGCAGGCACAAGGCCGGCTCAATATATCTTCTTACTCATTATGAGCAACATCATGGGAGGTTTGTTGTAATAATGTAAAATTGAAATGTTATCTAAAACTATGCACAGCATGTTTGACTTTAAAATGGCAATTGAATTCAATCCCAGCACCCTGATCGATTCTAATTGAAAATTACACTTTGTGTTGACACTGTGAAATTCCACAGGAGATCAATTAGGATAATATAAAATGAAAGCAATTTTACTATTCCAACTGTTTTCACTTGTAATTATTTTATTTTTCTTCCAGTGAGGTTTCAGAACTACTAACAGTTGTGAAATTGTACTCACCAGGTTTTTACTGTAATATTCCCAGAGTATCGAAACAGCATTTGAGTTAGTATCCCAGAGATCGCACAATGTTAGGCAACATTGAACATGCATCCGTAAATGTTCTTCCAAGACACCAGTCTGAAATATTTGAGTCAGGAGATATGATCAAACAACAAGTACAGACATTATCTTTATTGAAAATACATGGGGCTGGATTCTCCGCAGCCCGGGGGGTTTCCGACGGCGTGGAGCTGCCCCACAATGGGAAACCCCATTGACCTGCCGGCGTAACGGAGAATCCCGCCGGTGGGGTGAAACGGAAATGTGGTGCGGCAGGGGCGGAGAATCCAGCCCATGGATCTTTGTGTTTCGTTACAATGGTCACAAATAATATTTCACCAGGACTGCTCAGGATGTTTTGAGGATAACTCTGTAGCATTTTTTCGGAGTTTAATTCTATTTACATGTTCCCTGAATGGTGCATTGTAAGTATCCTTTGTCTGCTGAAAACATTGACAGGAGAATGATTTTGTCTCCTTATATTGCTGAATTTTAGAAAATATATGCATTAACCCCAATCATATGTGATAAATTTCATTTCAAAAAGCATGAATTGGCAAGTTTTCTGCCGAATTGGCATTGGCAGTGATGACATTCTGGAAGGATTTTCTCACATATGCCTAAGGGCCTGGATAGATTGGGAAGCTGGACATGTAATAGATTCGATGAGCTGTCATTGAAGAAGGGGTTAAAGGGTAAAAAAATGTATGTTCTGTTTCTTCTATTCACTTATTCATTTATGCTTTTAATTTTTATTTGGTACATAAAACCTAGCACTGTTAGTTGTGCTTTGCAACTTGTCAAAGGCCAGGAAGACCTAATGGAACATGAAATAATGTATGAAATTATTTGCGCTTCATTATCCTTAACATTCAAGTATATTTCACCCAGGTATTGGGAGTGATGAAAATCCTCTGGGACACAAAGTTGTAAGGGCTCACTTATGAGTGTTGTCAAAAGTATTTGGAAGAAAAAGCATCCAGCAGACGGCAGTAGAGCAGAGCAGCTGATTGGCTGTTGCGGGGGAATTGTGCATAGGTGCATTGTGGTCATCCTAACTTGAAGGTGTACCTGAGCAAGAGACCCTAGCTGTTCAAGTGAAGACAAGCATCCAGCAGAGGGCAATAGAGCAGTGCTGCTGATTGGCTGTTGCGGGGGAAATTTGCATACACGCATTGTGGTCATCCTAACTTGAAGGTGGTTTGTAAAGGAGCTGTTGTCAAGTGACACTTAAACCCAAAACACTTCTTCAGTGTTTCCCTACCTACGCCCTCCCATAACCAAAAAAAAACAACCGCTGTAAAGATCGAGGGAAAGGCTCGAGGGCAGGTAGAAGTAGAAAGAAGTTGAACCGTGACTTCACAGCCTGCAGGTAAGGGATTGGCTGGTGACTGGCAAGTAGTTTTTCTTTTATTTTCCCTCAGGTGTTATCGTGCGGGGCGCAGAGGTTGCTGAGTGAGTGCTTGCTGAGAAGGGGAGTGAATAACAGGCAAGTTCTTTTTCTTTTTTTATCTAGAGGGGATGGCAGGGAAGGTAGTGCAATGTTCCTCCTGCAGAATGTTTGAGGTGAGGGACGCCGTCAGTGTCCCTGCTAATTTCATCTGTGGGAAGTGCACCCATCTCCAGCTCCTCAGAAACCGCGTTAGGGAGCTGGAGCTGGGGCTGGATGAACTTCGGATCATTCGGGAGGCAGAAGTGGTCATAGATAGAAGCTTCAGGGATGTAGTTACTCCGAAGAATAAAGATAGATGGGTGACGGTGAGAGAGGCTGGGAGGAAGCAGTCAGTACAGGGATCCCCTGTGGTCGTTCCCCTTAGTAACAAGTATACCGCTTTGGATACTGTTGGGGGGGGGGGGGACTTACCAGGGGTAAGCCATGGGGTCCAGGTCTCTGGCACAGAGTCTGTCCCTGTTGCTCAGAAGGGAAGGCGGGAGAGGAGTAGAGCATTAGTCATTGGAGACTCCATGGTTAGGGGGATAGATAGGAGATTCTGTGGGAACGAGAGAGACTCGCAGTTGGGTGTGTTGCCTCCCAGGTGCCAGGGTGCGTGATGTCTCAGATCGTGTTTTCGGGATCCTTAAGGGGGACGGGGAGCAGCCCCAAGTCGTCGTCCACATAGGTACCAACGACATAGGTAGGAATAGGGACAGGGATGTAAGGCAGGAATTCAGGGTGGAAACTTAGAACATAGAAAATACAGCACAGAACAGGCCCTTCGGCCCACGATGTTGTGCCGAACCTTTGTCCTAGATATCATTGAATTTACAGTGCAGAAGGAGGCCATTCGGCCCTTTGAGTCTGCACCGGCTCTTGGAAAGAGCACCCTACCCAAACTCAACACCTCAACCCAACACCAAGGGCAATTTTGGACACTAAGGGCAATTTATCATGGCTAATCCACCTAACCTGCACATCTTTAGATCTAGGATAAACAGAGTTATTATCTCTGGGTTGTTACCCGTGCCATGTGCTAGCGAGACGAGGAATAGGGAAAGAGAGGAGTTGAACGCGTGGCTACAGGGATGGTGCAGGAGAGAGGGTTTCAGATTTCTGGATAATTGCGGCTCATTCTGAAGTCGGTGGGACCTCTACAAACGGGATGGTCTACACCTGGACAAGAGGGGTACCAATATCCTGGGGGGGAAATTTGCTAATGCTCTTCGTGAGGGTTTAAACTAGTTCAGCAGGGGCTTGGGAACCTGAATTGTAGCTCCAGTATACAGGAGGTTGAGAGTAGTGAGGTCATGAGTAAGGTTTCAAAGTTGCAGGAGTGTACCGGCAGGCAGGAAGGTGGTTTAAGGTGTGTCTTCTTCAATGCCAGGAGAATCCGGAAGAAGGTGGGTGAAACTTGTGGCATGGGTTGGTACCTGGGACTTTGATGTTGTGGCCATTTCAGAGACATGGATAGAGCAGGAACAGGAATGGTTGTTGCAGGTGCCGGGGTTTAGATATTTCAGTAAGCTCAGGGAAGGTGGTAAAAGAGGAGGGGTGGCATTGTTAGTCAAGGACAGTATTACGGTGGCAGAAAGGACTCGTCTCCTGAGGTAGTATGGGATGATGTTAGAAACAGGAAAGGAGAGGTCACCCTGTTAGGAGTTTTCTATAGGCCTCCGAAAAGGTCCAAAGATGTAGAGGAAAGGATTGCAACGATAATTCTGGATAGGAGCGAAAGCAACAGGGTAGTTGTTATGGGGGACTTTAACTTTCCAAATATTGACTGGAAACGCTATAGTTCGAGTACTTTAGATGGGTCCGTTTTTGTCCAATGTGTGCAGGAGGGTTTCCTGACACAGTATGTAGATAGGCCAACGGGAAGCAAGGCCATATTGGATTTGGTACTGGATAATGGACCAGGACAGGTGTTAGATTTGGAGGTAGGTGAGCACTTTGGTGATAGTGACCACAATTTGATTACGTTTACTTTAGTGATGGAAAGGGATAGGTATATACCGCAGGGCAAGAGTTATATCTGGAGGAAAGGCAATTATGATGTGGCGAGGCAAGACTTAGGATGCATCGGATGGAGAGGAAAACTGCAGGGGATGGGCACAATGGAAATGTGGAGCTTGTTCAAGGAACAGCTACTGCGTGTCGTTGATAAGTATGTACCTGTCAGGCAGGGAGGAAGTGGTCGAGCGAGGGAACCGTGGTTTACTAAAGCAGTCGAAACACTTGTCAAGAGGAAGAAGGAGGCTTATGTAAAGATGAGACATGAAGGTTCAGTTATGGCGCTTGAGAGTTACAAGTTAGCTAGGAAGGACCTAAAGAGAGAGCTAAGAAGAGCCAGGAGGGGACATGAGAAGTCTTTGGCAGGTAGGATCAAGGATAACCCTAAAGCTTTCTATAGATATGTCAGGAATAAAAGAATGACTAGGGTAAGCGTAGGGCCAGTCAAGGACAGTAGTGGGAAGTTGTGCGTGGAGTCCGAGGAGATAGGAGAGGTGCTAAATGAATATTTTTCGTCAGTATTCACACAGGAAAAAGACAATGTTGTTGAGGAGAATACTGAGATTCAGGCTACTAGACTAGAAGGGCTTGAGGTTCATAAGGAGGAGGTGTTAGCAATTCTGGAAAGTGTGAAAATAGATAAGTCCCCTAAGTCGGATGGGATTTATCCTAGGATTCTCTGGGAAGCTAGGAAGGAGATTGCTGAGCCTTTGGCTTTGATCTTTCAGTCATCTTTGTCTACAGGAATAGTGCCAGAAGACGGGAGGATAGCAAATGTTGTTCCCTTGTTCAAGAAGGGGAGTAGAGACAACCCCACTAACTATAGAGCAGTAAGCCTTACTTCTGTTGTGGGCAAAATCTTGGAAAGGTTTATAAGAGATAGGATGTACAATCATCTGGAAAGGAATAATTTGATTAGAGATAGTCAACATGGTTTTGTGAACGTTAGGTCGTGCCTCACAAACCTTATTAAGTTCATAGAGTTCTTTGAGAAGGTGACCAAACAGGTGGATGAGGGTAAAGCAGTTGATCTGGTGTATATGGATTTCAGTAAAGCGTTTGATAAGGTTTCCCACGGTAGGCTACTGCAGAAAATACGGAGGCATGGGATTCAGGGTGATTTAGCAGTTTGGATCAGAAATTGGTTAGCTGGAAGAAGACAGCTGGTGGTGGTTGATGGGAAATGTACAGACTGGAGTCCAGTTACTAGTGGTGTACCACAAGGATCTGTTTTGGGGCCACTGATGTTTGTCATTTTTATAAATGACCTGGAGGAGGGCGTAGAAGGATGGGTGAGTAAATTTGCAGATGACACTAAAGTTGGTGGAGTTGTGGACAGTGCGGAAGGATGTTACAAGTTACAGAGGGACATAGATAAGCTACAGTGCTGGGCTGAGAGGTGGCAAATGGAGTTTACTGCAGAAAAGTGTGAGGTGATTCATTTTGGAAGGAATAACAGGAAGACAGAGTACTGGGCTAATGGTAAGATTCTTGGCAGTGTGGACGAGCGGAGAGATCTCGGTATCCATGTACATAGATCCCTGAAAGTTGCCACCCAGGTTGAGAGGGTTGTTAAGAAGGCGTACGGTCTGTTAGCTTTTATTGGTAGAGGGATTGAGTTTCGGAGCCATGAGGTCATGTTGCAGCTGTATAAAACTCTGGTGCGGCCGCATTTGGAGTATTGCGTGCAATTCTGGTCGCCGCATTATAGGAAGGATGTGGAAGCATTGGAAAGGGTGCAGAGGAGATTTACCAGAATGTTGCCTGGTATGGAGGGAAGATCTTATGAGGAAAGGCTGTGGGACTTGAGGCTGTTTTCGTTAGAGAGAAGAAGGTTAAGAGGTGACTTAATTGAGGCATAAAGGATGATCAGAGGATTGGATAGGGTGAACAGTGAGAGCCTTTTTCCTCAGATGGTGATGTCTAGCACGAGGGGACATAGCCTTAAATTGAGGGGAGATAGATATAGGACAGATGTCAGAGGTAGGTTCTTTACTCAAGAGAGTAGTAAGGGCGTGGAATGCCCTGCCTGCAACAGTAGTGGACTCGCCAACAAAATGGTCATTGGATAGGCATATGGACGAGAAGGGAATAGTGTAGATGGGCTTTAGAGTGGTTTCACAGGTTGGCGCAACATCGAGGGCCGAAGGGCCTGTACTGCGCTTTAATGTTCTATGTAAAAAGGATGAATGAACCTAAAACGTATGGAGAGAAAAACAACAAGCCCCGTCAGTGCTCTGAATGACATTTCTTATATCACTAATGACAGCAATAGAAGCAAAATACTGCAGATCTGAAATAAAATAGGAGCAAAATACTGCAGATCTGAAATAAAACAAACTGCTGGAAAAACTCAGCAGGTCTGACACCATCTGTGGAGAGAGAAACAGAGTTAATGTTTTGAGTCCAATTTGGAAGATATTTAGACTTTATAAAATGAATATTCCATCTACGTGTACTTACATACCTGATTATTTGAGGACCGTTTCAAAAGCTCTTCCATAAAACTCCAATTGCTCCCAATCTGTTTCTGTATTGCACAAATATATTAAAATGCATTAGCAGGTTCTGGAAAAATGAAATTATGCTCTTTATTAGAATATTAACCAGGCAGTACAGTGGGTAAAGGAGATCCTCTTTTCAACTCTCAACCCATGACACAAACATCTCCTCTCTCCTCTGGTTGAGAGGATCCAACATTCCTTGGTGAATCTCAAACTCAACCTTAATATGGTCCCCATTTGCCAGATTATAAAGCTTGATGTGGGATGTGGACACATTTATATTGCAAAAGATTATTGTTCCAAAGTTGGATTACATTTTTAAACTGTGAGGAAAGGATACTTTGCTCCAGGATTCCACTGACCAATAGGTATTTTTAATATTAAAACAAACTCAGGGTTAAACACATTAACATCACAAAAACTTTTCAATTCAGGTTAAACAATTCTTAAAATAAAAGGAAGCTCTTTTTACTCCTAACTTATGTCTTCACTACCTCCAATTAAGCAAAGCCCATTACAGGTCAAAAGCCACTTATAAATAAAGTTAGAAAACAGAGGGCTACTTGCTGCACACATGTACAGACCTTTCTTGAAAAGCCAGCTTGAAGAGAGATACTTTCAGGAAACAGCCTGCAGATACTTCTGTCTGTGTCAGTCTACTGCTCAACCTGACAATCTCTGGCAAATGTTGCTGCTCAACTTCAAGCTCTTAGCAGTCTCCAAGCTAAACTGCCTTCTTCAGACCTGCCTCATGCTGTTAATTACATCATCTGTATCCCACTCAGATCCCCTGACTTGCTTATCTAAGTCTAACCACAACATGTCACATAATATACTCTCCAGGGAATCTCCAGCAATCATTAAAAATTTCAATTAGACCTCTCTTTGTAAACACATATTTTTAAAATAAATTTAGAGTAGCCAATTATTTTTCTTTTCCAATTAAGGGGCAGTTTAGCATGGCCAATCCACCTAACCAGCACATCTTTGGGTTGTGGGGGTGAAACCCACGCAGACATGGGGAGAATGTGCAAACTCCACACGGACATTGACCCAGGGCCAGGATTCAAACCCGGGTCCTCAGCGCCGCAGTCCCAGTGCTAACCACTGCACCACTTGCCACCCTGTAAACAGATATATGGCTGGAATGAATAATGATTAACGGTATCTTAATTGCACATTGGGCTTTCATGGTAGCATTGTGGATAGCACAATTGCTTCACAGCTCCAGGGTACCAGGTTCGATTCCGGCTTGGGTCACTGTCTGTGAGGAGTCTGCACATCCTCCCCATGTCTGCGTGGGTTTCCTCTGGTTGCTCCGGTTTCCTCCCACAGTCCAAAGGTGTGCAGGTTAGGTGGATTGGCCATGATAAATTGCCCTTAGTGTCCAAAATTGCCCTTACTGTTGGGTGAGGTTACTGGGTTATGGGGATAGGGTGGAGGTGTTGACCTTGGGTAGGGTGCTCTTTCCAAGAGCCGGTGCAGACTCGATGGGCCGAATGGCCTCCTTCTGCACTGTAAATTCTATGATAATCTAATCTATTTTCGGACCCACTGTCTGCTTGTAAGTTAAACCGGGATTTAAAAAAATATTCCTGCAACAGATATCTATGTATGTACCTCAACCTAGGCTTTTAAAATCATACTACAACAGAGATAAAATACAATCTATATAAAAATTATCTACATTCATCACAACTTATAGATACCTACCAACCGCTCCACCAGATACCTAGGACTTCCTCAATTGTCCACTTTTCTCTGGTCAGGGTCATCAACTACTGCAGTACTATTACTGGGCGCAAGGATGTAAGTTAAGGCGGGGGCAGGGGGCTTCTCCCTTGGGGAAAGGCCAGAATTCAACTCAGGTGCTATACCTGAGATTGGGAATTCATTATTTGAACAAATCTACTTTCAAGCATGGAACATATATTATTCTCCTGGGAATACAATAACATCATATATTCTCATTCTTATGTTTATTTGACAGGAACAAATGGATAAAATATTTTTTATGCACTACAAGGCGCACATTATCAAAAATTGATCTGAATCTACTATATTGCATAAATGTGATGTTATTGACATTTATTGTGACACAATCTCAAAGTAACATGTGCCACTACACAACAAGCTTCAATCAAAGCACACAGATCACCTGCAAAAGTGTGTCAGATACAAAATATTATATCATGGGCATGAATATTGCATGCAATTGTGTGAGGGCCTGGGTTGAAGTTAATTTGCATTGAGGAAGTATTTGAATGCTACTGAACAGACAAAGAAACACTAACATTGGACTTTGTTATAAATTGAAAATACCTCCATCAGTAAACAAAGATTTAACAAAACTACTAATTTGCTTTGCAAGTGGACTGCAGGAACAGCGAAGAGGACCATGGCGACATGCACAGGGTTTTACTGCTTGGAAAACAATCTTCCTCCCAGCTAAACAACTGAGAAATGATATTGCAGATACAATATAAAGATACTCTTATTCTGAATGACCAATGGTCTATCACACTGAAAGGCACCGAGAAGGTCCAAGATAGTAGATGCATGGGAAACCTAACCCTAACCACCACGTCCAAGTTCCCCTCCAAGCCAAACAAATCCTGATTTACCAGGATGCTACCTGGACTGGAGAGCATGTCTTATGAAGACAGGTTGAGGGAGCTAGGGCTTTTCTCACTGGAGCGATGAAGGAAGAGAGGTGACATGATAGAGGTGTACAAGGTGATGAGAGGCGTGGATAGAGTGGATAGCCAGAGACTTTTCCCCAGGGCGGAAATGGCTGTCACGAGGGGACATAATTTTAAGGTGATTCGAGGAAGGTATAGGGGAGATGTCAGAGGTAGGTTCTTTACAAAGAGAGTGGTGGATGCGTGGAATGCACTGCGAGCAGAGGTGGTGGAGTCAGAGTCATTAGGGACATTTAAGCGACTCTTGGACAGGCACATGGACAGCAGTAAATTGAAGGAGTGTAGATAAGGTTGATCTTAGATTAGGATAAAAGGTCGGCACAACATCGTGGACTGAAGGGCCTGTACTGTGCTGTACCGTTCTATGTTCTATGATTTGGAACTATATCGCCGTTCCTTCACTGGAGCTGGGTCAAAATCCTGGAAATGCCTCCCAAACAACACTGTGGATGATCCTACAACAGATGTATTGCATCGGTTCAAGAAAACAGCTCACCACCACTTTCTCAAGGGTAGTTAAGGATGAGCGATAAATGTTCAAATTCATTGAAAGAATTAAAAAGAGCTTAAAGTTGCTCCTTTGCCAATGAAAGATATCGTAATTTCTCCTAACAGCCTCCAATACAGGTGCGAACCACTATTACAGTAACAATGCAATCATACATGATGCATACAATAATAACAGCAAATGCTAGAAATATTCCGAAGTCAGGCTCCATCTGTGAAGTGAGAAACAGAGTTAGCATTTCAGGTTGCTGGCCTGTCATCAAAACTGGAAAAAAGTTGGCAATGTAACTGGACTTAAGCACTTATGGAGGCAGGACAAGAGGATGGGAAGAGAGGAAAGGGAAGGTATGGGGTAGGATAGAATGGAGTACTATTGATTAAATGGCAAAATAGATAACTGTGCAAGACAAAAGTGGAAGGCAATGCAACAAGTAAAAAAACTCAAGGGTGTCTAAAGGAACAGTAAATGGCAACAGCAGAAACATGACCTGCACCAAAAAAAAGGAGCAGTGGTTGTGGCACAAATGTTTCAACTCAATGTGTCTGGAAGACTTGAAGGTCTCGAATTGAAAGATAATGGGCTAGATTCTTCGTTTTTGGGACAGTCATGAAAACTGTGGTTTTTTACGCCAGGAAATGTCAAAACTCCACAGATTCACCGTCTTGCAAGCAGCTGTCGTAGAGCTCACAGCTCTAGCTGCCGGTATGGCCCCCGCACTTTCGGGTCATAAGCCAGGCATGTGCATGCCGACGTGCTCCATGGCAGACTCAGCCCGCGTACCTGGACCGCCAAAATAGTACCAAGCATCGGCCGCTCGCCTGCGGACCTGGACTGCCAAAATAGTGCCCTGCATCGGCCGTTCGCCCGCCCCGGACCGCCCGCACACATGGCGCCCAGTCCCGAATGAAGCCCCTCCTGCCCTCCGATCGGACGGCCCCGGACTGAGTCCGCAGCGCGAGATTCCCAAACGGCAGGACCATGTTAGAACCATGCCATCGGGAATTCGGCCGGTCGGGGACGGAGAATAGCGGGGCGGGCCTCAGGCAATGGCCTGAGGCGGTGGCTACTTGGCGCGGCATAATGCCCAAGTACACTGATTTCTTTGGGGGGGGGCAGAAACTACTGAAACCGGCGCCGGTCCCGATTTCGTGCACCAAAAAGGATTCTCCGCCCCATCGCCAAACGCATTTTCGGCGTCAGGGGGGCAGAGTATCCAGCCCAAGGTGTTTGTTTCTTGAGCTTCCATTGAGTTTTAACGGAATAGGGTAGGAACCAAGGTCAGCAAAGTCAGAATGGAAATGGGTCAGTAAATTAAAATGGCCTGAAACCCAGGATCACCTAGATGGTGATGTTCCACAAATCAATCACCCAGTCTGCTATTAATCTCCCCAATGTAGAGGAGAACACACGGTGGGCAACAAATAAAGAATACTAAACTGAAAGACGTACAAACAAATCACTGCGTCACCTGAAAGAAGTGTTTGGGGCCCGGAATAATGAGGTGGTAAAAGGAGAGGTGCACTAGCATGGGAAGGTACTGTGGGAAAGGAGGAAGGTTAAGGGGATGGACAGGGTGTTGCAGAGGAAATGGACTCCTCCCTCCACATTACGAAAGGGTGGGGAAGATGTGTTTGGTGTTGGGAGAAGTGGTGAAGGATGGTCGAGTGAATGTGGAGCCTAGTGGTGCAGAAAGTGAGGGCAAAGGGAGTCCAATCATAGTCCCGGGAGAGAGGGAAAGAAGTGAGAGCAGAAGTGCTTGAAATGGGTTGACCATTGGCAAAGAACCTGCCCTAATCACTGTGGTAGGGTTGAGGGAAAAGGAAGACACATTAAAAGTCCTGGTGAGGACGGCTGCATTGTCAGAACAGATTCAATGAAGACTGAAGAATTGTGAGAATGGAACAGAATCCTTACAGGAAGCAGGGTGGGAGGCATTGCAACCAAGGTAGCTGTAGGGGTCAGTGAGCTTATACAAATATTGATTGACAGCCTATTCACAGAAATGGAGACATAAGAGCCAATGAGAGAGAAGCAAAAGTCAGAGGTGGGACATGTGAAGGTGAGGGAAGAGTGAAAATTGAAAGCAAAGTTGCTACAGACAATTAAGGTCAGGAAACAGGACAGGATTAAAGTGGCAAAGGGCATCAGAAAGATGATGAATGCAGAATCATAGAATGTGATTCTATGTAGGTGAAGGAGACATTCGACCCACCGAGTCCATACCGCCCCTTGGAAAGATCACCCTACTCCAAGCTCACTCTCCACCCTATCTCCATAATCCAGTAACCCCACCTAACCTTTTGGAGACTAAAGGGCCAATCCACATAACCTGCACATCTTTGGACTGTTGGAGGAAACCGGAGAACCTGGAGGAAACCCAAGCAGAGACGGGGAGAAAGTGCAAACTCCACACAGACAGTCACCCGAGGGTGGAATTGAACCCGGGTCCCTGGAGCTGTGAGGCAGCAATGCTAACCACTGTGCTACCGTGATGCAGTTGGGAAGAGACTGGAGAAGTTAAGAATGCAATAGTTCACAGAGTAAGAAATAAGTCTACTGAGTCGATCAGGACAGTACTGTTTGTGGATGTTGGAAAGGAGGCAGAAACAAGTTCTACGAGGTGGAGATTGGAAGCCATGGGAGGTAGATCCCCCGAGGAAATGAAGTCAGTGACAGGCTTGAAGAGGATAGTTTGATGTACAGTGATGGAATCATGCTTCAGGGAAAGGAGATGTCAGCTGGTTGGCCCTTGACCTCTGCCTTGTTTCCTGCATTTCTGCTCTTGTCCCTTCCAGACCAATGATAGGACTCCCCTTGTTCTGTGCCAATTTCTGTTACCTACTTTCAACCTTCAATTCTCCACAAGTTGTTATTTGCAACAACTAAGCTTTACCAAGATCTAGAACATTGTAGCTCCCCTCCAACAGAGCCTCGTTATTCTGTCTCCAAAGCAGCCAGAATAAGGATATGCTGTGTTGAGCTTCACTTACCTGGCCACCTGAGCAAAAGTAGTTACAACAGTTCAACAAATTAAAAAGACCCACAGAATTCATACATCATCACTCTGTACCTTCTCTTGGGTTATTCCATTCCGATCGAACACGTAAAGCATTGTTAGGTGGGTAACCAACCACCAAATGAAGCCCTGGGGGTCCTTACAGTGAGTGGCATCACACAGGCGGACACCTTCCACACCAGCAGCCTCTTGCAGCAGATTTCTGAAGTGATTGTTGCAGCAGCTCCAAAAGTTCTGCAACAGACAAAGAGTTTTATTTATCTTCTCCTGGCTTCCAACAATTGCAGAAAGCAAAACCTGGCAACACATCAACCAAATAAAATAATGACATTTACCTCGTGAATAAAACTAATACAATAATACTTAGCTCACTGGGTAAATGTCTCAACTAATAAAATAGCACAAGAGCCATCCTTATTGATTTAGATGTTAGAGTAAAGAGCAACACAGTTAACTAAACTATGGGAGCAATGAGGTTTATTAACACTATCTTCGTTCTGTTGCCTCTGGAACACATTCAAAGTTAATTTTACATGGTTCAGTTAACTCTCTCATCATCATTGAAACAACACAGATATCTGGACTGCATTTGAGCAAAGGAGTTATTATAGAAGGAATACTGTTGACGGTTCATTTATTGTTAATAACAAACACAAGTTCACAGACCAAAGAAAGCACTGGTGCAGAAAGTGTGTAAGCAGGTGAGGAATGGAAACTGCCGCTGAACGAGAACTAGATACGAGGTTTTGCTTGGGAGGAAGGGAATTGAGTAATTGGATATTAAAGACCACAACACCAAGGATGAAGGCTAGTGGATAAAGGGGATGAAGGCTAGTGAATAAAGGTTGCCAGGCATCGGCCAATTCTATTCATTCCACTTGATATCAAGAAACAGCTAAGCACATTGGAAACAATGAAGGCTATAAGCCCCAAGAAACATTGCAGCTGCAGTTCAACTAGCCATGGCTCTAGACAAACTGCTCCAGGACATGTACAAAACTGGACAAAAACAAAAAGTGGAAACATTCCTATCGACAGAAAGCAGGACAATGCCAATTCAGCCAATTACCACCCCATCAATCTACTGTCCGTCATCAACAAAATGACAGACAGTGTTGCTGACAGTGCCATCAAGCAATGTTCCTGCTCTTTTAAAAAAAATTTTATAAAGAGTACCCAATTTATTTTTCCTATTGAGAGGCAATTTAGCGGGGCAAATTCACCCACCCTGCACATCTTTTTGGGTTGTGGGGGTGAGACCCAGCACACATGGGGAGAATGTGCAAATTCCACATGGACAGTGACCCCCGGGCTGGGATTGAACCCGGGTGCTCAGCGTCGTGAGGCAGCAGTGCTAAGCACTGCGCCACCGTGCTGCTCCTACGTTCCCGCTCTTTTTTGGCCATCCAAGTGCAGAATGAGTTTTGCTATCTGCACCAATATTGAATGTAAAGTGTAAATGAGCATCACCAGTGGAAACAAAAAAACTGTTTTTTTCACAGGCGAGACCACAAATTGCCATTTACTCAACTCAATTTTAAATTAATCATGGTGGCATTTGAACTCACAATCTCTAGGTTTTGAATTCAGTACCACAGAAACTACAGGACCTTACATTTTTTCAGCTTAGAATGTTTTCTGTACTTAAAACTACTTGAATAGTGAGGAAAATAGCTCAGTAATTTATCCACATCAGCAAACATTAGGCAGAGGTAAAGTGTATCTGAAGCCGAGGTTGTGAACTGAAGGGTAAAGGTCAGGAAGACACAGAGCCGCATTTTGACTACTGGGCAGGTAACTCAAGCTGGGAAATTTCCCAACTTGCCAGACACTCCACGGTAAAAAATATCCCCAAACTCACAATTTCCACTCTGGGGCCGGGTCCGGGCAGAGTCTGGTCCGCCGATCCCAGAAGCAGAATGTAGGCGGCAACGGGGGCGGGTGAGTGCAATGGCGGGCTGGTTAAAAGGCCTGCCTGTGCAGTCTTGGACATTATTCCCATTGTTTTAGAAGTTGTTAGGTCTTCCAACTCTCAAGCACCGCACCCACCATCACCTCCCCAACACCCCTCCCTCCATGGACCTCGTACCCTCCATGCCAACTCACGCCCCACCAACCGCACCCCCACCCCCCCCATGACCTCCATCCCTCCTCCGTAGCCACTCACCCAATATCCACCATGGATGGACCTCAGGAGCCACATGGAGATGAAGAAAAAAAATAACAATCACATGTAGCTCTCACGTCCACAAAATTGATAGTGAAATAAAGTCTTTCATAAAATACTCTCAAAATTTTAAAATCTCATGATTAATCTCTAATAAAAACAAATTTCCATTCAGATCCCACATGGAAATCATCCTTTAACAGCCTCTTGAAAAGCTGTCAATCAAACTGTGGACGCAGAATCCTCAATTGATATAAGAACATAAGAATCAGAAGCAGGAGTAGGCCATCTGGCCCCTCGAGCCTGCTCCATCATTCAATGAGATCATGGCTGATCTTTTGTGGACTCAGCTCCACTCTCCGGCCCGAACACCATAACCCTTAATCCCTTTATTCTTCAAAAAACTATCTATCTTTATCTTAAAAACATTTAATGAAGGAGACTCTACTGCTTCACTGGGCAAGGAATTCCATAGATTCACAACCCTTTGGGTGAAGAAGTTCCTCCTAAACTCAGTCCTAAATCTACTTCCCCTTATTTTGAGGCTACGCCCCCTAGTTCTGCTTTCACCCGCCAGTGTAAACAACCTGCCCGCATCTATCCTATGTATTCCCTTCATAATTTTATATGTTTCTATAAGATCCCCCCTCATCCTTCTAAATTCCAACGAGTACAGTCCCAGTCTACTCAACCTCTCCTCGTAATCCAACCCCTTCAGCTCTGGGATTAGCCTAGTGAATCTCCTCTGCACACTCTCCAGTGCCAGTACGTCCTTTCTCAAGTAAGGAGACCAAAACTGAACACGATACTCCAGGTGTGGCCTCACTAACACCTCATACAATTGCAGCTTAACCCCCCTAGTCTTAAACTCCATCCCTCTCGAGTCCGCACCAACCCTCTGAAAGAGCACCCTTCCTAGGCCTACTTTCTCGCCCGATCCCCGTAACCCCATCTAACTTGCACATCTTTGGACACAATGGGACAATTTAGCATAGCCAATCCACCTAACCTGTACATCGTTGGACTGGGGGAGGAAACCAGAGCACCTGGATGAAACCCACGCAGACAAGAAAGTCAAAACTCCACACAGTCACGTAAGGCTGGAATTGAACCCGGGTCCCTGGTGCTGAGGGGCAGCAGTACTAACCACTGTGCCGCCCCTTCTTGCTGTTTCCCTCTTCCAAATCCTCACTTTGAGAGAGCTCACAAGAGGGAGCAAACGAGCAAGGGCTCGACAAGGTGCTGTGAGTGGCAGGGTTGAGAAGGGAAGCAGCAAGTGGCAGGGAGGTGGAAAATTGGAGGGTCAGGAAGGGAGGCGGCAAGTGAGAGGATTCGGGAGGGAGGTGGCAATCAGGGGGGTCGGCGAGAGGAAATGCAAGTGGCAGGGAGGCAGAAGACGGAAGGGTCGGATGGGATTCAGAGAGCGGGAGGGTTGTGGAGAGAGAGGTAGACCATGAAGCATACAGAAAAGCATACACATATAGTGCTTGTGCTGATAAGTTGCCAGTAGCATCCATGCCACAAAGGTTCCAGGTAGTAACCACCTCCAACATGAAAGTCCAACCTCCTTTCCTTGACTTTTAATGGCATTACCGTCATCAAATTCTCCACCATCCTGGCAATCACCATTGGCCAGGAACTTCACTGAGCCAACTATTAAAATTTTGTGGCCATAAAGTTATTTATTGCTTCCCAAAGTCTTACCATCAGTTACAAGACACAAGTCAGGAATGTTATACAACAGCCTTCACTTGTATCGATGAACATCGCTCCAACACTCATGAAACTTGACACAACCCAGAACAAAGCATCCCACTTGATCAGCACCCCCTTCACCACGGCTGCATTGTGTGACCCTGACAGGATGCACTGCAGCAACTAGGCAAGGCCTCTTTAACAGCACCTCTGAAATATGTGGCTTCTCCTACTTGGTGCTCAAGGACAGCAGGCACACCTGGGAACACCACCACTTCCAAGTCACCCCCTCCAGTCACAGACCATTTTGACTTGCAAATATATTGCTGTTCCTTCGCTGTAACTAGCTTTAAAAATGTGTGCAATCAGGCAAGAGGAGATATGTATAATGATGGAGATCTGGGGCGGAATTCTCCCCCACCCCCCCCACGCCGGTGGGAGAATCGCCCGGGCGCCGCGCAAGTCCCACCATGCCGCCCCGCGCCCGCACGCGATTCTCCCACCCCCCCAAAACGGCACGGCGAGAATCACAGCTGGCCGCTGGGAGAATCGCCGCTTGCCATTTAATTTTTATTAAAGGTTTTCATAAAATATCAATAACAAAATGAGAAAGAAAAAGGAACCCAACAGGGGTAAGTACAAAACACAATCTAAAAAAGCAACCCCCCAAACCCCTCTCCCCCCGTACCTAAATAATAAATTAACATTAACACCCCGACTTAAGACAACAGGTGTATACACCCCCTCAGACCCTTCCAGTGTAAGTAACATAAACAAAAATAAAGTAACCCCCCCCCCCCCCCGAGCTGCTGCTGCCATAGACCAATGTCTAGCGTTCTGCCAGAAAGTCTAAGAGCGGTTGCCACTGCCTAAAGAACCCTTGTACCGACCCTCTCCATTTCACCCTCTCCAATTTAATGAACCCTGCCATATCGCTGATCCAGGATTCCACACTTGGGGGCCTGGTATCTTTCCACTGAAGGAGAATCCTCCACCAGGCTACCAGGGACGCAAAGGCCAGATTTCCAGCCTCTTTCGCCTCCTGCACTCCCGGCTCCTCTGCCACCCCAAAAGTTTGACCCTGGATCCTACCACCCTCGACACCGTCCTCGCTACGCCCTTCCAAAATTCCTCCAGCGCTGGGCATGCCCAGAACATATGGGTGTGATTTGCTGGGCTCCCTGAACACCTAACACACCTGTCCTCACCCCCAAAGAACCTGCTCATCCTTGTCCCGGTCATGTGTGCCCTGTGCAGCACCTTAAACTGTATGAGGCTGAGCCTCGCGCATGAAGAGGAAGAGTTCACCCTCCCTAGGGCATCTGCCCACGTCCCCTCTTCGTTCTCCTCTCCCAACTCCTCCTTCCACTTACCTTTCAACTCCACCACCGAGGCCTCCTCCTGCATCACCTGGTAAGTTTCCGAGATCTTCCCCAATCCCCCCCCCCCACCCCCCGAGAGCACCCTGTCCTGTACTGTGTGTGGCAGGAGCCGTGGGAATTCCACCACCTGCCGTCTGGCAAACGCCCTTACCTGTATTTACCTGAAGGTGTTCCCCGGGGGGAGCCCGTACTTCTCCTCCAGCTCACCCAAGCTCGCGAACTTCCCGTCCACAAACAGGTCCACTAATCTTCGTATGCCTGCCCTGTGCCATCCCAAAAACCCTCCACCTGTTCTTCCTGGGGCGAACCGGTGGTTCCCCCGTAATGGGGTCCACGCCGAGGCCCTAACTTCCCCCCTATGCCGCCTCCACTGCCCCCAGATTTTGAGGGCTGCCACCACCACCGGGCTCGTGGTATACCTCCTTGGAGGGAGCGGCAGCGGCGCTGTTGCCAGCGCCCCCAGACTCGTACCCACACAGGACGCCGTCTCCAGCCTCTTCCATGCAGCCCCCTCCCCCTCCATCACCCACTTGCGCACCATTGTCGCCCCAGTAGTACCCACAGAGGTTGGGCAGCGCCAGCCCCCCCCCTATCTCTACTCCGCTCCAGGAACACCCTTCTCACCCTCGGAGTCCCTCGCGCCCACACAAACCCCATTATACTCCTGTTAACCCGCCTGAAAAAAGCCTTCGGGATAAACACGGGGAGGCACTGGAACAGGAACAAAAACCTTGGGAGCACCGTCATTTTGATTGACTGCACCCGACCCGCCAGGGACAGTGGCAATGCGTCCCACCTCTTGAACTCCTCCTCCATTTGCTCCACTAGCCTTGTAAAGTTAAGCTTCTGCAGGGCCCCCCAGCTCCTGGCCACCTGGACCCCCAAATATCTGAAACTCCTCTCCGCCCTTTTTAGTGGGAGCTCGCCAATCCCCCTCTCCTGGTCCCCTAGCTGAACTACGAACAGCTCGCTCTTCCCCATATTGAGCTTGTACCCCAAAAAGTCCCTGAGCCGCTTGCCATTTGTAACGGGCGAGCGGCGATTCTCCGACCCGGATGGGCCGAGCGGCCTGCCCAACACGACAGCTTTCTGCGGGCATCGTCCACACCTGGTCGCTGCCAGCGGGAATGCTGGGGGTTCCCGAACCGGGGGGGGGGGCCTCAAAAGGGGTCTGGCCCGCGATCGGTACCCACCGATCGGCGGCCGGCCTCTCTAAAGGAGGACCTCCTTTCCTCGCCGCCCCGCAAGATCCATCTGACATCTTCTTGCGGGGCGGCCGCGGGGAGGACGGCAACCGCGCATGCGGTGACGTCATTTACGCGGCGCCGGATGCGTCATTTACGCAGCGCCGCTTTTACGTGGCGCCAAGGCCCGGCGCACGTAAATGATGTGGTGCCACTCCTAGCCCCCCGGCGGCGGGAGAATAAGGGGCTGGGAGCGGCCTGCGACGCCAGTGTGAAACACTCCGGTTTCCACTCCAGCGTCGGGACTTAGTCTCCCAATGGGAGAATTGCGCCCCCGACCTTTGGATCTATAGATAGCAAAATATACACTCATGACCATCAGAATGCAGTTATGTTGCCTCCTAGGTGCTTGAGTTACAGATCTGAGCTCATTGATGAATTTTTATTTTTTTAAATATTTTTTTATTCTCCTTTTTCACATTTTTTCCCACATTTACACCCAACAATAAACAATAATCAGTAACGAATGTAATGTCAATCCCCATATCAATAACAACAATCCCATCCTCCCACCAAACCCCCAAATATTAGCCCGCATGTTAACATAAACAAATGACAAAGAGGAATCAGGAATCACCCATAGTCACCATTAACACATGCAGTCCCCCTCCCCCCAACCCTCCCAGCCCCTAACCCCCCCCCCAATGTTCCATGTGATCCAATTCTCGAAAGTGCATAATGAATAACACCCATGAATTGTAGAATCCCTCCATCCTTCCCCTCAGTTCAAATTTGACCTTTTCGAGCATCAAGAATTCCAGCAGGTAACCCCTGCCACGCCAGGGCACAGGGTGGAGAGGTTGATCTCCACCCTAACAGGATCCGCCTTCGGGCGATCAACGAGGCGAATGCTACAACATCTGCCTCCGTGCCCGTTTCCAACCCCAGCTGGTCCAACACCCTGAATATGGCCTCCCGAGGGCCCAGGTCCAGTTTCACATGCACCACTTTAGAGATTACCCTAAACACCTCCTTCCAGTAATCCTCCAGCTTTGCACAGAACCAAAACATATGAACATGGTTTGCCGGGCCCTCCCCACAACGTTCACATACATCTTCTACCCCCTCAAAGAGCCAGTTCATCCTCGCGCTCTATACATCACCTTCAGCTGTATCAGCCCTAACCTCGCACACGAGGTGGAGGCGTTCACCCTCCGGAGCACCTCACACCAGAACCCTCCTCCATACCCTTTCCCAACTCTTCCTCCCAGTTTGCCTTGATCTCTTCTAGCGGTGCCTTCTCTTCCTCCAAAATAGCTCTGTAAACCGCCGATACTACCCCCTTCTCCAGTCCCCGTCGTCAGCACCTCCTCTAGCAAGGTGGAAGCCGGCTCTACGGGGAAGTTCTGTATCACCTTTCTGGCAAAGTCTCGAACGTGCGTGTATCTAAATATTTCCCCCTGCTCCAGCCCATACTTCACTCCCAGCTTCTTCAATCCCGCAAAACGACCCCCAAGAAACAAATCCTTTAGTGTCCTAATTCCTTTCTCCTCCCATTTCTGAAAATTTCCATCCAACTTCCTTGACTCAAATCTGTGGTTCCCCCGAATCGGCATTTCTCTTGACCCTGCCCCCAACCCGAAGTGCTGTCGAAACTGCCTCCAAATTCTCAACGAAGCTATTATTACCGGACTCCCTGAGTAACTCCCCCGGGCCATTGGGAGCGGCGCTATCGCTCGCACCTTCAATCCCAACCCCCTACACAAACTCTCCTCCATTCTGACCCATTGGGAGTCAACCCCTCTGACCCAGCTCCACACCTTCTCCACATTCGCCGCCCAGTAATAATACATCAGGTTCAGAAGACCCAAACCCCCTGCCTGCCTTCCTCTCTGTAGTAGCACCTTTTTAATTCTGGCCACCTTACCTCCCCATATGAACGAGTTAATCATCCCTTCCATCTCTCTAAAAAATGCCTTTGGCATGAAAATCGGCAAGCATTGAAAAATAAACAGAAATCGCGGCAGCAATACATTCATTTTAATGGCCTGTACCCGACCCGCCAGTGACAGAGGGAGACCATCCCACCTTGCCAGATCAGCTTTCACCCCCCCCAACCAAACTAGAAATGTTGTACCTATGGAACCCCCCCCCAATCTCGAACAACCTGCACCCCCCCAGGTATCTAAAGTGAGCCCTGCCCTAAGGAATGGCAGCCCCCCCCCACCCCCGGCCGAGACACCACAAATTATTCACTCTTGGCTAGATTTAATTTGTACCCCAAGAAAGACCCAAACACCCGAAGCAGCTCCGGTATTCTCCCTATTGACACACTTGGTTCCGACACATATAATAACAAGTCATCGGCATATAAGGACACCCTATGCTCTACACACACCCCCACCCCGCCCCCCACGGGGCCTGTACTATCCCTTTCCATACCCCCGAACTTCTTAATGCAATGGCCAATGGCTTAATCACGAGTGCAAACAGCAGGAGGACAATAGAACATCCCTGCCTAGTCTCAAGGTGGAGAGGAAAGTATTCTGAGCTGATGTTATTTGTGCAGACATTTACCCAGTCCACAAATCTGGGTCCAGTTCCAAACCGCTCTAGAACTATCATCAAGTACCCCCATACTACCCGGTCAAATGCTTTCTCGGCGTCCAATGCCACAACCACCTCTGTTAGCTCATGGACGAATTGAAAAATGAAATGAAAATCGCTTATTGTCACAAGTAGGCTTCAAAATGAAGTTACTGTGAAAAGCCCCTAGTCGCCACATTCCGGCGCCTGTTCGGGGAGGCTGTTACGGGAATTGAACCGTGCTGCTGGCCTGCCTTGGTCTGCTTTCAAAGCCAGCGATTTAGCCCTGTGCTAAACAGCCCCTTAACGTGCAGCTAATATGCTGACATTGGAGCTGATGATCTCAGGAGATGTAGCCCAGTAATTTCTCAATAGTAAACTTGGACACAGTAAGAAAGCTTGCGCTAAGAACTGCTGAGGGTCCACTCTTTGAAATAGTGCCAGTGCTTCATGCAGGAGCAACACGGAAGCCAGGATAAAAAACATCAGGAACGTGGTGTAGAAAGCAAGGATGTAGAATCTTAGGTAACTGAGTCGCCTTCTTGGAAAGAGACAGCTTATCCATTGGAGAGACTAATAAAAGAGTGTATCTTTCCCACGCTTGAATCCATCTCTGTTACTCACTGACCACAATGTTTATAAATACTCTTGTTATGAATGACAGCTCCTCACCAGATCAAAAGCAGCTAAGTGACAGGTGGAGACCATCCTATCTTGCTCATTCTAACAGCAGGAAGCACTTAGCTGTTCCGTTATGATTGGTGTGTCTCTGTTTGGGGGGGGGGGGGGGGGGGTGTCTCTGTTAGGAGGGTGTGTCTCTGTTAGGGGTGTGTGTCTCTGTTAGGGAGGGGTGTCTCTGATTTGATTCTATTTATCATTGTCACATGTATTTGTATACAGTGAAAAGTATTGTTTCTTGCATGCTATACAGACAACGCATACCATACATAGGGAAGGAAGGAGAGACTGCAGAATGTAATGTTATAGTCATAGCTAGGGTGTAAAGAAATTATCAACGTAACACGAGGTAGGTCCATTCAAAAGTCTGATGGCAGCAGAGACGAAGCTGTTCTTGAGTTGGTTGGTACGTGACCTCAAACTTTTGTATCTTTTTTCTGACGGAAGAGAGTACGTCCAAGGTGCGCAGGGTCCTTAATTATGATGGTTGCCTTTCCGTGGCAGCGGGAATTGTAGACAGAATCAATGGATGGGAGGCTGATCTTTTTTGGACTCAGCTCCACTTTCCGGCCCGAACACCATAACCCTTAATCCCTTTATTCTTCAAAAAACTATCTATCTTTATCTTAAAAACATTTAATGAAGGAGCCTCAACTGCTTTACTGGGCAAGGAATTCCATAGATTCACAATCCTTTGGGTGAAGAAGTTCCTCCTAAGCTCTGTCCTAAATCTACTTCCCCTTATTTTGAGGCTATGCCCCCTAGTTTTGCTTTCACCCGCCAGTGGAACCAACCTGCCCGCATCTATCCTATCTATTCCCTTCATAATTTTATATGTTTATATAAGATCCCCCCCGCATCCTTCTAAATTCCAACGAGTACAGTCCCAGTCGACTCAACCTCTCCTCGTAATCCAACCCCTTCAGCTCTCTGGGATTAACCTAGTGAATCTCCTCTGCACACCCTCCAGTGCCAGTACGTCCTTACTCAGTTAAGGAGACCAAAACTGAACACAATATTCCAGGTGTGGCCTCACTAAAACTTTATACAATTGCAGCATAACCTCTCCAGTCTTAAACTCCATCCCTCTAGCAATGAAGGACAAAATTCCATTTGCCTTCTTAATCACCTGTTGCACCTGTAAACCAACTTTTTGCGACTCATGCACTAGCACACCCAGGTCTCTCTGCACAGCAGCATGTTTTAATATTTTATCATTTAAATAATAATCCCTTTTGCTATTATTCCTACCAAAATGGATAACCTCACATTTGTCAACATTGTATTCCATCTGCCAGACCCTAGCCCATTCACTTAACCTATCCAAATCCCTCTGTGGACTTCCGGTATCCTCTGCACTTTTTGCTTTACCACTCATCTTAGTGTCGTCTGCAAACTTGGACACATTGCCCTTGGTCCCCAACTCCAAATCATCTATGTAAATTGTGAACAATTGTGGGCCCAACACTGAGCCCTGAGGGACACCACTAGCTACTGATTGCCAACCAGAGAAACACCAATTAATCCCCAAGCTGGGAATCAAACCTGGGGCCCTGGCGCTGTGAAGCAACAGTGCTAACCACTGGGCTACCGTGCCACCCATTATTCAAGGTAGTTAACAGTGGGAAATGGTTAATTCATAACATTGCTTCAAATTACATTTTGAGGAAAGGGAAGAAGGCACAGAATCAACCTAGTAAAAAGATAAATTTAAGATAAATTTACGATTAATACCAAGACCTTTTTCTGTATATCAGTGATCAACATGTGGAGAAAAATAGTGGAGACAATTGAAACCTTGGAATCGTTTAGCACAATTAGATCCTGCAATGGGAACAGTGGGGTCTTTCAAGATGAATAAACGCACAAATTCTGAATGGCCTGCTTCATCGGCAATTATCTTGTGATATCATGCATAAGGGTTAAAATTCTTACAGAGAATGGGATTAATCTGTCTAACATACTTGTGTTTGTCTGTGGCAGGTGTCATGGTGTTCAGAAAAGCTGTGTGTCAAACCATGATGTGAACTGTAATGATACTGCAACATAATTTGAACTGAGTAAAAGGAATGAGTATCTCTGCATTAATTCTGTATTCAATACTTTGTTTCCTCATTAACCCACTTGACTAAACACTTTCAAAATAACCAATAAATGAAATCCTGCATTACAAGTACTGGTATGGTAATATCCTTTATTCCTCATACTCCCCTTTCAATCAAGAACTATGTGTGGCTCTCTCTTTATGCCTCACTCTAACTTCAACACCTCCAAAAACAGATCTTTTGAGTTAATTCATGCAACAGTTAAACGTTATGGTTATATTAGATCGCCCAGACCATTATTCACAGTGAGTTGGATGGGGGAGGCGATGACATTGTGACTGGATAAGTAATCGAGAGACCCGGGTTCGAATCCCACTATGGCAGATGGTGAAACTTAAAATTCAATAAAAAATCTGGAAATAAAAATCTAATGGTGACCATGAAACCATTGTCAATTGTTGTAAAAAAAAAACACTGTCTGATTCACTAATATCCTTACCTGGTCTGGTCTACAGACTCAGCCAGCAATGCTCACATAAACACTGCTTTATAACATCAGCATTTTTATAAAGTGCAATGAGACATGTTTGCTACATACAATCATTAACATATGTAACTACCTGAATATAAATGTATAAATAGCATGCATTTCCCACACACATTTCTGTGTCATTTTTAAAAATGTGTCACAAATCCAAGGAGTGATTTGGAATACTCGGAGCAACCCGAATCAGAATAGTTTGTTTCTAAAATAATTTTGACCAATTATCTCAAAAAAGCAATAAACAAAACCAAAGTGCTGAGCTGCAGCATATAGAAAATATATCCACCCAAAGTCAAGGTGCTGAGCTGCAGCATATAGAAAATATATCCACCCAAAGTCAAGATGCTGAGCTGCAGCATATAGAAAATATATCCACCCAAAGCCAAGATGCTGAGCTGCAGCATATAGAAAATATATCCACCCAAAGCCAAGGTGCTGAGCTGCAGCATATAAAAAATATATCCACCCAAAGCCAAGGTGCTGAGCTGCAGCATATAGAAAATATATCCACCCGATCAGCAAAGATGTCCCATCTCGCCCATTGGAAAGTATATTTTGTGGTCACAGAAATCCACTTTTGTATATACAGAAATCATTCTAAATAAAAGAAAACTTTCCAATCAATATCACCTCAGTTTGAGAAGCTTTGTTTCTGTGGTCCAGGAGATGGATAAGCAGCACCCAAAGTTCCTTGATACAGCTGCATTGGTAATGGCAAGTGGTGAGTACCTCAGATGGTCGAACCTAAAAGACAGGAGAGGAAGAAAAAGCTGTTGCTCTTCATTTAACAAAATACAACGCAAGACAAACAGAAACTATTGGAATACAAAACTATGTTGGTAACATAGCTTCCCTTACTTTCATATTCAACTTAAATTTATTACAATTACAATTAGGCTGAATTTGTGTTTGAGGGGTGGGAAACATAAGTCGGGTAATGTTTCTGGGTCCCAAACCCTTGCCCCAGGGGTGAGGTGGGAATGATAACTCTTTGAGAATTTGACCAGGGTTCCCTCTTTAATTAGCAGGGAGACAAGTTCCCTGTTCACTTAAGGGCAGCTGGTGGACTCTCAGACCTACAGGACCAATTGAAGGCCTTCCAGCTTGAGAGTAAAGGGCAAGTGGAACGGGGAGGAATCCCTCTATAGAGCAGCCTTTGGCTCCACCTGCACCCAGGGAGGGCCGATAAGCCTGCCAGAAGAGCTGGCCCCCAGTGTAGTGCTGGGTAACAAGATCCCTCCCCACCCCCTGGCCAGGCAGTTAAACTGTATCCCAATCAAATTGGGAAACTGGAGGAACAGTAGAAAATCCCAAGCCATGATAAGACTTTGAATGAACCTAATTGGTCATGGAAGTTACAACCTCGGCTTACCCTCAAAAGGCCAGCACTGAGAATGGGTACCAGGTACTTTCAGGTCCTGTCTGCCTCTATTCCCAATCTCCATGAGACCTGAAAGTTCTGCCCATAAGCGAACAGGTTAAATTAAACATGATAAAAACATGAATTAAGGGAAAGATGATTAACAATCCTGAAAGAGGTTTAGAGAAAGCCAAATCGTAAATGAATTACAGCATTGCACAAAGCAGAGGGAAGGTGAAATTTAAATCTGAAAATCACGCAATAGTTTAACACACACTATTTTAGGTCAGGGCGGGATTCTCCAGTCCCCCAGCCAAATATTTCTTGACAGCGCGCTGTTCGCTTGTGGCGGGATTCACTATTCCCACCGCTTGTCAATGGGAATTCCCACTGAAGTCACCCCACGTTGCTGGGAAACCGCATGGGTGCGCTGCCTGCAAGAAAAGAGAATCTCAATGGCTGGGGAATTCCAGCCCAGTTATCCAGATTCAGAATCAAATGCAGCGTAAAATGTTGCATGGAACTTCCCTGTCTTTACAGAAGACTCTCAGTGGAATATTCTTCTGACTGTATTATTTTCATACTCAATTACTGTTATGTGTATACTTATGGCAGAATTTTGAACATTTGTTTTTGGAATATGGGTGATGATGCTTGGTCCATAAATATTGCTCATTCATACTGTTCTGAACAACTAGCTGGATTGCTATGTCATGGATCAACCATTCGTTGTAAACTAAAGTCACATTTACAACACATTATTGATCCAATAGCATTACGATTAATCTATCGTGCATAAGACTTAATGTTTAGTGCATTATCCCTCGTTTAGCATACCAAATGTGTCCCAAAACACACCATGCTGATTGAAAATGCACTAAACAAAAATAATTTTCCCATAAGATATGCAACAAGGGAAACTGGAGGCTTCTTTGACTTTGATTGCCCTTAACAAGGCCACTAATGAGGCGAATTGGCTACCCGCCTCATTGGAGCGGCAAGCCCAGCTGGAACCCAAACCAACCTACCCTGGAATAGCCGGCGCTGGGAATGGGTTTAAGAATTGATTATTTATTAATTTATTGGGGTAACCGAAAGCTAATATAACTGATGCGGTCGGTACACGTGCACTTAGAAAACACATACCACTTTGTTTATCCAGGATTTAAAATGGACTAAACAGTTGGATTAATCCAAGAATTTTCATTATACTCTATCCCAAGTTAGTCCCAACATACATCTTAACCAAGTACTTTTATACAAAGGTTGTTTTGGAGCATGGAATAGCAATGTTTACATAGAGCAGCTTTTGGCTACACACTTGCCCAGGGAGGGCCTCTAGGGCTGCCAAGATTGCTGGTCTCCACTGCCAGCTGATAATAGGTTAGAAATGTAGAAACATAGAAAATAGGAGCAGGAGGAGGCCATTTGGCCCATGGAGCCTGCTCCGCCATTCATTGTGATCATGGCTGACCATCCAACGAAATAGCCTAATCCCGCTTTCCCCCATATCCTTTGATCTCCTTCACCCTAAGTGCTATATCTAACTGCTTCTTGAAAACATACAATGTTTTTGCCTCAACTACTTCCTGTGGTAACAAATTCCACAGGCCGACAAGTCCCTGGGTGAAGAAATTTCTCCTCATCTCTGTCCTAAATGGTCTACCCGTATCCTCAGACTGTGATCCCTGGTTCTGGACACACCCACCATCCGGAACATCGGGGGCGATTCTCCGATATGGAGACCAAGTGCCCGCGCCGTTGTGAACGCCGTCGCATTCCACAACGGCGCGAATGGGCCTACGCCGTGGCCAATTCACTGCCTGAGAGGGGGCCAGCAGCGGCGCCGCGAGGAACGCGGTGTGCAGAGTGCTGGAGCGGCGCCGTCATCGCGTGACGCCATGATGACGCCGCGCCACGTATAAGGAAGTGCGCAGGGTGCACAGGAACACCGGGGGACGACATGGAGGAGCCCCGTCGCGCGGCACCCCGCTTCAGGGACAGTGACCTGGATTCACTGTTGGATGCAGTGGAGGAGCGCAGGGCCATCCTCTATCCCCAAGGAGGACAACGGCAGTCAAGCAGCACCGTGAGGCGTGGAGTCGCGCCCCGGGCAATGCCCCCCACCCCCCACCCGCCCCCCCCCATTGCCGACGCTGGGTGGGGGGGGGCGCGCGCTGATTGCACTGGGGACACATGTGGATCCCCCCCCCCCCCGTGGGCAGGTGCCATGGCTTGGGTCGGAGTGTCCCCTGCGTGTGATAAAGTTGCGTTCATAAGTGCGTCCTGCAAATGTGCGTCCTACGAGCAGAGGGCACTGGACCTTGCCAGGGGATCCGCCAGCCGGGAGGGAGCGCCGTGCCAGGTCGGAGGCGAAGCTCCAAGTGAGAATCCACTGTATGCATGCACTCCCTCATCCCATCTCTGTCCCCACCCCCCTCATACCTCACCGCCTAACACTGCACCACCCCACAGTCCACGCCCTTACCACCCCACCGCCTGACAATGCACCACCCCACAGTCAACGCCCTCACTACACACCCCCTCAACCCCTAACAAACGACGACGCAAGACTAACGAGACCTGCCTTAATGTGTTATCCAGGGCCACACGAGCACCGCCGTGGGACCGACCGTTCACCACGCCGGCGTGCAGCACCAACCTCTTACGGCCGCAGTGTCCAACCAGACAGACGGGGATAACAACATCCTCTGAGGCTGGCACACCGAGGCCTGACGCACAGAGGACAGACAGAGACGTCAGGATGGACGATAACGACTCATATGAAAGTTTGACCGATGGGGAGGGGACAGCTAGTCCGGACAGTGACGCACAGAGGACGTCGCGGCACTCGAGGCACGGGGCAGGGAACCTTGCACCGGCCGTGGTCGAAACCCAGCGGGCCACGGCTCCACACAGGAGACAGAGCTGGGGACAGACGAAGACCAAGCGGCTGCGGCACTGCTGTCACCCACACCCTCCCAACACCACAGATACACTCACGTCGGTTGGGCAAGTTAGTGGCGTGGCATCTGGTACACATTCTGGTGCGCATCACACAGTCAAACCGGTACAGCAGGTGGAGGTAGGAGAAGCTGAGGGCCTGGACGGTCGGCGGGCAGGCCAGGCACTCAGCTGCTGCCCAGACGGCTCCCGCTTTCCTGGCCATCCCAGGCCCACGTACAGACCCAGTGCAATTGGCACCCCAGGGAACAGACGACGGGATGACAACGCCAGTGGCCCCCACATGGACATGCGATGAGTGTCCCTGACATATAGAGGGGACATCGAGGCGGCAGTGTTCAGAAATGGCCATGAGTCAGACGGCCAGTAGCGATTTGTGGCTTACAGCTCATCGCAGAGCGGGTTGTCATCATCCAGCATGGCAGTGTTCACACCCGCTTATGGAGGTATCAGTCTACCGACAGTGACGAGGTGCCGCAGGTGCTGTGCGGCGTTGATGCGACCATCAATTCACTCGAAGACACGTGGAGAAGTAATGCGTGGTATTAATCAGCTTAGAACTGAGCCTGCCTGCGACCGGTACAACACTGAAGGCGGCCCCGCAGGTCAGCAGCTCTTATACTTCCTGTAAAGGGATGGATCCATGGGCGGAGCCCGTACATGCCCCAACATATCCCCTGTGGGTGAAGCCGCACAATGGCCCATAGGTCGAGCCCACAGGGTTAATAACATAACACAGTGCACTGGTGAATTATCAGTAATTATACATTCACCACATTCACCCCATGATTAAAAAATGAAGTCCGGCGGGGGTGACGGGCTCATAGATTCAGTCGGTCCGGTGCCCGGATCGTACGTTGCGACCGCCGAAGCACTGGTGTTGCAGCCGCTTCGGGTGGCTGTGGAAGTGGGTCCGGAGCTGGCACAGGCGTGGACTCCGGGAGCGGCTCTTCCGGAGCTTCATTCCTGTGGACCGGTGCGGCGGGTGGAAGGGAGCGCGGGAACCATATGGGGGTGGGGGCGCTGAATATGGGAGGTTGGTCGGGACACAGTGTGGGGGTGCAGTAGTGGGAGTGGTGTTGGAGCCTGCGGGCGCCAGGTCCCGGAGGGAGACGGTATCTTGCCGGCCATCGGGCTGTTCGACGTACGCATAGTGTGGGTTGGAGTGCAGGAGCTGGACCCTCTCTGCCAGGGGGTCGGTCTTATGGCTCCGAACATGAGGACCTCCTGCCAGTGAGAAACTGGGAGATCCCTGGACTTCCAGACCGTCGTGTTCTCCCTCTCCACCTGCCCGTTTGCCCTGGGGTTATAACTGGTAGTCCTGCTTGAGGCGATGCCCTTACTGAGCAGGAATTGACGTAGTTCGTCGCTCATGAACAACGAGCCCCTGTCACTGTGGACGTAACTGGGGAAACCAAACAGGGTGAAGACACTGTGCAGGGCTTCAATGACAGTGGGGGTGGTCATATCAGGGCAGGGGATGGCAAACGAGAAGCGGGAGAACTCATCTATGATGTTAAGGAAGTACGTGTTGTGGTTATTGGAGGGGAGGGGCCCTTTGAAATCGATACTGAGTGGGCCTTATCCGGTTGATAGAAGTGCGGTTTACACTCCGCACAGATTTGGCAGTCTCTGGTTATAGCTCTCCACCTCGGTGGAGTAGGGCAGGTTGCGGGCCTTGATGTAATGGGCGAGCTGGGTGACCCCCGGGTGGCAGAGGTCATCGTGGATAGCCCGTAGTCGGTCATCATGCGCATTGGCGCATGTGCCGCGGGACAGGGCATCTGGGGGCTCGTTGAGCTTTCCAGGACGATATACTATATCGTAGTTATCGGTGGAGAGTTCGATTCTCCACCTCAAGATCTTATCATTCTTGATCTTGCCCCGCTGCATATTGTCGAACATGAAGGCAACCGATCATTGGTCGGTGACAAGGGTAAACCTCCTACCAGCGAGGTAGTGCCTCCAGTGTCGCACGGCTTCCACGATGGCTTGGGCTTCTTTTTCGACCGAGGAGTGTCGAATTTCGGAGGTGGTGAGGTTGCGTGAAATAAACGCTACCGGTCTGCCTGCTTGGTTGAGGGTGGCGGCGAGAGCGACCTCTGAGGCATCGCTCTCCATCTGGAAGGGGACGGACTCATCCACCGCGCGCATTGCAGCTTTGGCGATGTCCACCTTGATGCAGTTGAAGGCCTGGCGGGCCTCGGCTGCCAGTGGAAAGAGGGTGGCCTTAAATAGTGGGCGGGCTTTGTCCGCATACTGGGGGACCCACTGGGCATAATAGGAGAAAAATCCAAGGCACCTCTTCAGGGCCTTGGGACAGTGAGGGAGAAGGAGTTGTAGGAGGGGGCACATACGGTCAGGGTCAGGCCCTAGGACCCCGTTTTCCACGACGTAGCCGAGGATGGCTAGCCTGGTTGTGCGGAAAACGCATTTCTCCTTGTTGTAGGTGAGGTTGAGTTTTTGGGCAGTTTGGAGAAATCGGTGGAGGTTGGCGTCGTGGTCCTGCTGATCATGGCCGCAGATGGTGACATTGTCCAAGTACGGAAACGTGGCCCGCACTGGTCCACCATTCGGTCCATCGCTCGTTGGAACACCGAAACCCCGTTCGTGACGCAAAGGGGGCCCGGAGGAAATGGAAAAGGCGGCCGTCTGCCTCAAACGCTGTGTAGTGGCGGTCCTCCGGGCGGATTGGGAGCTGGTGATATGCAGACTTCAGATCCACCGTGGAGAACACGCGGTAGTGCGCGATCTGATTTACCATGTCTGCAATCCGGGGAAGGGGGTACGCATCGAGTTGCATAAACCGGTTAATGGTCTGGCTGTAATCAACCACCATCCGGAACTTTTCCCGGTCTTGACGACCACCACCTGAGCTCTCCGGGGGTTATTGCTGGCCTCGATGACCCCCTCCCGCAAGAGACGCTGGACCTTGAACCTAATGAACGTCCTGTCCTGTACGCTATACCGCCTGCTTCTGGGGGCTACTGGCTTGCAGTCGGCGGTGAGGTTTGCGAAGAGGGGGGGGGGGGGGGTCGATTTTTCGGGTCGTGAGGCTGCATATGGTGAGCGGGGGCAGGGGCCCCGCGAACATAAGAGTTAGGCTCCTGAGGTTGCACTGGAAGTCGAGTCCCAAAAGGAAAGGAGCTCAGAGGTCTGGGAGCACATATAGTTGAAAATTAACGTACTCAGCGCCCTGTATCGCTAGGGTTGCAGTAGTGCACCCTTGGATTTGCACCGAGTGCGACCCAGAGGCGAGGGATATGGTTTGTTGCGTCGGGAATATTGGGAGCGAGCAGCGTCTTACCATGTCCAGGTGAATGAAGCTCGCTGTGCTCCCGGAGTCGAAAAGGCAAGGTATCTCGTACCCGTTAACCCGGACGGCCATCATGGAGCTCCGGAGGTGCTTAGGTCGCGACTGGTCCAGGGTGACCGTGCTGAGGTGTGGGTAGCCGGCGGCGTGATCGGAGGTGCTGGGGCGGCCCCGCGATGGCTGTCCGTGTAGGTCGTACGCGTCGAGCGGCATAGCAGATGGCGGCCCCCGTTGGTCAAGCGTGGCAGGCGGTGAGGAAGATGGCGGCCCCCATGGATCGCATGTGGCCGGCCGCGTGGGGGAGGATGGCCAAGATGGCGGCCCCCATGAGTCGCACATGTTATGTGGAGGCGGAGTCGGCAAACACGCTGCCACCTTGCAGGGTCTGCGGGCCTGTGAGTCTGTGGATCGGGTCTGTGAGTTCGAGTTCTTAGACCTGGCCAGGCAGACCTTGGCGAAATGTCCTTTTTGCCCGCAGCTGCTGCAGTTCGTGTTGCGGGCCGGGCAGTGCTGTCGGGGGTGTTGGGACAGGCCGCAAAAATAGCAGGGTAGCCCCCCATGATGGGCGGGCGGCCGCGCGGCACAGGCCTGGGGTAGTCTCGGGTCGGGGGCCCACGAGGGGGTCGCATGATCGGCCGAGAACGCAGTAAGGCTCTGCAAAGCGGCCTCCAGAGAGGTAGACAGTTTTACCGTGTCATCCAGGTCCTGGGCCCCTTTTTCAAGCAGGCGCTGTCTCACATAGTTTAATCGGACCCCCGCCACGTAAACGTCTCGGACGGCGAGCTCCATGTGCTGAGTGGCCGTAACGGCCTGGTAGTTACAGTTGCGCGCGAGGGCTTTGAGGTCGGGTAAGTAATCATCTAGCGACTCCCCGGGGCACTGGCGACGAGTGGTGAAGACGTGTCGCGCGTATACCTCGTTCACAGGCCGCACATAGAGTCGTTCGAGTAGTGCGAGGGCCTCTGTATAGGAAGCGGCTTCGTCGAGCTGGACAGAAATGCGATGGCTCACCCGTGCGTGGAGGAGGCTCAGCTTCTGTTCGTCCGTGACGGATGGCGTAGACGACGTGGCGAGATAGGCCTTGAAGCATCAAAGCCAATGTGAAAAAATGTCTTTTGCCTCCGCAGCCTGTGGATCGAGTTCCAGTCTGTCAGGTTTGAGGGCTGATTCCACAGTAGTATTTTAAGCTGATTAAATTGATACGACCATCAATTCATTTGAAGACACGTGGAGAAGTAAACCGTGGTTTTAATCAGCTTAGAACTGAGCCTGCCTGTGACCGGGACAACACTGAAGGCGGCCCCGCAGGTCGGCAGCTCTTATACTTCCTGTAAAGGGGGTGGAGCCATGGGCGGAGCCCGTACATGCCCTAACTTATCCCCTGTGGGTGAAGCCACAGAATGGCCCATAGGTAGAGCCCACAGGGTTAATAACATAACACAGTGCACTGGTGAATTATCAGTAATTATACATTCACCACAGGCGTGATGGTGGTGCCATGTCTGGTAGGGTTAGGCGTTGGTGCGGGACGTGTGTGAGGGGGGTGCTGCGTGATGCCAACGTGCGCGGTCAACGGTGCCAGTGCCCTGAAGAACGCTGCACTCCCCCTAGTGAACGAATCGTGCGCTGATCAGCGCATCGCGTGCCCGCTGCCCCAATCGGTTCCGTCGTGCGGCCTCTCGGCCGTATCCCGCGTCCCGATGGTGTCTTATGCCCTGACGCCCTCCAGCCCCCCCCCCCCCCCCCCCCCCCCCCGCCCCCCTCCTCATGATCAGCGTCGGTGGCCTCTTCGGCCTCACGTGCGTCCTCCTCCTCCATGACATTGTCCCTCTGTGGGGCGATGTTGTGCAGAACGCAGCATGCAATGACGATCCATCCGACCCTGTCAGGGTCGTATTGCAGGGCACCTCCTGATCGGTCCAGGCACCTGAACCTCATTTTGAGGAGACCGAAGCACCTCTCCACGACACCCCTGGTTGCTGCGTGCGCCTCATTGTACCGGCGCTCCGCGTTCGTCTGTGGCCTCCGTATGGGCGTCATTAGCCACGGCCACAACAGATAACCCCTGTCGCCCAGCAACAGCCCCTCATCCGGGGTGGGTGACCCTCGAAAATTGCGGGGATGAACGACTGTGCCAAAATAAAGGCGTCATGCACGCTTCCCGGATACTGGGCGCAAACGTGCATAATCCTCATCCCCTGGTCGCACACCACCTGCACGTTGATCGAGTATGCCCCCTTCCTGTTCATGAAGACGTCCCTGTCCCGCGGTGGTACACGCAGGTTGACATGAACACCATCCACGACGCCCTGTACCATCGGGATGCCGGCCACCTTGACGAATTGCGATGCCCTGGCAGCCTGGTGAGCGCAGTCCTCCAGGAAGTCGATGAACCGTCCCGCGACTGCATAGAGGCCATCGGTTACTGCCCAGATGCACCGACGCCTGACTGATCCCGCACAGGTCCCTGCTCGGCGACTGGAAGGAGCCGGTCGCAAAAAAATTCAGTGCCACAGTTATCTTCACCCTCACTGGGAGGGCATGTTCTCCCTCTGTTCCACGTGGCTCGGGGTGTGCCAGCAGGTTGCATATATGTGCAATCGTCTCACGGCTCATCTGGAGTCTGCTCCTGCATCCCACCTCCGTCATGTCCTCGTACGAGATGCGGTCCTGGTACAGTCGGTCACGCATGGCATGCCTCCGCCGCCTTGGAACGACCACCTGATCGTCCTCGTCCCCAGGTGACGATTCAGGATCTGTGTCGTCGCCCTGTTCCCGGCTGGCGACGTGGGGGTGGTCCTCCTCGTGGACTGGTCGGGCATGGTGGCTTGTAGCAGCAGCGCCTGGCACGGGGCCCTCCGCTGCCACTCCCTCTGCCGCACCCTCCATGAGCCTCCCTCCTCTCACGCGACAGTTTGCCATCTGCATGGCTGCCATTGCCGCCATGGCGGCGAACATCGACGGCTGCTGCGAGTACATCATGCACTTGAAGAGGGGGGGGGGGGGGGGGGGGGGTTGGTATGGGAGGGAGAGGCGAGGACGGTTGTTAGTAGGGCGCTTTGACAAGCGGCAGCCAGGGCCCTTTGGATGAATGGGTGCCCAGGCAGCCTGCACACTGTTCAATCAGACATGCACCGTCCCACCCGCCACGGTATCCGTTTCCCGCACCGCTCAACCCGTGCCTCCGCATCGCTCGGCCAGCAGACAGACCCCTTCACCATAGCGCCGGTTTGGTACGATATCTTCGCCACCCTCCTGCCGCCGCACTCCATCGGGGGTTCTCCGTCCCGCGGCCAACCGTTAGTTGGGCCCCTCCCCCAACCCGGCAGGATGGGGGATCATTTCCCCGCTCCATCCTCCGTTCCCCTTCCCAGGACCACAACACGGCCACCGTCCCCAACCCCATTTCCCCCTTTCCATGCACTCCCTCACATAACCCATCCTCGTTGGCCTTGGCGTCGTCCGTCCCAGACCGCCGTCACCCCCACTCCCTCCCTCCCCCTCCTCCTCATCCACCCCACCCCCTCCCCCAACCCCCCCTTCTCCCCCTCCCGCAACCCCCTCCTCCGCAACCCCCTCCTCCCCAACCCCCATCACCCCCCCTTCTCCCCCTCCCCTCACCCCCATTCCCCTCCTCCCCCAACCCCCTCCTCCCCAACCCCCTCCTCCCCAACCCCCATCACCCCCCCTTCTCCCCCTCCCCTCACCCCCATTCCCCTCCTCCCCCAACCCCCCCATCACCTCCCCCCTTCACCCCCTCACCTCATCCCCCCTCCTTCTTCCCCCTTCCCCTCCCCCCACCCCATCCCCCTCCCGTTCCTCCCCCCTCCCCCCCTTTCCCCCCCCATATCACTGACTGCGGACGCTACTTCCTGGTTGCCGGAATGGGCCCGCCTACTTACCTCCCTCTTCCGCTTCGTCAGCCAGCACGACTGGCTGACGATTTTATTTTGCAGGGGTGAACGGCGACGGCGTGACCCCCCCCATCCGGGCCGGAGAAGAGCAGGGGCCTGTGTGAAGCGCCTCGATTGCCCTCTCCGCGGTTTCTCCGACGTGCGCGGCGCAGACCACCATTCAGCCGTTCCCGCCGGTTGGGAGAATGGCAGGACAGCGTCGGACCGGCGTCGCGCGGAAAAATGGCGCAAACATCGATTCTCCGGTACGGCGCGGCATGGGAGAATGGCGCCCATCCTTCCTGCATCTATCTTGTCTAGTCCGGTTAGATTTTTATAGGCTTCTATGAGATTTCCCCTCTTACACACCTTCTTATATTGTTAGTCTTTGTGTATATACGGTTACAATGACCAAACTGGTGAACAGCATTATGGATGAATTTCAGATTTGCTAAAAGGTGCATATTTATTTTCTTTTAAAACTAACATAATCAGGAGGATTGTGACAAAATGAGTCCAAGTCCTGGAATTCCCTATCTTAACAGTCCTGCAGGAATACCTTCACCACATGAATGGCAGTGGGTTAAAGAAGATAGTCCATCTCAATAGCATTTGGGGATAGGCAATAAACGCCAGCATTGCCAGGGATACCCACATCCCAAAAATGATTTGCAAACGTGTGAAACATCAAAATAATTTTGTTTTTGTATTTATTGCTTTGGTTGCTAATAATTATTGGACCCATGTTTACACTGGCATTACTAAATACATTTTGAAGATTTGAGGAAGGTGGAAATCAGAAAGTATTTTTGCTCCTTCATCCCAATAGATTGGTATATTTTGTGACTTAGAAGAGAGCTTCAGCTTTGCATTTCAATGCTCTCTCAGAGGAAACCTTTATTTCCACTCTATACTTGTCACATAGGCAATGGAAATAGCCCTTGTGCATTGTGTGGGGAAGAAGAATTTCCTTTTTTATGACTTGGCACAAAGAAGCAACAAGCAATCACTAGCAGCACAAATCATCCATTAATCGCAATACAGCAGTTGCCAGGTTTGTTTTTCTCTCAGTAATAAAAGTCTAAAGGCCAATATCTCTTTAACACTTGTCAAATTATTTTCTAGAACCTCTTTCCACTTAATTGAAAGGTGAAATCAGCTGTCATGACAATAACGAATAATGATCAAGGACTTGGTCAGAGCCAAAAGATTTAGTCCACAAACTTTGCAGGCACTTTTGCGGGGGTACAAGTGTGACACAGAAGCCATCTAACAGTCACTTCGCTGATTCAAGCCTCGACCATGTGCCTGCGACTATTTAGATATTTGGGATGGGCACCTGTTCCTCCAGTGATGCAACAGAGGCACTTATCCCCATTTGAAAATTGGAACACCTTGACACTCCGAGACAGCCCAAATTCGGCTAAAGCTAAGTGGCATTAAGACCCAAATCAGGATCCACTGATCTCAGCAGGTGCAGGTCATGCTCGGCCAATCAGGAGAAAACTAGGTAGAATTCCAAGGCTAGCACAGGAATGCTAGGTAACCTGTGGGAGGGGGGTCTCCCTATTACAGCGGTCTCTTCGGGGTGGGGGTGGGGGGCAGGCAGTGCATTTTGGGGGAGGGGGGCCCTCGATTGGGCTCGAATGATCTCTATCAGCCTGGCTCTGGCGTGGTGGACCTCTCTTGGCCCACTGCAAGGTCCACCACACCTGGGCCACACTGCTAGAGACCACAAGTGATCCGCGCCCACGTGATTCCCGGCCACGTGGACCGGAGGATCACAAATTGTTGGGGCATAGGATGCCAGGCCCATTTAATGGATGCAAATGGGCTACTAAGAGCCATTTGCATTGATTTCCATCCTCCCGCTGGAACGCGGTCGTGACCTCGATACTGGGAGTCGGAGTATCGCTTTTGAGTCGGTGCCTGGCGCCGATCCCGATTTTGCCCCAAAGCCCGATTCTCCGTCCCATCGGGGAACGTTATCCACGCGTCCCAGCATGGAGAATCCAGCCCGTCCTTCATCTGGGTATATGCAAACTACCACCAAATGCTTAAGACATTCTGTTCTTCCACCTGTTTAGTAGCCCTGTCATTTTATCCAGCTGCATTCCTGTAAAAGAAATTGGATAAAGAGAAAGGGTACATTATATATTTAAGGCCAAGAAAATCACTCTACCTTGGTATACTTGTTAACTGCTAAAACAATCAGATCACGCAGAAGGTTGAAGCAATGGTCTTCAAACAGACTGACGTTTGTCAAGTTTTCTCCAGTCAAATCCATGAACTGATGCGCATAAATGACCTGACCTAAAACAACAGGAGGCACAAGGTTCAGCGGAACATTACAGGCAGTAACATAAACACCAGTAAACTGTGATACTTGCAAAATGCCAATAGCATGTACATTTATATACCTTCACAGAAACACCAGGGAAAATAGGTTAATTAAATAGTTATTGGGAAAAGTTTAAGATGCTGTCAAATATGTCACGTGAAATTAACTTCACATTGATTTTTTTTTAAATTGGAGTGAGTGGTAGAGTTGACAACTACTTTTCCTACCCTTGTTGCAGCTCCCTGATCTATTTCTAATCACTAGCAATTGTTAACTGTGATAATTGAATGAACAACCAACACAGTACTCATCTCTGCACTCCATCTAGCTGGTCCTCACAAATAATACCCCAAATCCCTTGAATATTTCTCCAACTCCGCCCTGAATTTATTCAACACTATATACCTCCCGAGGCAGTCTATTCCAGTTAAACCAAAACTGTCCTTGCACCTTCGGTCTTCTAAGTTTTAGCCAGTGTCAACTCAGCATAAAGTTTATGGTAATCATGAACATATCATCAGGGATCACTTCATCTATTTCTTCGAAAATCTTGAAAGCTCAGATAACATTTCTCCTGAGTCTCCAATTCTCCAGGGCAAATTATCTCAGGCTCTTCCTGTGGCTTAGTGTAAACATCAAATTAGTTGTCTTTTTTGCACTGCCTTCAATTACATTTGCCAGATTAACATATAAATTTTTTATATGGCTCAAAGATTTCATTAGAAAGATCCATTACCACAAACTACTTAACCAAATACTGCATCTATGGGACACCTTACTCATCATCTGACTTCCTTGAAGATTCTGAAGGCACTTTACAGATGCCATATCAAAACTACACAAGGGAAACTTAAAAAAATATTTCTACTCTAAAATTTAAGGAAATTGTAAACCTCTAGTTATTTATCCCCATTTGTAATCCCACCTCTATGCTTTAGAGCGGCAGGGTAGCACAGTGGTTAGTACTGTTGCCTCACAGCAACAGAAACCCGGGTTCGATTCCCAGTTTGGGACATGTCTGTGCGCAGTTTGCATGTTCTCCCCGTGTCTGCATGGGTTTTCTCCGGGTGCTCCGGTTTCCTCCCACGAGTCCCAAAAGAGGTGCTAGTTAGGTGAATTGGACATTCTGAATTCTCCCTCTGTGTACCCGAACAGGCGCTGGAATGTGGCAACTAGGGAATTTTCAGTAACTTCATTGCAGTGTTAATGTAAGCCTACTTGAGACACTAATAAAGATCATTATTATTTAGCTTTTATGAGATTTGGAGCCCATGTTACCTGGAACTCATTTTCAACATCATTCCATACTGGCTGACAAGGATTACATAAAGCAAAAGGCAACAGATCTCCCAATTTTTATCTTCAATCCACCTTGTTATGGAGAGCTGCGCAATCACTGCCAATCTTTCTATTAATGAATAAGCAATATTCATCGGGCAGCTAAAATTGTGGTTGCAATAGTGGAATCTAATACTCAAGTTACCACAACAGGCTCTTCTGTATCAAGACGATTTTGAACTATTGAAGCATCATTAAAATTTTAAACCTAGTTAGATCAGTTTTCCTGGATAAATGGTACCATTTGGGGTTAAAAATAGAGTAAAATGATTTTAAAACTTTTGCAGTTATGGTGTAATTTCAGGCATACGAGCATGCGAAAATGACAGACAGGAAAAGTTCTACTGATCTATCCAGCCTTTCCCATGCACTATATCATAATACAAACACTCTGCAGCCTCCTGCTGTCATGCAATCTCCTGGAACAAGCAAAAAAAACAAGGCCATTAGGAAACAAATCTGGAAGATTCCTCAACTCAATCCCATTAGGAAATCAAAACTAGTGCAGGAGATCCACAGACCGTGATTTACATGATAAATATGTGATAATCTTGGTCCCAGGAAAAAATAAGACTAGTTCTTTAATGAAGGAATCCAGCGAATCGACTTTCACCAGAAAAGGTGGCAGTAAGGCCTTTGACAAGGTCCCTCATGGTAGACTAGTACAAAAGGCGAAGTCACACGGGATCAGGGGTGAGCTGGCAAGGTGGATACAGAACTGGCTAGGTCATAGAAGGCAGAGAGTAGCAATGGAAGGATGCTTTTCTAATTGGAGAGCTGTGACCAGTGGTGTTCTGCAGGGATCAGTGCTGGGACCTTTGCTGTTTGTAGTATATATAAATGATTTGGAGGAAAATGTAACTGGTCTGATTAGTAAGTTTGCAGACGACACAAAGGTTGGTGGAATTGCGGATAGCGATGAGGACTGTCAGAGGATACAGCAGGATTTAGATTGTTTGGAGACTTGGGCGGAGAGATGGCAGATGGAGTTTAATCCGGACAAATGGGAGGTAATGCATTTTAGAAGGTCTAATGCAGGTAGGGAATATACAGTGAATGGTAGAACCGTCATTGAAAGTCAGAGAGATCTAGGTGTACAGGTCCACAGGTCACTGAAAGGGGCAACACAGATGGAGAAGGTAGTCAAGAAGGCATACAGCATGCTTGCCTTCATTGGCCGGGGCATTGAGTATAAGAATTGGCAAGTCATGTTGCAGTTGTATAGAACCTTAGTTAGGCCACACTTGGAGTATCGTGTTCAATTCTGGTCGCCACACTACCAGAAGGATGTGGAGGCTTTAGAGAGGGTGCAGAAGAGATTTACCAGAATGTTGCCTGGTATGGAGGGCATTAGCTATGAGGAGCGGTGGAATAAACTCGGTTTGTTCTCACTGGAACGGCGGAGGTTGTGGGGTGACCTGAGGTCTACAAAATTATGAGGGGCATAGACAGAGTGGATAGTCAGAGGCTTTTCCTCAGGGTAGAGGGGTTAATTACTAGGGGGCATAGGTTTAAGGTGAAAGGAGCAACGTTAGAGTAGATGTACGAGGCAAGTTTGTTTACACAGAGGGTAGTGGGTGCCTGGAACTCGCTACCGGAGGAGGTGATGGAGGCAGGGACGATAGTGACACTTAAGGGGCCTCTTGACAAATACATGAATAGGATGGGAAGAGGGATACGGACCCAGGAAGTGTAGAAGATTGTAGTTTAGTCGGGCAGCATGGTCGGCACGGGCTTGGAGGGCCGAAGGGCCTGGTCCTGTGCTGTACATTTCTTTGTTCTAACCCATTGCAGGGAACTACTGGCAAGCAGATCCAAATGGTATGTTTTGCTATACAGTGAATTGTTCTCATGTCCTTGTGGACCTTCTGCCAGTCATCAATCTGCAGCAATAGTGGATTTACTTCCAGAGGTTCTCTCTCTTGTACCTCTTATGGAGTACCTGTTATCAAAGGTTTTCTGAGGGGGTGGTACGATGACGCAGTGGTTCGCATTGCTGCCTCACGGCACCGAGGACCCGGGTTCGATCCCGGCCCTGGGTCACTGTCCATGTGCAGTTTGCACATTCTCTCCCTATCTGCGTGGATCTTACCCCCACAACCTAAAGATGTGCAGGGTAGATAGAATGGCCATGCTAATTTGCCCCTTAATTGGAAAAAAAATGAATTGGGTATTTTAAATTTTTTTTTTTTTAAATCAAAGGTTTTCTGCAAGTCAAGATCGGGCAGGTGACCAAATCAGGTGATATTTACCAATAACCTGCCGATTTCTTTTCTTTTTTTTAAATTCAAATTTCATAAGACGCAACACTCTATCTGTAGCCCAATATCTGTATTGTCTTTGTTATTTGACTAAGTATTTGGCCATCTGCCTAAAATCACCTCATGTAGCTTGGTGTCAAATTTTGTTTGATGATGCTCCCATTGAAGTACCTTGGGCTGCTTTATTACATTAAAGGTGTCAGAGGTTGTTCTTGCTGCTGTTGTTATGAATTTGGGTCTGTTGCTGCTGTGATTGCTTCTTTTTTTATTACACACTGCCTTGCATTTGTAATAGTGTAACAATGAAAGTCCTGTCTTTTGTGCATTCTATTAATGTCTCTGCAGGTGCACCAAGTTAACTCTAAGCAAGGTTTGGGGAGAATATTACTTAAAAACCAGAAAGGTATGGCGAGTGTGGCGACTAGGGGATTTTCACAGCAACTTCATTGCAGTGTTAATGTAAGCCTACTTGTAGAAATCAAAGAAGCTTGTCAATAGCAAGATGGCACGTCTCCTCAGACAATAAAGATGTCACTAACGAATGGACTATTATTTAAAACTATGGTTCACTCCACATTTAAAATACCCAAATCTAAGACAATCCATGTCCATGTTTTTAAACAAAATTACCACATAATCTCAATGTGATTTCTATGGACAATTATGCTTACCCAATATTTTTTCCTTGAGTGTGTGCAGAATTTCTAGCACCGACCAATGAATGTCCAGATGCAAATGCAGCAAATGCCAAGATGGTGGAAAAACCTAAAAAGACAGACATGTTGGTCAGCGAGGTATACAATATATAGCACCATCTCACTGAAAAATATCTGCAAATGTTTCACTTTCCATTAATTCGTTCGGCGTTCAGGGGCTTATTATTTACACATAGAAGGATCTAAAAAAAAAGTATAGAGATGAACTACAGGTTGATCAGTGAAATATCCAAGTAGGCAGTCCTTTTTAGTGCTGGATATGTCCAAAGTGTTACAAATATGAAGTATGTAAGATGGTTATGTTTTAGGTCTCTCTTTAATTTACCATAAAATGGAGGAATGAAGGGTCTTGTAACATGTTCTAAATTCCACCCAACAGCAAAATTGGATGACTTCATTGTTAAAGGTAAAGGAGGGCCCAGGTTGACTGACTGGGAAGAAGGTGTGAGTAAACATCGACCAGGGTAGTTGTGCTGATGGTGGATCCACTGTTAATCTCCAACTCATAGGGAAGTGTTAGGCATGTCACGTTTTTCAAATTGTTATACTCTAAATTGTTTACTTAATTCCAAGATATAATGGAGTTGGGGAAGTCTAGAGGATAGCGAATTTGTACTTCTGCCTGGATACAAGTTTATGTGTAGGCAGCACATGTAGCAGCACAGTAGCATTGTGGATAGCACAATTGCTTCACAGCTCCAGGGTCCCAGGTTCGATTCCCGGCTTGGGTCACTGTCTGTGCGTGGGTTTCCTCCAGGTGCTCCGGTTTCCTCCCACAGTCCAAAGATGTGCGGGTTAGGTGGATTGGCCATGCTAAATTGCCCATAGTGTCCAAAATTGCCCTTAGTGTTGGGTGGGGTTACTGGGTTATGGGGATAGGGTGGAGGTGTGGACCTTGAGTAGGGTGCTCTTTCCAAGAGCCGGTGCAGACTCGATGGGCCGAATGGCCTCCTTCTGCACTGTAAATTCTATGTGACTTGCACTGCCATGGAGATAAGTTTTGAAAGGGGAAGAGTCCATACATAGCAAGCCACAGTTGGATCAGATTTTTCTTGATATCATTTACCTTCATAGATATGTCAGTGCACAAGAATTTGGGAGACAGAGAATAGAAAGATGCAGGCAGCAAACCCTCTACCTTAAGCAAAGAATGGTAAGAAGTCTTACAACACCAGGTTAAAGTCCAACAGCTTTGTTCGAATCACTAGTTTTCGGAGCACAGCTCCTTCCTCAGGTGAATCCTGACCCTGTCAGCGGCCATGTAAAACACAGGTGGGAGTTCACACTTACATTGAAGAAACAGAGTCTGTGAGGATTTAAGTGGGATTGAAAGACTCGCCTATCTTGGCTAAAGAAAATAATCTCCAATTCAGCCTTCATTATAAAATTCAACTCGGGGATTAGACATTTTCCAGCTGAAAAAGGAAGCAAGCTGTTGGGAGCTCAGAATACCTTTAGACTGGTTCCTGGAGAATACTTGTCCACTGAAGGGACAGAGTAAAGTATAACCGTGGAGGGAAAGTTTCTGTTATCAATAGTTAAATGTGGAACTTTAGAGATACGTTGCTACTGAATCGTGTTTAGACATTGTTGCTGTGGCTTGTTTGTTACAGGAAAAGTCTTGAAACTTGAAATCTTGTTTGCGATCCTTCCAGTCAGCCACTGAAAATTCAAGTATCTTCCTACAAGTTCTCGGTCTCTACGAAAATCAAAAAAAAAACAGGCGAGCAGGGATGGAAGCAGGCAGTTTTAATCAGGACATGAGAAGCACAATGGGGGGTAGGGTGGGAGCGTCGTGGACAAAGAGATATCAACATCTGTAATGCCATCACTATTGGTGGAGGTTTTTTAAAAATTTAGAGTACCCAATTCTTTTTTTCCAATTAACGGGAAATTTAGCATGCCCAAGCCACCTAACCTGCACATCTTTTTGGGCTGTGGGGGTTGAACCCACACAGACACGGGGAGAATGTGCAAACTTCACACGGACAGTGGCCCAGAGCCAGGATCGAACCTGGGACCTCGGCGCCATAAGGCAGCAATGCTAACCATTGCGCCACCGTGCCACCCTGACTACTGGGAGAGTTGAATGAAAGCTGACACCAACCATCACATTGACCATAATCAGAGGCCTGAAACCATGTGAGTGACTGTTGGAATTATAAGGGATGTTACAGTTCATTGATTGGACTGACAACGTAAATCCTATTAAATGTGATCTATTAGCATCACAAGGGAGTGGTAACAGATAAATGTTCCAAATATTGGAAGTTTAATGTGAGTATTTCTACAGAAATGTTACTTAAGATTTTCCAATAAAGGACATATCTTTATGGGATGCGAGCATCGCTGTCAAGGTCGGTGTTTTTTATTGCTAATTGCCATGGAGTAGGTGGTGGTGAGCTACCTTCTTGAACACCCACAGTGCCATTAGAAAGTTCCAGGATACTGACCCAGTGACAGTGAGAAAAAATATGGTAAACTCCCAAGTCTGGAAGGTGTATGATTGGGAGCGGAACTTGCACCTGATGGTGCACTTCTGCATATGCTATCCTTGTTCTTCTAGGTGCTAGATTTCTCGGGTTTGGAATATGCTGTTGAAGGAACATTGGTAAGCTGCTGCAGTGTATTTTGTAGATGGTACACACTGCTGCCACTATGTGTCGGTGGTGGAAGGAGTAAATGTTTACGGTGCTGCATGGATGCCAATTAAGTGGGCTGCTTAGTCTTGGATGGTGATGAGCTTCTCGAGTGTTCCCAGGACTGCCTCATCCAGATAAGTGAACAGTATTCCATCACACACCTGACTTGTGTCTTGTGGATGGTTTGGGGAGTCAAGAGGTGATTGCTAGCCTCAGAATTCCCAGCATCTGGCCGGCCTTTATAGTCATACTATTTATATGGCTGCTCCAAGTAAATTTCCAGTCAGTTGGAACTATATCGCCATTCCTTCACTGTCAATGGGTCAAAAACCTGAAACTCTCTCCCTAACAGAACTGTGGGTGCATTGTCGTGTATCTACATCACTTGGACTCCAGTAGTTCAAGAAGATATTGCACCTTTTCAAGGGAAATGAAGGGTGGGAAATAAATATTGGCCATGCCAGCAAACTCGCATCCAATGAAAGAGTTAAAAGAAAATAAGGTCTGGGGGCTGAGATAGCATTGTTGCTAACACCTTCCATCAGTTTACTCATGATCAGGAGTAAACTGATTAGGATAATAGATGGCCAGACTAGATTTGCCCTGCCTTTCATAAGCAAGACACACCTAGACTATTTTCAACTTATATGAATGTATTCTGTGCCATTCATGATGTTGAACCCGAGGTCTTGCAAGAACACAGATGTCATACCTCAGAGCAGGTAAAAGATTTAAATAATCAGCAGAAATCTCTAGAATTAATGGCTTCATACCACACGCTGCAGAGCTTTCTATTATTTAGACTTGTACACTTGGAAATGCCATAACGTGCTTTACTTGCAATTCATTCCGGTTGTCAATACTGTATAAACTTACTACCATTATGATGCATTGCGTGAAATTCCTGTGATACACAAGGGCAGCATGGTAGCACAGTGGTTAGCACAATTGCTACACAGCTCCAGGGCCCCAGGTTCGATTCCCGGCTTGGGTCACTGTCTGTGCGGAGTCTGCATGTTCTCCCCATGTTTGCGTGGGTTTCCTCCGGGTGCTCCGGTTTCCTCCCACAGTCCAAAGATGTGAAGGTTAGGTGGATTGGCCATGATAAATTACCCTCAAGTGTTCAAAAAAGGTTTACTGGGGTTAATGGGTTATGGGGATAGGGTGGAGGTTTGGCTGAAGTAGGGAGCTCTTTCCAAGAGCCGGTGCAGACTCGATGGGCCGAATGGTCTCCTTCTGCACTGTAAATTCTACGATTCTATTTCATAGTGTGGCATGTTCTTTTTTTTTTTAAATAAACATTTTATTCAGGCATTTATGGTTTTATGACAACAAAAGATACAAATACAAATGTAAACATAATTCAGTGCATAACACCCCCCCAACCAACAACCATACCCCATCAACTTGGCTTATAGATACTCCCCAAGTCCCTCAATCTATTCTCGCCTAAACTGAACTAAAGTAAACTAAACTAAACTAACTCCCCCCCCCACCCCCCCGCTTATTGTATCTAACAGTTTAGTTTTCCCCGAAGGAGTCGATAAATGGCTGCCACCTCCAAACGAACCCTAACACAGATCCTCTCAGCGCGAATTTAATTTTCTCAAGACTGAGAAACCCAGCCATGTCGCTAACTCATACCCCCGATTTTGGGGGCTCCAGGTCCCTCCACTCTAATAAGATCCGTCTCCGGGCTACCAAGAAGGCAAAGGTCAAGACGTCGGCCTCTCTCGCCCCCTGGACTCCTCTCCCCCCGGCTCCGCTTCAGCAGCACTTTCCTTACTCGTGGGGATTTACCCGCCCACACAAACCCAGAGCTCACTGCGTTAACCTGCTTAAAAAAGGCCTTTGGTATAAAAATAGGGAGACACTCGAAAACAAACAAAAATCTCGGGAGAACCGTCATCTTTAAGGTCTGCACCCTCCCCGCGAGTGATAACGGGAGCATGTCCCACCTCCGAACGTCCTCCTTCAATTGCTCAACTAACCGGGCCAGATTTAATTTATGTAACTGCTCTCATCCCAAGTATCGAAAACTCCCTCCCACCACTTTGAACAGCAACTCCCCCAGCCCCCTCGCCTGGGTCACAAAAACCTCACTCTTACCCATGTTCACTTTATACCCCAAGAACTGGCCAAGTTCCTCTAAGATCCGCAAAATCTCTCCCATCCCCCCTAGCGGGTCAGAAATATAAAGGAGTTGGTCGTCCGCATATAACAAGACCCCCCCCACCACCACCTCGGACTAGCCCCTTCCAGTCCTTTGATGCTCTCAGCGCCATCGCCAATGGCTCTATAGCCAAGGCAAACAACAGTGGGGAGAATGGACAACCCTGCCTTGTCCCCCAGTGCAGTCTAACGTAGTCCGAACTTACCCGGTTCGTCCGCACACTCGCCACCGGCACCTTGTACGGCAACCGGACCCAGTCTACAAAGCCCTGCCCAAATCCAAACCGTCCCAGGACCTCCCACAAATACTTCCACTCCACCCCGTCGAAGGCCTTCTCTGTGTCCATAGCGACCACTACCTCCATCTCACTCTCCTCGGAGGGCACCATGATGACATTCAAGAGCCTTCTAAAGTTGGCCGTTAACTGACCAATCCCGCCTGGTCCTCCCCTATCACCCCCGGTACACAATCCTCTATCCTCGAGGCCAAAATTGGCCAGCAATTTGGCACCAACATTTATCAGGGCGATTGGCCTGACCCATTGTTCTGGGTCCTTCTCCCGCTTCAGGATCAATGAGATCGAAGCCTGTGACATTATTGGGGGAAGAAACACCGCTCCCTTGCCTCATTAAATGACCTCACCAGCAGCGGAACCAGCATCCCAGAAAACCTCTTGTAAAATTCCACTGGGTAGCCGTCCGGCCCTGGGGCCTTGCCCGACTGCATGGCCTCCAATCCCTCCACTACTTCCACAGTCCCGGTTGGGGCTCCCAGCCCCTCCACCAACCCTTCCTCCACCTTCAGAAACTCTAAACCCTACAAGAATTGCCTCATCCCCTCCACCCCAGCTGAGGGCTCCGACTCAGACAAACGGCTGTAAAATTCCTTGAACACCTCGTTCATCCCCGCTGGGTCCAAGACCGTGTCCTCAGCTCTTTCCTTCACTTTTTCTATCACCCTGGCCGCCTCCCTTTTCCTGAGCTGGGGTGCGAGCATCCTACTGGCCTTCTCCCCATACTCATATACCGCGCCTCTCGCCTTCCTCAACTGCCCCACCGCATTCCCTGTGAATATCAGACCAAATTCCATCTGCAGCTTCTGCCGCTCCTTCAACAGCCCCGCCTCCGGAGCTTCCAAATATCCTCTATACATCTGGAGTATCTCTCTAACCAGTCTAGCCATCTCTGCCCGCTCCACCTTCTCCCTATGAGCCCGTACCGAAATCAGCTCCCCGCTAACCACTGCCTTCAGCGCTTCCCATACCGTTGCTGCCGAAACCTCCCCTTTGTCATTTATCTCCAAATAATTCTGGATGGCCTCCCTCACCTGCCCACACATCCCCTCACCCGCTAACAGTCCTACATCCAATCTCCCCCTCATGGCCCCCCTCCTTGCTCACCCGTGTGGGGCATGGTCCAACATAACAATCGCCGAATACCCAGCATTGACCACCCCCGCCAGCAAAGCCCTATTCAAAACAAAAAAATCAATCCGGGAGAACACTTTGTGTACATGGGAGAAAAAAGAAAATTCCTTCGCTCTTGGTCGTCTGAACCTCCAAGGATGTACCCCACCTCAATCTGTTCCATAAACCCTTTTAGTTCCTTCGCCACAGCTGGCACCCTCCCTGTCCTCGAACACGACCGATCCAATCTCGGCTCCATAACCGCATTAAAATCCCCCCCACCATGATCAGTCCATGTGAGTCCAGCTCCGGAATCTTCTCCAAAACCCACCTCCACGTCATCCCAGTTTGGTGCATAGATATTCACTTGTACCACCGGCATCTCCTCTAGCTTCCCACTCACTATAACGTAACTACCCTCTGAGTCCGCCACTATATTCCCTACCTCAAATGACACCCGCTTATTGATGAAGATCGCTACCCCCCTAGTTTTAGAGTCCAGCCCCAAACGAAATACCTGCCCGACCCACCCATAGTCTGATCCACTACCCTCAGGTGTGTCTCCTGTTGCATTGCCATGTCCACCTTCAAACTCTTCAAACGCCCGGACACATGTGCCCTTATGACCGGCCCATTCAGCCCTCTCACGTTCCATGTAATCAGCCTGGTCGGGGGGCACGGCACCCCCCACCAATCAACTATCACCCTTCTTCGGCCAGCCTCCAGCCCTCATCTTCTCAGGCCCGCCCTCGGAGGCCCACCGTCATCGACCTCCAATTTGTCGTCAAGCGCCAGTCCCCTCCTGTCAGCATAACAGTTCCCCCCCCTCCCTTCCCCCCATAACAAAATAACAATCCCAACTCCCCTCAACAAACTGATCACCTGCTCACTCCCCAATGCGCTTCCGTGAGCTAGCCCCCCCAGTTAGCCTGGTAGCCCCCGCCAAGGCGCCAAGCATCCTACTCCCCACTGATCGCCCTCCCCGCTCGAACATACATATGCAAAACGTAACAATCCCCAACAAACACAAAGAAGAAAATTCCACCCACCATCCCCCATTAAGAACAAAGTTAACCCGCATATAAAACTGAGCAACAGCCCAAAACGTAGTGCAAAACAATACATACAATAAGCCCAAGAGAAAATAAATTTATCAGCAGAAGAACACAGCTATTCGCCCCCGAGTTCAATGTCCTCCATCACCTGCCAGTGCCCTGTCCTGAACAAAGTTCATTGCCTCATCTGGCGATCCAAAATAAAGTTCTTGGCCCTCATCAATGACCCGTAAACGCGCTGGGTACAGCATGCCGAACTTCACCCCCTTCTTAAAGAGGGCCGATTTCACTTTATTGAAACTCGCCCTTCTTTTGGCCAGTTCCGCACCCAAGTCCTGGTAAATACGCAGCTAGTCATCTTCCCATTTGCAGCTCCTCGTCTGCCTGCTCCAACTCAAGATGTATTCCTTGTCCAGGAACCGATGCATTCGTACCACCATCGCCCTAGGCGGCTCATTCTTCAGCGGCTTCCTCATCAGCGCTCTGTGCACCTCCAAGAGCCGAGTAAACACACCTTCCCCCAGCAGTTTCTCGAACATGCGCCCCACATATGCCCCTGCATCCGATCCCTGGCTGCCCTCCTCAGGTTCTGCCTGCGCGACCTGGTCTCCAGATCCTCCACTTTGTCTTGCAGCCTTTTCTGGTGATCCTTCATCGGCCCCATCTCCGGCAACATCGCGGTTAACTGGTCATCGTGCTCAGCAACCGCCTCTTCCACCTTCTGGATCGCCCTGGGCTTCCAATCTCTGCTTCACACGATCAACTCCCGTCTGAATCGAATCCAGGTATTCTTTTCTTTGCTGAGCAAAGCTCTCCTGGAGAAAGTCCACCAGCTGCTCCGTTGACCACTGGGCCGGCAATTTCAGTCCCTAACCATCCGCCATATTTTTCTGTGCTGCAGACTCCACTCCCTTCTTCGACCAATGATCTCTCCTTTTCAGACCACTTCTGGTCCACGAATCCATACACTGGTGGGGAATCCTTCTCTACTACCTCACCAATCTCCTGTGCGTCGATCAAATCCCCATAAATCGGGGAAAAGGGTCCCAAAGGTCCACCACGAGCGGGAGCTAACAAATAAGCGACCACTCACTCCATGGCTGCCACCGGAAGTCATATTGGGGTATGTTCAAGAGCAGAATTTAATGAGCCGCCTGGGAACGAGTTGTTAGCTGGGGACCGTAGAAATGGGAGGGAAGATGGGGATGAAATGCCCATCACCTTGCTGTCACTGAGGAATTTTCTCAGCCGCAGGGAAGGTTGAGGACGGCCTTGCAGCTCAGAGGTCAATTGAGGCCCTTAAGTGATAAATGAAGGGCCATTTAAGGCCTATTCCCATTGCCACTAGCATTCTACAGAATGGCCCTCCGCCACATTGGCAGACTGACCTAGAAAATCTGGCGTCCTCCCAGTGATATTGCAAGGAGGGGGTGGGACCTCCTGATCAGGCACCCTGTGGCCCAAGGTAGGGCCCCTGCCATCAACGGCTGCCCCCAGCGGAACTCCACCAACATTCCGAGTGCCCAGCTAGGCCGACATGACTGGCCCCAGCAACCCAGTCCCAATTACCTTGGTCCCAAGGCATTGTGCAATCCCACTGAGTGCACCCTCAACAAAGTGAGGGAGTTTGGGTTTTTTTAAATTTAGAGTACTCAATTTTTTTTTTCCAATTTAGCTTGGCCAATCCACCTACCCTGCGCATATTTTTGCGTTGTGAGAGTGGGAACCACGCAGACACAGGGAGAATATGCAAACTCTACACGGATAGTGACCCGGGGCCGGGATCAAACTTGGGCATCCGGCGTCGTGAGGCAGCAGTGCTAACCACTGCGCCACCATGCTGCCCCACATTTATTTAATAAATATTTTTGTTTTTGTGTTAAAAGTTCAGCAGCGGACTGCTGTGAATTTGTTCAATAACTTTCCCGCAGTTATTGAAAATATAACTTAGTATCTATCCCAGGTTTCGCTCTGGGACCTGACATTTTCCAGTATTATCAGCTGGGATCGTAACACAGTCATATTTATAAAACGTGACACAAACCTTTCCCTGGTTCTGTATCGAGAAATTGGCCAGAATATTACTGGAATGTTCACGGAGTTGGCCAATGAACAGAGTAAGTGCATGTAGCTCCTCCACTAATACTGAGGGCAGCTGTGCTTCCAGTTCCTCATATGGATGGGCGGGCTCTTCACTTAATCCTCTGGAAGACTCTAGATATCTGTACAGCAAATAAGAAATATATTTTTTTAAATGTACTTTTTCTACATTCATTTTTGCTGGATAAATAAAAGTATACTATATCCACACGAGTGATGGACTTTTAAATCTTTAATGCTTCCCAGTTCCTGCTCAGAGCATCAATATCTCCCAGGCTAGGTATAGTATGGTTAAAGTGGTATAAAATGACATCGCTGTGGGCTCTCGGAGTCAGATTGCTAGCTTTACCTATGTGATCTCAAAGCGGATGCAAAAGATCCCATGGCACTATTTTGAAGAAAAGCAGGGGAGTTATCCCTCCCGTCCTGGCCAATATTTATCCATCAACCAACATCACAAAAACGGATTAGCTGGTCATTATCAGTGGTGGGAGTTTGCTATGTGCAAAATGGCTGCCATGTTTGCTACATTCCAACAGTGGCTACACTTTAAAGTACTTCAATGGTTGTCAAGCACTTTGGGATGCCCGGTGGTCAGGAAAGGTGCTCTATAAATGTTAGTATTTCTTTCACCCTATCAGAAATATTGTAGTCATGGAAAGAGGCATGAGGGTCACCCCCAACATGGAGAGGATGTAGTTCAATGGCAAACTTTAAAAATCTGACCAAATTCAGCAGATAAGATTATGCAGGGATTTAAATGAAGTAGTCAAAATTATGAAACGTTTAAGAGGAAAAACGGTGAAATAATATTTCCATATTTTGGCTTATGGATCAGTAACAAGGTTTAATTCCAGATCAGCATTTAGAAGCGTTAAATGGGAGGTTTGGAAAAAAGATTATTCCATAAAATGTATCATTAGGATAGGGAATTCTTTAACAAGTTGTGGGAGCTGCGTAAATCAATAAAGTTAAGAGATAAACCCAAAGATACAAAAAGGTACCGGGAAATGGGATTAGCTTTGGTGGAGAAGAGTAGCTTCAGGCCAGATTCAATGACTAGCTGTGGCGGTGAGTTCTACAATGGCTATTCGAAATTGGCAAGCTAAACATTTCACAAGTAAATATTCTCCAAATTAGTTTATTGGTTCATTATTGTAATGTTTCAAATGTTCTTAGCCAATGACAAAAATAGATTGACGAAATTACCTGAAAATAAATACTTTGATGTACTGGAGGAAGTTAATGCATTGCTGTCTGATTTCATCTGCTTCAACATATACGCTATTAGCATGTCCTGTGTTTTATTCCCCAAAAAGACAAGATAAACAAGCATTACATCAAACTGCGTGCAATCCACAATATTCCGATGAGAAGAGACTTGATTGGCATATTGGCCGAGAATTTCCTGGCAAACCAGAAGTGAGGCGAGCGGCACACACTTATTTATGCGTAAACAATACAGCAAATTCAGGTAAGGGACAGATGCACAGTTGAACGCAATGGCGGAATTTTCCCATTTTGAGAATAAGTTCTGTGGCAAGTGGCTCCGGTGATGCCTGTCCCGCCGACCTGAATGGCGGGATCCCGTGTCAGATGCAGTGCTTGGAACCTTATTAATTATGCACAGGAGAGTTCCCCTCCCACTCTCCGGCGGGCTGATTTACCTTCCACATTCAGCTGGCAGGTTTAAAAGTCCCAGCCCAGCTGTCCAGTCCAGTCCAGCACATTCGTATCACTCTCTCCAGCCCACATGTCTTCACCAGCCCCCCAACATGTAGGAACCCAGAGGGCAGCCTCAAGAAGGCAGCAGCACCGGCTTTCTATTCAGGGCCTACGGGCCTACCAGCATGTGCTCTAGTCATGGGATGTCTCAAAGAAGCACAACAATCTCACCTCTCCAGCCTGGGAGGCCGTTGCCCAGGTCAGTGCGGCTGTCGCCTGCCCACGAAGCGCCATCTGGCGCAGGAAGTAGATGACTGATCTCATCTGCTCTGCTAGGCCATCCTCTCTCAGCTCCATCCACTTTCAAACTCTCAGCATGGCATCAGGTACTCAAAAAGCTACGCTATTCACGATCGGCAACGCATATCAACACTTACTATCTCAACAAGGCTTCACAACACCACCATGCCATCTGCCTTGTTGCTCGTCTTGTTGCTTGAACTCCAATCTGGGTAGGACACACCACACACATTTCACCCAATCTCTGCTCCAACCCCTCTAATTGCATCTCTTTCTTTTGTTTCCATGCAGGTCGAACATATGCACAACAAATGAGAGTGAGACCAGACCAGGGGAGGGATGGCTGAGATCATTGGCCGAGTTCAAAGAGGCTGCTACAGAGTTCGCCGGTGAGGACAGGCATCGCTCCTGCAGCACTGCAGGCTTGGCCTCTGCAACAACTTAGTCCGAATCTCAGCTCCACCACTTCATAGAATCACAGAATTTACAGTGCAGAAGGAGGCCAATCGGCCCATTGAGTCTGCACCGGCTCTTGGAAAGAGCACCCAAGCCCACACCTCCACCCGATCCCCATAACCCCACCTAATCTTTTCGGACACAAAGGGCACTTTATCATGGCCAATCCACCTAACCTGCACATCTTTGGACTGTGGGAGGAAACCGGAGCACCCGGAGGAAACCCACGCACACACGGGGAGGGTGTGCAGACTCCGGACAGACAGTGACCCAAGCCGGGAATCGAACCTGGGACCCTGGAGCTGTGAAGCAACTGTGCTAACCACTGTGCTACCGTGCTGCCCCTTCACCCAATCCTGAAACTCTGAGTGCAATGTACGCTGAATTAGCTTTAGCTCATCCACTAAAACTATCCTTTTGTCTTTTGCAGATACCACCAGAACATGGCCAGCTAGCCAGCCAGCCCAGCAGCTCCCCAAGTTCCCAAAGCATGTCTGAGGATGAGGGGGCTCAGATAGACCCTTCACAGGGTGAGGTGACCTGGGGGGGGGGGGGGGGTCTAGCAACACCTTGATTGGGCACTAAGATCTCCCAAGAGATCCCACCCTCCCTTATCCGACACCACCAGCTACCTGTTTGTCGTGGGTCTACCTTCCAGCAGGTTTCTCCCTCTGCGATCTGGCCAAAATGTAATCACTAATGTTTATGTGGATCTGTAGGCTGACTGTGTCACAACAGCAAGTTTTTTTCTGAGGCGCACAGCTGCTGAGCTACATCAGGACACCCAACCGACATCCACACCCCATCAGTTGTATGCAGATAAGACCCCAGAAACAGTTTTTCAGCCAGATTCAGCCCAATATCTTCGGGCGGACATTACCGTCACATTATTCATCCCACAGAACCACAGAATTCCGAAAGTGCAGCAGGAGTCCATTCAGCCCATCGGGTCTGCACCGAGGCCCACTCCCCCCACCCTATCCCCGTTACCCCACCTAACCTGCACATTTTGGATTGTGGGAGGAAACCGGAGCACCTGGAGGAACCCACGCAGACACAGTCACCCAAGGCCGGAATTCAACCCGGGTCCCTAGCACTGTGAGGCGGCAGTGCCACCATGCGGCCCCATTCCATGCTGCCATCCAATGGTACTCTGACGCCCCAACCATATTTCCCTGTGCCATTCTTTACTGTGCTCAGTTAAGTGCAGTCAGCGTTCCCTTGTGAGTTGAGTGTAGTTTGTACAGCTACCTAGTTTATCTAGAAGTAGATCAGCTCAACTTGACAATCTCACCACTCAATCCAATAATTGCTAAGTATGTTCTGCTGTTTGCAGTTATCTAATGTAACAGAACTGAACAAAAAAAAACTGCCCCTCTGGGTAAAAACAACTAAAACCATATAGAGCATCTGGCTTCCAAGAGAATTTAATAGCTCTGTACTTCCAGGTTTCCCGTCAGAATCTAAAGGGAAATAATAATATTGGGAGAAATACCCTCAAAGCAAACTGTTTTCCCATTTATTTTTGCCACTGCTTCCCATTTGGAGCTGTTAAGACAAATTAATTTCATTTTGAACACTTATGGCCAGTAGAGAAATTAGACTTTCTCCCAAACACTGCAAGATAATTTGAACTGAGTTAGAAACCAAAGAGACAGTGCCTACAGTGCCCAACCAGTCTTTCTCTCCTTTTCACCTTCCCTAATGTGTTAAGTATTAAAGATTCAGAATGACGTCCCCAGTGAAAGATTAACAATTGTGGCACTGCAGATTTGTCAAATGATAACCAACAATCACAACATATCCACATAGATAAATTACATTTTTGTTTCTATTGAAAATAAATATGTGGCAACTATTAAAACAAAATGCCGTTGCATGCCAGAGAAAGAATGTTGTGCAATGAGCAAATCAATGGTTAGTAATAAAACAGCAATATTACCGTTCCAAAAGTAAATCAGTGAAACTTGAATCTGTTAGAAATCTGGCTCAATTTTTCCACTGGGAATCACTGGTCATAAATCAATCCTGCCCTCACCTTGTACATTCATATAGGTTTTGATATTTTAATACTTGGTTCAAATTACTAAGATTGGTTGCTAAATACAAAGGAGTGATACCTTAACTGGGCACCAGTGGCCAACATGTTTCATCTATCAGTCAGGAAGTGATAAGAAATATTCAATCCGTTGTATACTTGCCAAAATCACATGAAGTAGCCTGTGCCAAGCCTTCTAAACGGCTGATCTGCTGTCTGAAAAAGAACAAATGTAGGTTGTTTTAAATTAAGTCTCCTTCATGTTCACATTTTAAAAATCATTAGTGATCAGTTTAGTTGGCAGGCCAGGTACAAATATTAATAGGCACAACTGGATTACAAAGGCTTGGTTTGCGGAATAATTTACGTGAATGAAATTTCAGGCAAGGACAATCAACTAACATACAGCATGGGACTATAACACTGTTTGTGTACTCCATTTAACAGAAAGAAATGAACGCGCTCAATACAAATTTTACAAATACAGTATTCAGTATGTTTCATGTCTGATTTTTCCACGAGGATTCTGATTTCGAGCAAAGCCCCATTGTGATATGTGGAACACCAACTGTCGATGTTGTTGTCACTCCCATCTCCACCCACCCAAAATGTACACTGTTTAGAGAATCACACTGATCCAAGAAAATTATCCATTTGTTAATATTTAATGTACACACTGATACTTATACACAAATCCACACATGTTCTTGGACACGGGCAATCAGATTCAAATAATTTCCATTACAGAAGGAAGTTTGACTGCTGCACAGAACTATTCACTTCTAATTCCATTTCTCTGACTGTTCCCATAATTTGTTTTTAACATTCTCCCTTTTCAAAAATTTATCAAATTCCCTTTCAAATAGCTACTTCTGAAAGGCCTTTGAGGATCCAATAACCTGCTGCATTAAGACAATTTTTTGAGGACCCCCCCCCCCCCCCCCCCCCCCGCTGCCACCTCCGGTCTTTGTCCCCCTTTTGTTTTTTCAGCAGACAACAGAACCAGTCTTTCAGCTTTAACCATCTCCAAACTTTTCATAATTTCCATGATTTTCTCTGCTCCAGTAAAAAAGCCCCCAGGAACAAAGAAATGTACAGCGCAGGGACAGGCCCTTCGGCCCGCCAAGCCTGTATCGACCATGCTGCCCATCTAAACTAAAATCTTCTGCACTTCCGGGATCTGTATCCCTCTATTCCCATCCTATACATGTATTTGTCAAGATGCTCCTTAAACGTTACAAATTTTCAAACCTTCCTCCGACACCGTAATTTTTAATTCCTGGGCGCCTTTGAATGAATCTTTGCTCTTTCCAATCCATTGGTCTTATGTTCCATCATATATTGAAGTATAAGAACACAACACAAGAAATAGGAGCAGTAGACCATTGTATAGAGGAGATTACAAAGATAGGAAGTGGGGGAGGGAGAGGTGGAGGCATTTGGAAAAACGTTTCTGCAGTTTTACTATTTTTCATGGGCATTAATCCACGGTGTGTACGATGTATGCAATGGTACAACATTGCATTAATAAATATTTACTGGAAGAATACTTTAGGCTTAGGATAGCAGACGTACAATACAGAAACTACAGAATCGACCTTACAAATAAAAATTAAATCACAAATGTAATTCAAGCACTCATACCTGAATAATCCAAACAGAAGTTTAGGAGATTCGACAAGTGCCATTTCAGTCACCCACCGAAAACCAAAAATGTCCACTGTGTCAGCTTCATACCCGGTGGGAGAAGGATCCAATCTTAGGAGTAGTCTTAAAATACACAAGGATCGGATGGTATGAAGGTAAGCATAACTTCCAGAAAATGGCAATAACACAAGTTGGGCAGTAAATCATATCAAAACTTCAAAGCCTCACCCCTAAAATTCAGAAAATGCAGCTTTTAGGTGACAAGCACACTTCTAGCTAATGGTAGCTTTAAATCAGTATCAAAATTCAAAATAAAGCTCTGATCATTAAAATGCATGTTTGTGTCCAGTATGATAAACTTTAATAAAACTTAAATTGGACAATGTCGGTAATCATCACCTCGAACCCCTGGGTGGTAATCGGTTGGAGGATCACCTGCCCATTGTAGAATAACCCAATTTTTCATTGCATTATTTTAATATTTCACGGTAGTATAGTGGTTAGCACGATGGCTTCACAGCGCCAGGGTCCCAGGTTCGATTCCCGGCTTGGGTCACTGTCTGTGCGGAGTCTGCACGTTCTCCCCACCTCTGCATGGGTTTCATCCGGGTGCTCCGGTTTCCACCCACAAGTCCCGAAAGATGTGCTGTTAGGTAATTTGGACATTCTGACTTCTCCCTCTGTGCACCCGAACAGGCGCTGGATTGTGGCGATTACGGGCTTTTCACAGTAACTTCAATGCAGTGTTAATGCAAGCCTACTTGTGACAATAAAGATAATTTTTTTTTAAATATGGGGGAGTTCTACAACAGATTTCACCATGTTAACACTCAAGGGGTCATGATGAAGATTAACCCAGATGGTCTCTAACTGAACGACTAATACGCATTATTTGATCTTTTAAAAATGTTTGCTATTTTGATTGAGGAAATTAATCCTTTCAGCAATTCAGATACATTACTGCACTAAAAAGTTAAACACTGAAACTTCTTCCTACATATCGATGCTAAATTCGAAGCATACTGAAAATACAACAAATTAATCTCAGAGCAAAACATATGATTTATCAAATTCTGTTTAGATATTACGTAAATGTTACCAGTATAGTAGACTAGTAAATTGATAAATGCTGTGTGATAAAGTGCTTCCGAATTCCACTTCTCAGCGGCCTAGTTCAAATTTACAATTAGGCATCCTTGCTCTTAACTTCCTCCACCAAAGAGCAGTTCCTTTCTATCTATCCAATCAAATTATTTTGTGATTTTAATCATTTCCATTCGATTACTCTTCAACCTTCTAAACTCAACAGAATACAAGCTTGATTTCCCACCCTGACCTCATCATTTAAACCTTTAATCCCAGTTATAATTTTGCGAACTTGCACTGTGCTCACTCCAAGATCAATATATCTTTCTTAAGATGCATTATTCAAACTGTATTAGAGATAAGGTCTGACCAAGGCTCTCCAAATGAAGCATAAAGTCCTCATTTTTGAATTCAACTCCTTTTGAGATAAAGACTAACATTCCATTAGCCTTTTTAATTACTTTTTGCACCTGTGCGCTGGCTTTTAGTGAAAACCGGCTAAGTGACTGTTACTGAATCAAAGAAAATCTATTTGACCAGATTATTCAGATAAAGTGGGCAAACCCAAGACTAAATAAGCCTGTTGCTGTAGCGAGTTAGACCTGAGTCCTGGATCTCTACCCCACAGAAATGCAACAGCCACACAATACGCGTTCACATTTTACCCACCGGTTAAGCGATCCACTTGCCAGATAGCCATCAGCAGAAAAGGATTTTCCCCCATCTCGCTGACCCAAGACGCAGGAAAAACAAGGAAGTCTGCAGCACTCCATATCTGTCTCCATCATTTCTATCACATTCGGAGAGACAGGAGGAGTAAGAGAGCCCCCAAAATTATCATCCATTTTCCTGGAAAACACATTGTGGATGATATCCATTATCAACTGTTTCAACTGCTAATTAGCACACTGCTAACATTTTGCTACAAAGCCACAGAATGGCCATCAATGTCACATACACACTAATTCTTGTAAAACATCATACACCTTAATTTTTGTAAAACATCAAAAGGGAATAACATGTTAGGCCTCCGTCTGTCTTGGGAAGCAATGGACTGTGTCCAGGGTGTCATTTCTGGATTGAACATAGTCGGTTATAGTTGTAGAGACCAATTCTTAAGTGGCAAACTCTTCCGCAGCTGAGAATTGGCCCAAGGCCGACTCAGGTTCCTCCCTTCCAGCGGTCTCTCTTTTCCACCGTCTGGTCATTTCTTTTGCCCTCTGCTTTTTCCACATCCTTCCTGACCGCTTGTCTCCAGGTGCTCCGGTCAGCGTCAGCAGTAAGGAATTTCCATGCATCGATTCCAACCCAGTCAAATTGAAGTCGCGCTTGCAGACATCCTTGTGTCGCAGAGTTGGATGACCTGTCAGTCATAAGATAATAATCACTTATTGTCACAAGTAGGCTTCAATGAAGTGACTGTGAAAAGCCCCTAGTCGCCACATTCCGGCGCCGCCTGTTCGGGGAGGCCGGTACGGGAATTGAACCTGTGCTGCTGGCATGGTTCTGCATTGCAAACCAGCTATTTAGCCCATTGTGCTAAACCAGCCCATGTGCTGATAGCAAGTGCATCTTGGTGCATGCGCTCTGGGATACGGTCGTCATCATTTCTGTTCACATGACTCAAGTGGGGGCAAACATGCTGGGGATCCCTGCCCATTGGTGAACTTCCACATCTGGCATTCGGTCTTGTTCGTCTGAAGCAGCTGAGCCATTTTCCTTGCCTTGCATAAGTTGTGCATAGCTCGCTACTGCAAAGGAAAGTGCTGAGTACGTCAACCTGGTACACACAGAGCTTTGTATTTTCAATGAATTTAGCGTTTGGTCCGGACTTGACCTCTCAACTTCAACATGACAGCCGCATCCTTGGCAATCCTGGTACTGATTTCAGCTTGAAAGGAGAGGGTGCTGGTAATTGTTGACCCATGGTATGTGAAGTGTCAATGACCACCAGAATGAGGTTATCAATGATGATGGAAGGTGGAGTCTCTACAGCCTGGCCATTAACTTTGGTCTTCCTGACTCTGATTATCAGGTCTTACAGGCTCAGGAGAACCAATCTACAAGCTGCAGCAAGTGAAATTCAGTATATGGGATGTCATCAGCAAACACCAATTCAGACTAGAACATTACGCACTTCGGTTTTGGTGTGCAGTCTTTCAAAGATGAATGTACAATAGCAGCATGGAGAAAAATATACCAAATAACATAACAGGCACCTGCAAGCAACCTCTACCATGCTCAAGTTGATAGGATATACACATGACAGATTACAGCCCATGGGTTATGCTGCCACTTCAGGCTTCCAGAGCATGTCTTTTCATACTGAGGTTTCAGTGACATGAGCACCCAGTACTTCACTCAGAATACCAGCTCACTGCTTCACAGTCAATTTTGCCACAAGACAAATTTGTGATCTTAGCCAAGCCATCGAGGAACGGCACTAAACAGAAGTACGGTTCATCACTCCAGGGAAGCAGGTGGGGAAATGTCAGCTCAGATAGTTCAACAGCATTCTAAGAGTTCATTCTGAGATATCAATGGCAGATAACTGGAAGCTTCCCTTCCTTCTCAATGTTGTAAAGATAAATGATTCAGACAAGCAAACCTTTCCAATCCGGTCAGCTGGCTCTCTGGTACCTACAGGAACCCATCATCAGGCTCAACAGTCTCCAGGTGACACTGAAAATTCACACAGGTAGTTTCAATTTGCCTGTCAAGAAGCAACACATCTTCCCCATATGCTTTGATCTGGACTTCCATCTTATATCTCGAATTCTGTCCATGTATATAGGACCGATCCCTTTGTCAGCCCCAATATAAAGGGTCCATTCTTCTATCAATCCCTCTCTTCATGACCTGTCCCTCCAACAGCCCAATATAAATGACCAGGCTCTCTCTCTAAACCCTTGCTTCTATCCCAGCCCCTATATTTTTGACCAGCCCTGTGTTTAAGATCTGTATCTCTGTCACAACTCTTCACATATGACCAACTGAGGTACATATGACCAGTCTCTGTATATATAATCAGTCATCTTGAGCAGTCCCGAGGATGACTTGCTTCCACTCCAGGGAGGTGGGTTCTGCGGTGGCTGTATAGCCGATCCTGGATCCGCAGACTCTGCCACAGGTTTGGCAGGCGGTGTTTGATGAGGTGGGTGGGACGCTCTGGGTTCTGCGCTCTCCTTCCGCTGTTTACACTTGGCCTCCGCGTGTTCCACCTTACAACGCTCGAGGTGTTTGGCACCTCCGTGTACGCTTTTTCTCCAGCCTGTGCGTTCTAAGGCAAGCGATTCCCATGTGTTGATGCGAGTGTTGCATTTATTCAGAGAGGCTTTCAGGGTGTCCTTGTAGCATTTCCTCTACCTTCCTAATGACTGCTTGCCATTGCGGAGCTCAGAGTAGGTCACTTATTTTGGGAGTCTTGTGTCAGGCATGCAGACAATGTGGCCTACCCATTGCAGCTGATCGAGCATGACCAGTGCCTCGATACTGAGGATATTGGCCTGGGAGAGGATGCTCAAGTTGGAATTGCAGGATTTTGTGGAGGCAACGTTGGTGATATCCCTTCAAGGATTTGAGATGTCAGCTGTACATTGTCCATAGTTCTGATACATGCAGGAGGGTAGGACCATGGCTGCTCACTATTCTCACTGGAACGACAGAGGTTGAGGGGCGACCTGATAGAGGTCTACAAAATTATGAGGGGCATAGACGAGTGGATAGTCAGAGGCTTTTCCCCAGGGTAGAGGGGTCAATTATTAGGGGGCATAGGTTTAAGGTGCGAGGGGCAAGGTTTAGAGGAGATGTACGAGGCAAGTTTTTTTTTTTTTTTTACACAGAGGGTAGTGGGTGCCTGGAACTTGCTGCCGCAGGAGGTGGTAGAAGCAGGGACGACAGTGACATTTAAGGGGTATCTTGACAAATACATGAATAGGATGGGAATAGACTGATACGGACCCAGGAAGTATAGAAGATTTTAGTTTAGACAGGCAGCATAGTTGGCACAGGCTTGGAGGGCCAAAGGGCCTGTTCCTGTGCTGTACTTTTCTTTATTCTTTGCTATGTTTTCTGGGTGTTTAGTCTGAGGCCCATTCTCTCAAATGCCCGGTGAATGCGTCGACAATCAGTGTGTATATTCAGTCCGTCTGTATCAGTGCCTCAATCTATATAACCAGTCTTTGTCTCTGTGACCTGTACCCATATATCACTTGATGTCTACATGGTTTTTGTCTGTATGCTCAGTACCTCTCTCAGCATCTGCTAATTTTACAGCCGTTGCCTATATGACCAGCCGTCGTTTAAGAGATCAGCTGCAGTTGAAACAATTGGCCCCAGGCGAAACAGTGGTCCTGTCTAAATGAATGACCAGCCCGGGTCTAAATTGCCATGCCCCGGTCTAAATGACCAGCCCCGGGTAGAAATGGCCAGCCCCGGTCTAAATGACCAGCCCCGGGTAGAAATGGCCAGCCCCGGGTAGAAATGGCCAGCCCCAGTCTAAATGGCCAGACCCGGTTCTAAATGCCCAGCCCTGGTCTAAATGACCAGCCCAGTCCTAAATGACCAGCCCTGGTCTAAATGAGCAGCCCAGTCCTAAATGACCAGCCCTGGTCTAAATATGACCAGCCCCGGTAGCAATGACCAGCCCTGGACTAAATGAGCAGCCCTGGTCTAAATGACCAGCCCAGGTCGAAATGACCAGCACGGGACTAAATGAGCAGCCCCGGTTCTAAATGACCAGCCCCGGTTCTAAATGACCAGCCCGGGTCTAAATGACCAGCCCGGGTCTAAACCCTGGACTAAATGAGCAGCCCTGGTCTAAATGACCAGCCCAGGTCGAAATGACCAGCACCCTGTCCAAATGAGCAGCCTTGGTTCTAAATAGCCAGTCTGAGTGTAAATGGCCAGCACGGCAGCACAGTGGTTAGCACTGTTGCTTCACAGCACCAGCGACCCGGGTTCGATTCCCGGCGTGGGTCACTGTCTGTGCGGAGTCTGCATGTTCTCCCCGTGTCTGCGTGGATTTCCCCCGGGTGCTCCGGTTTCCTATCTGACATGTAGCAATATCTCAGCACCAGCCTGTGCAATTCTAGTCTATGCGATCTGTACCTCTGGATCTGTTCTTTCTCCTTGTTTCTGTTCCTGCTTCCCGCGTTCCGGTGTCACAGGGACCGCGCTTGCGCGCTGGCTCCGATAGCGATTGGCCTATGCCTTTGGTCAGCGGCCCTGTGATTGGTTCATATTTTATGAATCGTCAGACGTTCTCCCGCCAGCGCCTGAGTTCAGGGACCGTCTGTAATGACCCACTCTGTGTAAAACGTAAAGTTAGCATTTCCATTTAACAAGAGGAAAGGCCAGGTGGATTCGGAGATTAACTAATGTTGAAGTTTTGGTGCTTAAATCGTTTAATTTTGGTCCGTGAAGGAGAATTATCCGTTCATGTATTCCGACATCTGCACTTGTCCTTTTGCGGCACGATCCCTAAACTGAGAAACCCAAAGGATCTGAAGCAAAGTCACTTCAGTCACTTTTCACACGAATGCATGAAATGCGATCCAATCATCTCTTTGTGAAACGATGCATAATATTATTTTTTAAGTAGTCCATCTAAGGAAATGTACAAATAGCAGGCTCAAAAGAGCTAAATATACACCGTTTTGCAGAACAAAGTATTCTCCATTAACCACCTGGAATTGACTGGTCTTGCTTGATCTGCAATTATATGATCAACACATAAAAACAAAAGTGCATATCTTCCTTTTGATACTTTACTTAAAAATGATTGACGAGGTGATGCTGTCTACAATTTGTAATTGAATTTTCTCCTTAAAAACTAAACCATAGCGCCTCGGAAATAATTTGGAATATGTCATAGCAAATATAATCGTACGTTATAATCTCTGAAATTCAATATTTATTAATTTTGTGCAATCGAGCTGCTAAACTTTCTGAGCACAATTCAGTCACTCCTGTTCTCTGTGACAATGATGAAGTGCAGTGTTGCTGAATATTATGAAGACTGGCTTAACCGAAGAATTTCCATAATTCGTCATTTTTCTCTGGAAACTGGAGAGCAAAATCAACATGCGATTTAAATAAAGTGTTTTTAGTTTGCGTGATTCCGCACGAGAAGCTGCCCGTCACTGCTCCTTGCTGGGTTCTTTCTGGCTGTGTGTGTTCTTGTCTAATTAAAAAACAGTACATCACAGTTAAATAAAATTGCACCCAGGATAACCCATATTTCCATATGCAGATTTATCGGCACTGACAGCCCTCTCTCCCTCTCTCTTATTGTGTCTGCATTCCCCTCCTTATTAAAAAAAAACTGAGACACAGAGAGAAAGAGAAATCTGATGCAGCTTTCCTCATTCTACAGAAAAAAGAATGCGTCTCCTTTAATATCTGCAATGTTATTTTCTCTCTTGATGTTCTGTCAGCCGGTGCTTTGAGGAAATCAGCCGGGACTTTTTCAGATTTGCAATGAGCAAACAACATTCCGTATTTTCTTGCTTCTTGTCGCCGAAGGAAATGGTACAAATATTTGAGACTGAGAGAATGAGAGAGGGGAAGAGAGTTCTCCAGAGGGGGATATATTTTTGTTAGTATTGATAATATTTTATCTGACAGCTGGGAGCATTTGGTGAATATGCTGTTATGTGCGGTCAAGTGGACTCTGCCCTTGTCTCTGGGCTTTACAGAAGATCCGCAGAAATACATCTCAACCTTATGTGGAACTGAGGTAAGAGGTACTGCATAACCTAATATGTATTTAAGGCCTTGTTTAGATTTGCAATGGCTGATTTCTTTGCAGTACATGTATGAAATGCCTTGGGAAGAAAGGGTCGTTAGGTGAGGCATTTTGCTAACAACCACCTAAGAGAAAATAAATGTGTAATTTCTTCACTAAGTAACTAAGGGTTTGTGTTTTAAGGAAAACATTACTGGGTTTAATACTCTAATTTATTGTCAATGTGACACTTCACAATTTTTATATTATACAAGTCTATCTGTATCTATTGTTAACTTTGCAATATCATATTATTATCATAAACTGATCCATTATATTATGCAAAGCAGAATTAATTTGGTAACCATTGTTGACAAAAGTAAAAATGATTTTTAAAAATCATAGATAAGTTGATTGAAATAAAAATGGCACCAACAAAATATATAGAAACTGAGTGGATATGCAAAGAAATAAGACAATTATCTTTAATTTTTACAATGCATCCCAAAATTGCTCTTTGTGCCAACTGAGAGAGAAAAATTGCAGCACCCATTAGAATTTCTAATTTTACAACACAGCACTGACAAATAAGCTCACTCGGTGAATTATTCACATCTTTAATTTGCTCACTTAATGACAGTGTTCTGTAATCAGAGTGCAGAGGCTGCTTTACATGCATTATGTATGATGTGTGATACTTAATGCAGGACATTATGGAGCTCTTAGTGATTCAGTAATTAGTTTTCCATAAGGCAGTACTTGGATGCTAAACTGCTGGAACACATATTTCAAACAGTATATGGTGTAACTAATGAAATTGCATCTTTCTGGATAGTCCATTGAGGCTTCCAGCCAGCTTGTGCTGTATCAAAAAGCATTATCGGGCTGTGGCTATTTCAACTGAAATCACAGGGACTGTAGGCATCTTGCTATGCAGTTTAATGCTGCTTTACCAAATAAATTACATGCATCTTGTGAATATGCATCATCCTAAGAATCCAACTAGATTGTCCGCAGTTAATGTGATTCCAAGTAAATTTGTTTTCCTGCTGCTCATAATCAATTTTGCATGACAAGGAAATCAGACTTGGTATTTACTTTTCCTGTAAATGAGAGCATCATCTTACAGAATTTAATCAACAGCATGACAACAATTGTATTACATGCTGTGCTTGGAAATACTTTTTATCTTTTCAGAGTTCTGCCATCTACAGTGTCGCAGTTTGACCCTACAATAAATGTTTGTTTTATCTTCAAGTTTGTTTTTAGCTAGTGATTCAGATATGCTAAGGTGGACAAAATATGGTGAATGCCCAACTTCCATTGACCCATAACCCTATTCAGATAATAATGGTGATGGAGTTTACTAGACCACATAAATGCAACTAAGTGAACTCCAGCAAAATTTGATCCAGCTTCTTTGATTGCTAACAAATTTGCTGAGGAACTTGCTATTCTGGCAATAAAGCTGAAAAGTTCTATTCAATGCATTTGAATTGTTTATTTTTTTCATATTATTGTAGATCTTTCATTACTTTTAATTGAAAATATCAAAGGAGATGAAGTAAAATACATAACTGTGAACTTTTTCTTTACAATTTCTAGTAAGAGTTTATATATAAATGCTTGAGAAAAAAATTTCAATTTTTAACACAATAATTCTAATGCTTTTATTTTTGTACCAAATGAAGGATACTGAGTACAAACAAAATGGTACAGTGGATTAAAGTTTAATAAGCTCAACAGTATGCACTTTATTCTTGCACTTTGTGGACTGAGAACAGACGTGTGCTGAAACTTTTCCTTGAATTTACAGAAGTTTACAAACAAGATTAATTTGAAGTGCCCCCATGCATTTATCTGCCTATAGTTGTGAGTCTATAATACACACAAAAAGGTGAATTCAAATTATTGTCAAAGCCTGAGTTTCAGAGAACATCAATTTCAGAGGTCGAGAAACATCGATTTCACATAAATAACATACTCGCTGGGCCAGTAAATGATAAGAAGACAGTGTTAATGTTGCCAAGGTTTTGGGAATTTTGCAACATTCAAAATTTAATTACGTATGCTAGAAACTATATACATTCACATGTAGGGCCCTATCCTTTGCAGACAGAAGGAGTTTGTCCACGCATTGTGCCTTTTTCAATGAAACAAAAACTTTGGGGACAGTCATTCCGTGGTTCATTCCCTGTGACAATGCTTTGATCATTCAGAGTTGACTTGTCTGGTTTGAATTTGAACAATAGCTTGGCAATAATTGTTCCCTGGTACATTTTCCATGGTAATGCTTCTACCAATTAGAGCCCACATGCCAAGCAATTTGGCTGTGATGTGGTGGTATTATCATTGGACTAGTAGTCCAGAGACCCAGGCTGTTGCTTTGGGGACCCAGGTTTTTATCCCACCACGGCAGATGGTGAAATTTGAACTCAATAAATATCTGGAATTCAAAGTCTAATAATAACTATGAAACCATTGTGGACTGTCAAAAAAGGCCATCTGGTTCACTGCTGTCCTTTAGGGAAGGTAATCTGCCACCCTACATTTGATTACAGACCCCAGCAATGCGGTTGACTCTGTGACTTAAATGTCACTCAATCTGAAGGCAATAAGGGATTGGCAATAAATACCGGCCCAACCAATGGAGCCCATATTCTATGAATGGATTTTTAAAAAGCACTGTCTTCCCATGCAGTATAAATTGTTGTTTCTTTTACTAAGGGGCTGGTTTAGCACAGGGCTAAAGAGCTGACTTTTAAAGCAGACCAAGGCAGGCTAGCAGCACGGTTCAATTCCCGTACCAGCTTCTCCGAACAGGTGCCGGAATGTGGCGACTAGGGGCTTTTCACATGTAACTTCATTTGAAGCCTACTTGTGACAATAAGCGATTTTCATTTCATTTCTTGTACATCTGACATGATGAGTGGACAGTGAGTAACTTCTACAGAATGTCTCTCTTTTCAGCAATACTCAAGTTCTCAACTACCAAATGATGATTTAAAAACAGTATACGTTAAAACTAAGCTTGAAAAGAACAGCTGGAGATGGACACAACCCATGTGGAGTTTCTTCTGCATATGCTATGTCCTAAATAAAAAAAACAAGATCACAATATAAGTGTCAAAAAATCATCCTTTGAAATAGCATCAGTCTGTGAAATATGTGGCACGATCGAACCAAATTGGCATTATGTCCCATAGTGAGCATATTTAGCCACGTGTTTCCCAGCGCTCGCAATGCCGAGAAACACAACACTATCTAAAACAACTTATTTTTTGTTCATGGGACGTGGGTGTTGCAGGCTGTCCCAGCATTTATTGCCCATCCCTAATTGCCCTTGAAGGGGCAGTTAAGAGTCAACCACATTGCTGTGGGTCTGGAGGCACATGTAGGCCAGACCAGGTAAGCATGGCAGATTTCCTTCCCTAAAGGACATTAGTGAACCAGATGAGTTTTTATGACAATCGACAATGGTTTCATCGTCATTATTAGACTTTTTTTAAAATTCCAGATATTTTATTGAATTTAAATTCCATCACCTGCCATGGTGGGATTCGAACCCGGGTCCCGTGGGCAATATCCTGGGTCTCTGGATTACTAGTCCAGTGACAATACCACTATGCTACCGCCTCCCCCACCGATTTCGGTTAGATGCGGGGCCTTAGTGGGGACCTCGCGACTGAGGCCGCACTTTGTCCCATTTCCTGCACTGAGAAGCCCCACTTGCCGAACCTCCTCACTGCAGGGGAAGATCGGGACGGCATCTCTCAAACCCCGGATGCGACCCCCGCACCCCCCATCCCCCCACTCACCCATAAAGGTGTCCTCAGGGCCCCCCGCACCCCACCTCACATGCAAAGGAACTCCCCAACTGAGGCTACCATCCCACTGATGCCGGTTGTTTTCTATAACCTTACCATAATGAACAGTTCATTTTCAGACTTAGCAGTGAGAGTGCATTGTGAAGGAGAACAGGCCTGGGCCCAATCTGGCTTTTGATTAGCATCTTCACACACATTTGAAGCTGGAGTTCAGCAGAAGCAGGAATCACCTGTTCCTACCTTTTCTCAGACCACCAGCTGCCCAAACCTCATCAATGTCACCTCCATGCTCGACTTTTCCAATGCTCTCCTGGCTGACTTCCAATCACCCACCCTCCCTATATTTCAGCTTATCTAAAACTCTGCTGCCTTTATCCTATCCTGCACCAAATCCCCTTCATCCTTCACCTTACTGACCAACATTGCCTCCAATTTCCCAATGCTTTAAATATTACATTTTTATCATTGTGTTTAAATTCCTCCATGCCCTGTTCTTCCACCCTATGATGGAGCTTCCCATTCTTTTGACTCTGGCCTCTACGCATTTACCCCTCACTTCATTCGACTCATAGGTGGCCTGCTTTCCATCACCTGGACCCAAACTCTGAACTTGCCCCTTTAAACCATGACCACTTTCCCCCTCCCTCGTTTTTTTTGAGACCATCTGAAAGCCAGTTAACCCTTCTTCTTTGAATCGTAGACCACAGAATAATACAACAAACAAGGAACGTTCATCCCATTGTCTTCATGCCAGCTCTTTAGTCCTTACCATCCCGCCTGCAATCCCCCCACCACAGCACCTTTCCCATATCCTTGCAATTTTTACTCCATCAGGTACTTATCCAGTTCAATTTTGCAAGCTACTGAGTCTTTTCTACCATTTTATCAGGCAGTGCATTTCAAATCCTAACCACTTATTGCAAAAAAAAATGTTTTATTCAGCAACAGCAAAATATTGCATATGTTGCAAATCTGAAATAAAAAAACAGAAAATACTCAACCGGTCAGGCAGCATCTGAAGAGAGGAAAACAGAGTTAACTTTTCAGATCTAGGACCGATTATCAGACGGTTCTGATAAGGTCACAGACCTGAAACATTGGGCTGAATTTTCACTGAATCAGGATGATGAGTCCAGAACCCTTTAAAAATGGCAGGTACTTCCTTATTCCTGACCCCATTCCTGAGCTGTCAGATTTTCAGGAGACCATTTGAAGGGTGTGGGCTGGTTTCCCTCCAAAACTTTCACCCAGCCAACTTGGCCAGCTCCATTGTCTCCAATTTCCCACAGCTTGGGTTAGGCATGTCAGATTCTTCTACAATTTTCATGGATGCGGAAGAGTAGTGATTCATGGCCCCACGGGGCAGTCATGAACTGAGGGTACCTTTTAAACGATGAGCTCAAAATGTCCACATGCCCCTTATGCCAAGGTACGGCCCCCGCCAAGGAGACAGCTCCAGGGTCCTGGGGAGGGGGGGGGGGGGGGGGGGGGGGGGGCGGGGCGATCTGGCCCCGGGGGGTGCCCCCACGGTGGCCTGGCCCTCAATCGGGGCCCACCGATCCGCGGGCGGGCCTGTGTCGTGGGGGCACTCTTTTACTACGCGTTGGCCGTGTAGGTCTCCGCTATGGCCGACGCGGAGGTGACCCCCCCTCCCGCGCATGCGCAGACTTCCGACGGCCGGCGGAGTCCCTTCGGCCCCGGCTGGCGTGGCGCCAAAGGCCTTCCACGCCAGCCGGCGGGACGGCAACCACTCTGGCGCGGGCCGAGCCCCTAAAGGTGAGGGCTTGGCCCCTAAAGGTGCGGAGAAATCCGCATCTTTGGGGCGGCCCAACGCCAAAGTGGTTCACGCCACTCCATCCCGCCGGGACCCCCTGCCCCGTAGGGTAGGGGAGAATCTCGGCAATGATCTTTGCAGTCAATTTCACAATGTTTAGTTACACAACGGTTCCAAAGTTTGTGTTTTTTGTTATTGACGCTTTAAACAGCCTGAATGATTGCCTTGTAATGAAAATACTCTTTTAACATGGGCAGCACGGTAGCACAGTGGTTAGCACTGTTGCTTCACAGTGCCAGGGACCTGGGTTCGATTCCTGGCTTGGGTCACTGTCTGTGCGGAGTCTGCACATTCTCCTCGTGTCTGCGTGGGTTTCCTCCGGGTGCTCCGGTTTCCTCCCACAAGTCCCGAAAGACATGCTTGGTCGGTGAATTGGACATTCTGAATTCTCCCTCAGTGTACCCGAACATGCACCGGAGTGTGGCGACCAGGAGATTTTCACATTAACTCCATTGCAGTGTTAATGTAAGTCTGCTTGTAACACTAATAAAGATTATAAAGATTATTATACACAGTGAAAAATAATGAATGAGTGAATTAATTAAATTTGTAAAGGCTTTTGTTCTCACAGCAATTGTCGCAATATGTTTCATTGGCTCCATACAGTGTATCGTTTCTTAATCGGTATGAATGTGCCATAGCTTGGCATAGGAGCATGACGGGGCCTGGGCGTCAGTGGAGTGCCGTAGTCTGGCATGGGAGGGGGCGGGGAGTGAGAGGATATGGGGGTCAGTGGCTGGTATAGACTGGCATTGGGGAATCAAGTGGCATGGATATAGTATGGGGATTGTGTGGGGATTGCGAGGGTGTAGCAATTGAGGGTTGGATGGTCTTTCTGCTTTTACTTTGTCTGGGACAAAGTCACAGCATTGAGGTGGGCCTTTTAACCAGCCTGCCTCGACAGGCTGTATAGTGTATAGAGTATAGTGTTCAATTCTGGTCGCCACACTACCAGAAGGATGTGGAGGCTTTAGAGAGGGTGCAGAAGAGATTTACCAGAATGTTGCCTGGTATGGAGGGCATTAGCTATGAGGAGCGGTTGAATAAACTCGGTTTGTTCTCACTGGAACGAAGGAGGTTGAGGGGCGACCTGATAGAGGTCTACAAAATTATGAAGGGCATAGTGGATAGTCAGAGACTTTTTCCCAGGGTAGAGGGGTCAATTACTAGGGGGCATAGGTTTAAGGTGAGAGGGGCAAGGTTCAGAGTAGATGTACGAGGCAAGTTTTTTACACAGAGGGTAGTGGGTGCCTGGAACACGCTACCGGAGGAGGTGGTGGAAGCAGGGACGATAGTGACATTTAAGGGGCATCTTGACAAATACATGAATAGGATGGGAATAGAGGGATACGGACCCAGGAAGTGTAGAAGATTGTAGTTTAGTCGGGCAGCATGGTCGGCACGGATTTGGAGGGCCGAAGGGCCTGTTTCTGTGCTGTACATTTCTTTGTTCTTTGTTCTTTGTTGTTGACACCCAGCAGCCCCTGTGGCTGCCTCTGAACCTCTTTCCAGGTTGGCTGGTCCAACTGCAGTCCACAATAAAATTCCCGTCCTTACGGGCACTTTTTCCCTGAGGTGGTCAGGCTGACCCTGGAATTTTCCTCACTCCTGCTACTCACCTTGAGAATTAAAATTAAAACCCTGTTTTCCTTTCCATGGATGTTGCTGAATCTTCTGAATATTGCCAGCATATTTTCTTTTTTCTTTCTGACACTTCTGGTAATGTTGCAAATCATGTTACATTGTCCTACCAATATAACTAGTTTTTCTTTTTTCTTGATGTAAACACTTTGTGACTTTAAATGCCTCCATTAAATCTACTGTTAGCCCTCTCTGCTATAAGGTGACCCTATGGTCTCCCTTGATGACCCTAGCATCTCCAGTCAAACCACGTAACTGTAATCACGGGGTGGAGCATAGGGTCTCGCTTTATGCAGACAATTTGTCGCTGTACATTTCGGACCCGCTAGGAGGTATTGGGTGGATTATGGTGATCCTAGAGGAATTCAGCCAGTTTTCGGGGTATAAATTGAACATGGGAAGAGTGAAATCTTTCCGATCCAGGTGCAGGGGGAAGGAGAAGAGATTGGCGGAGATGCCGTTTAAGGTGGTGGGGGGGGGAAACTCTGTACGTGGGCATTCAGGTGGTGCGGGGGTGGGAGCTACCACACAAAAGGTTGCTGCATAAGATAAAGATGCATGGCATCAAGGGTAAAGTAATAGCATGGATAGAGGATTGGTTAATTAATAGAAAGTAAAGAGTGAGGATTAATGGGTGTTTCTCTGGTTGGCAATCAGTAGCTAGTGGTGTCCCTCAGGGATCAGTGTTGGGCCCACAATTGTTCACAATTTACATAGATGATTTAGAACATAGAACATAGAACGATACAGCGCAGTACAGGCCCTTCGGCCCTCGATGTTGCACCGAAACAAAAGCCATCTAACCTACACTATGCCATTATCATCCATATGCTTATCCAATAAACTTTTAAATGCCATCAATGTTGGCGAGTTCACTACTGTTGCCAGTAGGGCATTCCACGGCCTCACCACTCTTTGCGTAAAGAACCTACCTCTGACATCTGTCCTATATCTATTACCCCTCAGTTTAAAGCTATGTCCCCTCGTGCCAGCCATTTCCATCCGCGGGAGAAGGCTCTCACTGTCTACCCTATCTAACCCCCTGATCATTTTGTATGCCTCTATTAAGTCTCCTCTTAACCTTCTTCTCTCCAACTATCTTTATCCAACAATTTGGAGTTGGGGACCAAGGGCAATGTGTCCAAGTTTGCAGACGACACTAAGATGAGTGGTAAAGCAAAAAATGCAGAGGATACCGGACGTCTGCAGAGGGATTTGGATAGGTTAAGTGAATGGGCTAGGGTCTGGCAGATGGAATACAATGTTGACAAATGTGAGGTTATCCATTTTGGTAGGAATAACAGCAAAAGGGATTATTATTTAAATGATAAAATATTAAAACATGCTGCTGTGCAGAGAGACCTGGGTGTGCTAGTGCATGAGTCGCAAAAAGTTGGTTTACAGGTGCAACAGGTGATTAAGAAGGCAAATGGAATTTTGTCCTTCATTGCTAGAGGGATGGAGTTTAAGACTAGGGAGGTTATGCTGCAATTGTATAAGGTGTTAATGAGGCTACACCTGGAGTATTGTGTTCAGTTTTGGTCTCCTTACCTGAGAAAGGACGTACTGGCGCTGGAGGGTGCGCAGAGGAGAGTCACTAGGTTAATCCCAGAGTTGAAGGGGTTGGATTATTTGGAGAGGTTGAGTAGACTGGGACTGTACTCGTTGGAATTTAGAAGGATGAGGGGGGATCTTATAGAAACATATAAAATTATGAAGGGAATAGATAGGATAGATGCGGGCAGGTTGTTTCCACTGGCAGGTGAAAGCAGAACAAGGAGGTATAGCCTCAAAATAAGGGGAAGTAGATTTAGGACTGAGTTTAGGAGGAACTTCTTCACCCAAAGGGTTGTGAATCTATGGGATTCCTTGCCCAGTAAAGCAGTTGAGGCTCCTTCATTAAATGTTTTAAGATAAAGATAGATAGTTTTTTGAAGAATAAAGGGATTAAGGGTTATGGTGTTTGGGCGGGAAAGTGGAGCTGAGTCCACAAAAGATCAGCCATGATCTCATTGAATGGCGGAGCTGGCTCGTGGAGCCATATGGCCTACTCCTGCTCCTAGTTTTTATGTTCTTATGTACTCCTAACGAGGCGCCCTCCCAATCCATCTATTCCTTATATATCTCTGACACCCTGCCCTCTCCAACCTTTATTTTCAATCGCACCTTATCCTGCAATTCCGGGGGCGGCATATCAGGACAAGACGACACCTGTTTTCTCACCTAATTCCGCACCTGTAAGTATCGGAACTCTGGCAACTCATATCCCTCTACCAGACCCTCCAAGCTCGGGAAGCTGCCCCCCACAAAGAGGTCTCCAAACTGCTCGATCCCCGCCCGCCGCCAATCCTGAAATCCCCGTCTAGTCCCCCCGGATCAAACCTGTGGTTCCCACAAATCGGAGCCCAAACCGAGACCCCTTCAAGCCTCAAGTGCTGTCCCCACATCCTCAGGGCCGCCATGGCGCTGCCAAATTTGCTGAACTATTATTGGGCAGTGAATTTGGAGAAAGTTCGGAAATGGTTCATGGAGGGAGGGTTGGTTTGGAGGCAGATGGAGGAACCTTCGTGTATAGGGTCAAGTGTGAGGGTGCTGGTGATGGCTCTCCTTCCATTCCATTCCATATTAAGGATATTGCTAAACTAGAAAGAGCTCAGAAGAGATTTACCAGGACTTAATGGTCTGAGCTATAAGGGGAGGCTGGATAGGCTGGGACTTTTTTTCCCTGGAGCGTAGGAGGCTTAGGGGTGATCTTATAGAGGTTTATAAAGTAATGAGGGGCATCAATAAGGTAGATAGTCGACATCTTTTCCAAAAGGTAGAGGAGTTTAGAACTAGAGGGCATAGGTTTAAGGTGAGAGGGGAGAGATACAAAAGAGACCAGAGAGGAAATTTCTTCGCACAGAGGGTGGTGAGCATCTGGAATGAGCTGCCAGAGGCAGTGGTAGAGGCGGGTGTGGTAGTCACCACTAGTAGTATTACATGTATTACGGCACTGCCCATATAGTAGAGGTACCTGCCTGCTGGCTCCGCCCAGTAGGCGGCGTATAAAAGTGTGTGCTCACCGGTGCTGCAGCCATTCAGGTTCCAACTACAGGAGGCACCACATCTTGCTCAATAAATCTCCAAGTCCTCTATTCATGGGTGAGCCCTGACATTTTTCCTCTCATCAGGGATGCGCCCACTTACTCTGAAGTGATAGAGCTCCTGAAGGGACATTACGTTCGACCAGTCAATCAGGTGTACGCCAGGCACCTCCTGGCCACGAGACAGCAACTCCCCGGGGAGACTCTGGACGATTTCTGGCATGCCCTGCACATCCTAGGTAGGAAATGTGACTGCCAGGCAGTTTCGGCAGTCCAGCACACCGAATCTTTAATCCGAGACGCTTACGTTACGGGCATGAAGTCTGCGTACATCCGCCAGCGGCTACTGGAAGGGTGTACGCTTGATCTTGCGGGAACTACGCAGCTTGCTAATTCGTTAGAAGTGGCCTCCCGTAACGTCCAGTCCTATGCCCCCAACCGTATGGCACCCTCGTGGGCATAGTGGGCCCCATCAGCTGACGACTCCAGCCCACCGCAAGCCTGCGACGTGCGACAGCCAGCCAACTCTGGGGGGCCCAAGTGCTATTTCTGCGTGCAAAACAAACACCCCAGGCAGCGCTGCCCGGCGCGACCTGCAACGGCTGTGGGAAGAAGGAACACTTTGTTTCTGTTTGCCAGGCCTGGTCGGTTGCCGCTGTTTCCAGGCCCAGCGTTCCTACACCCCCCACGAGCACCACCACTTTCCCCATCGCAAGCCACGTACGGCCTGTGGGCGCTGCCATCTTCTTCACAGCAAGCCTCGTGTGGCCCGTGGGCGCCGCCATCTTTGATGTCGCCCACCATGTGCGCCCCGTGGGCACCGCCATCGTCGGCACCATTTTGAATGCATCTCAGGACCCCTGCTCGTCTGGCCGTTCATCGCCTGCCACTACCTCCACCACCGCTGACTAGCCCGGGACCTCCCAGCATCTGCCGCAGCTCGCCTCTATCACCCTGGATCAGTCCTGGCCCCGTAACCTCGTGACGCGACGGTGAAGATCGATGGGCATGAGACGACCTGCCTTTTTAGCTCCAGGAGCACAGAGAGCTTCATCCACCCCACTACGGTAAGGTGCTGCTCCCTCTCGGTACACACCGTCACCCAGAAAATCTCCCTGGCCTCCGGATCCCATTCCGTGGAAATCCGGGGGTACTACATCGCGACCTTCACCGTCCAGGGTGTAGAGTTCAGCAACTTCCGGCTCTACATCCTCCCCCACCTCTGCGCTGCCCTGTTACTCGGCCTGGACTTTCAGTGCCATCTCCAAAGGCTAACCTTAAAATTCGGCGGACCCCTACCCCCCTCACCGTATGCGGCCTCACGACCCTTAAGGTCGATCCACCTTCCCTGTTTGCGAACCTCACCCCGGATTGCAAACCCATCGCCACTAGGAGCAGACGGTACAGTGCCCAGGACAGGACCTTCATCAGGTCGGAGGTCCAACGGCTTCTGCGGGAAGGGGTTATTGAGGCTAGCAACAGCCCCTGGAGAGCTCAAGTGGTAGTAGTAAAGACTGGGGTGAAGAACAGGATTGTCATTGACTACAGTCAGACCATCAATCGGTACACGCAGCTCGACGCGTACCCCCTCCCACGCATATCTGACATGGTCAATCAGATTGCGCAATATCGAGTCTTTTACACAGTGGACCTGAAGTCCGCTTACCACCAGCTCCCCATCCGCCCGGAGGACTGCCAATACACTGTGTTCGAAGCAGATGGCCGCCTCTATCACTTCCTTAGGGTTCCTTTCGGCGTCACTAATGGGGCCTCGGTCTTCCAGCGAGAGATGGACCGAATGGTTGATCGGTACGGACTGCGGGTCACCTTCCCGTACCTAGATAACGTCACCATCTGCGGCCACGATCAGCAGGACCACGACGCAAGCCTACAAAAATTCCACCAGACCGCCAAACTCCTTAATCTCACATACAATAAGGAGAAACGCGTGTTCCGCACCAACTGCTTAACCATCCTTGGCTATGTCGTGGAAAATGGAGTCCTAGGACCCGACCCCGACTGCATGTGCCCCCTCATGGAACTCCCACTCCCCCACTGCCCCAAGGCCATGAAGCGATGCCTGTGGCTTTTCTCATATTACGCCCAGTGGGTCCCTAATTATGCGGTCAAGGCCCACCCACTCATTCAGTCCACAGTTTTTCCCCTGATGGCTGAGGCCCACCAGGCCTTCAACCGTATCAACGGCAGACATCGCCAAGGCCACGATGCACGCGGTCGACGAGTCCTTCTCCTTCCAGGTGGAGAGCGATGCATCAGACATAGCTCTGGCCACCACCCTCAACCAGGCGGGCAGGCCCGTGGCATTCTTTTCCCACACCCTCCATGCCTCTGAAATTTGGCACTCCTCTGTCGAAAAGGAGGCCCAAGCCATTGTGGAAGCTGTGCAACATTGGAGGCATTACCTGGCCGGCAGGAGATTCACTCTCCTCACTGACCAATGGTCAGTTGCCTTTATGTTTAATAATACACAGCGGGGCAAGATCAAAAATGACAAGATCTTGAGGTGGAGGATCGAGCTCTCCACTTATAAATATGAGATCTTGTATTGCCCGGGGAAGCTGAATGAGCCCCCTGACGCCCTATCCTGCGGTACATGTGCCAGCGCACAAGTGGACCGACTCTGGGCTCTCCACTAACACCTCTGCGACCCGGGGGTCACCCGGTTCTTCCATTTCATCAAGGCCTGCATTCTGCTCTACTCCATTGAGGAGGTCAGGACCGTCACCAGAGTCTGCCAGGTCTGCGCAGAGTGCAAGCCGCACATCTACCGGCCAGATCGAGCGCACCTGGTGAAGGTCTCCCGCCCCTTTGAACGCCTCAGCATGGACTTCAAAGGGCCCCTCCCCTCCACCGACTGCAACACATACTTTCTGAATGTGATTGATGAGTACTCCCGGTTCCCTTTAGCCATCCCATACCCCGATATGACTTCTGCCACGGTCATTAAAGCCCTCCACAGCATCTTATAAATATAAACTTATAAACTCAGTTCGGTTTCCCCACCTACATCCACAGCGATCGGGGATCCTCTTTTATGAGCGATGAGCTGCATCTGTTCCTGCTCAGCAAGGGCATTGCCTCGAGCAGGACGACCAGCTACAACCCCCGGGGAAATGGGCAGGTGGAGAGATAGAACGCGACGGTCTGGAAGGCCGTCCTGCTGGTCCTGCGGTCTAAAAATCTCCTGGTCTCCCACTGGCAGGAGGTCCTCCCCGACGCGCTCCACTCCATCCGATCGCTCCTCTGCACCGCGACAACGAGACCCCTCACGAACGCGTGTTTGCCTTACCCAGGAAGTCCACCTCTGGGGTCTCGCTCCCAACATGGCTGACAGTCCCTGGACCCGTCCTCCTTCGGAAGCATGTGCGGAGCCATAAGTCGGACCCCTAGGTCGAAAAAGTCCACCTCCTACACGCGAACCCGCAGTACGCCTACGGCACACCCCGACGGGTGCCAGGACACGGTCTCCCTCCAGGACCTGGCACCCGCTGGATCCCCACCCACGACCCCCAACCTGATACTGCCCCCCTACCCCGGTTGCCTCATTCACCCCTGCGCCACTCACCCTCCCTCCAGCGAACCTCACCGCAGCTCCTGCCCCAGTAGGATCCGCCCTCCCACTGGTTCCACTCAGGGGTGACGAAGACGAGGACAACACGCTCCCGGGGTCGCAGGTGACCAAGTCGACACCCACATCACCACCAGGACTGAGGCGATCGCAGAGGAGGGTCAAGGCCCCCAACAGACTGAACTTGTAATGTTTTCCACCACCCCCGCTGGACTCTTTTTTTAATGGGGTGAATGTGGTAGTCACCACTAGTTGTATTACATGTATTACGGCACTGCCCGTTTAGTAGAGGTACATGGGTAAATCCCCACCTGCTGGCTCCGCCCAGTAGGCGGCGTATAAAAGTGTGGTGCTCACCGGTGCTGCAGCCATTCTGGCTCAGATACAGGAGGCACAACATCTTTGCTCAATAAAGCCTCGATTATTCCACTACTCTCGTTTTTGTGGTAATTGATAGTGCATCAGCGGGTCCAATATTTTCCTTTAAAATACAGTTACATGGGCAGGGTGGGTATTGAGGGATATGGGCCAAATGCGGGCAAGTGGGACTAGCTTTGTGATAGAAACTGGTTGGCATGGACAAGCTGGGCCAAAGGGCCTGTTTCCGTGCTGTAAACATCTATGACAGCAGCCAAATACTCTACGAGTCCGGTGGTGGTTGCCTTGTTAAGAGTTTGGAATCAGTTTAGGCCACATTTTAAGCTGGAGGGCATGTTGCAGTTGGTGCTAATTTGTGGAAATCATAGATTCATTCCAGCAGGGTTGGATTCAACATACAGGGCTTGGGAACGGGATGAGATAAAGAGGTTTAGGGGCTTGTTCATGCAAGGTAGATTTTCAGTGTTGGGGGAACCAGTAGAGAAGCTTCAGCTTCTAAGGGGGAACGGGTTCCAGTATTTGCAGATATAGAATTTTGTGCAGAAGGAGCTGGCCACGTTTTCACAGTTACGGTCTCCTTTGTTGCTGGGCCTTTAAGTAGCCAGGCGCTCCCGGTGATTATTCAGATGGGAGGTTTCAATCCCCCCCTCCTGCAGGGTCAGCCATATTCACCATGTGGATGTGCCCCTGCACTCTGGGGTTCCCTTTGTCCGGGGACCATCCAAGATGGCTGACTACAATGTCTTTGTTCTTGTCGCCGCCAAGTTCACCCTGTTGCAACCAGCCTTCTACCCTCCCCTTCTACCCTCCATCCCCCGATCCGTCCCCCCGCCCCGACCCGTCTATTCTGCCCATCCCCCACTTCTCAGGCCCCTGTGACTTCCCCAATTACCTTCTCCCCCGCTGATCATCCTCCCTCCCGACCTAGTGTGGTACCCTCCCCCTTCTGCCAAGCGCTCGCTCCGTGTCAGGAGATGCGCTGCAACCCCTCCCCCCCTTCCCCTTACTTCCCCATGCTTCCATGCTCACCAGTGAAGTGGCTCCCGTGCTTGGCTAAGTCTGCTCCAAGCCCTGGTGCACACGGATCATGTGCCCTTCCCATTTGCAAAAATGTGTGTTTGTCCAGGTCAGGATGATGGCCTGCGGTGGTTCTCCTGATGTTGGCCTCTGCCGGAGTGACATGTGGGTCCTGTCTACTTCTGGGGGCTTGGGGAAGTTTTCACCCCCGAGCAGCTTACCCAGCATTTGTGCCACGTATTCTGTGGGGTTTCTGCCCTCGGTGCCCTCCCATTGAACCACAATTCAGAGGTTCTGATGGCATGACCGGTTCTCTGGGTTGCAACTTTGCCACCTCCACTTCCAGTGAGATGATCCAGTCGCCTTGGTCAGTAGCCACCTTATCGAGCTCCCTCACAGTCGCCTCCTGCACCTCCAGTTGCCGCTCCATCCTCTCCATCGGCTCCTTTGCACTGAGTGCTGAATTTGGTGCTTTTTGAGTGCGATAGTGAGAGTTTGGTGACAGAGGGAGTGCTGAATTTGGTGCTTTTTGAGTGCGATAGTGAGAGTTTGGTGACCGAGGGAGTTGGGTGAGGAGGGAGTAAGGTGCTCCTTTCATTTTGTTTCCGACATTTCCGCAAAGAGTGTGAAGAGAGCCAGGAGTTTACAGGAAGTGTAGCTGACTGGGAGCAGAGTCGAAGGGCGGAGATCTAGTTAGTCCACACAGCAGCTATATTCTTTAAGGTAAGAGGGGATGGAGGCTAGGCAAGTTACATGCTCCTCCTGTAGGATGTGGGTGGTGAGGGATACCACCGGTGTCCCCGCTGACTATACCTGCGGGAAGTGCACCCAACTTCAGCTCCTCAAAGACCGTGTTAGGGAACTGGAGCTGAAGCTGGATGAACTTCGGATCATCCGGGAGGCAGAGGGGGTGATTGAGAAGAGTTACAGGGAGGTAACCACACCCAAGGTACAGGACAAGAATAGCTGGGTTACAGTCAGGGGGAAAAAAACAAACAGGCAGACAGTGCAGGGATCCCTCGTGGCCGTTCCCCTTCAAAACAAGTATACCGTTTTGGATGCTGTTGGGGGGGATGACCTACCGGGGGAAGGCCCTAGCGGTCAGGTCTCTGGCACAGAGTCTGGCTCTGGGGCTCAGAAGGGAAGGGGGGAGAATAGAAAAGCAATAGTTGTAGGAGATTCAATGGTTAGGGGAATAGATAGGAGATTCTGTGGTCGCGAGCGAGACTCCCGGAAGGTATGTTGCCTCCCGGGTGCCAGGGCCAGGGATGTGTCGGATCGTGTCTTCAGGATCCTTAAGGGGGAGGGTGAGCAGCCGGAAGTCGTGGTGCACATTGGTACCAACGACATAGGTAGGAAAAGGGGTGTGGAGGTAATAAACAAGTTTAGGGAGTTAGGCTGGAAGTTGAAAGCCAGGACAGACAGAGTTGTCATCTCTGGTTTGTTGCCGGTGCCATGTGATAGCGAGGCTAGGAATAGGGAGAGAGTGCAGTTGAACACGTGGCTGCAGGAATGGTGTAGGAGGGAGGGCTTCAGGTATTTGGATAATGGGAGCGCATTCTGGGGAAGGTGGGACCTGTACAAGCAGGACGGGTTGCATCTGAACCAGAGGGGCACCAATATCCTGGGAGGGAGGTTTGCTAGTACTCTTCGGGAGGGTTTAAACTAATTTGGCAGGGGAATGGGTACCGGATTTGTAGTCCAGCAACTAAGGTAGCCGATATTCAGGACGCCAAAGCATGTAATGAGGCAGTGGGGAAGGGAACACTGACAAAGGAGAGTATTTGCAGGCACGGAGATGGGTTGAAGTGTGTATACTTCAACGCAAGAAGCATCAGGAATAAGGTGGGTGAACTTAAGGCATGGATCGGTACTTGGGACTACGATGTGGTGGCCATCACGGAAACTTGGATAGAAGAGGGGCAGAAATGGTTGTTGGACGTCCCTGGTTATAGATGTTTCAATAAGATTAGGGAGGGTGGTAAAAGAGGTGGGGGGGTGGCATTATTAATTAGAGATAGTATAACAGCTGCAGAAAGGCAGTTCGAGGAGTATCACCCTATTGAGGTAGTATGGGTTGAAGTCAGAAATAGGAAAGGAGCAGTCACCTTGTTAGGAGTTTTCTATAGGCCCCCCAATAGTAACAGAGATGTGGAGGAACAGATTGGGAAACAGATTTTGGAAAGGTGCAGAAGTCATAGGGTAGTAGTCATGGGCGACTTTAACTTCCCAAATATTGAGTGGAAACTCTTTAGATCAAATAGTTTGGATGGGGTGGTGTTTGTGCAGTGTGTCCAGGAAGCTTTTCTAACACAGTATGTAGATTGTCCGACCAGAGGAGGGGCAATATTGGATTTAGTACTGGGTAATGAACCAGGGCAAGTGATAGATTTGTTAGTGGGGGAGCATTTTGGAGATAGTGACCACAATTCTGTGACTTTCACTTTAGTAATGGAGAGGGATAGGTACGTGCAACAGGGCAAGGTTTACAATTGGGGGAAGGGTAAATACGATGTTGTCAGACAAGAATTGAAGTGCATAAGTTGGGAACATAGGCTGGCAGGGAAGGACACAAGTGAAATGTGGAACTTGTTCAAGGAACAGGTGCTACGTGTCCTTGATATGTATGTCCCTGTCAGGCAGGGAAGAGATGGTCGAGTGAGGGAACCATGGTTGACAAGAGAGGTTGAATGTCTTGTTAAGAGGAAAAAGGTGACTTATGTAAGGCTGAGGAAACAAGGTTCAGACAGGGCATTGGAGGGATACAAGATAGCCAGGAGGGAACTGAAGAAAGGGATTAGGAGAGCTAAGAGAGGGCATGAACAATCTTTGGCGGGTAGGATCAAGGAAAACCCCAAGGCCTTTTACACATATGTGAGAAATATGAGAATGACTAGAGCGAGGTTAGGTCCGATCAAGGACAGTAGCGGGAGATTGTGTATTGAGTCTGAAGAGATAGGAGAGGCCTTGAATGAGTATTTTTCTTCTGTATTTACAAATGAGAGGGGCGATATTGTTGGAGAGGACAGTGTGAAACAGATTGGTAAGCTCGAGGAAATACTTGTCAGGAAGGAAGATGTGTTGGGCATTTTGAAAAACTTGAGGATAGACAAGTCCCCCGGGCCTGACGGGATATATCCAAGGATTCTATGGGAAGCAAGAGATGAAATTGCAGAGCCGTTGGCAATGATCTTTTCGTCCTCACTGTCAACAGGGGTGGTACCAGGGGATTGGAGAGTGGCGAATGTCGTGCCCCTGTTCAAAAAAGGAACTAGGGATAACCCTGGGAATTACAGGCCAGTTAGTCTTACTTCGGTGGTAGGCAAAGTAATGGAAAGGGTACTGAAGGATAGGATTTCTGAGCATCTGGAAAGACACGGCTTGATTAGGGATAGTCAGCACGGATTTGTGAGGGGTAGGTCTTGCCTTACAAATCTTATTGAATTCTTTGAGGAGGTGACCAAGCATGTGGATGAAGGTAAAGCAGTGGATGTAGTGTACATGGATTTTAGTAAGGCATTTGATAAAGTTCCCCATGGTAGGCTTATGCAGAAAGTAAGGAGGCATGGGATAGTGGGAAATTTGGCCAGTTGGATAACGAACTGGCTAACCGATAGAAGTCAGAGAGTGGTGGTGGATGGCAAATATTCAGCCTGGATCCCAGTTACCAGTGGCGTACCGCAGGGATCAGTTCTGGGTCCTCTGCTGTTTGTGATTTTCATTAATGACTTGGATGAGGGAGTTGAAGGGTGGGTCAGTAAATTTGCAGACGATACGAAGATTGGTGGAGTTGTGGATAGTAAGGAGGGCTGTTGTCGGCTGCAAAGAGACATAGATAGGATGCAGAGCTGGGCTGAGAAGTGGCAGATGGAGTTTAACCCTGAAAAGTGTGAGGTTGTCCATTTTGGAAGGACAAATATGAATGCGGAATATAGGGTTAACGGTAGAGTTCTTGGCAATGTGGAGGAGCAGAGAGATCTTGGGGTCTATGTTCATACATCTTTGAAAGTTGCCACTCAAGTGGATAGAGCTGTGAAGAAGGCCTATGGTGTGCTCGCGTTCATTAACAGAGGGATTGAATTTAAGAGCCGTGAGGTGATGATGCAGCTGTACAAGACTTTGGTAAGGCCACATTTGGAGTACTGTGTACAGTTCTGGTCGCCTCATTTTAGGAAGGATGTGGAAACTCTGGAGAAGGTGCAAAGAAGATTTACCAGGATGTTGCCTGGAATGGAGAGTAGGTCTTACGAGGAAAGGTTGAGGGTGCCAGGCCTTTTCTCATTAGAGCGGAGAAGGATGAGGGGTGACTTGATAGAGGTTTATAAGATGATCAGGGGAATAGATAGAGTAGACAGTCAGAGACTTTTCCCCCGGGTGGAACACACCATTACAAGGGGACATAAATTTAAGGTGAAAGGTGGAAGATATAGGAGGGATATCAGAGGTAGGTTCTTTACCCAGAGAGTAGTGGGGGTATGGAATGCACTGCCTGTGGAAGTAGTTGAGTCGGAAACATTAGGGACCTTCAAGCAGCTATTGGATAGGCACATGGATGACGGTAAAATGATATAGTGTAGATTTATTTGTTCTTAAGGGCAGCACGGTAGCATTGTGGATAGCGCAATTGCTTCACAGCTCCATGGTCCCAAGTTCGATTCCGGCTTGGGTCATTGTCTGTGCGGAGTCTGCACGTCCTCCCCGTGTCTGCGTGGGTTTCCTCCGGGTGCTCCGGTTTCCTCCCACAGTCCAAAGATGTGCGGGTTAGGTGAATTGGCCAATGATAAATTGCCCTTAATGTCCAAATTGCCCTTGGTGCTGGGTGGAGGTGTTGAGTTTGGGTATGGTGCTCTTTCCAAGAGCCGGTGCAGACTCAAAGGGCCGAATGGCCTCCTTCTGCACTGTAAATTCAATGATAATCTATGATTAATCTAGGACAAAGGTTCGGCACAACATCGTGGGCCGAAGGGCCTGTTCTGTGCTGTATTTTTCTATGTTCTATGTTGTTCCTTGAAGGGGCCATGGCATCTGTGACCGCTGACTTCATTGTTGCCATAATCTCCTTCTTTATAGCGTCTCAATGTTTAAGGAGGTCCTGTGTCAGGAGTTCCATCCACTGGCCTACTGGCGGATAGGCCAGCCTTAGTGTCTGCCATCTGGCTCGCTCCGCCATGTCCTGTTCCACCTCACTCCGTGTGTCCACCATCTCGACCTTTCTCTCCTGTCTCTTACTGATCTGATTGTCCTTTCGACCCCTTTGTGGATTTAAGGACTTATCTCCGCATCTGTGATGGTTTCGAAGAAATGGGAGTATTGTGATTGGCTTAGTGGCCAATGTTTGGGCTAAAAGTGCCTAATTCCAAGTTTCCAAGAGGAGAGCCACCTTTCCTGTGACCACTGGGCACATCCCCGCCACCAGAAGTCCCAATAAAAATATTTAAAAAAAAAAAAAAATTGTTAACTTAGAAACCCGTAGTTCCTCATTGTACATTGTACATAGTCCTGTGTTACTGATGAAAATGTGAGCAAAAATACGTACCGATTTAAATGTGTAAATTAAGTTAAAGTACTGGAGAATAGTTGGCACACATACAACTTACCTGAAAACTAGTGATTTGAAACAAACCTGTTGGACTTTAACCTGGTGTTGTAAGACTTCTTACTGTGCTCACCCCAGTCCAACGCCGGCATCTCCAAATCTTTAAAAGATTGGACATCAATTACACCATGAAATTTCCAAGTCCAAAACATTTACAAAAAGAACTGAGTTACTGACACCACACAATTTCCATTGCCAATACTATTTCTGCAACGTTGGCCACTGATGCGCAATCAATTGCTCTCGAGACAGGGTGAGTCATAACTAATAGGCTTTAATCAGCTAGAACTGTTCCCAGCAGCTTTGATACAGAAAGTGAAGGCTGCTGGGATGGCATTGGTTCCTATACCCCGCCTCTCAGGGTGGAGCTATGTGCATTAGCCAATGGTAGACTCCTGGGTCTAGCCAATGGTCATCCACCTCTCAGGTACTGCAATACCTGGTATTACCACAGCCACCTCTGTCCTTACTTCTACCACCTGCTACTGAATCCCTCATCTCTGCCTTTGTCACCTCCAGCCAATCAATTCATAAAGATTCATAAAATGTAAATATGCACCCTTACGAGCAAAAGGGAAAGAAACTGAAACACAATTCAGTTTCAAAGCAGAATACTGTGGATGCTAGAAATCTGAAAGAAGAATCGAAAATACTGCAAATACCCAGCAATCAGCCAACATCTGTGGAGAGAGAAACTGAGTTAATGTTTCAGGTCTGAGACCTTTCATCAGAACAGAATGGGGAAATTTCAAAGTGCACCAATTTTGAGAAAGGGGTAGGTAGAGACAAGGACAAAAGGGAGTTCTGTGATGGGGTGAAATATAGGAATGTTAGTGGAATGGTGATAGAGCAAGAGAAAGAAACAGAAAAACAAAAGATATTCTGAGAGCAGTTGTGTTGCTGACTGAAAGCAAAAATAAGAGAAAAACCAAAACAAGCAAAGAAAAGGACACAGAATGGGGCCATAGATTATAGTCTGAAATTGTGGAAGTGAACGTCGAGTCCAGAAGTGTGTACAGTGCCTAATTGAAATCTGACGTGCTGTTCCTCAATCCTATGTTGAGCCTCACCGGAATGGTGTCGCAGACCAAAGACAGAGATGTCAGGGTGAGAGCAAGATGGAGAATTAAAACGACAGGTCGCCAGAAGCCTGGGTCATGATTGTAGACTCAATGAAGGTATTCCACAATGCAGTCACAATGAGAACACATTGTGAGCAGTGAATACAGCAGACTTGATGGAAAGGTGTTTACATAAACTGCTGCTTCATGTGAAAGGAGTATTTGGGGCCTAGGATGGTAACAAGAGGAGGTAAAAGGGCAGGCGTTACATCTCCTGCATTTTCATATGAGAAGAGGACAGGGTGTTGGGATGACAAAGGAGTGAATCAGGATGAGAGCAGGACAGGGCACTGATACAATCATCAATATACCAGAAAAAGAGTTTAGGGATGTGGACCAAGTAGGATTGGAACAAGAAATGTTCAACATATCCTACAAAAGACACACATAGTTAGGTCCCATGCAGGTAAGATGGCATTAAAAGATTGTAAGAAGACTTACAACACCAGGTTGAAGTCCAACAGGTTTGTTTCGAATCACGAGCTTTCAGAGCGCTGCTCCTTCCTTACCTGAGGACGGAGCTGTGCTCCGAAAGCTAGTGATTCGAAACAAACCTGTTGGTCTGTAAACTGGTGTTGTATGACTTCTTATTGTGCCCACCCCAGTCCAACGCTGGCATCTCCACATCATTAATAGATTGGGCAGCAGTACATCAATTACACCGTGAAATTTCCAAGTCCGAAACATTTACAAAAAGAACTGAGTTACTGACACCACATCATTTCCATTGCCAATACCATTTCTGTAATGTTGGCCACCTCTGTCCTTCTACCACCTGCTACTGAATCCCTCATCTATGTCTTTGTCACCTCCAGCCAATCAATTCAGCTCATCCAGAACACTGTTACCCGCTCAAACCCTTCTGCTCATTGACCTACTTCGGTTCCCAGTACTCCAATTCCACAAATTCAAAATTCTCTTTATTGTTTTTGAACCAATTGGGTCTCCTTATCTTTCGCATGATTACAGTTCTTATATAAATGCAATAAGTCAGATGCTAACAAACGTGCGGTGTATTTCTTAGCTTTTCTCTTGAGGATAAATTTTAAATGTCTGGCTTCCTGCCATTTGTCTAATGGGAGTGCTTATTGGGAACTTTGGCATGGAGTTCTACTTCCGTTTTCCTTCATTAAAGCTGAGAGATGGAAAACGGTAGGAAATGTTAACTTTCACTCTGAAATTCGTGTCATGTACTCCCATATTTGAAGGTGAGTTGTGGGGCTTGCTGATTTGATAACTTTATCTCAGAACTCCCAGTTATAATATAGTTAAGCTCCTTCAACTCGACTCCAACAATGACCAGAAAATCCACTCTCAGAACAATAGTGTGAAATTTTCAATTTTCCACATTGGAAACTCTCTAATTGGATGGGGCAGTTTGTGCTGAGCGTTCATACGCTTTAGACGCTGTGATTGAAATAATCTAATCTAACTTCACACAAGACCATGATAGCCAGCAAGTCATGTTGCAGCTGTATAGAACCTTAGTTAGGCCACACTTGGAGTATAGTGTTCAATTCTGGTCGCCACACTACCAGAAGGATGTGGAGGCTTTAGAGAGGGTGCAGAAGAGATTTACCAGAATGTTGCCTGGTATGGAGGGCATTAGCTATGAGGAGCAGTTGAATAAACTCGGTTTGTTCTCACTGGAACGACGGAGGTTGGGGGGCGACCTGATCGAGGTCTACAAAATTATGAGGGGCATAGACAGAGTGGATAGTCAGAGGCTTTTCCCCAGGGTAAAGGGGTCAATTACTAGGGGGCAGAGGTTTAAGGTGAGAGGGGCAAGGTTCAGAGTAGATGTACGAGGCAAGTTTTTTACACAGAGGGTAGTGGGTGCCTGGATCTCGCTACCGGAGGAGGTGGTGGAAGCAGGGACGATAGCGACATTTAAGGGGCATCTTGACAAATACATGAATAGGATGGGAATAGAGGGATACGGAGCCAGGAAGTGTAGAAGATTGTAGTTTAGTCGGGCAGCATGGTCGGCACGGGCTTGGAGGGCCGAAGGGCCTGTTCCTGTGCTGTACATTTCTTTGTTCTTTGTTCAGAGTAGAGAACTGCATCTCATAAGCTTTTGGTCTAGATTCAAATTAACGTTCCCTAACTAAAGGCGAACATGTTGACCCATTGTGCCTGTCTCACCTCTTTAACTCTTGCATGACATTCGTCAGAATTGATCTTTTTGACCAAGCTTTTAATTACTGTTCTGAACATTTATTCATTTGGCATGGTTTCCATTTTTAGCTGGTCGCAACCCTGCAAAGTGCCCGGGGATGATTTCTTATGTTAAAGGTGCTATACAAATGCAAGTTGTTTAAATTAATGTACTATAATTGCTGTGTATGGCGCAACTAATTGCTATGCATGGAACAACCTGTTACAGATTGTAATTTGTAATGTTATTACAATATATGCGGCAATTAACAATTCTGTTAAATGTTCCCGGTAAATTCTATAATGTGTTGAAATGTTGCACGCTCTTGCAACTATATAACAGAATTCTAATCAGATGTACAATAGCATGCTGTAATGTAGTTCATTATATTAATGTATTCAATAGCTCTTAGGCTTAGTAAAGGATAACCATCTAGGTAATTACATTTGTGGGAAAGAAAACCTGCTTGAGTTGTTGATTAAAGGAACTGTTTATGTATATTTTTACCTAGCGGGATACACGGGGGTAATTTCTCTGTCCCTACTGCTCAGTTACACCTAGGAATGAAACAATTATGACTGAAATTGTATGAGAATGGGGAAGAACCCAAAAAATCAAAAAGACTATATATACCAGAGCATCTCAAAGAGCGTCACATACACTTAATTATTTCAAAGAGTAGTGATTATCTTTACATATGTACCTATGTCCATAAGGAAAGGCGAGAACTGGAATGAACGACTTTCAGATCAGCATTGGAAATGCACTCTTAATTTACACATGTAGTTCATCTGTGCCAAGTTTTATTCCTTTCCACAATGCACTGGTTCTGACCAGCAGGAATGTATGGGCGCAATTGTATTTTTCTCAGTGTTACTCTGCGCAACACAGTTCCAACTCCAGTTTCCCCTCCAAATTCAATTGCAGTTCCTCAAGTAGCTCCAATTCAACAAGCAACCCCAGTTGCACAATCAGCTCCAGTTCCAAAGCCACGAGCAAGTGCCAGTATTAAATCAAAACCTACATTTCATTGGCCAGTTGACTCAGATGAAGAAAGTGATGAAATAAGCTTTCCTAGAATGCAAAATAATAAAGTAATTCGATTAGCCCCTTTAAAACGCAAACGGGTTAAAATTGGAAGCAAAGAAGTAGATGAAGGCGGTTCGACATTTACTAAAACTATATTTGACCATCATTGGGTACATGAGGTTGCGGACCCTGAAAAAATTGACAGATGGTCTAAAGATCTTCACCACCCAAAAAGGGGTGGTTTGACCACATGGGAACAACTTCACAGATTGCAATCTATTTATCATCTTCACCCATTCGATGGAGTACAAATTCTGTCTATTAGGGTAGGCTGTCGTGACAGTGCAACTCTCGGAGAAGAGGTAGAACTTGCCCTTGGAGATGACTTTCAAAATTTAGAAGCTGGTTGGCTAGCAGTCAAAAACTGACTTTTAAAATTTCGCCCCCGAAAAACTGATTGGTCTAAAATCACATCTTGCATTCAAAAACATACTGAAAGTATACAGGATTTTGAACATAGAGTTTTACATGTCTGGATAGAACATTCAGGAATTCAACTCCAAGAGGAGACTGACGCTTGGGACACAAGTACTTTAGGTCCAATTAAGACTGCTTTTATCGCAGGTATTAAACCTGAAATTTCTAATGCTTTGAATCTGGTTTTACCAACTTGGGCCACAGCTGGTACATATCGCGAAATAGTTGACCAATGCATTCAGATAGATCGCGGTATGCATAACCAGACAAACTATAACACTGTGGCTGCTCAAATTCAGCCTGTGTTACCCGCTGCTCCAGGGGCAGCTGCTGTAGCCCCTGCAGGGATATCAGCAGTAACTACAACCTCCCCACAAGCATCGGGGCAAGCATGCACCGTTGCTCCATTAAAATCACGTAAGAAAATACCACAATGGCTTTTCTGCGGTAAATTAGGACATTGGATGGCATCATGTTATAAACAATGGCTTGAGTCAAGAGATGACAATGAAGTTTGCAATGATTCTTACAATACGTATCCACCTCGTGGCCAATCACGTAACACGCACAGACAAGAACACACCTAGGGTAACGTTCCAACAAGTCACACCCAGATTTACGTGCAGGGATCCTAGACCCTCCCAGCCGTTCCCACATAGGAATGAACCGTACCCACATAGGGACGCACACGATGACGACAATGGCATGAACAAAATGTTAAACAACTGCACTCCAGCTCAAAGGCGTTCTATGTTTGATCATTCAAAAAACTACTGAACCCCACTCTTGGTGATTCTTTCCATATTTCTCTACATGCACTTCTGGAACAGAAAAAGGATGGACTAAACATTTCGCTAAGAGTGGGAGGTTTTCATATCAATTTTCTTTTTGACACTGGAGCTGAACTTACCTGTGTTGCTCAAAACTATGCTGCTTTATTTCCCCTAGCTGCAGGAAAAATTAATGCTTTTGCTGCAGGAGGAGATTCTTGAACTCTGCGACAAACTGAGCCACTACTTTTAGAATTTGGACCATGATGCACTATCAATTACGACGAGACGAGAGTAGAGAGCAATCGAGGCTTTATTACGCAGAGATGTGTAGCCTCCCGCAGCTGCTGCCGAAATGGCTGCAGCTCTGAGAACCCGCACATTTATACTCTGCCTACTGGGCGGAGCCAGCAGGCAGGGATCTACCCCCGTACCTGTAGTACAGGGTCGTTACCATAATACCCCTCGTATGCAGTGCAGTATATACAATACAACAGTGGTGACTACCACATTCAGCCCCTGTTAAAAAAGAGTCCAGCGGGGGTGGTGGAAAACTATTTACATACAGGTTGTTTAAAATTTTAGAAAGAGTTTACAAATTTAGACGATCGGGCGCCTTGATCCGTCGTTGCGAGCACTGCAGTTCTGGTGGTGATTCAGGCGTCGGTTCGGTCGTCGGTGACTCCGGGAGTGTGTCGACCTCATCTTCATCCCTGGGTGGGACCAAGGGGAGGACGGATCGTCCTGGTGCGGGGGCTGTGGTGGGGTGCGCTGGGGGGAGGAAGGGTGGCGCCAGGGCAGCAGGGGGGAGGGTGCGGGGACCCAGCTGGCGCCAGGTCCCTGAGGGGGACAGTGTCTTGGCAGCCGTCGGGATATACTACTTAGGCGTACTGCGGGTTCGCGTGGAGTAGCTGTACTCTCTCAATCAACGGGTCCGCCTTGTGGAGCCGCATGTACTTGCGGAGGAGAATGGGTCCTGGAGCTGCCAGCCATGTTGGTAGCGAAACCCCGGAGGTGGACTTCCTGGGGATGTTTCGTTAGTCGAAGTGCACAGGAGCGACCGAATGGAGTGGAGGGCGTCAGGGAGGACGTCCTGCCAGCGGGAGGCCGGGAGATTTATGGACCATAGGGCCAGCTGGACGGCCTTCCAGACTGTCCCATTCTCCCCCTCCACCTGCCCGTTTCCCCAGGGATTGTAGCTCGTCTTCCTGCTCGAGGCAATGCCCCTGTTGAGCAGGTAATGGCGCAGCCCATCACCCATAAATGGGGATCCCCGGTCGCTGTGGATGCAGGCGGGGAAAACGAACAGAGCGAAGATGGTGTTGAGGGCTTTGATGACGGTGGCAGACGGTGGCATGGGATGGCGAAGGGGAATCTGGAATATTCGTCGACCACGTTAAGAAAGTACGTGTTGCGGTCGGTGGAGGGGAGGGGCCCTTTGAAGTTCACACTGAGGCGTTCAAAGGGGCGGGAGGCCTTCGCCAGGCGCGCACGGTCTGGCCGGTAGAAGTGCGGTTTACACTCCGCGTAGACGTGGCAGTCTCTGGTGATAGCCCTGACTTCCTCGATGGAGTGGGGCAGATTGCGGGCCTTAATGAAATGATAAAAGCGGGTGGCCCCTGGGTGACAGAAATCGTCGTGCAGGGTCCGGAGCCGGTACACTTGTGCGCTGGCACATGTACCTCGGGGTAGGGCATCGGCGAGCTCATTGAGCTTACCGGAGCGATACAAAATCTCGTAATTGTAGGTGGAGAGCTCGATCCTCCACCGCAAGATCTTATCATTTTTGATATTACCCCGCTGTGTGTTGTTAAACATGAAGGCAACTGACCGTTGGTCAGTGAGGAGAGTGAATATCCTGCCGGCCAGGTAATGCCTCCAATGCCGCACAGCTTCAACGATAGCTTGGGCCTCCTTTTCGACAGAGGAGTGCCAAATTTCGGAGGCATGGAGGGTGCGGGAAAAGAATGCCATGGGCCTGCCTGCCTGGTTGAGGGTGGCAGCCAGAGTGACGTCTGATGCATCGCTCACGACTTGGAAGGGGAGCGTTTCGATGACCGCGTGCATCGCGGCCTTGGCGATGTCGCCGTTGATACGGTTGAAGGCCCGGTGAGCCTCGGCCGTCAGTGTGAAAACGGTGGAGTGGATGAGTGGGCGGGCCTTGTCCGCATAGTTAGGGACCCACTGGGTGTAGTACGAGAAGAATCCGAGGCATCGTTTGAGGGCCTTCGGGCAGTGGGGAAGGGGGAGTTCCATGAGGGGGCGCATGCGATCGGGGTCAGGCCCTAGAACTCCGTTCTGAACCACATAGCCGAGGATGGCTAATCGGTTTGTGCTGAACACGCACTTCTCCTTGTTGTAGGTTAGGTTGAGGAGTTTGGCGGTGTGGAGGAATTTGGTAAGGTTAGCGTCGTGGTCCTGCTGGTCGTGGCCGCAGATGGTGACGTTATCCAGGTACGGGAAAGTGGCCTGCAGTCCGTACCGGTCAACCATTCGGTCCATCTCCCGTTGGAAGACTGAGACCCCGTTAGTGACGCTGAAGGGAACCCTAAGGAAGTGGTAAAGGCGGCCATCCACTTCAAATGCGGCGTACTGGCCTTGCGAATGGGGAACTGGTGGTAGGCAGATTTCAGGTCCACTGTCGAGAAGACCCGGTACTGTACAATCTTATTTACCATATCAGATATGCGTGGGAGGGGGTACGCGTCGAGCTGCGTGTACTGATTGATGGTCTGACTGCAGTCAACGACCATCCTGTTTTTCTCCCGAGTTTTTACAACTACCACTTAGGCTCTCCAGGGGCTGTTGCTGGCCTCGATAATACGTTCCCGCAGCAGCTGCTGGACCTCCGACCTGATGTAGGTCCTGTCCTGGGCACTGTACCGTCTGCTCCAGGTGGCGACGGGTTTGCAATCCGAGGTGAGATTCGCAAACAGGGAAGGTGGGTCGACCTTAAGGGTCATGAGACCACAGACAGTAAGGGGTGGTAGGGGCCCGCCCAATTTCAGGGTTAGGCTCTGGAGGTTGCACTGGAAGTCCAGGCCGTGTAGCAAGGCAGCGCAGAGATTGAGGAGGACGTAGAGCCGGAAGCCGCTGAACTCTACGCCCTGGATGGTGAGGGTAGCGGTGCAATACCCCCGGATCGCCACAGAGTGGGATCCGGAGGCTAGGGAGATTCTCTGGTTGATGGGGTGTACCGTAAGGGAGCAGCGCCTTACCGTATCGGGGTGGATGAAGCTCTCAGTGCTCCTGGAGTCCAGAAGGCAGGATACCTTGTGCCCGTCAACCTTCACTGTCGTCGACGCGGTCGCGAGGTTGTGCGGTTGGGAACTGGTCGATCATGATGGAGGCCAGACGTGGCTGGTTGGCGGCCCGATGAGGTGCCCGACGATCAGGGGTCCTGAGGCGAGGAAGATGGCGACGCCCACGGGCCGCACGTGTTGTGATGCGAGCAAGATGGCGGCACCCACGGGCCGCACGTGTTGTGATGCGAGCAAAATGGCAGTGCCTACGGGCCGCACGTGTTGTGAGGGGAGGAAGGTGGCGGCGCCCACGGGCAGCACATGGTCTGAGGCGAGGAAGGTGGCGGCGTCCACGGGTCGCACGTGGGGTGTGCAGGGACGATAGCGGCGATCGAGTGGGCCTGGCACACAGCAGTGAAATGTCCTTTCTTCCTGCAGGCTTTGCAGAGCGCGCTCCGTGCCGGTCAGCGCTGCCGAGGGTGTTTTGACTGTCAGCAGAAGTAGCACTTGGGTCCCCCGGGGTTGGTTGGCTGCCACGCAGCGCAGGCCTGGGGTTGGCTGGGGGAGGTCGCTGATGGGGTTCACGGTGGGGTGTTCGCTGGCAGGATCCATGATGCGCAGGAGGGGTGGGCCGTGCGGTCGGGGTCATATGCCTGTGTATTGCGTGAGGCGACTGTGAGCGAGGGCGTTAGTTTCTTGGTCGCCGCGAGGTCGAGGGTAGCCCCTTCTAAGAGGCGCTGGCAGATGTAGGCCGACCCTATGCCCGTAACGAACACGTCTCTAAGTAGCAGGTCAGAATGTTCAGCGGCCAAAACAGCCTGGCAATCGCAGTCTCTCACCAGGGCGTGCAGGACACGCCAGAAATCTTCCAAAGACTCACCGGGGAGTTGATGCCGCGTGGACAGGAGGTGCCTGGCATAGATTTTGTTAGTCTGCTGAGTGCAGTTCTCCTTCAGTAGCGCCATGACCTCAGTGTAGGTCGGCGCATCCCAGATGAGGGGAAAAATATCGGAGCTCAGCCGCGTGTAGAGGATCTGGAGCTTCTGCGCCTCTGAGGGTGGTTCAGTCGCAGATCCAATGTATGCTTCAAAGCAAGCTAGCCAATGTGCGAAGGCCGACTTGGCATTGTCTGCTTGAGGGTGCAGCTGCAGGCGATCAGACTTGATGCGGAGATCCATCGTTGTAAAATCTCTGTGTAATAAATTGATGCACTATCAATTACGACGAGACGAGAGTAGAGTGTAATCGAGGCTTTATTACACAGAGATGTGGAGCCTCCCGCAGCTGCTGCCGAAATGGCTGCAGCTCGGAGAGCCCACACATTTATACTCTGCCTACTGGGCGGAGCCAACAGGCAGGGATCTACTCCAGTACCTGTAGTACAGCGGCCTTACCGTACTACCCTCGTATGCAGGAGATACAATACAACAGTGGTGACTACCACAGACCATATCAACTGATGGCATCAATTTGGGTAGGTCCGGTAACACAAGCACTTCTAGGTATGGACATCTTGGGAGGGATTCTCTGAGCCCCCGCCGGGCCAGAGAATCGCCGGGGGTGCGGTGTGAATCCCGCCCCGCCGCCAGCTGCCGGATTCTCCAGCACCGGTTTTTCGGCGGGGGCTGGAATCACGCCGCGCCGGTCGGGGGCCGTTGGCAGTGCCCCCCCCCCCCGGCGATTCTCCGGCGCCCGATGGGCGAGGGGCTGCCCGTTTTCGGCGGGTCCCGCTGGCGTAAAATACACCAGGTTCAAACCTGCGGTGCCTGGCTCTGCGGGCGGCCTGCAGATTCCTTGGCGGGTGGGCGTGGGGAGACCTGGCCGTGGGGGGGAGGGGCACACAGTGGCCTGACCCGCGATTGGGGCCCACCGATCCGCGGACGGGCCTGTGCTGTGGGGGCACCCTTCCATTCCACGCCGGCTGCTGTCAATCTCCGCCATGGCCGGTGCGGAGAAGAACCCCCCTGCGCATGCGCTGGGATGTCGCCAGCACACAATGGTGCTCCCGCGCATGCACCGACTCGCGTCGGCCAGTGGAGGCCCTTCGGCGCCGGTTGGAGCAGCGCCAAGCCCTTCCGTGCCGGCTGGCGCGGCGCCAACCCCACCGCCGTCGGTCTAGCCGCTGAAGGTGCAGAGGATTCCGCTGGTTCACGCTACTCCTTGGCGCCGGTACGGCCCACCCCGTCAGGTAGAGGAGAATCCCGCTCCTTATCTCAACGAAATTCTTCACTCAATTTTGATAATGGAAAAATCACCTGGTCCATTAGACACATCAAAAAAGATGAAATACAGAATCATTTAATTTGGGCAAAAGACAAAAATGATTGCGGCCTTTTAAAAATGGAACCAGTGACTTTCATGGGATCCGCTCCACCTTGTACCAAACAATACCCCATTAACAAAGCTTCAATTCAAGGCATTCTGTCTATAATAAAACAACTTGAAGAAAGGGGTATTTTAGTGCGCATTCACAGCTCATCAAACAGCCCTGTAGGGCCTGTAAAAAAGGCTAATGGCAGCTTACTATTGACTACAGAAGGGCAAATCAATTCATTCTCAGAAAAGCTCCTTTCGTGGCAGATCCATCTACAATTTATAACTCTTTAACACCTGACCTTCAATGGTTTTCAGTCATTGACATGGCACAAAGTGTGTGAAAAGCAGAGGTCAGCCCACCACCTGCCACGCTTTCATGCATTTTGAGGATGGTGGGGTAAATCAGATCATCATTTTTAAATATCTGAAAAAAAAAATTTAAGAAAGGATACTGCCCCAGGGATGCGGGACCCCCCCCCCACACCCCCAGGCCAGATTCTCCGCCATGCTGGTGGGAAAACACGCTGGCGTGAAACAGACACATTTGAACAATGTGGAGGGCAGATCCAGGACTCACCTAAAAAATGCTCGGGGCTACCTCCAGAGTTTGGGATTCAGGCCACCTGCAACCCTGGACCCCGGAACACCACAACTGGGGGTTGGGGGAGCATCTGCAAGTGGACAGTCCAGATTCGGCATTCTGGAAGGGGGATCCGTCTTCCAGCCTCAGAATGTTCCTGGAGATCAATCTTCGTTCTCAGGAGGTCTACCTTCTTTCTTTAATTGTGGGTCACCGTTTCAATATGGTGCCCGGATAGCAAGGCAGACTAAGCACCATCAGGCCTCCCCGCCACGGAATTTTGACTAATACACACAGTTGCATAATTAATGAAGTCGACGGCGGAAGAATTGGCATGTTTTCCTGCCAGCCTCCGTAACAGGAAACTCCTCACTTTCCCTTCCGTGATGGGACTTCGTCCCAGATGGGAGAATTCCGATCAACATATTTATATTTACTTAGTTGACTGCTATGGCAACAGGCAGACATTGATGGAAATTTAGAGTTCATCTTTAGGAGAACAAGAGGCCTCTCCTGTGCAATGTTCATTTTAAGCACAATTTAAATACTCACCAGGGTTTGTGTAGGCTTGTTCTGTTGCCCAGCTCTTGGCTGTCATCTTGTTCTCTCCCTCTCATAAGAACTTAAGAACTAAGCAGGAGTAGGCCATCTGGCCCCTCGAGCCTGCTCCACCATTCAATGAGATCATGGCTGATCAAAACTCTCATGAGTCTTCTAAGACTCAGGGGTACTGCTAGTCAGCTTGACTAGGTTTCCAGTTCCCTTCCTGTCTCCTTTCCTGCTTTCAGGGACTTCAAGCTGCCCTAGTTTCCTGCTACAGTGCCAATCACAAATCCAGGCTTTGTTCTGGTAGCTTTCGCCCTCATCTAACAGCTCCACCCCTCAACTTGTCAATGCCACTGTTCCCTGCAGGACGTGGCCCACAGGGACTGACCAGTGCTCCTACTCGCTGCTCTCATAGACTCACAGAAGTGTTACTGTGCAGAAGGTGACCATTTGGCCCATCGCATCTGAACCAGCTCTCAAAATGAGCATCAAAATTCTTTAGGCCCCGCGAATTCAGCCCTGTTCAGGCGCCAAAGCTCCGATCCACGGAGCTGGAGAGGGAGAGAAAATACAAAGAGAGACTGGTCCCGGTGAGCTGTACGTGGAGGAGGAGTGGGGATCGCTCAGAAACCGCCTGAAAGTCGGAGCACGGAGAGGATCACAAGAACAAAATAAGATTTTTTAAATTCAACCTTCCTTGTTCCTCTCCTGCAAATTTTTTTTAAAAAAGAAAAACTTTTTTAAAGGGAAAAAAAAGCTTTCAAAAAAAAAAAATCCCTTTTTATTTAAAAAAATCGTTTTTAAAAGGAGAACAAAAAAACCCTTGGGGTTCTTTTTTCTTTGGGGGGAACAAAAAAAAAGAATTTCTTTTTCACACCAAAACCCAGGAAAAAAAGAAAAAGGCACAGACAGAAATATGCCGACAAATAATAAAGTGAGGGGATGGTGAGATGTAAGAAGGAACAGCAGCGAAGGCGAAGGAAAAAAGCAGGAGCTGCGGCCGGGCAGGCAGACGACCCCACGGGGTGAGGCGGAGGTTCAGGCGAATCAGGAAGCGGAAAAGCTGGCGAGCCGAGCAGCGGAGCAGGAACAGGACGTGGCAACCCCCCGCCCCCCCCCCCCAGCACAGGGGGAGGAATGGAGAAGCGTGCTGAAAACGGAAATAAACGCCATAAAGGAGGAGATAAAAACAGAGATAAACGCCATGAGGGAGGAACTCAGGACGGAACTCCACACAATGATGAAGGAGATGCTGGCGGAGACAACAGAAAAAATACAGCGAACCATGAATGGCCTGGAAAGGAAGGTGGAGGCGCAGGAGAAAACTATTCAGGAGTTGGAGAGAGCCGCCTCGGACCAGAGCGACAGGATGGTAACTCAGGAAACCGAGGTGAAAAGGCTGGTAACGACCCAGCCTAAGAGGGAAAGTGGAGGATCAGGAAAATAGGTCCTGACGGCGGAATGTTAAAACAGTGAGTCTGCCAGAGGGGATGGAGGGCAGCGATCCAACAGGCTACGTCACCCAAATGCTGGGCAAGCTAGTGGGAAGGGAGAAGTTTCCAAACGCGCCAGAAATCGACAGGGCGCACAGGTCGCTCCGACACAGGCCCAAAGCCGGGGAGCAGCCCAGAGCGATTATCGTGAAGCTGCACCGGTTCCAAGACAGGGGAAAAATCCTAAAGTGGGCCCAGCAGCCGAAAGCGAGCACGTGGGAAGGGAAGACCATCAGGGTGTACCAGGACATTGGGGCGACCTGGCCAAAAGAAGGGCTGAATTCAACAGGGCCAAATCAGCACTCTACAAAAGTAATGTGAAATTTGGGATGTTATTCCCGGCCAAACTCTGGGTAACATTTGAGGGGAAGGAGCTGTTTTTTAACACCCCAGCGGCAGCGGAGGAGTTTGTTAGAGCAAACAAACTGGGGGAGGGACAGCCACAACGGCCATCATGAAAGCGACGGGGATGGAAAAGAAAGGAAGAATCAGAACAAAGAGCAGCGGGCAGACCGCAAACAGAGACAATACGATCACGAACAGTACACACGTGTTTGGTGCACTGTGCGGGACTGTGCTGACTCGTTCCCAACTGGGGCGATACAGAATTCATAAAGGAGACCATGGCAGAAATCCCCGACCTTGACAAACACCAACTTATCATGGGGGGCGACTTCAACTGTGTACAGGACCCACTGACCGACCGATCAAACCCCAGAGCAGGGAAAAAGACTGGCATGGCGAGGGAACTAGGAGCATTTATGGAGCAGATGGGGGCGGTGGATCCATGGAGGTTCCTGCACCCGGGAGAGAAGGAATTTTCATACTTCTCACAAGTACACAAGGTATACACCCGTATCGACTTCTTTGCAGTGGGGAAATCGGTGCTTCCAGGGATCACGGGAACGGACTACTCCGCGATCGTTATCTCTGACCACGCTCCACACTATATGGATGTGAGGTTGGGGACAGACCGTGCCCAGCGCCCCACAGGGAGGCTGGACACGGACCTCCTGGCCGACAAGGCCTTCTGTCAGAAAACATCGCGGGCCATAGGCGACTACATGAGTAACAACCAAAATGGGGAGGTCTCACCCTCCACGTTCTGGGAGGCACTGAAGGCCGTGATTAGAGGAGGGATCATAGCCTACAAGGCAAGCAGAGATAGGGAAGAGAGGATGGCCAGGCAACAACTGGTGGACTCCATCCTGGAAGTCGACAGAAAATACTCCGAGGCCCCGACCGTAGGGCTGCTGGCGGAGAGGAAAAAGCTGCAAATGGACTTCAACCTGCTATCCACTAAGAAAGCAGTGTACCAACTCCGTCAGACACGGGGGATCTACTACGAACACGGAGACAAGGCTGGCCGCCTATTGACTCACCAGCTGAGAAAGCAGGCAGCCACAAGGGAGATAGCCAGATAAAGGATAGCAGAGGCAGACTGGTAACAGAACCAAAGGAGGTCAATCGGGCATTTGAGACCTTCTACCGGGGACTGTACACCTCCGAGCCCCCCAACGGGAACGCGGGGATGAAACTGTTCATAGACGGACTGGAACTACCAGTTGTGGGGGAAGACAGACGGGTGGAGCTGGAAGCACCAATATACCTGGGAGAAATCTATGATAAAAAAAATCATGGAGAGCATCAGCTCCATGCAGGCGGGGAAGGCACCGGGACTCGAAGGGTTCCCGGCGGACTTCTACAAACAATTTGCACTAGTCCTGGCCCCACACCTAAGGGACATGTTCGCAGACTCACTGGCAAGGGGCACCCTGCCCCCAACGCTAGCGCAGGCCACAATTTCACTGAAACCCAAAAAAGATAAAGACCTGACGGAATGCGGATCATACAGACCCATTTCACTGCTGAACGTGGATGTGAAAATACTCGCAAAGGTCTTGGCCAAAAGGCTGGAGGGCTGTGTACCAGAGGTGGTCGCAGAGGACCAAACCGGCTTTGTCAAGGGTAGGCAGCTCATAGCGAACATCAGGCGGCTGTTGAACGTAATAATGACCCCCCCACCCTCGGGGAGAGAACACCAGAGGTGATCGTCTCCCTGGACACAGAAAAGGCCTTCGAGAGAGTCGAATGGAGCTACCTCCTCGAGGTACTGGAATGGTTTGGGCTAGGAGCGGGGTTCATCGCCTGGGTGAGGCTCCTGTACAACGCTCCCAAGGCGAGTGTCCGAACTAACACCACCAGCTCTGAATACTTCCAGCTGCAGAGACGAACAAGACAGGGCTGCCCCCTGTCCCCACTCTTGTTCGCGCTAGCCATCGATCCCCTGGCGATAGCCCTGCGGGTCGCGAAAAGCTGGAAGGGAATCCGGAGAGGAGACAGAGAGCACAGAGTCTCACTCTGTGTAGATGACCTGCTCCTCTATGTCTCAAAGCCACAGGAGGGACTGAAGGCAATACTGCAAATGCTGAAAGAGTTTGGAACCTTCTCAGGCTACAAACTTAACCTGGGCAAAAGCGAGGCAATCCCAGTGAACCCAAACTGGGGAGGGAGAGAGCTGGAGGGGCTCCCGTTCAAAACAGCCCAGACCAGATTGCGCTACCTGGGGATCCAGATAGCCAGAGACTGGACACAGATCCACAAGTGGAACCTGACCAACCTGGTGGAGGAAGTAAGAAAAGACCTTCAAAGGTGGGGCTCACTCCCACTCTCCCTGGCGGGGAGAGTGCAGACGATCACGATGAACGTACTGCCAAGGTTCCTCTTCCTGTTTAGATCCATTCCGATCCTCATCCCCAAGGCCTTTTTCCAAAACGTAGACAGTCTAATCATGGCATTTGTGGGGGGGGGGGGGGAGGGGGGGGGGGGGGGGGGTAAGAACCCGAGAATCCCAAAACAGACACTGCAAAGAAGGAAAATCAAAGGGGGCTTGGCCTTACCAAACCTACAATACTACCATTGGGCAGCAACAGCAGAAAGAGTGAGGGGATGGGTACAAGAGCCTGACACAGATTGGGTACAAATGGAGGTGGCATCCTGTAAAGGAACGACCCTCCGGGCCCTGGCTACAGCAGCACTCCCAACCCCCTCAACAAGATACACAACAAGCCCAGTGGTAGCGGCCACGCTAAGAACATGGACCCAGCTCAGACAACACTGCGGGATAACTAAAATGTCCCCCATGGCCTCCATCTGCGGCAATCACAGATTCCTCCCACCCATGCTAGATACCACCTTCAAAAGATGGAGGCGGGACGGGGTTACATTGACGGTCGGGGACTTCTACGTAGGGCACAGACAGGCGACACTAGACGAACTGACGAGGAAGTGGAGGCAGCAAAAGGACAGGAAATGAGACACCTCCAAATAAAACACTTCCTCCGCAAAGAGACAGTGGGGTACCCTGGGGCCCCAGAAAGCACACTACTAGAGGACCTGATCGGCGCAAGCAACGAGAAGGGGGGGCTATGTGGGAAAATATACGGACAGCTACTGGACAGAGCCTGGACTCCACTGGACGAGATCAGACAAAAATGGGAGGACAAACTGGGGATAGAGGTAGGATGGGGACTCTGGAGCGAAGCACTGAGCAGGGTGAACGCCACCTCCTCCTGTGCAAGGCTAAGCCTAATGCAGCTCAAAGTGGTGCACAGAGCGCACCTGACCAGAACCCGAATGAGCAGGTTCTTCCCGGAGGTGGAGGACAAATGTGAGCGTGCCAGAGGGGCCCGGCCAACCACACCCACATGTTTTGGGCTTGCCCCAAGCTTGCTGGGTTCTGGACAGCCTTCTCCGAGGCAATGTCCAAGGTTGTGGGGGTGAGGGTGAAGCCATGCCCAATAGTGGCAATCTTTGGGGTATCGGAGCAGCCAGAGCTGCACATGGGGAAGGGGGCCAACGCCCTTGTTTTCGTTTCCCTAATCGCACGCCGGAGAATCCTGCTCGGCTGGCGATCAGCAGCACCACCCACAGCTGCAGACTGGCTCGCTGACCTCACGGAATTTCTCCACCTGGAGAAGATTAAGTACGTCACCCGAGGGTCAGAGGAAGGCTTCCTGGGTACTTAGGGGCAGTTTGTCGGTCTGTTCCATAACAGAAGGAAGGCGGAAGGAAGGCAGGGAAACCACAAGAGATGATTCCACTATGTCTGGAAAATAATAGAAAAGCACAGCCGAAGCCAGGGAGTGGGGGCGGGGGGGGGGGGGGGGCGGGTGGGGAGGGAGGGGGAGGAACCTGTTGTGTTGGGTGCTCTGCTACACAGACGAACCAACACGGTTGCGGATGGTACAACTCAATTTTATTACTAACATATATTTACAGTGGTAAACTGGTTATTGTGGTTTGATCATAACCCTTGAATCTGTGGACCTATTCCTAACACTATCTTGGAGTGGCACTCAGCACATGGTGGATGTCTGAGTGGCTTGCTATGAGCTCTGTGCACTGAGCTGTCTCCTGCTGGAATGCGCTGGAAGTGTCGTGTTCCCCGTTTTATAGTGTGTATGCTTTTGCCTGTGATTGGCTGTGGTGTTGTGTGTGTATTGATTGGTCCGTTGATCTGTCCATCAGTGTGTATGTGTGTTCGCACCATGATGTTTACCTGAATATCATGCCATCCTCCCTTTTTTACAAGAACATGTGCCTATGTGGTTATAAATAGAGATGTGTACTGAGTGCAGCTGAATGTGTGTGTGTGCAATATCTACAGCATGTACATGAGGCTAAACTATATACAAGGAGCGATGTCAGGTGCGACATATCAACGAGGTTGTACCATAAACAAAAGACGGGGAAATGTTGAACGTCAAAACGAACTCCTGTAACGACAAGGAATAATAGAAACATATTAACACAGTGGTATTATGCATCAGTGAGTTCAATGTTCAAACAGGCTCGTAAGTCCAGTCTAGTAGGTGGGCGACGAATTCGGGTTGACCGCCTCAAGGGTGGGTCAGGATCCACCGGCTGAGGAATGGGCCTGCCCACGGGCGACGATGGAATGGGCATGGTGGCAGGAAGCTCCACAAAGTCGACATCAGGAACAACAGGAGGGCGTGGTACCGGTGTAAGTTCCCGTAGCGAGCGTGGAAGCAGGCGAAGAGCCCGACGATTGCGCCTGCGAATGGAGCCATCAGGCATGCGAACCAGGAACGAGCGGGGAGCCACGCGTCGGAGAACTTCGGCAGGTGCTGACCAGCCACCTTCAGGTAGGTGGATGCGGACGTCGTCTCCAGGCGCCATGGCGGGAAGATCAGTTGCCCGTGTGTCGTATGCCATCTTCTGGTGAACGCGCTGCTGTTGCATCCTGTGCAGTACCGGAGCATGGTTGGTTGTGGGGACCAGAATGGATGGCAGAGTGGTCCTGAGGACGCGACCCATCAACAGCTGGGCTGGTGAGAGGCCAGTGGCTAGTGGGGCCGAGCGATAGGCTAGCAGGGCTAGGCAGAAATCCGATCCGGCAGCAGCAGCCTTGCAGAGGAACCACTTGACGATGTGAATGCCCGTCTCCTCCTTTCCATTGGACTGGGGATGCAGAGGGCTGGACATCACGTGTGTGAAGCCATCCGAAGCAGCAAAGGATGACCATTCCTGGCTGGCAAAACAGGGCCCATTGTCCGACATGACAGTAATTGGAATGCCATGGCGAGCGAAGGTGTCTTTGCAGGCCCTTATGACGGCGGACGATGTCAAATCGTGCAGGCGTATGACCTTTGGATAGTTTGAAAAGTAATTAATGACGATTACATAGTCACTGCCGAGCGCGTGAAAAAGGTCCACACCCACCTCCGCCCAGGGGGACGTCACCAGCTCATGGGGCTGAAGCGTCTCAGGAGGTTGCGCCGGCTGAAACCTTTGACCGGTGGGGCAGTTGAGCACCATATTGGCAATATCGTCACTGATGCCCGGCCAGTATACAGCTTCCCGGGCCCTCCGTCTGCACTTCTCGACCCCCAGATGGCCTTTGTGTAGTTGGTCGAGGACCAGCTTGTGCATGCTGTGCGGAATCACAATCCAGTCCAGCTTTAGGAGGACACCATCAATGATGGCCAAGTCGTCCCGGACATTGTAGAACTGCGGGCACTGTCCTTTGAGCCACCCTCCTGTCATGTGGCGCATCACATGTTGTAGAAAGGGGTCAGCCGCAGTCTCCTGGCGAATACGGGCCAGACTGGAGTTGTCGGCTGGCAGATTTGCCGATGTGAAGGCCACCTGCGCTTCGACCTGACAGACGAACCCCTCCGAGTCGGGCGGTGTGCTCACTGCTCTAGATAGGGCATCCACAATGATAAGCTCCTTTCCCGGGGTCTAGACCAGTTGGAAGTCGTACCTCCTGAGTTTGAGTAGGATGCGCTGGAGGCGAGGTGTCATTTCGTTCAGGTCCTTATGTATGATGCTGACCAGGGGGCGATGGTCAGTCTCAACGGTAAACTGGGGGAGACCATACACGTAGTCATGGAACTTGTCTATTCCGGTTAGCAACCCCAGGCACTCCTTTTCGATCTGCGCGCAGCGGTGTTCGTCATGGCCCGCGAGGCATATGCGACCGGGGCCCATGACGCAGTGTCATCCCGCTGTAGGAGTACCGCCCCAATGCTGGACTGGCTGGCATCAGTCGAAATTTTAGTGTCACGAGATGTGTCGAAAAACGCCAATACCGGGGCTGTGGTGAGCGGCCTTCTGGTGTGCGGGCAGCCACTGGAACTCCGTGGACTTCTTGACTAGGTGGCGAAGAGCCATCATGTGGGATGCAAGGTTGGGAATGAACTTCCCCAGGAAGTTGACCATGCCTAGGAAGCGTAGCACTGCTTTCTTGTCTGCCGGCTGCGGCATGGCTGTGATGGCGCTCACCTTGTCTGCATCTGGACGGACCCCTGACCGAGATATGTGTTCCCCCAGAAACTTCAGCTCTGTTTGGCCGAAAGAACACTTGGCTCGGTTGAGGCGCAGGCCGTTTTCCCGTATCCACGCAAAGACGCGCTGGAGACGATTGATGTGCTCCTGTGGTGTGGTGGACCAGATGATGACGTCGTCAACGTAGACGCGCAACCCTTCGATGCCCTACAAAATCTCTGTTCCATGATCCTGTGAAATACCTCGGATGCCGAGATGATGCCAAACGGCATTCTGTTATAGCAGAACCTGCCGAAAGGAGTGTTGAAGGTGCACAGCTTTCTGCTGGACTGGTCCAGTTGGATCTGCCAAAAACCCTTCGAGGCATCCAGTTTTTAAAGATTTTAGCCCAGGCCATTTTGCTCGTGATCTCTTCACGTTTGGGTATGGGGTAGTGTTCCCTCATTATTTTGTTGTTGAGGTCTTTTGGATCAATGCAGATCCGGAGCTCGCCAGAGGGCTTCTTAACACACACCATGGAGCTGACCCATGGCGTGGGCTCCGTGACCCGGGATAACACCCCTTGGTCCTGGAGATCCTGCAGCTGCTGCTTGAGGCGGTCTTTGAGTGGCGCTGGGACCCTGCGAGGTGCATGAATGACCGGGGTGGTGTCCGGTTTGAGTTGTATTCTGTAGGTATAGGGCAGTGTGCCCATGCCCTCGAATGCCTCCTGGTTGTGGGCGAGGAGCGATTGAAGCTGTGCCCTAAATTCTGCATCCGGGAACTTTGATGTGCCTTCCGGAGACAGAGCGTGGACCCGCTGCACGAGGTAGAGAACCTTGCATGCCTGTGCGCCTAGCAGGGAGTCCTTTGATGATCCGACTATTTTGAATGACAGTGTGGCCGTGTATGTGTTGTGTGTCACCTGGAGCTGGCAGGATCCCATTGTAGTCGACCGTCTTGCAACAGGATGGTCTGACCTTCATGGCGTAGAAGGCTGACCATGCTATGAGGTTGGCGGAGGCGCCAGTGTCCAGATGGAATGTTATCGGTGATCGGTTGACCGTTAGGGTGGCACACCATTCATCACCCGGATTGACACTGTTCACTTGCAACGGCTGTTGGGTCCTGCCTGGAGACATCCGGTTCATATCAATGACCGCAACACGGAAGGCGTCCTGGTCGTCTGTGTCACTGGTCTGGATATCGTCTGGGCACAACTCGTAGTAAGGAGGCTGAATGGTCCGCACGTCCCTGCAAGGTTGTCAAAATTGGGGAGCATTGGCAGGTTGAGCTGCTCGACAACAGGCAGCGTAGTGGCCCATCTTGCCACAGCAGAGGCATTGTCGTTTTTTTGCCGGACATTGCCGCTTTAAATGTGCAGTTCCGCAGTTGCCGCACGCCGTGACGTCATGGCGTTCATTGCGCCACCGCGCATGCGCAGTTCGGTCTTGCGTCGAGCGCTCCTGCGCATCACGTCCCTCTGCGTTAACGTCTTTTTTGGCGCGCACAAACGCAGGAGGCCGCGTAAAGCGCGCGAAATGGCCGCCCTCCTACGGGCCGCGAGCCGGGAGGAACTCGATCGCCTGGACCCGTTCGGCCTCGTAGGACGTCTGCCTTGCTGATCCGGCCGCGTAGGACCCCTGCCGCGCCGATTCGGCCGCTTGAAATTGGGAGTAGCGGCTGGTCGCGTTTTCATGAAGGACACAGGCTTCGATTGCGGAGGCTAGGGTGAGGCCTTTAATTTTGAGGAGCTGCTGGCATAGGGTGCCCGAGGTGACCCCAAAAACAATCTGGTCCCGAATCATTGAATCGGAGGTGGTGTCGAACCACAGGACTGCGCGAGGATACAGAGGTGTGTTAGGAAGGATTGAAAGGGCTCATCCTTACCCTGCAGGCGCTGCTGGAAGAGATACCACACGAAACTCTCGTTTACCTCAACGCTGAAGTGTTGGTCGAGTTTGAGAAGGACCGTCTTGCACTTGGTCTTGTCCTCACCTTCCCCGAACACCAGGGAGTTGTAGACATGGATGGCGTGTTGCCCTGCCGTGGAGAGGAGGAGGTCGATTTTCCTGGTGTCCGAAGCGCTCTCCCTTTCGTTGGCTTCCAGGAAGAGCTGGAAGCGCTCTTTGAACCGCTTCCAATTGACGCCGAGGTTGCCAGCAATTTGTAACGGCTGCGGCGTGCTGACGGTGTCCATGGCGCAGGATGGCAGATTCCTGAGGATTCATAGGTAGGTCTCACAGTTACCGGGTTCCAATCCTGGTACTATGTTGTGTTGGGTGCTCTGCTACACAGATGAACCAACACAGTGGCGGATGGTACAACTCAGTTTTATTACTAACATATATTTACAATGGTAAACTGGTTATTGCGGTTCGACCATAACCCTTGAATCTGTGGACCTATTCCTAACACTATCTTGGAGTGGCACTCAGCATATGGTGGATGTCTGAGTGGCTTGCTGTGAGCTCTGTGCCCTGAGCTGTCTCCTGCTGGAATGCGCGGGAAGTGTTGTGTTCCCCGTTTTATAGTGTGTATGCTCTTGCCTGTGATTGGCTGTGATGTTGTGTGTGTACTGATTGGTCCGTTGATCTGTCCATCAGTATGTATGTGTGTTTGCACCATGATGTTTACCTGAATATCATGACAGAACCATAGACCAATCCAGAGGGCAATGAAAGGCACGTAGGGTCAGTTAAACGAAGGACAAACTAAACCTCTGCATAATAAAGGAAATTAGCGCGGGCGAGAAAAATGTGATGTGTATATATACAACTGTTTATATATATGAGAAATGCCACTAAAAAGATTTAATAAAAAAAATAAAAAATAAGCACATCTGTTAAATTTTAACATTTTTCATGGCATACAAACCCACAGAAAAGACACAGCAATAAGTTAAAGCTGTAATGTTGTCTGTTGAATATCTTGAAAAGCTGATACCAAGTTACAGAATATATATATTATGTAAATAATTATCTTTATTGTCACAAGTAGGCTTACATTAACACTGCAATGAAGTTACTGTGCAAAGCCCCTTGTCGCCACATTCCGGTGCCTGTTCGGATACACTGAGAGAGAATTCAGAATGCACAAATTACCTAACAGCATGTCTTTCGGGACTTATGGGAGGAAACCGGAGCACCCGGAGGAACTCCACGCAGACACAGGAAGAATGTGCAGACTCTGCACAGACAGTGACCAAAGCCGGGAATCAAATCTGGGACCCTGGCGCTGTGAAGCAACAGTGCTAACCACTGTGATACCGTGCTGCCCTATATATACGTATATATATTTTAAAAACTATATATATATAAATATACATATATATATTAGGTTGTGCTTACATCATCAGTTAGGTGACCGCACCTTAGATGAAGAATCATATCAGCTTGGTTTTGTTGGTAGAATTCTCAGATATGAAAGTATGAACATAGGATCCAGAGTAGGTCATTCAGCCTGTCAAACCTACTCCACCATTTCACAAATTTCTGAGTTAAAAAAAAATCTCTATGTCTCAGTCCAAAGTGGCTTCTCCCTTATTTTGAAATAGTGTCCCCTAGTTCTCGACTCCCCAACCAGAGGCAACATCTTGTCTGCATCTACCCTGTCTGTGCCTTGATATATTTTGTAGGTTTTAATGACATCACCTCTCATTATTCAAAACTCTGGAGAATACAGATCCAGTTTCCCCAATCTCTCTTCATAGGACAGTCCCACTATCCAGGGAACAATTCTGGTGAATCCTCATTGCATTCCCTGTATGACAACAATATCCTTCCTAAGGTAAAGAGACTAAATCTGCACAGAGGCCTATAGTTGTAGTCCTACCAAGGTTCCATACAATTGTAGCAAGACCTCATTACTCTTCTACTCAAATCCTCTTGTGATAAAGACTAACATGCCATTAACCTTCCTAATTGCCTGCTGCACTTGTACTGACTTATTGACAAGGACACCCAGGTCCCTATATACATCAACACTCTCTAATCTCTTATCATTTAAAAAATATTCTTCATATCTGTTCCTCCTACCAAAGTGGATAACCTCACCTTTTTCCACATTATATTCCATCTGCCATGTTAATTGTCCACTCACTTAATCTGTCCAAATCCTCTTGCAGCTGGTTTGCATCTTTCTTTTGTGTCATCGACGAACTTGGAAATATTACATTTGGTCCCCGCATCCAAATCATTGATACAGATTGTGAACAGCTGGGCCTTGGTACTTATCCTTGTACCTCACGAGTAGAAGCCTACCAATGCGAGAATGGCCTGTTTATTCCAACCTTTATTTGCCTGTTAACCAATTCTTAATCCAAGCCAGTATATGTCCTCATATCTTATGCACTTTAACTTTGCTAACCAACCTCCTGTGTGGACTTTATCAAAAGTCTTCTGAAAATCCGAATAGACTACTTCCACCAACTCCCCTTTATTAATCTTCAAAAAACTCCAACAAGTTCATCCACGCTGACTACGCTCAATCAGATTGTTGTTATCCAAATGTCCATTTATCACATCCTTTACAATAGATTCTAGCATTTTCCCCACTACTGATAGGCTAATAGGTCTGTCGTCCCCCATTTTCTCTCTCCCTCTCTTCTTAATTAGTGGAATGACATTTGCTACCTTCCAATGTGCAGGAACCATATTACAGGAAATACAGAACTTCGGAAGGTGATAATGAATGCATCCACTATCTCTATAGCTACCTCTTTCAACACTCTGCGATGTAGAACATCAGGTGCTAGGGATTTATCATCATTCGGTACCATTAATTTCTTCAATACAATCTTCTAACTAATTTCCTACAATTCCTCACTCCCCCTTCCCCTGGATCTCTAACTCTGAGAGATTTCTTGTGTCTTCCTTCGTGAAAACAGACACAAAGCAATTATTCTCCTTCTCTGCAATTTCTCGATTCCCCATGAATATTGTCCTGACTGCTGTAGTGGACCCACATTGGTCATAGCCAACCTTTTCCTTTTTACTGACCTATAGAAACTTTCTCGGTCCGTTTTTATGTTTTTTGCTAGTTTACAATCATATTCTATTCTTCCTTTCTTTATCGGTTTCTGGGCCTTCCTTTACTGCATTCTAAAACCCTCCCAATCCTCAGATTTGCTGCCATTTCTGGCAAATTTTTAGGCCTTTTCTTTTAATCTTAAACAATCCGTAACTTCCTTTGTTAGCCATGGTTGACTCATTTTGCTTTTGGGTTGTATAGCTGCTGTAAAATGTGTACTAATTATTTAAAGTGTATCCATTGCCTATGTACCATCACACCTGCTAACGTATTTTCCCGATGCACCTCAGCCAATTTGTTCCTCATACCTTCATAATTTCCTTTGTTCAAATTTAACTTCTGATTGAACTGCCTCACTTTCAAACATAATGGGCGGGATTTACCGGCTGTTCACGCCAGTGGGAAATTCCGGTCCCACTCTGGTGCATGATTTCCCGGTGACGAGGGGTGCCATCAATGGGAAATCCCGTTGACGACGACGGCACTGGCAGATCCTGCTGGCGGGCCACCTCCGCCGCCAAAAAACATGCGGCAGGCTCCTGAAATAATCCTGCCCCATGTAAAATTCTATCATATTATGGCCACTCATCCCTTCAAAGTTTGTTTTACAGCAAGATTATTAATTAGCCCTTTTTCATTTCATAATACTACATCTGGGCGGCATGGTGGTAAGCACTGCTGTCTCAGAGCTCCAGGGTCCCGGGTTCAATTTTGGCCTCGAGTGATTGTCTGTGTGGTGTTTGCACTTTCTTCCCGTATCTGTGTGGGTTTCCTCCAGCTGCTCCAGTTTCCTCCCACAGACCAAAGATGTGCAAGTTAGGTAGATTGGCCATGCTAAATTGCCCCTTACTGTCCAAAAGGTTAGGTGAGGTTACTTGGTTACGGGGATAGGGTGGAGACATGGGCTTAAGTAGGGTGCTCTTTCCATGGGCCGGTGCAAACCCGATGGGCCAAATGGCCTCCTTTGGCTGTAAATTCTATGATTATATGATGATTCTATGATCTAGAATAGCCTGTTCTCCAGTTCGTTCCTCAACATAATATTCTAGAAAACTGTTCCTAACACACTCCAGGAACCCGTCCTCCACAGCATTACTGCTCATTAGGTTTCCCTAATCTACATGCAGATTGAAGTCATCCATGATTACTGTTATCACCTTTGCTAAATGCTTCTCTAATCTCCTGCTTAATGCCATGTGCCCATTACCACTACCACACTCTGACAAAGAGTCACACAGACTCAAAATGTTAGCCCCGTCCTCTCTCCACAGACCTGCTGAGATTTTGCAGCATTTTCTGCTTTTGTTTCAAATTCCAGCACTGCAGTGATTTACTCTACCGTTGCGGTTTAACAACTCCCGCCAATGTTTCCTCCCCTTGTTTTTTCTTAACTCCACCAAACAGATTCCAAACAAATGAGTTTCATGTTGCATTGCAGGACCTGGGCATGTAATGTAAGCTGATATGACACTGTAGGGCTTCGAGTACATGTTGCATGAAATGATAAATCAAGGCCTGCCCAGGTAAGTGTAAAAGAACATGGGGCAGATTTTGACAATGTTTTACACCACTGCGCAGTCAACATCTACTCTTTGTGGGCTATTTGAACATAAGAACATAAGAACATAAGAACTAGGAGCAGGAGTAGGCCATCTGGCCCCTCAAGCCTGCTCCGCCATTCAATGAGATCATGGCTGATCTTTTGTGGACTCAGCTCCACTTTTCGGCCCGAACACCATAACCCTTAATCCCTTTATTCTTCAAAAAACGATCTATCTTTATCTTAAAAACATTTAATGAAGGAGCCTCTACTGCTTCACTGGGCAAGGAATTCCATAGATTCACAACCCTTTGGGTGAAGAAGTTCCTCCTAAACTCAGTCCTAAATCTACTTCCCCTTATTTTGAGGCTATGCCCCCTAGTTCTGCTTTCACCCGCCAGTGGAAACAACATGCCCGCATCTATCCTATCTATTCCCTTCATAATCTTATATGTTTCTATAAGATCCCCCCTCATCCTTCTAAATTCCAACGAGTACAGTCCCAGTCTACTCAAACTCTCCTCGTAATCCAACCCCTTCAGCTCTGGGATTAACCTAGTGAATCTCCTCTGCACACCCTCCAGTGCCAGTACGTCCTTTCTCAAGTAAGGAGACCAAAACTGAACACAATACTCCAGGTGTGGCCTCACTAACACCTTATACAATTGCGGCATAACCTCCCTAGTCTTAAACTCCATCCCTCTAGCAATGAAGGACAAAATTCCATTTGCCTTCTTAATCACCTGTTGCACCTGAAAACCAACTTTCTGCGACTCATGCACTAGCACACCCAGATCTCTCTGCACAGCAGCATGTTTTAATTTTTTATCATTTAAATAATAATCCCTTTTGCCGTTATTCTTACCAAAATGGATAACCTCACATTTGTCAACATTGTATTCCATCTGCCAGACCCTAGCCCATTCACTTAGCCTGTCCAAATCCCTCTGCAGACTTCCAGTATCCTCTGCACTTTTTGCTGAAAGAGAATATGACATTCTGATATTCCTACAACAAATACCATCAAAAACATAGAACATCGAACATAGAGTGCAGAAGGAGGCCATTCGGCCCATCGAGTCTGCACCAACCCACTTAAGCCCTCACTTCCACCCTACCCCCGTAACCCAATAACCCCTCCTAACCCTTTTGGTCACTAAGGGCAATTTATCATGGCCAATCCACCTAACCTGCACGTCTTTGGACTGTGGGTGGAAGCCGGAGCACCCAGAGGAAACCCACGCAGACATGGAGAGAACGTGCAGACTCTGCTCAGACAATGACCCAGCGGGGAACAGATCAACTAGTCGTTCATTTAATTTGTTACTTGTGGGATCCTACTATGTACAGATTGGCTGTCGCCCTGTCTACATAACAATAGTTGCTAGCTACCTTAAAAAAACAATTGATTGGCTATTGTAATATCCCCTACGAGACTTATGGGTGGGAATGATTATCTTCCCCCATGTCCTTGTGGAGTACAGGCTCACCCGCTGACGGACGGGGGAACTGCATTTCACATTGTATAAAAGGTTAGCCAGTAAGGTACCGACCAGCGAGAGACCCGGTTGGGATCTATCAGGAAGTGTATATACCGTAATGGTAAATATATCAATGTTCTTTATTATACTCGGTGTGGACATAAAGCTATGTAGCACTTTGGGACAGCAGCAGATCTTTATTTCCTCCTAAATCAAAAATAATGCATACCAAATGTTAGCAATTCGACTGAACTTATCACAGTGAGGAACCAGTAAGAATATGAGCCCAGCCCAGAGCAGAGTAATCCTGTTTGCTTCATGAATATGGCCTGCCAGAAAATTCCCTAAACAGTGTTGTAGTTACAAAATGCTAACCAAACCAGTAAATCAGATGATGAAAACAAGAAAGCCTGTTCGGATGCCTAACCTATTTTACTGTACGATGTTGCAAATAGAATGTGTTCCATTAGCCCTTGTGCATTCCCTAGTTTGCTGATCTTGTTTTTTGAACATTTTTGTTCGTTTTCCAGATCCCCATTTTTTAACTACAAGTGGAACAAATAACAGAAACCTTGGTGCAAAGTGGGTACAGACAGAACAAGAGTTATTGCCAGCATATATACAAGAAAAATAGTACAGAATAGATTTGGAACAGGACATTTGAGGGATCAGACACCTCCTTAAATACCCGATCAATTTAACAGCAAGTTATCAGAGTGGGGAAAAGAGGGCGAGGTCATATTCATACACATTACAGGTTGCACACCCCAAAGTATTGCAATTCTAACTAACAACATGAGATGAATTAAATTGGATTGAAATGAGATGAATTCATTCATGGAAAGCCCAACAGGAGAAAATCAGCCAAAGTGGAGCCTACGAATTTAAGATGGGGGGTCACATACTTTACGCAATACATCGGACTTAGAGTGTCAGAAATTCCATACAGATGCATTCCATAATCAGCGTATGTCAGTTCTGGATAGAAACATATTTGTTACTAATCCAGGGCATAGGATATTTTTGCAAGTGACAAGGGTCAGAAGATTATATAGGGCGCAATTCAGTGGCCTCGCTGCACTTGAGCGAGTGCACAATGAGGCCGGTGAATAGCGGGAGAGGCTAAACACAAGAACTGCGCCGGGCCCCAACCCATTTGCGATGCAACAGGCCCACTCCCGTAGGCAAAATCAGGATCCCGCCATAGTAAGGCAAGAAACCAATAATCATCACTTAAGTCCTATTTCCATACAATTAACGGGAGCCCAACAGCCTCCCGTGATCCAGCGGCCTCCCCAGTAAGTGGTCACGCTGGCGCCGATCAGTACTCCTTTTGAAAAACGTGAACCTGGTGGAAGGGCTTCTGCAGGGACCCTAGGAGATGAGTAACCATCTTCACTCACAGACAACGAGCCCAGGGGCACAGGGCTTGCTGCCCCTGTGCTCGGCGGGTGTGAAGGGGGCAACCGGCGAGGTCTACGCTCAGCTGGGGTGGTATGACATGGGGGGTGGGGTTCGGAGCTGGGGGGGGTGGGAGGGGGTGTTCTGCTGGGGGGGGGGGGGAGAACCGCGTGCAGGGCCTCCAAGCCAACCCTTGGATCGTGTGTACTTTTTCCGGGGCAACCCTAGTCCACTAGTCCATGCCTGTCTGCCCCACCGACCACCCATAACTCCCATTGACCACAGAGGCCTCTGGCCATGAGGTTGAAGACCATAACTAATAGGGAATTGGCAATCATGGTTAAGTGAGCACTTCACAGATCCCAAGTGGATCCCCGTGGGTGGGTGGGCAATGTAGCATGTGGAACTCATTGCCTAGCATCCCAATCACACATTGATGCATGGACACTGTGCTTGAACAATGCAGGAGGCAGCACTACTGACACAGTAGCCAACCTCTGAACAACCAGGGGTTTGGCCCCTGCCCCAGGCACATATCCGTGCCGGGATATGGTGACGTTCTGTTCGGGTGTCTGGGGTGCAGGGTGTGTGGTCCGGTGAGCAGGGCCCCTACCCTGTTGCGGCCGGGTGTGCATGGCAGGGCCTGTCAGGTGGGGGGGGGGGGGGAGGTGTGGGGCGAGGTGCCATGGCCCCATGTCTGGGGGGCTGGGGTATGGGATTGTGGTCGGCCCCCGCATCGCGGAACAAAGAGCCACAGGTATATTGTTTCTGGCGAGAGTTTGTAAATTTGACTTGGACAAGTGTACACCACTGCTCCACTCTCCTGATGGTGCTGCCCCACTCTCCCCACCCTCACTCCGCCCCACCCCCCAAAGTGCCCTCCCCCCCCCCACTCACCCCATGCACAATCAACCTATCTGGAAACTTCTGCAACGTGTTCTTGTTTTGTGCAAAATGTTTGATTTGATTTGATTTGATTTATTGTCACATGTACCGAAGTACAGTGAAAAGTATTTTTCAGTGGTCGAGGGAACGTATACAGTACGTACATAGTAGACAAAAAGAATAATCAATAGAGAACATTGACAAATGGTGCATCGACAATCAGTGATTGGTTACAGTGCGGAACAAGGGGCCAAACAAAGCAAATACATGAGCAAGAGCAGCATAGGGCGCCGTGAATAGTGTTTGTGATGATTGATTACTGCACCTTTAATGTAATGATCCCTTTAAGACCGGGTTTGTAACCTTGGGGGACTCCGCCTCCGGCTCCACCCCCAGGGAGCCATATATGAGGTAATGTCCAGTGGGCAGTGTGCAGTGAGCACAGTTCTTGGTAGCTGTCTGGTTTTCTCCTACTTAAAGCCTTTGTATTACCAATCATCTCTCTTGAGTTGCAATTGAGGGTATCTCAATTTAATTGGCAGATTACTTCAAGATGGACAGCGGTCTAAAGCCGGAGAAACTCAATTTGGACGCTCGGTCGCCGGAGGCCGCTGCAATTTTAAAATACTGACTTTGGTGTTTTGAGGCATACCTGAACTCCTCAGACACTCCAGTCGATGGAACTCACAAGCTGAGCTTACTACATGTCCGGGTGGCCCACAGACTCTCCTCCGCGATCGAAAAGGCCACCATGTACGAGGCGGCGGTCGAAATCCTGCGGAAGCGCTTCGTTAAGCCAATAAATGAGGTACACGCCCGGCATTTGCTCTCGACCTGCCGGCAGCGCTCCGGGGAAACGCTAGACGAGTACGTGGAAAGACTCACCGCGCTCGCTAGGAACTTCGACCACAAGGAGGTGACGGCAGAAGTCCATATGAACTTGCACATCCGAGATGCTTTCGTGTACGGTATACGATCCACATACATCAGGCAGCGACTCCTCGAAGATGGAGCAAAAGACCTCCAAGGCACGGTAACGCTCGCCTCCTCTCTGGAAGTGGCCCATCATAATTTCCGCACATACTCCACGGACCTTGCTAGCCCCTCTCGATTCCCTCCAGACTCGGCCACGCTACAGGCCTGTGCCGCACGGCGACCCGCTCACACCGGGGACACACGTCAGCGTTGCCCAGCTCGCTCCGCTATCTGCAACGACTGCGGAAAGAAGGGGCATTTCGCAAAGGTCTGCCTAGCTGGGCCCAAGGTCCAGAAACAAAAGTCTCATCGGGCCCAAAGATCGAGCTCCCAGGCCCACAGGCCCCGCAACGTGGCTGCGCGCCGGCCGGGCACGCCCCCTTCTGACATGTCATCGGCCTTGTGCGAGTCATGGGGACGGCCATCTTTGCGGCTTCCATCTTCAAAATCCGACACGTGCAACCGACGGCGGTGGCCATTTTGTGACTCCGGGCAGCCATTTTGTGAGTCCGACTCAACTGAGGACTCTGACTACCCGCAACTGGAAGCGATCACTCTCGATCAATCACGGCCAAAGCACCTACGGAACTCCATGATGCAAGTCCAAATCAATGGGTGCGACACCCCCTGTCTTTTTGACTCCGGGAGCACGGAGAGCTTTATTCACTCGGAAACGATTAGGCGCTGCTCCTTGCGCACCTATCCCGCCTCCCAAACTATCGCCCTCACGTCCGGGTCCCACTCAGTCCAAATCACGGGGTATTGTGTCGCGAACCTCACGATCCAGGGCGCCGAATACGCTCGTTTCAAACTTTATAACCTCCTCACCTCTGCCCTGCTACTCGGTCTGGACTTTCAGTGTAGCCACCGAAGCTTGACCTGAAGTTCGGCGGACCCCTGCCCCCACTCACGGTATGCAGCCTGGCAACACTCAAAGTTACACCACCCCCCTCTTCGCGAACCTCACCCCCGACTGTAAGCCCGTCGCCACCAGGAGTCGGCGGTACAGTGCCCAAGATATGACTTTTATCAAGTTAGAGGTTCAGCGGCTACTGAAAGAAGGGGTCATAGAGGCGAGCAACAGCCCCTGGAGAGCACAAGTATTGGTAGTCCGGCCTGGGGAAAAGAAACGAATGGTGGTGCACTATAGTCAGACCATAAACCGTTTTACACAACTCAATGCGTACCCCCTTCCCTGCATAGCAGAAATGGTTAACCAGTTCGCCCAGTACCGGGTATTCTCCACGGTTGACCTTAAATCCACCTATCATCAGCTACCTGTCCGCCCAGAGGACCGCCCATACATGGCCTTCGAAGCAGCCGGTCAGCTTTTTCACTCCCTCAGGGTCCCTTTTGGCGTCACAAATGGAATCTCTGTTTTTCAAAGGGCGATGGGCCAAATGGTGGACCAGTACAGCTTCCGGGCTACATACCCGTACTTGGACAATGTCGCCATCTGCGGCCATGACCAGCAGGACCACGACGCAAACCTGTAAAAGTTCCTCCAGATCGCCCGGGCTCTCAATCTGACCTACAACAAAGAGAAATGCGTTTTCCACACAACCCGACTAGCCATCCTCGGCTACGTCGTGGAAAACGGGGTCCTAGGCCAAGACCCCGGCCGCATGCACCCCCGAAAGGAACTTCCCCTTCCCCGTAGCCTCGAGGCCCTCAAACGGTGCTTGGAGCTCTTTTCCTATTATGCCCAGTGGGTCCCCAGATATGGGGACAAAGCCCGACCACTCATTAAGACCACGGTTTTTCCCCTGACGGCTGACGCCCGGTCGGCCTTCAGTCGTATCAAGGCCGATATCATCAAGGCCGCCATGCGCGCGGTGGACGAAACCATCCCCTTCCAGGTAGAAAGCGATGCATCCGACGTCGCCCTGGCGGCTACCCTCAACCAGGCGGGCAAACCGGTACCGTTCTTCTCCCGAACCCTCACCGCCTTGGAAATTCGACACTCTGCAGTCGAGAAGGAGGCACAAGCCATTGTGGAGGCCGTGCGGCACTGGAGGCACTACCTAGCCGGTAGGAGGTTCGCCCTCGTCACCGACCAACGGTCGGTAGCCTTCATGTTTGATAACGTTCAACGGGGCAAAATAAAAAATGATAAAATTTTGAGATGGACGATTGAACTCTCCACCATTGCGTACGATATTACATATCGTCCGGGGAAGCTCAATGAGTCCCCAGATGCACTGTCCCGTGACCCGGCTTGCTCATTTCATCAAGTCCCGAAATCTGCCTTACTCCACCGAGGAGGTCAAGGCCATGACCAAGGCTTACCAGATCTGTGCGGAGTGCAAACCGCATTTCTACCGACCAGACAAGGCCCGCCTAGTGAAAGCCTCTGGGCCCTTTGAGCGACTAAGCGTGGACTTCAAAGGGCCCTTCCCGTCCACCAACCGCAACATCTATTTCCTCACTGTCATTGACAAATTCTCCCGCTTCCCATTCGCTGTCCCCTGCCCCGATATGACCTCGGCCTCCGTAATCAAGGCACTGCACAGCATCTTCACCCTGTTCGGTTTCACCGCCTCTATCCACAGCGACCGGGGTGCATCATTCATGAGCGATGAGCTGCGTCAGTATCTGCTCAACAAGCGCATCGCCTCGAGCAGAATGACCAGATATAACCCGCGGGGAAACGGGCAGGTGGAGAGGGAGAACACGCCAGTTTGGAAGGCTGTCCTTCTAGCCCTACGGTCAAGAAGTCTCCCAATCACCCGCTGGCAGGAGGTCCTACCCGATGCACTACATTCCATTAGGTTGCTCCTCTGCACGGCCACGAACAAGACCCCTCTGTAGTGCAACAATTACTCACTCAAGTCGAGAAGAGATCAAATCAATCGAGGCTTTATTAAGCAAGACATGTTCCCCAGCAGCTCAGTTACAGAAAGCGGCTGTTGGGAGAACTCGTGCTCTTATACTCCGCCTTCTGGGCTGAGCCAGCAGGCGGCAGATCCAACCAGGACCCGGGACCTGTCAGCCAATAGCCTCTCGGCTTCACAGGTACCGTACTACCCCTAATACATACCACCACATTCACCCCTTGTTAAAAAAGAACCCGGTGGGGTGGTGGTTCGCATGGTGGTAGGTGTTTACAAGGCTGGTCCTGGAACTGATTTTGCACAGTGGCTATACATTTAGTCCAACAGTTAACTATGTTCAGGTTGTCAGAATTATTTACAAGTTCGTTTTCCTTTTCTTGTTGTGTCATGCGGATTCCACGAGTCGAGCGGGTGCCCTGGTCGTTCTTGTCGATCACCTTAGCCCGGTGGTGGTGCAGGTGCTGGCTCGGGCACTGTCGTCTCTGGGAGCGGTGCGCTGTTCGTCCCTGTTTCTTTACTCCTGGGCGGGCACGGGAGGAGGACCGATCCACCTGGGAAGGGAGCGGTCGTGGGGTGCGCCGGTGGCAGAGTTGCTCGGTATTGGGGGTGTAAGTGTGTTTCCGGCGGGCGCCAGGTCCAGTAGGGAGACCGTGTCTTGTCGGCCACGTAGGCGTACTGGGGGTTTGCGTGGAGAAGGTGAACCCTCTCGACCAACGGGTCCGATTTGTGCGCCTGCACATGTTTTCGGAGCAAGATGGGTCCTGGGGCTGCCAGCCAGGTCGGCAGCGACGTTCTGGTGGAGGACTTCCTAAGGAAGACAAGGAGGCGCTCGTGAGGCGTTTGGTTAGTGGTGGTACACAGCAGCGACCGGATGGAGTGGAGGGCATCCAGGAGGACTTCCTGCCACCGAGGAAGACCGTATCTGCCGCACTACCGCCGGCGCTGAGAAGGTCAACATGGACAATCAGACCACCCAAAAGACTGGACATGTAATTCCACTTCACCCCCGACGGACTCTGTGTTTTCTTTTAAAACAGGGGGTGAATGTGATGATTGATTACTGCACCTGATCCCTTTAAGACCAGCTTTGGAACCCTGGGGGACTCCGCCTCCGGCTCCACCTCCCAGGGAGCCATATATAAGGTAATGTTCAGTGGGCAGTGTGCAGTGAGCACACTGCTCGGTAGCTGTCTGGTTTTCTGCTAATTAAAGACTTTGTATTGCCAATCATCTCTCTCAAGTTGTAATTGAGAGTATCTCAGTGTTCTTACAGGGAACAGATCAGTCCGAGGGTGAGTCATTGAGGAGTCTTGTAACTGTGGGGAAGAAGCTATGTCTGGATGTCCAGGTCTTCAGACTTTATCTTCTGCATGATGGAAGGGTCCGGAAGAAGGCAATGCCTGGGTGGGAGGGGTCTCTGATAATGCTGTCTGCCTTCCTGAGTGTGGTGAGAACCTCAGTGCGTTCCCCGCGGGCCTGGCGAACCCCTCGTGGACACCCTCGTCGCGGCCCCCGTCGGACCTGACTACGTCGGAGGCCTGCGCCGCGCGGCTGCCAGCCCAGCCCGGGGAACCGCAGTGCTATTTCTGCAACCAGGGCCAACACCCCCGGCGGCGTTGCCCTGCCCGCACAGCGAAGTGCAGCGACTGTGGGAAAAAGGGGCACTTCGCTAGAGTCTGTCTGGGCCGACCTAAGGCTCAGAAATCGAAAACGCACCAGGCCCGACCCATGGACTCGCAGCCCCACAGACCCCGCAATGTGGCTGCGTGCCTGCCCGGAACTGCATCATCAGCATCGTGTGACTCATGGGGGCCGCCACCTTGGTCGCCCGCCCCAACACCAACCGACACGTGTGACTCATGGGGGCCGCCATCTTGTGATTCCACCGACCACACAGGCTACCCGCAGCTGGGCGCAGTCACTCTCGACCTGTCGCAGCCAAAACAGCTGAAGAACTCCATGATGGTCGTCCAGGTCAACGGAGCACAGAGAGCTTTGTCCATCCCGACACGGTAAGGCGCTGCTCCCTCCACACCTACCCAGCCTCCCAAACAATCTCCCTTGCCTCCGGGTCCCATTCGGTTCAGATCCGGGGGTACTGTATCGCCAGTCTCGCGATGCAGGGCGCAGAGTACGCTCGTTTTAAGCTCTACGTCCTCCCCCACCTCTACGCCCCCCCACTGCTCGGATTGGACTTTCAATGTAATCACCGAAGTCTGACATTACAGTTCGGCGGACCCTTGCCCCCCCTCACGGTGTGCAACCTCGCGACCCTCAATGTCTCCCCCCTTCTCTTTGCGAACCTCACTCCTGACTATAAGCCCATCGCTACCAGGAGCAGGCGGTACAGTTCGCTCGACATGACGTTTATCAAGTCGGAGGTCCAGCGACTGTTGAGTGAAGGGATCATCGAGGCCAGCAACAGCCCCTGGAGAGCGCAAGTGGTGGTCTTCCGGACCGGGGAAAAGAATCGAATGTTTGTGGACTACAGCCAGACAATTAACCAGTTCACGCAACTGGATGCGTACCCCCTCCCCTGCACAGCGGAGATGGTGAACCAGATCACGCAGTACCGTGTGTTCTCAATTGTCGATCTGAAGTCGACCTACCACCAGCTCCCAATCCGCCCGGAAGAGCGCCACTACACTGCCTTTGAAGCAGCCGGCCGACTCTTCCACTTCCTCAGAGTCCCCTTCGGCGTCACTAACGGGGTCTCGGTCTTTCAGAGAACGATGGACCGAATGGTGGACCAGTACGGTTTGCGGGCTACATACCCGTACTTGGACAATGTAACCATCTGCGGCCATGATCAGCAGGACCATGACACCAACCTTCAGAGGTTCCTCCAGGCCGTTCCAATCCCTCAATCTCACATACAACAAAGAAAAGTGCGTCTTCCGTACTACCCGACTAGCCATCCTTGGCTACGTCGTGGAGAACGGAGTCCTAGGGCCCGACCCAGACCGTATGCGCCCCCTCACAGAACTCCCCCCTCCCCACAGCCTCAAGGCCCTAAAACGATGCCTGGGGCTATTCTCATACTACGCCCAGTAGGTCCCCAACTATGTGGACAAAGCGCGCCTACTTATTCAATCCACCAGTTTTCCCCTGACGGATGAGGCCCGCTTGGCCTTCAACCGCATCAAGGCCGACATCACCAAGGCCGCAATGCACGCGGTGGCGAGTCCATCCCCTTTCAGATAGAGAGCGATGCGTCAGACATTGCACTGGCCGCCAACTCAGGCAGGCGGGCAGGCCAGTAGCATTCTTCTCTAGGATCCTCCACGCTTCCAAAATTCGACACCCCTCGGTCGAGAAGGAAGCACAAGCCATATTGGAAGCCGTGTGGCACTGGAGGCACTACCTAGCCGGTAGGAGGTTCACCCTCATCACCGACCAGTGGTCGATCGCCTTCATGCACAATGCGGCAAAATAAAAAATGACAAAATCTTGAGGTGGAGGATCGAACTCTCCACCTACAATTACGATATCAAGTATCGTCCTGGGAAGCTCAACGAGCCCCCAGATGCCTGGCCCCGCGACACATGCGCCAGCGCGCAAGGTGACCGAATTCGAGCTATCCACAATGATCTCTGTCACTCGGGGGGTCACCCGGTTTACCCACTTCATTAAGGCCCGCAATCTGCCCTTCTCCACCGAGGAGGTCAAGGCAATAACCAGGGGCTGCCAAGTCTGCGCGGAGTGTAAACCGCACTTCTACCGGCCAGACAAGGCCCGCCTGGTAAAGGCCTCCCGGCCCTTTGAGCGCCTAAGCATTGACTTCAAAGGGCCCCTCCCCTCCACCAACCGTAATATATACTTTCTCACCATCATCGATGAGTACTCCCGCTTCCCCTTCGCTGTCCCCTGCCCCAACCTGACCTCGGCCACTGTAATAAAGGCACTGCACAGCATCTTCACACTGTTCGGTTTCCTTGCCTATGTCCACAGCGACCGGGGCACATCGTTCATGAGCGATGAGCTACGTCAGTACCTGCTCAGCAAAGGCATCGCCTCGAGCAGGACTATGAGCTATAACGGGCAGGTGGAGAGGGAGAACGCGACAGTATGGAAAGCCGTTCTTCTGGCCCTCAGGTCTAGAAGTCTCCCTATCCCCCGCTGGCAGGAGGTCCTCCCCGACGCCCTCCACTCCATCAGATTACTCCTCTGCACAGCCACGAATGAGACCCCTCATGATCGTTTGTTTATCTTCCCCAGGAAGTCCATCTCCGCGGTCTCGCTTCCATCTTGGCTGACAACTCCGGGACCAGTCCTTCTCCGGAGGCACATGAGGAGCCATAAGGCTGACCCCCTGGTCGAGAGGATCCAGCTGCTCCACGCCAACCCCTAGTACGCCTACATCGCGCACCAGGAAGGACAGCAAGATACAGTCTCCCTACGGGACCTGGCACCAGCTGGTTCCCCTGCTAACGCAACCCCCTTACCACTGCCCGCCGCTGCCCCAGTGCCCCATACACTCCTCTGGGTCTCCTGTATTGTCCCGCGCCGACATTGCCGCCACCCATCACCCCCCTGCCTACCCTCACATCCCAACCGTCTCCGACACGCGGACTTAGGCTCAAGCTCCAGACACAATGCCCCTGGAGTCACCACCTGCAACAACTGTGTCCGCCGCACCGCCAGAGCTGAGGAGGTTGAAGAAAACGATCCGGTCTCCAGATAGACTGAATATGTAATGACCCCACGTCATCCCCGCTGGACTTGATTTTTTTTAACGGGGGTGAATGTGGTGAATGTATTCACCTAATGCATGTATGATACTGTAACCTATGACCTATGACCTGGAAGTGGTGATACAAGCTGCTTCCAGGTACTGTACTGTAATCCCGGTGGGCTCCGCCTCTGGCTCCGCCCTCACTGGGGCCATATATAGACCGGCCACCTGTGGGCGGCATTCATCTGTACAACCGACTCTGGCTAGGCAAGTTCATGATTGATTAAGCCTAATGTTGACTCGCTCTCTCTGCCTCTCGGTGAATTGAAGGTAGATCACTGAGATAGCGGGAGGTATAGACAGAATCAATGTGGGGGTGGCAAGCTTGTGTGATGCACTGGACGGCGTTCACCACACTCTGTAGTTTCTTGCGATCTTGGACCGAGCAGTTGCCATACCAGGCTGTGACGCAGCCGTATAGGATGCTCTCTATCGCACATCTGTAGAAGTTTGTGAGAGTCACTGCAGATATGTCAAATGTCTTTAACTTCCGTAGGAAGTAGAGACGTTGTTGGGCTTTCTTGACTGTTGCATCAATGTGAATGGACCAGGACAGATTGTTGGTGATGGTGACCCCCATGAACTTAAAGCTATCAACCATGTCTGATGTGTTAAGAAAGTTGGTTCAAAGTTGACTGCAACTGGATGCAGTGAAACTAGAAACAGGCGTCTGACACAGGAGATGGCCCAACACTGTTTTATCGAACTTGCTGATTGCTGTACATAGTCTGCTGTGAGTTGATACTCTATCAATCTAACTGATAACCTCCTACTGGCTTGACCAGACTAACTCTCTGTCATGATATTCAAACACACACATCATGATGGACACACTAACAGGCAAATCAGAGTACACAACACCACAACCAATCACAGACAAGAACACCAACCACATAAAAAGCACGAGCACGACACCTGGAGGTCAGTAGGTCTGGGGAGAAGGAAGCATGAAAGAGCTGTTGAAACACCACAAGCAGGGAGCCCCCCACGTGCAGAGTGCAAAGACCAAGTTGTAAATAGTGAGTTTAAATAAACAAGCGTTGTACCATATGCAACTGTGTTGGCTCTTCTGTGTGTTAGAACACCCAACACCACATGGTACAGGAGTGGATCGATACCTGCCTACCAACCTGCCATTCTGGACATGGACCACACCGGCAAACCGCAGCCGATGCAAGTCACGGGGAACCTAGGCACCAATTGGAAGCTCTACAGGCAGCGATTTGACCTGTACATCCGTGCCACCGAAAAACAGAATGTCTCGGATGATTCGAAGATTGCAATGCTCCTCTTCTACGCAGGCCCCCACCCAAATGATGTCTTTAATTCACTGGTGTTCGAGGAAGGCGAAAACCAGGCCAAATATGACACGGTCATCCTCAAACTGGACCAGCACTTTCAAACTGAAGTAAACGAAACTTTCGAAAGATACATCTTTCAGCAACGCCTGCAAGGTAAGGAGGAGCTTTTTCAACCCTTTTTGACGCACCTCCGGATTCTGGCGCAGTCCTGCGGTTACGGCACCACCACAGAGTCCATGATCAGGGACCAGATTGTTTTTGGCGTTGCCTCCAGTGGCCTACGCCAGCAGCTTCTTAAAATAAAGAGCCTCACCTTAGCGTCTGCTGTGGAAGCCTGTGTCCTCCATGAAAATGCTACCTGCCGTTTTGCCCGATTTCAGGCGTCCGAGTTGGCACGGAGGGGGTCCCCAGCCGTCGAATCGGCAAGCCAGGCCGCCCACGACGTTGAACGCATCCAGGCCGTCGATTTCTTCCCGCCCCACGGCCCGGACGACAGCGGCCGCTTCCCGCGCTTTTCGCGGTCTCCCGCGCAGGTGCGCGCCAAGAATAACGGCCACAACGAGGGACGCACTGCGCAGGCGCGCCCACCGCAAGATCGCACTGCGCATGCGCAGTGGCGCAACGAACGCCGTGACGTCATGACGTGCAGCAAGTGTGGAGGTCTACACTTAAAAGGGCAATGTCCTGCAAAATACCAACAGTGCAACAGATGTGCCATGATAGGCCACTACGCAGCCCGCTGTCGTGCGGCTCAACCCATGGATCCGGCGCATCCTCGACAACCTCGCACACGAGTCAGGACCGTCCAGCCCACGCATCAAGACTTCCAGTTAAGTGATGCAGATGACCAGGATGACTTCAGAGTTGCCGTCATTGATGTCAACAAGGTCAATGCCATCAATCCAGACGATGAGTGGTGTGCCACCCTGACGGTCAACCGATCGCGCGTCGCCTTCCGTCTGGACACCGGCGCATCCGCCAACCTGATTGCTTACTCTGCAGTCCAGGCCATGAAGGTCAAACCACTCATCACACCATCCCGGCTTAAGATGGTTGACTATAACGGGAACGTTATCCCGTCCGTAGGATCTTGCCAGCTACAGGTGACTCACAAGAGGTACACGGCCACACTCCCCTTCGAAGTTGTGGGCTCATCAAAGGACTCGTTACTGGGCGCACAAGCGTGTAAGGTCCTTCACCTGGTACAGCGCATCATGTCTCTCTCTCCAGATGAGATATCCGACTTCCCGGATGCTGAGTTCCACGCGAATCTCCATTCCCTCCTCGCTCACAACCAGGAGGTTTTTGAAGGCATGGGGACATTGCCACACACGTACAAGATTCGACTCAGACCGGACGCCATCCCTGTCGTTCACGCACCTCGCAGGGTTCCTGCGCCTCTCAAAGACCGCCTCAAGGCACAACTGCAGATTCTTCAGGACCAAGGGGTCCTATCCAAGGTCACGGAGCCCACGCCATGGGTCAGCTCCATGGTCTGTGTAAAGAAGCCCTCTGGCGAGCTCCGTATATGTATAGATCCAAAAGATCTGAACAACAACATCATGCGGGAACACTATCCCATCCCGAAACGAGAAGACCTCACCAGCGAGATGGCGCGAGCCAACATATTCACTAAATTGGATGCGTCCAAAGGATTCTGGCAGATCCAACTGGACCCGGCCAGCCGAAGACTATGCACATTCAACACCCCTTTTGGCAGATTCTGCTACAACCGGATGCCATTCGGCATCATTTCGGCATCTGAAGTATTCCACCGCATTATGGAGCAGATGATGGAAGGCATCGAAGGGGTACGTGTATATGTGGACGATATCATCATTTGGTCCACCACTCCGCAGGAACACATGCATCGTCTTCGACGTGTCTTCACCCGCATACGGCAAAATGGCCTGCGTCTCAACCGTGCGAAGTGTGCTTTCGGCCAGACGGAGCTGAAATTCCTCGGGGACCACATCTCAAGGTCCGGGGTCCGTCCCGATGCAGACAAGGTTAGCGCCATCACAGCCATGCCACGACCGGCTGACAAGAAGGCTGTCTTAAGATTCCTGGGCATGGTCAACTTCCTTGGGAAGTTCATTCCCAACCTGGCTTCTCATACAACAAACATGCGCCATCTCGTAAAAAAATCGACGGAATTCAACTGGCACCAGTCGCATCAGCAGGAATGGGAGGAGCTCAAGCACAAACTGGTCACGGCACCAGTGCTGGCCTTCTTTGACGCGACTCGCCCTACAAAGATCTCAACAGACGCCAGCCAATCTGGTATTGGAGCGGTACTCCTGCAAAAAGACAGCACGTCATCATGGGCCCCGGTTGCGTATGCCTCACGAGCCATGACCCCTACCGAACAGCGCTACGCGCAAATCGAAAAAGAATGCCTGGGCTTGTTAACTGGACTGGACAAGTTCCACGACTATGTGTATGGCCTGCCACGATTCACGGTCGAAACTGACCACCGCCCCCTGGTCAACATCATTAACAAAGACCTGAACGACATGACTCCTCGCCTCCAGCGCATCTTACTCAAACTCAGGAGGTACGATTTTGAACTGATCTACACTCCGGGGAAGGAACTCATAGTGGCGGACACTCTTTCCCGAGCAGTGAGCACACCACCAGATGCGGAGGGGTTCGTGCGTCAAATTGAGGCACACGTGACTCTGACAGCAGCAAATATGCCAGCTGATGATCCTTGTCTGGCCCACATACGCGCAGAGACGGCGACTGACCCTCTGCTGCAGCGAGTGATGCGCCACATGACGGAAGGGTGGCTAAAAGGGCAGTGCCCCCAGTTTTATAATGTGCGAGATGATCTCACCAATATAGACGGGGTCCTTATGAAATCGCATAGGATCGTCATTCCACACAGTGTGCGCCAGATGATTCTTCGTCAACTACACGAAGGCCACTTGGGTGTCGAAAAATGCAGACGAAGGGCCCGGGCGGCGGTATATTGGCCGGGTATTAATGAAGACATAGCCAACATGGTGCTCAACTGCACAACCTGTCAGAGGTTTCAGCCGGCGCAACCTCCGGAAACACTTCTACCACACGAGATGGTGACGTCCCCCTGGGCGAAGGTGGGTGTTGACCTATTTCACGCGCTCGGCAGAGATTACATTGTTATTATAGACTACTTCTCAAACTACCCGGAAGTCATGCCTCTCCATGATCTGACGTCGTCCGCAGTCATTGGGGCCTGCAAGGAAACGTTTGCTCGCCATGGCATTCCAAGGACTGTCATGTCAGACAATGGACCTTGTTTTGCCAGCCGTGAATGGTCGTCCTTTGCCGCAGCATATGGTTTCACTCATGTGACATCCAGCCCTCTGCATCCACAATCGAACGGGAAGGCTGAAAAGGGTGTCCACATCGCAAAGCGGCTCCTGTGCAAGGCGGCTGATGCCGGATCGGACTTTAACCTTGCCTTGCTGGCCTATCGATCGGCCCCGTTATCCACGGGCCTCTCGCCAGCGCAGCTACTAATGGGTCGCTCCCTCAGGACGACGGTACCTTCCGTCCTGGCACCGACAACAGACCATGAGGCGGTTCTTCGGGACATGCAACTGCAGCGTGATCGCCAGAAAGGTCGGTACGACACACGAGCGACGGACCTGCCCCCCCTGTCCTCCGGAGACAAAGTACGCGTCCATCAACCGTATGGTGGCTGGTCAGCACCGGCCGAAGTCCTCCGACAAGTGGCTCCCCGCTCGTTCCTGGTTCGCATGCCGGATGGTTCCGTGCGTCGCCGCAATCGGCGCGCCCTTCGCCGACTTCCACGTTCACAGCCACACAACACGCCAGATCCTCAACAGGCTTCCGAGGATGACTTTGTGGAGCTGCCGCACATCACGCCCTTTCCATCGCCACCCATGGCCATGCCTGCACAGCAGCCGGTGGTTCTTGATCCACCCTTAAGGCGGTCAACCCGAATTCGTCGCAAACCCATTAGAATGGACTTATAATACAGTTCATATGTTTAATAAGTTGGACAATTTTACATGATAACCTGTTGTTGTTTATCGTTCCAGATGTCGTCTGACTGGACAACTGTTCAAAATTTTTTTTTCTTCTTCTCTCGTTCGCATTTCTGTTATGTTATGGTACAACTGGATTCATGTGACGCACTCGACATCGCCCCATGTACATAGTTCCGTCATAGACACATGCTGCACACGACACACACACACTCTTAGATGCACTCACGTCACGATCATATTTATTACCACGTAGGCACATATCTTTGTAAAAAGGGGGGATGTCATGATATTCAAACACACACATCATGATGGACACACTAACAGGCAAATCAGAGTACACAACACCACAACCAATCACAGACAAGAACACCAACCACATAAAAAGCACGAGCACGACACCTGGAGGTCAGTAGGTCTGGGGAGAAGGAAGCATGAAAGAGCTGTTGAAACACCACAAGCAGGGAGCCCCCCACGTGCAGAGTGCAAAGACCAAGTTGTAAATAGTGAGTTTAAATAAACAAGCGTTGTACCATATGCAACTGTGTTGGCTCTTCTGTGTGTTAGAACACCCAACACCACACTCTCTACCTCAGGGTGATAGTGCTCACTGGCTTGTGTAATCTTACTATCTCAGTAACTGTGTCCTGTAGAGAGAGGGAGAGTCTTCATGCCCTGTATGCTTTATAGTGGAGGTGGCCTGTCTGGTGATTGGTTGTTATGTGTCGCGTGTGTTCATTGGTTATCCTGTGTGCCAATCACTGCCTGTCTGCATCTCATTATATACATGAGTGGATATTATGACAATGTCCACTTCGGATCCATTGATGCAGACGGGAGTGTGTGTCGTGCTACGCTTCCTGAAGTTGATGATCAGTTCCTTGGTTTTTCCGACATTTAAGAGAGGTTGTTTTTGGTACACCATGCAATCAAGTGATTTTTATCTCCCTGTAGTCTGATTCGTTGTTGTTTGAGATACAACCCACCACACCCGTATCATCCGCAAACTTACAGATTGAGTTGGAGTTAAATCTTGCCACACAGTCATGTGTGTATAGGGAGTACAGTAGAGGACTGAGCACACATCCTTGTGGGGACGCGGTGTTGAGGACTATTGTGGAGGAGGTGCTGTTGCCTATCCTGACAGATTGCGGTCTATTTTCATCGAATTTACAGTGCAGAAGGAGGTCATTCGGCCCATCGAATCTGCACCGGCCCTTTTACTTTTGGAAAGAGCATCCCACTTAAGCCCACACCTCCACCCTATCCCCGTAACCCAGTAACCACACCCAACCTTTCTGGACACTAAGGGCAATTTATCATGGCCAATCCACCTAACCTGCACATCTTTAGACTGTGGGAGGAAACCAGAGCACCCGGAGGAAACCCACACAGACACAGGGAGAACGTGCAGACTCCGCACAGACAGTGATGCAAGCCGGGAATCAAACCTGGGAACCTGGAGCTGTGAAACAACTGTGCTAACCACTGTGCTACCATGCTGCCTCTTGGTGAGGAATTCAGCTGGATCCTTTTTCATTTGAAAGCCTTTGGAATCTGAATATGGGAGTTCAATTTATATCATGAAAATGACAACACATTTATCAACACTAATTACATTAGCGATAGTTACTCAATTAAATTCAGTTCTAAAGCATCAAAATCTGACACATTCTCCGTCAAGTCCCATACCTGCTGCTGGAAAACAATGTTATTGCAGCATCTTGGTATATTCAATGCAGATTACCATCTAATTTTTACCCTGAGTTCATTTTTTTCGTACCTACAAAGAACAAAGAACAAAGAAATGTACAGCACAGGAACAGGCCCTTCGGCCCTCCAAGCCCGTGCCGACCAGGCTGCCCGACTAAACTACAATCTTCTACAAATCCTGGGTCCGTCTCCCTCTAGTCCCATCCTATTGATGTATTTGTCAAGATGCCCCTTAAATGTCACTATCGTCCCTGCTTCCACCACCTCCTCCGGTAGCGAGTTCCAGGCACCCACTACCCTCTGTGTAAAAAACTTGCCTCGTACATCTACTCTAAACCTTGCCCCTCTCACCTTCAACCTATGCCCCCCAGTAATTGACCCCTCTACCCTGGGGAAAAGCCTCTGACTATCCACTCTGTCTATGCCCCTCATAATTTTGTAGACCTCTATCAGGTCGCCCCTCAACCTCCGTCGTTCCAGTGAGAACAAACCAAGTTTATTCAACTGCTCCTCATAGCTAATGCCCTCCATACCAGGCAACATTCTGGTAAATCTCTTCTGCACCCTCTCTAAAGCCTCCACATCCTTCTGGTAGTGTGGCGACCAGAATTGAACACTATACTCCAAGTGTGGCCTAACTAAGGTTCTATACTGCTGCAACATGACTTGCCAATTCTTATACTCAGTGCCCCGGCCAATGAAGGGAAGCATGCCATATGCCTTCTTGAACATAGAACATAGAAAATACAGCACAGAACAGGCCCTTCGGCCCACGATGTTGTGCCGAACCTTTGTCCTAGATTAATCATAGATTATCATTGAATTTACAGTGCAGAAGGAGGCCATTCGGCCCTTTGAGTCTGCACCAGCTCTTGGAAAGAGCACCCTACCCAAACTCAACACCTCCACCCAACACCAAGGGCAATTTGGACATTAAGGGCAATTTATCATTGGCCAATTCACCTAACCCGCACATCTTTGGACTGTGGGAGGAAACCGGAGCACCCGGAGGAAACCCACGCAGACACGGAGAGGACGTGCAGACTCCGCACAGACAATGACCCAATCTGGAATCGAACCTGGGACCATGGATCTGTGAAGCAATTGTGCTATCCACAAAGCTACCGTGCTGCCCTTAAGAACAAATAAATCTACACTATATCATTTTCCCGTAATCCATGTACCTATCCAACAGCTGCTTGAAGGTCCCTAATGTTTCCGACTCAACTACTTCCACAGGCAGTGCATTCCATGCCCCCACTACTCTCTGAGTAAAGAACCTACCTCTGATATCCCTCCTATATCTTCCACCTTTCACCTTAAATTTATGTCCCCTTGTAATGGTGTGTTCCACCTGGGGAAAAAGTCTCTGACTGTCTACTCTATCTATTCCCCTGATCATCTTATAAACCTCTATCAAGTCGCCCCTCATCCTTCTCCGCTCTAATGAGAAAAGGCCTAGCACCCTCAACCTTTCCTCGTAAGACCTACTCTCCATTCCAGGCAACATCCTGGTAAATCTTCTTTGCACCTTTTCCAGAGCTTCCACATCCTTCCTAAAATGAGGCGACCAGAACTGTACACAGTACTCCAAATGTGGCCTTACCAAAGTTTTGTACAGCTGCATCATTACCTCATGGCTCTTAAATTCAATCCCTCTGTTAATGAACGCGAGCACACCATAGGCCTTCTTCACAGCTCTATCCACTTGAGTGGCAACTTTCAAAGATGTATGAACATAGACCCCAAGGTCTCTCTGCTCCTCCACAATGCCAAGAACTCTACCGTTAACCCTGTATTCCGCATTCATATTTGTCCTTCCAAAATGGACAACCTCACACTTTTCAGGGTTAAACTCCATCTGCCACTTCTCAGCCCAGCTCTGCATCCTATCTATGTCTCTTTGCAGCCGACAACAGCCCTCCTTACTATCCACAACTCCACCAATCTTCATATCGTCTGCAAATTTACTGACCCACCCTTCAACTCCCTCATCCAAGTCATTAATGAAAATCACAAACAGCAGAGGACCCAGAACTGATCCCTGCGGTACACCACTGGTAACTGGGATCCAGGCTGAATATTTGCCATCCACCACCACTCTCTGACTTCTATCGGTTAGCCAGTTCGTTATCCAACTGGCCAAATTTCCCACTATCCCATGCCTCCTTACTTTGTGCAGAAGCCTACCATGGGGAACTTTATCAAATGCCTTACTAAAATCCATGTACACTACATCCACTGCTTTACCTTCATCCACATGCTTGGTCACCTCCTCAAAGAATTCAATAAGATTTGTAAGGCAAGACCTACCCCTCACAAATCCGTGCTGACTATCCCTAATCAAGCAGTGTCTTTCCAGATGCTCAGAAATCCTATCCTTCAGTACCCTTTCCATTACTTTGCCTACCACCGAAGTAAGACTAACTAGCCTGTAATTCCCAGGGTTATCCCTAGTTCCTTTTTTGAACAGGGGCACGACATTCGCCACTCTCCAATCCCCTGGTACCACCCCTGTTGACAGTGAGGACGAAAAGATAATTGCCAACGGCTCTGCAATTTCATCTCTTGCTTCCCATAGAATCCTTGGATATATCCCGTCAGGCCCGGGGGACTTGTCTATCCTCAAGTTTTTCAAAATGCCCAACACATCTTCCTTCCTAACAAGTATTTCCTCGAGCTTACCAATCTGTTTCACACTGTCCTCTCCAACAATATCGCCCCTCTCATTTGTAAATACAGAAGAAAAGTACTCATTCAAGACCTCTCCTATCTCTTCAGACTCAATACACAATCTCCCGCTACTGTCCTTGATCGGACCTACCCTCGCTCTAGTCATTCTCATATTTCTCACATATGTGTAAAAGGCCTTGGGGTTTTCCTTGATCCTACCCGCCAAAGATTGTTCATGCCCTCTCTTAGCTCTCCTAATCCCTTTCTTCAGTTCCCTCCTGGCTATCTTGTATCCCTCCAATGCCCTGTCTGAACCTTGTTTCCTCAGCCTTACATAAGTCACCTTTTTCCTCTTAACAAGACATTCAACCTCTCTTGTCAACCATGGTTCCCTCACTCGACCATCTCTTCCCTGCCTGACAGGGACATACATATCAAGGACACGTAGCACCTGTTCCTTGAACAAGTTCCACATTTCACTTGTGTCCTTCCCTGCCAGCCTATGTTCCCAACCTATGCACTTCAATTCTTGTCTGACAACATCGTATTTACCCTTCCCCCAATTGTAAACCTTGCCCTGTTGCACGTACCTATCCCTCTCCATTACTAAAGTGAAAGTCACAGAATTGTGGTCACTATCTCCAAAATGCTCCCCCACTAACAAATCTATCACTTGCCCTGGTTCATTACCCAGTACTAAATCCAATATTGCCCCTCCTCTGGTTGGACAATCTACATACTGTGTTAGAAAAGCTTCCTGGACACACTGCACAAACACCACCCCATCCAAACTATTTGATCTAAAGAGTTTCCACTCAATATTTGGGAAGTTAAAGTCGCCCATGACTACTACCCTATGACTTCTGCACCTTTCCAAAATCTGTTTCCCAATCTGTTCCTCCACATCTCTGCTACTATTGGGGGGCCTATAGAAAACTCCTAACAAGGTGACTGCTCCTTTCCTATTTCTGACTTCAACCCATACTACCTCAATAGGGTGATACTCCTCAAACTGCCTTTCTGCAGCTGTTATACTATCTCTAATTAATAATGCCACCCCCCACCTCTTTTACCACCCTCCCTAATCTTATTGAAACATCTATAACCAGGGACCTCCAACAACCATTTCTGCCCCTCTTCTATCCAAGTTTCCGTGATGGCCACCACATCGTAGTCCCAAGTACCGATCCATGCCTTAAGTTCACCCACCTTATTCCTGATGCTTCTTGCGTTGAAGTCTTCACACTTCAACCCATCTCCGTGCCTGCAAATACTCTCCTTTGTCAGTGTTCCCTTCCCCACTGCCTCATTACAAGCTTTGGCATCCTGAATATCGGCTACCTTAGTTGCTGGACTACAAATCCGGTTCCCATTCCCCTGCCAAATTAGTTTAAACCCTCCCGAAGAGTACTAGCAAACCTCCCTCCCAGGATATTGGTGCCCCTCTGGTTCAGATGCAACCCGTCCTGCTTGTACAGGTCCCACCTTCCCCAGAATGCGCTCCAATTATCCAAATACCTGAAGCCCTCCCTCCTACACCATTCCTGCAGCCACGTGTTCAGCTGCACTCTCTCCCTATTCCTAGCCTCGCTATCACGTGGCACCGGCAACAAACCAGAGATGACAACACTGTCTGTCCTGGCTTTTAACTTCCAGCCTAACTCCCTAAACTTGTTTATTACCTCCACACCCCTTTTCCTACCTATGTCGTTGGTACCAATGTGCACCACGACTTCTGGCTGCTCCCCCTCCCCCTTAAGGATCCTGAAGACACGATCCGAGACATCCCTGGCCCTGGCACCCGGGAGGCAACATACCTTCCGGGAGTCTCGCTCGCGACCACAGAATCTCCCATCTATTCCCCTAACCATTGAATCTCCTACAACTATTGCTTTTCTATTCTCCCCCCTTCCCTTCTGAGCCCCAGAGCCAGACTCAGTGCCAGAGACCTGGCCGCTAGGGCCTTCCCCCGGTAGGTCATCCCCCCAACAGCATCCAAAACGGTATACTTGTTTTGAAGGGGAACGGCCACGAGGGATCCCTGCACTGTCTGCCTGTTTGTTTTTTTCCCCCTGACTGTAACCCAGCTATTCTTGTCCTGTACCTTGGGTGTGGTTACCTCCCTGTAACTCTTCTCAATCACCCCCTCTGCCCCCCGGATGATCCGAAGTTCATCCAGCTTCTGCTCCAGTTCCCTAACACGGTCTTTGAGGAGCTGAAGTTGGGTGCACTTCCCGCAGGTATAGTCAGTGGGGACACCGGTGGTATCCCTCACCACCCACATCCTACAGGAGAGCATGTAACTTGCCTAGCCTCCATCCCCTCTTACCTTACAGAATATAGCTGCTGTGTGGACTAACTAGATCTCCGCCCTCCGACTCTGCTCCCAGTCAGCTACACTTCCTGTAAACTCCTGGCTCTCTTCGCACTCTTTGCGGAAATGTCGGAAACAAAATGAAAGGAGCACCTTACTCCCTCCTCACCTTCTCCACCTGTGTTGCCCCTTTCAGTGACCTGTGGACCTGTACTCCTAGATCTCTCTGACTTTCAATACTCTTGAGGGTTCTACCATTCACTGTATAGGTTGAGTAGACTGAGACTGTACTCATTGGAGTTTAGAAGGTGCTGGGGGATCTTATTGAAACATATAAAATTATGAAGGGAATAGATAGGATAGATGCGGGCAGGTTGTTTCCACTGGACGAGGAAAGCAGAACTAGGGGGCATAGCCTCAAAATAAGGGGTATGTAGCGCACAATGACATACGAGAGAGACGAGTAGAGATGAAGTCGATGAGGCTTTATTAAGCGAGACTTGTCCCCAGCAGTTCAGCAACAGAATGGAGCAGCGGGGAGAAGTTCGGGTTCTTATACTCTGCCTTCAGGGCGGAGCCAGGAGTCAACAGCCAACCAGAACCCGGGATCTGTCAGCCAATAGCATCACGGCTTCACAGTCCCACATGACCCCTAATACATACTAGCACAAGGTAGTAGATTTAGGACGGAGTGTAGGAGGAACTTCTTCACCCAAAGGGTTGTGAATCTCTGGAATTCCTTGCCCAGTGAAGCAGTTGAGGCTCCTTCTTTAAACGTTTTTAAGAAAAAGATAGATACCGTTCTAAAGAATAAAGGGATTCTGGGATATGGTGTACGGGCCGGAGAGTGGAGCTGAGTCCACAAAGATCAGCCATGATCTCATTAAATGGCGGTGCAGGCCCGAGGGGCCAGATGGCCGACTCCTGTTCCTAGTTCTTATGTATATTCCCTACCTGCATTAGACCTTCCAAAATGCATGACCTCACATTTGTCTGGATTCAACTCCATCTGCCATCTCTCCGCCCATGTCTCCAAACAATCTAAATCCTGCTGTATCCTCTGACAGTCCTCATCGCTATCCGCAATTCCACCAACCTTTGTGTCGTTTGCAAACTTACTAATCAGACCAGTTTCATTTTCCTCCAAATCATTTATATATACTACAAACAGCAAAGGTCCCAGCACTGAGCCCTGTGGAACACCACTGGTCACAGCCCTCCAATTAGAAAAGCATCCTTCCATTACTACTCTCTGCCTTCTATGACCTAGCCAGTTCTGTATCCACCTTGCCAGCTCACCCCTGATCCCGTGTGACTTCACCTTTTGTACTAGTCTACCATGAGGGACCTTGTCAAAGGCCTTACTGAAGTCCATATCGACAACATCCACTGCCCTACCTGCATCAATTATCTTTGTGACCTCCTCGAAAAACTCTATCAAGTTAGTGAGACACGACCTCCCCTTCACAAAACCATGCTGCCTCTCACTAATACGTCCATTTGCTTCCAAATGGGAGTAGATCCAGTCTCGAAGAATTCTCTCCAGTAATTTCCCTACCACTGAAGTCAGGCTCACCGGCCTGTAGTTCCCTGGATTATCCTTGCTACCCTTCTTAAACAGAGGAACAACATTGGCTATTCTCCAGTCCTCCGGGACATCACCTGAAAACAGTGAGGATCCAAAGATTTCTGTCAAGGCCTCAGCAATTTCCTCTCCAGCCTCCTTCAGTCTTCTGGGGTAGATCCCATCAGGCCCTGGGGACTTATCTACCTTAATATTTTTTAAGACGCCCAACGCCTCGTCTTTTTGGATATCAATCTGACCCAGGCTATCTACACACCCTTCTCCAGACTCAACATCTACCAATTCCTTCTCTTTGGTGAATACTGATGCAAAGTATTCATTGAGTACCTCGCCTATTTCCTCTGGCTCCACACATAGATTCCCTTGCCTATTCTTCAGTGGGCCAACCCTTTCCCTGGCTACCCTCTTGCTTTTTATGTACGTGTAAAAAGCCTTGGGATTTTCCTTAACCCTATTTGCCAATGACTTTTCATGACCCCTTCTAGCCCTCCTGACTCCTTGCTTAAGTTCCTTCCTACTTTCCTTATATTCCACGCAGGCTTCGTCTGTTCCCAGCTTTTTAGCCCTGACAAATGCCTCCTTTTTTTTTTGACGAGGCCTACAATATCTCTCGTTATCCAAGGTTCCCGAAAATTGCCGTATTTATCCTTCTTCCTCACAGGAACATGCCGGTCCTAAATTCCTTTCAACTGACACTTGAAAGCCTCCCACATGTCAGATGTTGATTTGCCCTCAAACATCCGCCCCCAATCTAGGTTCTTCAGTTCCCGCCTAATATTGTTATAATTAGCCTTCCCCCAATTTAGCACATTCACCCTAGGACCACTCTTATCCTTGTCCACCAGCACTTTAAAACTTACTGAATTGTGGTCACTGTTCCCGAAATGCTCCCCTACTGAAACTTCTACCACCTGGCCGGGCTCATTCCCCAATACCAGGTCCAGTACCACCCCTTCCCTAGTTGGACTGTCTACATATTGTTTTAAGAAGCCCTCCTGGATGCTCCTTACAAACTCTGCCCCGTCTAAGCCCCTGGTACTAAGTGAGTCCCAGTCAATATTGGGGAATTTGAAGTCTCCCATCACCACAACCCTGTTGTTTTTACTCTTTTCCAAAATCTGTCTGCCTATCTGCCCCTCTATCTCCCGCTGGCTGTTGATAGGCCTGTAGTAAACCCCCAATATTGTGACTGCACCCTTCTTATTCCTGATCTCTACCCATATAGCCTCACTGCCCTCTGAGGTGTCCTCCCGTAGTACACCTACGTTAGATATATATGGTTAGATATTCTCCCTAACCAGTAGTGCAACTCCGCCACCCCTTTTACACCCCCCTCTATCCCGCCTGAAACATCTAAATCCTGGAACGTTTAGCTGCCAATCCTACCCTTCCCTCAACCAGGTCTCTGTAATGGCAACAACATCATAGTTCCAAGTACTAATCCAAGCTCTAAGTTCATCTGCCTTACCCGTTATACTTCTTGCATTAAAACATATGCACTTCAGGCCACCAGACCCGCTGTGTTCAGCAACTTCTCCCTGTCTGCTCTGCCTCAGAGCCACACTGTCCCTATTCCCTAGTTCTCCCTCAATGCTCTCACCTTCTGACCTATTGCTCCCGTGCCCACCCCCCTGCCATACTAGTTTAAACCCTCTCGTGTGACACTAGCAAACCTCGCGGCCAGGATATTTATGCCTCTCCAGTTTACATGCAACCCGTCCGTCTTATATAGGTCACACCGGCCCCGGAAGAGCTCCCAGTGGTCCAGATAATGGAAACCCTCCCTCCTACACCAACTGTTTAGCCACATGTTTAGCTGCTCTATCTTCCTATTTCTAGCCTCACTGGCACGTGGCACAGGGAGTAATCCCGAGGTTACACCTGTCTTTTAACTTTCTGCCTAGCTCCCTGAACTCCTGCTGCAGGACCTCACGCCCCTTCCTGCCTATGTCGTTAGTACCAATATGTACAACGACCTCTGCCTGTTTGCCCTCCCCCTTCAGGATCCCCTCTATCCGTTCAGAGACATCCTGGACCCTGGCACCAGGGAGGCAACATACCATCCTGGAGTCTCTTTCACGCCCACAGAAGTGCCTATCTGTGCCCCTGACTATAGAGTCCCCTATTACTATTGCTCTTCTGCGCTTTGACCCTCCCTTCTGAACATCAGAGCCAGCCATGGTGCCACTGCTCTGGCTGCTGCTGTTTTCCCCTGATAGGCTAGTCCCCCCGACAGTATCCAAAGGGGTATACCTGTTCGAGGGAGGGACAACCACAGGGGATTCCTGCACTGACTGCCCGCCCTTTCTGGTGGTCACCCATTTCTCTGCCTGCAACTTGGGTGTGACCACATTTATATAACTGCGATCTATAAACACTGTCCGCCACCTGCCTGCTCCTAAGTACATCCAATTGCTGCTCCAACCGTACCATGCGGTCTGTGAGGAGCTCCAGTTGGGTGCACTTTCTGCAGATGAAGCCATCCGGGACGCTGGAAGCCTCCCGGACCTGCCACATCTCACAGTCAGAACACTGCACCCCTCTAACTGACATTGCATCAATTAATTAGTAAATTAAAATTAAAAGTTAAAGAAATTTTTTTTAAAAAGTTACTGTTAACTATCTGCTTCCTAGCACTAGATTTCTACTATAAATGTGAAAGCTAAATATTGTACTCTCCGATCTCTGGCTTAGATACCCCTCTAAATTATAATTAAGTAATTATGTTTAATTAGTTACCAATGCTTAATTTTTTTAATTTAGTGTAGATTCCCAACCAGCCACTCAGGTCACAGCTTTTCTGTGATGTCACTTCAGTTTCCCCCCCACGCACACAATTTGAAAAGGTAATAAAAGTAAAAATGAGTAAAAATCACTTACTTACCTTCTTACCTTCTGAGGGTCTAAGATGTTCTCAGGTTCTCTCCCTGACAGAGACTGCTCCTCCTCCTCCGACTGGCTCCTGAAACTAGGCCACGATCTTTTTAAATCTCTGCTACGACTCGCAGCTCCCGCTCTTTTTCAATCTCCGCTCCGACTCGCAGCTCCCGCGTATTTTAAGCCCCCGCTCCGACTCGCAGCTCCCGCTCTTTTTAAATCTCCGTTCCGACTCGCAGCTCCCGCGCTTTTTAAATCTCCGCTCCAACTCGCAGCTCCCGTGCTTTTTAAAACTCCGCTCCGACTCGCAGCTCCCGTGCTTTTTAAAACTCCGCTCCGACTCGCAGCTCCCGCGCCTTTTAAATCTCCGCTCCGACTCGCAACTCCCGCTCTTTTTAAATCTCCGTTCCGACTCGCAGCTCCCGCGCTTTTTAAATCTCCGCTCCAACTCGCAGCTCACGTGCTTTTTAAAACTCCGCTCCGACTCGCAGCTCAAGCGCCTTTATAATCTCCGCTCCGACTCGCAGCTCCCGCTCTTTTTAAATCTCCGCTCCAACTCGCAGTTCCCGCGCTTTTTAAGTCTCCGCTCCGACTCGCAGCTCCGGCGCTTTTTAAATTTCCGCTCCGACTCGCAGCTCCCGCGCTTTTTAAATCTCCGCTCAAACTCGCAGCTCCGGCGCTTTTTAAATCTCCGCTCCGAGTCGCAGCTCCCGCGCCTTTTAAATCTCTGCTCCGACTCGCAGCTCCCGCGCTTTTTAAAACTCCGCTCCGACCCGCAGCTCCCGCGCTTTTTAAATCTCTGTCCTTAAATAATGTCCTTTGGTAGAAAGGTAAAAAAGAGATTGGCAGTGAAGGTAATTTTTTTTTAAAGTACTTTGGTGACATTGTTTACTAAATTACAGATTCAGGTTGTTTTGGTGATATTTCTGACTGCATACAGCACTGAAGTGTCCACCGAAGGGTTTAAAATAAAGTAAAATTCATTTTATTCATTGGTAATGCACATTGCATCATGGTTCATCTTTCTGCTTTGTTTGCATGTGGCCTTTCAGTTCACAAAATGATTCATCACACTTTGTTTCTGGGCTTTAATGCACTCATCAATTGAATGTGACATTTAAATGAGGTCAAAGTTACACTTAAATGTAACAAAATTAGCCACATGGGCAACCTTGAGGCTGGGGCGTCCAGTATGCGATGCAGACAGAAAGTGGCAGATCAGGCAGCAGGTCCAGCAGCATTGCCCTGAACCTTCCAGCAGAAGAAAATATCACTTCATCTTTAAAATGTCTTATGACAGAGGTCAAAATGGCCAAAGAAGCATTGTTTGGCACAGGCACCAGTGACTGAAAACAAGTGTCTCATTGAAATATCTGCACAGATATAGCAGCTTGTATAGTCTGAAGTGAGAAAGAAGGAAAAGACTGTCATATCCAGCATGGGACTTATGGAATGGAAATGATTATCTTTCCTGAGATTCTTTACTCTTACTCGGTGTGAAGTCCCCGTGTCCTTACCAAAAAGACATTTTGGGGCATGCTGGAATGAACTAAAGGAAGTGGTTGAGAGGACTGACCTGTATGAACGAGAAACTTTCCTTGGGGAGAAATGGGCAAGCTATTGGTGTCTGAGCAGATCAAAGTGTATGAAATCTGAATCGGTTTCAGACTTAGGAATAACAGATCATGACCAAGGCCTCCTTTCTTTTCTGCTTTCAGCTTTGGTAAAGAAGAATACTCATCAACTTCTGTATAATCAGTGGAGCCATCATCAAGTATTGAAGTGGGCACCACAAATATTGTGAAAGCCACTCCTGCCCAACTGCACAAGGTACCATCCAGCTTAGTAAACAAATGATTCATAGAATCATACAATTCCTACTGTACAGAAGGAGGCCATTTGGCCCATCGGGTCAGCACCGACCCTCTGAAAGAGTCCCCTACCTCGGCCCAATCCCCCACCCTATCCCCGAAACCCCATCTAGGGGCAATTTAGTATATCCAATCCACCTAACCTGCACATCTTTGGACTGGCATTTGAAAGGTAAAGTCGCCATAGTCCCAGTTGGCCATAGGCTGCTTTGTCCTGTGAGGGGAAGAGATGACTGGCGGTGATTTAACCCGAGGATCATCACACCTCAGGCAAGGGGCAATGTTGAGAAGGTGGGGCCTTCATGAATGAACTCATTCAGTACCGCAATTGAACCCGTGCTGCTGGTCTTGCTCTGCATCACTAACCAGCTGTTTGGCCAACTAAGCTAAACTCACTGTGCAAGATTCATGAGCATTTTAAATACTCTAACTTAATTCTGATTCAGTACATTTCATTGCGCTGTTGTCATTTTGCTTTGAATATTTCCTCAAGGTAAATATCCTTTCACTTCTACTTTCAGAGCGATAAGTACAAACTTTGTGCCAATGACTTTACAGTCAGAGGCACTGATATCTCAGAGAACCAGGCCTGCTATGGTCAATGTTGCCTCATTACTTTCTGCAGTTTCATTTGGCAAAAGATAATCATTAATCAGACACAATCTGATTAAGGTACAACCATGTTGGCCTTTATCGATCATTTCAAGAAGCACTACTAAAACTAAAAGGAAAACCACGCATAGATGGTCAGTGGTCGTATTCCTGTTCCTTACGGTTGGGGGAGAATGTCCGACGGCGTTCCCGGCCTCTATTGCGGTACCCCGTGTTCCGCCCCATGCGTCCCACTGCTGGTGGCTGGCTTCCTCAGCTTTCGCCAAATGTGACTGGCGTTTGTTTTGCTTTGAGTTCCTGGACCCCTTGTTTGGCGCCTTCTCTGGAGATGGCTCTCTCCACCGTGCATTGTAGGCTCTGGTGAGTCTCAGCTAGTAATTTCTGTTGTGTGACCATATCGTGGAGTCCAAACATTAAGCCGTCTCCGAGTATCTCATTTAATGTTGCTCAGAATTCTCAAGTCTCAGCCAGTTTTTGGAGAGAGGCCAGGAAGTCACTCATCTACTAGACCTGGGCATGAGCAACTATGTGGAACTGGAAATGGCGCACAATGAGCGGTGGTTTCGGGTTGAAATGCTCCACACTAGGCGAAAGACCAGGGGAGGTTCGTGTGAGTCAGGCTCTTTATCACACTGTAGGTAGGCCCTCCACAAGCCATTTGCAGTACCAAAGTTTGTCTCTCATTGTCGGTAATCGCATTCGTTCAAAAAAGTATTGCATGTTCTTTGTATTGCCCCCAATCGTCTGTACCTGCGTTAAAATGTACCAGCTTTCCAACATGCGGCATTTCGGTGGTTCGTAGTCGATCCTCCCGAGGCCCAGGTGAGATGGACCGGGTGCACAATAACCAGTGTCGATTGCAGCTCCACTGATTCCTCGTCACCAGTGTTGAATCTGTGGTAAGCAGAACGCATAGATGATAAGTATAAAGTAACGTGGGGTGGCAGAGTGGCGCAGTTGTTAGCACTGCTGCCTCACGGCGCTGAGGACCTGGGTTCGATCCCAGCCCCGGGTCACTGTCCATGTGGAGTTTGCACATTCTCCCTTGTCTGCGTAGATCTCACCCCCACAATCCAAAGATGTACAGGGTAGGTGGATTGGCCACGCTAAATTGCCCCTTAATTGGAAAAAAAATAAGTGGGTTCTCTAAATTTATGACATTAAAACAAGTATAAAGTAACAAACAAGGTTTATTACAATACAGATCGCAAACTCTTCCATTCCCCTAAGGGTCTCCCTCCCCAACCTGCACCTAGATTGGGGTTTTTATACCTGGCTCTCCCTGTTAAGGGGAAACCCTGGCCCCTCAAAGGGGAAGTTCATATTCTGGGGAGGTCATGGGTATGGTCCTGATCCTGGGACCTCCATTGGGGTTATAACAGAAGCCATCCACTGAATTAATTTTCAGCCTTAACAGGTCCAGGTTTAATTTTGAAGGATGAATGCATTATGTGGCCATTTCAGCGTGATCCTTTGCACATGATTACATACTGCAGAATCTGTGCTGAGGGAGTGGAAACCCAATTTATTGAGATAATTGATGGAGTGGTCTGAAAGCAACGTGGATGCCATTGATTGCAGTCTGAACCTTGGGAAAGTCAGAAACCCTGTAAAAGTGAAAGACTCAACACTCACTGCATCTTCCAAGTGGTTTTCAACATTGAAGAGTGCTGATTCATCAGCTGATGGTGGACAGTACGTGGTAATGCATGGGCAGCACGGTAGCACAGTGTGTAGCACTGTTGCTTCACAGCTCCAGGGTTCCAGGTTCGATTCCCGGCTTGGGTCACTGTCTGTGCAGAGTCTACACTTTCTCACTGTGTCTGCTTGGGTTTCCTCCGGGTGCTCCGGTTTCCTCCCACAAGTCCCGAAAGACACCCTGTTAGGTAATTTGGACATTCTGAATTCTCCCTCTGTGTACCCGAACAGGCGCTGGAATGTGGCGACGAGGGGCTTTTCACAGTAACTTCATTGCAGTGTTAATGTAAGCCTACTTGCGACAATAAAGATTATTATTATTAATCAGCAAGAGGTTTTCTTACCCATGTTTGACCTGAAGCCAAGAAACATTATGGGGTCCAGTGTTCACGTGGAGGATTACCTCCTGACTCTTTATCACTGTGCTGCCACTTCTTTTGTCCCACTGGTAGGACAGACCCATGAATGGGCAGCATGGTGGCACATTTGTTCGCACTGCTCCCTCACAGTTCCAGGGACATGGATTCAATTCCCGCCTTGGGTCACTGTCAGTGTGGAGTTTGTATGTTCTCCCCGTGGGTTTCCTCCGGGTGCTTTCCTCCACTTTCCTCCCATAGCCCAAAGAAGTGCAGGTTAGGTGGATTGGCCCTGATAAATTGTCCCTTATGAGGATAGGGTGAGCCGTGGGCCGAGGGAGAGTGCTTTTTGAGAGGGTCGGTGCAGACTTGATGGGCTGAATGGCCTCCTTCTGCATTGTACTATATCAACGGTTGCTAGTCTGTGAGACAGCTCTCCCAACTCGAGCTAACTTTACAGGGTCGATAAGACTGGGTTTGTCATTTCCAGTGCTGAGGTCAATGCGGGTCGTCAGTCTGGTTTCTTTCCTTTTTTGGGTTTGATACAACTGGGTGACCAGGCCAGGTGACGACTGCAGATTTCCTTTCCTAAAGGACATTTGTTAACTAGCTGGGCTTGTTACAACAATCGACAATGGTTTCCTGGTCATAATTAGATTTTTAATTCCAGATACTGGATTCAAATTCCACCACCTGCCATGGTGGATTCGAACCCTGGTCCCCAGAGTATTCCCCTGGGTCTCTGGATCGCCAGTGCAGTGACAATACCACTACACCACCACTGCCCTTCTTCTGCTTTAAAGCAGAAAACTGAGAGCAGTCATGTCATTGACCTTCATATGCGCACATTGAAATGGATGCAGTTAAGACTCACAAGGAAAGTTAAAATGGCCGCAGGTAACTCAGGCAAATGATTTAATGGCAGAAGCAACTTCTGTTACAGAAATGTTCTTGCTGCATTTCTGCATGGCTGATATGCTGGGGAAACTGAGAGGGAATTCATCTCCAAGAGATTGTGTTTTACATAATGTGAAGGTGGAAAGTTCTAGTGAGCAAGAAGGTTTGGAAAATGGTAAAGAAAGCAGATTAGTTTGCTGTATTGGCGTAAATAAAAGTTTTTTTCAACCATGAGATCAGGTGATTCCAGTGAATGAAGACAAGTAACGAAGGTGTCGACGGAAGCATTAATGTGCATCATGTCTCCTCTTAGTCGGACGTTGCAGTAAAAAGTGTAAGAGAGAAATTCAAGGAGAGAAAAAAAAGGATGAACCTGGGGCGGGGTTCTCTCGGACCGCGTCGGGTTAGAGAATCGGCGATTGCGCTGATTTTTTACGTGACACCTGTCTGACGCCATTCCGCCATTCTCCCAACCGGCATGAACGGCGTCATCGTGAACGGCGGCGTGCCTCCCGGAGAATCAGCCGAGGGGGCAAGTCCTGCAATTCTCCGGGGTCCCGTGGATCCTTCGGCCCGGATGGGCCGAAGTCCTGACAGGGTCACGCTGGTGCCATTCACACCTTCAAATAGAAATCGTCAGCCAGTCGTGCCGGCTGATGGTACGGAGAGGAGGTGAGCGGCGGGCGTATTGCGCTTGTGAGACTCTCGGGATGGACACGGAGAGGGCTGCAGGCGAGGGGGCGGGGGGGGGCGTATTGGGTAGGGGGCTTCCATGTTGTGGGGGGGCCTCCATGTTTGGGGGGGCTGGGCCTCTATGTTGGCGGGGCGGGGTCTCCATGTTCGGGGGGGGGCTGGGCCTCTATATTGACGGGGCGGGGCCTCCATGTTCGGGGAGGAAAAGGGACGGTTGGGTAGGGGTCCTCCATGTTTGGGTGGGGGCGTGGGAACGACAAGCCTGCCGGCTTGCCTGGACAGGGCGTTGCCAGAGCCACTACCGCCAGTGCGGCGGCCAGGCTGATGGTCACCGGCCCCAGGCGCTGTCTCCCCGCATGGCCCCGGGCCTTGCCCATGGGTGCGACACCCCCCAGGGGCAGAGCTCCCAGCAGCTGGCAACCATCGCCTGGAAGGGACTGGTCCACACCCATGGCAGCCTCCATGGCAGCCTCCAGTGAGGACATAGCCATCCAACGATGGCGCTATCAGGAGGGACGGGCAGTCCTGGGCGGAGCACAGAGGGTGTGGGCGCATGCGTGGCTGTGGCGCAATCAGCAAACCGGGGCATACATGTAGCCCATTGCACATGGCTGTAGATTGGGCCATGCGCCATCCCAAAACATGTTGTATATCCCCCACCCCCTGCAGATCATAATGTTTGAGCACCAGCCAGCGATGTTGGCTGCCTTGGCGGGAGCCGCTGCCCTGCATGTGGCCCTGTGGCAGCGTTGGCGCAGGCGGCTCAGAGCGGCTGCGGCAGCGGCAGCGGTGGCTGCAGCAGAGGGACAGGCTGCAGCAGAGGGACAGGCTGCAGAGGGCCAGGTGGCACCCACTCAGGCTGCAAGGCCGCCCACCACGGGCGCAGGAAGAGGCCGAGGCGGATGACGACCAGAACAATGAGGGGGATGCACAGGATGACGATACCGATGTGGATGAGGAGCAGGTGGAGCAGGAGGAGGAGCAGATGGTGGTGGTGCCAAGGTGCCGGAGGCGCCCGATGAGGCCACGTGTCTACCGGAGCCACTTGTCCTTTGAGGACCTGCCGGACAGGCATGCAGGAGGAGACTCAGGATGAGTCGGGAAACGGTCGCACATATCTGCCACCTGGTGGCACACCTGGCACCGCGTGGCACTGGGGGAGGACATGCTATCCCGGTGGCAGTCAAGGTTACGGTGGCCCTGAACTTCTATGCGATGGGGTCGTTCCAGTTGCCGAGTGGGGTCCTGTCCGGCATCTCCCAGCCATCGGCGCACTGGTGCATCCGGGCAGTGACTGACGCCCTGTATGACATTGCGGACCGGTACATACAGTTCCTAGTGGACCGCGCCCACCAGAATGCCCGGGCTGCGGGATTCGCTGCCATGGCTAGGATACCAATGGTACAGGGGGCAATCGATGGGGTGCATGTCGCCATACGCCCACCAGCGGAGAACAGGGACGTGTTCATGAACAGGAAAGGGTCTTACTCCATGAACATTCGGGTGGGCTGTGACCACCGCATGAGGATCATGCACATCTGTGCACAGTACCCGGGTAGTGTACATGATGTGTTCATCCTGGCACAATCGTTCATCGCCGCCATGTTTGAGGAACCCGACCCCCCCAGCTGCGGGGCTGGTTGCTGGGTGACAAGGGTTACCCACTGCGGTCATGGCTGATGACGCCTATACGGAGGCCACAGACCGACGCGGAGACCCGATACAATGAGGCCCATGCAGCGACCAGGGGTGTGATCGAGAAGTGCTTTGGGCTGCTGAAGATGGGCTTCAGGTGCCTGGACCGCTCTGGAGGGGCCCTCCAGTACCCGTCGGAGAGGGTCGTTCGCATTGTTGTCTGCTGAGTCCTCCGCAATATTACCCAGCAGAGGGGCGATGTGCTGGAGGAGGAGGAGGAGGGGGCAGATGGGGAGCCCGCGGGAGGGGCCGCCTCTCCAGATGAGGAGGGTAGGGACGAGGGGGGAAACAGATGCAACATGTGGGCTGGATATGGATGGGAGGCTGCACGACGCCACAGGCTTGGCCAGCGAGCAGGCGAGGCGTTCATCGCCGCACGTTCCACCAACTAGGGGGGTAGAGGCTTTCTGATCAGGGGCACTGGCACCACCGAACCACCCCATCTCACCAACCAGCATCCCCACCTCCCACACCACCCGACTACCTTACCTCCCACACCACCACATGCACAGCACCATCCAACTGCGGCACAACGGGCTGGTCTCACACGATTGATTGTGGAAGCGGGTGTGTTCAATGCCATGGTGCATGATGACAACCCACTCTCCAATGAGCTGTGAGCTCCAAATCGTTAGCCAATGTCTGACTCATGGCCACAGCTACACCCTCCACCTGGGTGGTCCCTGTACATGTTACGGACACTCCATCACATGGACATGTTGTCTGGCTGGCGGCGGGGTGCCGAGTATGGCGGGGGAAGATTTACACCCACCTGGGCTCACCGTCCCACCGACCTTCGAACACAGTGCCAATCAATACCCTTTGTCATGATATGCAAACATGCAACCAATGAACACTCAGAATGGGACACAACCAATGGGCAGTCAGGACACTCAGAGGTGGCATCACCACAAGGAGGCATGACATAAACACTATAAAAGGTATGAGGCACTCACACCCTGCCTCTTTCCACAGACAGACATCTAGAGAGTTAGACAGGGTTAATCAACAGCATCACCCCCCAGCACGTGGCTTAGATCAAGCTGGTACAGTTAGACTGAGTTACTACAGTTAGATTAGCAGAGAGTCAAACTCATTTGAGAACTGTGTTGATAAAGTTCAATAAACACTTGAACTCCTTTCAGAGTCTGGAGCATCCTTTAGTTAAGACTGCATCAAGTAGCAGCCTGTGTTATTTGAAGCAGCAGAACACAACACCCTTCACGACCCCGCAGCCACCGGACATAGAACAGAGGCATTGGTGTAACAGTGAGTTTAATTGTAATGGTAACATACAATGCCCTAGCCCCTACAACTATACTGTACCCTGCATCTGTGCCAACTTACTAGGTGTCAAACTTCTTGGCCTTACAGGCCCTACCACTACGTCTTAGTGTTTCCCCAGACGGTACAGCAGGAGTGGAGACGGACTGCTGAGACTCCTGCGCTGCGACTTGGCACCCCATTGGCGTGCATTTCCTGGGGCGGCCCAGCTTGGATGGGCCAGGCTGCTCCGTGGGCGTGCTGGATGGCTTGGTGCCATCCTGTTCTGCCCACTACCCACCTGATGCACCAGGGACGGACCGGGGGGAGTCCGAGGATCTGCGGTGTTCCTGGACCTCTCTTGCAGAAGTCACCGGGACAGGCCCCAGAACGTCCTCCTCCCTCGGGGTGCACGATGGCCTCCGGGCCTCACTATGGGATGGGGGAGCGGGGGGAGACAAACCCCGAGGCACCCCCGAACCCTGGCGCTGCCAGTCCTGGAGGCCCGCTGCAGTATCGACCAGGGTCTGAATGTTAGCAGCGATGGAGCTCAGGGAGTGGGCCATCCCAGTCTGGGACTGCGCCACCTCCCTCTTGGCTTGTGCAACGCCATCCAGCATCTGGGCAAGGCCGCCGATGCTCTCAGCGATGGCCTACTGAGACCGAGCCATCGCCTGGGCAATGCCGCGATGCTCTCAGCGATGGCCTGCTGAGACTCGGCCAGACTGCGGAGCACGGCTGAGACGTCCAGCTGGCTCTGGCACATGGCTGCCTGTGAGAGGGCAGCCCTGTCCTGGGCCACGGATGATGCGTACACAAGAAGCCCCACGCCTTGGAAAACCGGACCCATGGCCGAAACCGTTGCACCCATTGCCTCCACCGCGGACGCCACCCGTGCGGTATCGGCCTGGGTGGCAGCCATGACCGGCACCAATCCCTGCTCCTGAATGCAGATGGACTTCTCCACCTGCATTGCTGGAAGCTGGCCGTCATCCCGTTGTCTAGTCCCTGGGTTACCAACTGCATCGGGTCTATGGGTGGGACTGGAAAGTCCAGGAACCCGGGAACCGTCTGGGCAGCAGCTGGTTGCTGGGGCTGGGCTGCCTTCCGACCGTCCGGCCCCTCGGCTGCTCCTACCTCCACCTGCTGTACTGGTATGGCTGTGTGGTGCGCACCAGTCTGTGTCCCAGAAGCCTCATCACTAAAATGCCCCACCGAGGTGCGAGTCTCTGCGATGGTGGGGGGTGTGGGTGAGTGCAGTGACGCTGAGTCTAGGTCGTCATCGGACCCAAAGTCTGGAGGCTCCTGCGTCCAGACCTGGACCGGTGTTCTTTCTGTCCGTCATCTGTGTGTCACTGTCCTGACTGTCGTGCGCGTCAGTGTCCATCATCTCCATTTCGGGGCTGTCGCCGTCCTGGGTGTCCGTCCTCTGTTCATCACTGTCCTGGGTCTCAGTCCTCTGTGCGTCCGATTCCAGGGTCCCAGTCACGGAGGAAGGCCTTCCTTGCTGTCTGCCCTCCCCGCCGTGGCGTGCGTCCCTGGGGGCATCTGGACCTTGCACTTTTTGGGGGCGAGCAGCGCCAGACGGTTCGGGACGATCGGCTGCAGGTCCTGGAACACACAATACAGCATGTATCGTTACACACGCGGACTGGGGTGAGGGGGTGTAGTGGGCGTGGGGGGTGGGGGGGTGAATGGGTGTTGCCAAGCAGGGGAATGGGGTTAGGGGGTGTAGGGGGGGGGTGAGGGGGTGTAGCCAGGCAGGGGAATGTGGTAAGGGGGTGTAGTGGGGGGGGGGGGTGAGGGATGGCGAGGGGGTGGAGCCAGGCATGGAAGTCTCACTTGCTGGTGGGCCTTTGACCTGGCAAGGGGCAACTTCCCGGTCCCCGGCTCTGCCAACAAGGTCCAGTGCCCTCTGCTCGTGTACAGTGAGGCGGTGCAGTACAGGTGAACCCCCTCCAGGTCTCACATGCTCCCTGTGGTTGTGGGCGGTCTTCTCCTAGGAGGTGGGCAGCAAAGCATCAGAGTTAGGCGGTACACAGCATCCCGCGCAGATGTTCCCTAGATGATGGCATGGGAGCACTGTGCACCCGGCCACAGGCGACTCCCAGGTGTGTGTGCAGCCCATGTGGGTCAAGTGGGCGGTTTGGCACCCCTCCTGGTGGGGGGGTTACTGTCACATGTGTGGGTGGTAGGGGGATGTTTTGGTGTACTCACCCTGGCTGCCCTTGTCAGGTCATGCTTCTTCTTGCGGGACTGCTCGCACGTCCGTGGGGTGTGCCCCGCCGCGCTTATGGCATTTCCCACCTAACGCCAATTCCTCCAGACTGTGCTGGCAGGGTGCCGGTGGCCACGTCTAGTGTACAGGATTGCCCTCCTCTCCTCTTCCGCGTCCAGCAGCGTCTTGAGGTCATGGTCCTCAGGGCTGCACGGCGGGGGGGCATCCATCTCGCCGCTCTCGGGACTTTGCGACGCTCACGCACATTTTATGTGACGCGGCGCCGCGTCATCGGGGCATCGCGCGAATGATGGCGGTATGGCGCCACGACCCCACGCTTCTCGCCGCGCCCGTGCTGGCCCCTTTTGCGGGCCAGAATTAGTCGTCGGGTCGGCCCGTTCATGCGTCGTAAAACGCGGTGGCATTTACGACGACGTGGACACTCTGCCGCAGGATGAGAGAATCCCGCCCCTGATGAGAAAACCAAAGAAAAGACAGAATGACCACTGAAGTAGAAATTGTTGAGACTTAAGGAAATACCATGAAGGTTGCAAGATTGCCGATTAAATTGAGAAGTGGAAGGATTGGCTACATCAATCTTACATATCTTAGAGACCCTAATCTCTGCTAAAGTCTTAAGCAGTGAGGGGCAGATGTGAAAGTGGACTTGGTTAGCAGACAAGGTGATGGAACTGAGCAAAAAGCTGAGAAGCCGAACTGTCTGAAAGTGGCAAGGTTTAACAGTGTGCCTATGAAAGTGATACAGAAGGGAGAGGCAGAGACGTCAGCATTTTTTAAAATGGCAATCACATTGAATTTTTCAGCATCCTTGGGGGATTTCACCCATCACATTTTGGTCAATCCAAGAGCAACAAGAGCACCCATTTATGAGGACGATTTACGGAATAAAAAAGCTGTGCAGAGTAAGCATGTTCACATTAATGATTTGTGGCTGAAGAGAAATTAATTGATCTCTGTTCACGTTATGCAGTGTTGTACTTCAAAGTTTTGGTTACCTTCATTGCATCTCTTATTTTGCATTAGATTCACTTCTTCAGATCATTATAGAATGGCTTTGAATCCATGAAACAGACGCCAGTACAAGACTGGAAAGGTACGGTAATCCATCTAATGCAGGCAGATGTTCAGAATTTAGAAAGAATGCTCACAGGGGACAGCTCTATCAGGTCACTGCCAGATGTTTCATAAAAGTCTTAAATATTTCACACAATTTCTGTTACGATGTTATGATTCACTGTTGCAACAGAGATTTTTAAGCCTGAGTATTATCCTGGGCATGTTCAATTACCTCAGGATCCCTATGAGATTTGTAGGCCAGTTGGATAAATTACTCAGAGGAAGTTGTTCCTATCACAGAAAATAGCTACAGGAGGGGAAAATTGCTCTTATATTTTGGTGCAAGAGGATATGGAAAATTACATTTTGTGAAACAGGTACAAGAGAAACAGATAGCCTTGTAGAAATATGATTTTGTGGCTACATCAGAGGCCTGGCTCAAAAAAGAGCAGGGCTGGCATTAAATATTCCTGGATACAAGGTGTTCAGGGAAGATAGGATAAAGTGGCAGTTTTGATAAAGAATTAAGTCATGGAAAGAAGATGTCCCACTGCCACTGACAGAACTTATTCAGCTAAGGAATCAAAAAGGTGCAATTGGCATCTCTTGGTGTGGTCTATAGGCCACCAACTGGTGGGAAAGATGTAAAGAGAAAATTTGCAAAGAAATTACAGAGTGGTTTAAGAATTGTAGTCATAATGCAGAACTTTAATTAACCAAATATAGACCGGGATAGTAGTCGTGTAAAAGGCAAGAGAATTATTGAAGGTGGTATTGAATGACAGGTTGAGAGAGTGGTGAATAAAGCATTCAGTAAAATGTTCTGCAGCTGTATGTTTCAGTCCAACAAGAGAGGAGATGCTGCTAGACCTGGTTCTTGGGAATGGGTTGGGCCAAGTGAGTCTCAGTAGGGGAACATTTAGAGGATAGTGATCAATCTATCACAAGGTTTAGGTTGGCTATGGATAAGGACAAGAAATAATCAAGAGTAAGAATAAATAACTGGGGCAAAGAAAACTTAATTGGGGTAAGAATGGATCTGATCCAAATAGCAGGCAAAAACTCTAGCAAAACAATAGGCTGCCTTTAAAAAATGAGTTAGTTTGTGCACAGTCGCATCCCCACGAACAGGAAAGGTAGAGCAAGCACATCCAGAGCTTTTTGGTTGATAGAAGAGGGAGCAATTAAGATGATTAAGATGAATTAAGATAAGGCAAAGGAATGTACAATGAATGGTAGCACCCTCAGAAGTACAGAAGATCAGAGGGACCTAGGTGTGCATGCCCATAGTTCCCTGAAGACTGCAGGACAGGTAAATAATGTGGTTAAGAAGGCATGTGGAATGCTCGCCTTCATTTACTGAGGCATAGAATATAAGAGCAGGCAGATTATACTGGAACTGTATAAAAAACTGGTTAGGCAGCAGCTGGAGTAATGTGTGCAGTTCTGGTCGCTATAGGAAGGAAATAATTGCACTAGAGAGGGTGCAGAGAAGATTCACCAGGATGTTGCCTGGGCTGGAGCATTTCAGCTATCAAGAGAGACTGGATAAGCAGGGATTGTTTTCCTTGGAGCAGAGAAAGCTGACACGGGTGCTGATTTAGGTGTATAACATTATGAGGGACATATATAGGTTGGATAGGAAGGAATTTCTCCCTTAGCGGTTTCCCTTAGCGGAAGGGTCAATAACCAGGGGGCATAGAGTTAAGGTAATGGCCAGGGAGTTTAGAGGAGATAGGAGGATAAACCTTTTCACCAGAGAGTGATGGGAATCTGAAACTCACTACCTGAATTGGAGTGAGAAGGGTGGTGAGAACCTCACAACATTTAAGAAGTATTTAGATGAGCACTTCAAAAGCAAGGCTATGGGGCAGGTTCTGAAATAGGGATTAGAGCAGATAGGTACATGATGGCCAACATGGACACAATGGGTCGAAGGGCCTCTTGCCTTGCTGTAAAAACTCAATGATTCTAAGAATAAAATGTGTGCTATGACAGATGTCTGATGGATAATACAACTGAGAACCAGGTTCAATATAGAAGGTTTGGAGGGGAATTGAAAAAGAAAATAAAAGAAGCAAAGAGAGTATGAAAATAGACTGGCGGCTAACATAAAGGTGAATCCAAACATCTTCTATAAACATATAATTAGTAAAATGGTGCTAAAGGAGGAGTGTGGAATCAAAACGTGGATTAATGCATGGAACCAGGGGGCATAGTTAAGGTATTAAATTAATATTTTGCATTTGTCTTTACCAAGGGAAAAGACGCTCGGCAGGTCATGTGAAAGAGGAGGTAGTTCAGGTACTTGAAGGAGTTAAAATTGATAAGGAGGACATATTGGATAGGTTGTCTGTCCTTAAGTTGATAAGACACCGGGACTGGATAGATGCTTTCGAGGATACTTAGGGAAGAGTTAATGAAAATTGTGGCTATAATTTTCAAGTCTTTCTTAGAGTCCAGAGGCTAGGGGAATTGCAAATGTTGCACCCCTGTTCATAAAAGGTGCAATGGTAAGCTCAGCAACTGCAGGTCAGTCAGTATAATCTCAGTGGTGGGGAAGCTTCAATAAATGATAATTTGGGACAAAATGAATAGTCACTTGGGAAAATGCAGGCTAATTAAGGAAAGCCAGCACAGATTTATTAAGGGCAAATCATGTTCAACCAACCTGCTTGAGTTTTTAATCAAAAGAGAAAATGCTGGAAAATCTCAGCAGGTCTGGCAGCATCTGTAAGGAGAGAAAGGAGCTACCCTTTCGAGGCCAGATGATCCTTTGTCAAAACTAAAAGGCATTGAAAGTGGGAGATATTTATAGTGTAGGGCAGATAGGGAGAAATTATTTCTATTAATGGAAGGATGAAGAATTAGAAGACATGGATTTCAGATTATTGACAAAAGAAGCATTGGAGATGTGAGGAAATACGTATTCACAGTGAGTGATTTTGATCTGGAACGCATTATCTGAGAATGGTGAAGGCAGGTTCAATTGAGACATTCAAGAGGAAATTGGATTATTATAGAACATACAGTGCAGAAGGAGGCCATTCAGACCATCGAGTCTGCACCGACCCACTTAAGCCCTCACTTCCACCCTATCCCCGTAACCCAATAACCCCTCCTAACCTTTTTGGTCACTAAGGGCAATTTATCATGGCCAATCCACCTAACCTGCATGTCTTTGGACTGTGGGAAGAAACTGGAGCACCCAGAGGAAATCCACGCAGACATGGGGAGAATGTGCTGACTCCGCACAGTCAAGTGACCCAGCAGGGAATCGAACCTGGGACCCTGGCGCTGTGAAGCCACAGTGCTTTCCACTTGTGCTACCGTGTTGAAAAGAAAAATGTGCAAGGCAAGAGGCAAAAGGTGGGGAAATGGCTCCTTGAGAGAGCCAGCACAGACATGATGGGCTGAATGATCTCCTGTGCTGTAACCATCATGTGAATCTGATATTGCTTTGGCCTACTTTGGCCTACACATTCCATAACCCACAACTTGTTCCGTTACTGCCAATTTATGCAATTTTAGCCTGAGCACTTTTACAATAACATTTATCATAGTGGCATTTTTAAAAGTAAGAATTAGCATCATACGATTCCACAGCTTCCTAATTCTAGTCATTATTTCTACTTTTATTGATAGTGAGAGTGTGTTTATTCTAATTTTTCACAACATAGACAGGTGACAGGAAAAACACCTGACCTACCTGCCTAATCCCATTTACCTGCACTTGGCCCATAGCCTTGAATGTTATGACATGCCAAGTCATGAATTAGTTGTAACTGTGTCCCCAATTCTAACTGTGTACTTTCCTCTGTTCAGAAACCAGTTTAAGTGTCTTGCATGATATCCATTAAATCATGCAGCAGGCAGCACAATGGCCTCAGAGGAAGACCCAGGTATGGATTTTCACTTCGGGGATCAGGTGAGAACAGAGGCAGACACCAGTAAAATAGCACTGGTTTGGGTGCCAGCCACTTCCTCCTTTCCCAGCCCAGATGATTTTCATGAGTGGGGAAGGTGGCATGCTAGCAAATCTCTCGCAGCAAAGATCAGGCCAACCACAGACCTTAAAGAAGTCACTAGGAGCTGGCCTTTGAATCTTTCCAAATTTTCACTGGGGCAGACAGCCTTCAGAAACTGTCCAAGGCATCCCTGCGCTCAAGGGTGACGGCATTTGGAATGGAAAACATCAACAGTGCAAAGCCTTAGTGGAGCAGGGAGGACCTATCCCATCACATGATGGGATAGTTTCAACAAATTTCTTAAGTTCTTATCCTATCCAGATACAGGTCTCCATGTGCTCTACAAAATGTGAACGGTTTCAAATATAAAAATTATTGGCCAAATGCTAGCCGCAGCAATGGCTGTCAAAGTGAGTCAGAACATGGCACATACTTTTTCACCTCTGGCTCTGTCCGCAAAACCGTCCCTGGCCCAATTGACAGCTCGCCTTTGCCAAACTTTCTTTCAAAAGTCACCAGCACTCCTGAAATAAAATGGAACATGTCAAAAAGAAAGGCATTTGTATATGTAAATCAGCATAATTGATCATTATGCTACCTCAAATACCATTACAATCATAGGTTGCAAATTTTTCTAAATTCAGAACCTGTGGTTTGTAAAATGTAAACAAACACTAATTTTCTAATTAGATTAATTATCATATGCAAATTAGGTCTAATTAGTAGAGCTAATATCTTGTTTTGCCGGTAGTCAAAGTAATTATATTTTTTGTACCACAAAAATAGGAATTACAACTTTTGAGTAGCAGGGGAAAAGTTTGTTTTCTAATCTGCTTAATTTACATATGTAAATATAATTTAATTATTGTGATTCATTAGCATGTTATCTCTAATAGCAGAAGTGTTATATCTTTCATGCATCTTAACATACGACATGTGCATTTTTAATTATTAATAAGAATGTAATTCTAGAAGAGGCTGCTTCACACAGAGTACTGATACAAATGGGAAAATATTGAATTGAAATAAGTTGATATATGCTTTTCTATTTGCTAATTTTCAAAAGGGAGTTAGTATGAGCTTTGAGGTGGGACCCCACATTACCCTGATTCTGCCTTTGAACTCACATTTCTGAGAGTCTATTGCCAAAGCAAAACACATGGCAATCAATTCATACATTGTTTATATTTTATTGATTTAGTCGGTGCCTGACGTACAGGGCGGAATCTTCCGGGTGCAGAGCGGACAGGACGTGAGTGACATCTTGGTTGGGGACAGGGTGGTTGGCCATTTGGGACCATGCAGCAGCCAGCGAATTAGCTGTGCATGGTTGAGCAGCACAGTCAATCATACGGTGAGGGGTGAGCAGTAATTCGGACCCGCTAATAAACAGATATTCATTTCCTGCAAGCCAGCAGCAACATTATCATTTTGTCTGTTTGATTGGATACTGCATCTTCAGCCAAACCACTGGATCTTCTCTCTCCCCCCCCCCCTTCCTGGATATGTCTCAGAGAAAGCGAAGAGTGGTTCCATGGTTTATTATACCTCGCTGTAAGTTCTCTTCTAGGCCGTTGGAAAAGGCAGGAGCGCCAGCTTCCCAGGGATAGCAGCAGGAAACCTCCCATTTGAGCAAGGCCGCCTGGACAAAGGTTGTAGCATGGGTTAATGTAACTGGCGCTCAGTCCAGACCTCCTGTGCTGTGCAGGAAGAGGATGAACGAGCTGCTGCACTCCACTAGGGTAAGTTGTACTGTTTAGCCACTGCATAGTGACACTCATAGGGGCATCAAGTAGGGTGAGTGTGCAAGTGCAGAGGGATGTCAGCAACTCCATACAGTCACCTGAGGTGGGAATTGAACCCGGGTCCCTGGCACTGTGAGGCAACAGTGCTAATCACTGTGCCACTATGCCTATTTACACATCCTCCATGATGTTGAATATCACTAGCCAATTTACCTTGAATTTCTTCAGCCAATCTCGCCCATATGGCTTGGCTTGTGTCCTTTCACTGCGATTAAGGGTAGTTGGGCAGACTGGTGTTGGTACGATACTGGCCTGTTGAAGTTCATAGGCTGTAGCCCTCCCTGTAAATACCTAAACATTTGTTCTCCTGCTAGTGTGGCAGTTGCACCTGTATTGACCTCCATCTTTAGTGGACGTCCGTTAACAATAAGGATAATTCTAATTGGTGGGGAGTGTTTTGCTTAATCTCACTATATTGAGTTTCTAGACTTTGGACTTGCCTTCAGGGTCTTCCTCATGTTTGTTCATGGGAGCCGCCAACGTTTTTGGGGGGAATTTGGAGACTCTGCATCTGACTTAAACATGGCCTTTTCTGAAATATATGAATTCCTTACACTTGGGGATGGTCAACCCCACAACTTTAAAGCTTCTAAACATTGTGACTGCCAGGTCACTCTTCCTTTTCTCAGGCTTCACCGCACCCTCACCCCGGGTAATTCGACTGGCTGCTGCTTCCTTCCGTATCTGATTTACCTCACTTTGTATGCCATGTAGTTTTAAAGAACTTTGTTCAGCGCTTTCAGTCCTTGAGCCAACTCAACCGCTTTGTCTAAGGATATCTTGGTTTCTACCAGCAACTTCTCCTGAGTATTGAAGTTCTTGATCCCACAGACCAACCAGTCATGCAACATATCTCGAAGAGATGGACCAAATTTGTGTGTTGAAGTCTGATTGCAAAAGCAAATACTGATTCTCCAGGACCTCTAATGGCTGTATGGAATTTATAGCATAATAATGGAGGGTTGAATATTCCGGTGACGGGGTTGTGCTGAGAAGTCGCACAGCAGGTAGCTCTCCTCCCACGAACTTGAAAAATTGTCTCTTTGCGCCTGAAAAATGCCGCAAACATCACAAAACATCCCCACACCACTACCAAAACACAGAAGAAGGAATAGATGACAAATAGCAACCAAACCAAAGGACGAGTGGAGACCAGGAGCGGATAAAGCCTGGACAAACAAACAACTGAACTGACTAATGCACAAGGCGACGAAACTCGGGCTTCGCCAGAATGAGAGGAACCGGCCCACCACACGAGAAGTACCGCGTCCCCCCTCACACACACACACACACACCAGGGGATGGGTGGAAGATGTTTCTCTCAAGAGAATTGAGAGAGCATCAGGAGGATACAAAATTGGACGTCCAAGCGGTGCCGAAGCTCTATTGACTCTGGATAAGGCGTAAAGGTGACTGGTAGCCCAGGAAAAAACAATCAAAGAGCTGGAAAGGACTGCAAAGGGAGACCAGATCATCGTCCTGTAGAAGGAGGTGGCAAGCCTGGTCGTGATGCAAGGGGACCTGAAGGGAAAAGTCGAGGACCAGGAGAACCGGTCAAGGCAGCAGCAGGAGCAGTGATGAAGAGCCCACAGGAAGAGACTTTTTTAAAAATATATATTTTATTGAAATTTATCAAACCGCCCCCCCCCCCCCCGGATTGCTGCTGCTGTCTTTTCTGTTTTTCCATTATCGTTCCGCGAGATAGTCAAGGAACGGTTGCCACCGCCTGGTGAACCCCTGAGCCGATCCTCTTAACGCATATTTTATTCGTTCCAGTCTTATGAACCCTGCCATGTCGTTGATCCAGGCCTCCACGCCCTGGGGCTCGCTTCCTTCCACATAAGGAGAATCCTTCGCCGGGCTACTAGGGACGCAAAGGCCAAGACGTCGGCCTCTTTCGCCTCCTGCACTCCCGGTTCTTCTGCAACCCCAAATATAGCTCACCCCCAGCCTGGTTTGACCCGTACCCCCACCACCTTTGAAATCACTCTTGCCACACCCTCCCAGAACTCATGCAGTGTCGGACACGACCAGAACATGTGAGTATGGTTCGCCGGACTTCCTGAGCACCATCCTCCACCCCGAAAAACCTGCTCAGTCTTGCTCCCGTCATATGCGCTCTGTGTAGAACCTTAAATTGAATCAGGCTAAGCCTGGCACACGAGGACGAAGAATTTACCCTACTTAGGGCATCTGCCCACAGCCCCTCCTCGATCTCTTCCCCCAGCTCCTCTTCCCATTTTCCCTTCAGCTCCTCTACCATCGCCTCCCCCTCGTCTCTCATCTCCCTGTATATTTCGGACACTTTACCTTCTCCAACCCATGCCCCAGAAATCACTCTATCCTGGATCCCTTGCGTCGGGAGCTGCGGAAATTCCCTCACCTGTTGCCTCGTAAATGCCCTCACTTGCATGTATCGGAAAGCATTCCCTGGTGGCAACTTATATTTTTCTTCCAATGCTCCCAGACTCGCAAACGTCCCGTCTACAAACAGGTCCCTCAGCTTCCTAATTCCTGCTCGCTGCCAACATTGAAATCCCCCATCTATCCTCCCCGGGGCGAACCTGTGGTTATTCCTTATCGGGGACCACACCGAGGCACCCATCACTCTCCTATGTCATCTCCACTGCCCCCAGATCTTCAAAGTCGCCACCACCACTGGGTTTGTGGTGTACCTTTTCGGGGAGAATGGCAGCGGCGCCGTCACCAGAGCTTTTAGACTCGTTCCCTTACAGGACGCCATCTCCAACTTTTTCCATGCCGCACCTTCTTCTTCCCTCATCCACTTACAGACTGTGGTGGTATGTATTAGGGGTCATGTGGGACCTGTGAAGCCGAGATGCTATTGGCTGACAGATCCCGGGTCCTGGTTGGATCTGCCGACTTCTGGCTCCGCCCTGAAGACGGAGTATAAGAACCCGAGCTTCTCCCCTCAGCTTCATTCTGTTGCTGAGCTGCTGGGGACAAGCATCGCTTAATAAAGCCTGGATCGACTTCATCACTTCCCGCCTCTCGTGAGTCATTGTGCGCTACAATTTATCAAGCGAGCTTAAAAGACTATGGAGCTCCGGATCGCCCCGGAATGCCTGCGGATCCGCCCCCACGCAGCGAACTCGGCAGCCGTATTCAAACACTGGCAAGCATGCTTTGAAGGCTACCTCCGAACGGCCCCCGGCCGGATCACAGAAGACCAGAAAATGCAGGTCCTGCATTCGAGGGTAAGCCCGGAAATTTACCCTCCCATAGAAGATGCAGAGGATTTCCCGACGGCGCTCGCATTGCTGAAGGGCATCTACCTTCGGCCCGTTAACCCGGTCTACGTGCGCCACCAACTCGCGACGAGACGGCAAAGTCCCGGAGAATCGCTAGAGGAATTCTACGCCGTGCTGCTAATTTTGGGACGAGGCTGCAGCTGCCCGCCGGTGAACGCGATTAAACACACGGACCTGCTAATTCGTGTTGCATTTGTGGCAGGTATGAACTCTCCCCAAATCCGCCAAAGACTTTTGGAAAGAGAGTCTCTAGGACTCTCAGAGGCACGGGCCCTTGCAGCCTCACTTGATGTGGCCTCGCAAAATGCCCGCGCCTACGGCCCCGACCGCGCAGCAGCCCCTTGGGCTCCGTGGACCCCCGTCGCGACAAACTCCCCCCCCCTCACAAGCTTGCGCGGTTAAAGCGCCAGACCATCCCGGGGGGGCCCGCTGCTATTTCTGCGGACAAGCCAAACACCCCCGGTAGCGCTGCCCGGCCCGCGCAGCTATTTGTAAAAGCTGCGGCAAAAAGGGCCATTATGCGGCAGTGTGCAGGTCCCGGAGGGTCGCCGCAATCCCCGGAGAAGAACGAGCCCAGCACATCCCAAACACCCCCCAACTCCCCCAGCGCCCCATGTGCGACCCGGGCACCACGAGGGGAGGATGGGTGCCGCCATCTTGTGACCCCCCAGCCACGTGCGATTCATGGGGGTGGCCATTTTGTCCACCCCCGACCACGTGCGATCCATGGGGGCGGCCATTTTGTCCACCCCCGGCTGCGTGCGATTCATGGACACCACCATCTTGGTTGACAACAAAGGACCCCAGCATCGACGGCTCCACGGGGTCCGAAGAAGACGCCGCGACACTACTACCACGACTGGCTTCGGTGACACTGGATCAATCGCGGCCCCGGACGCTCCAGACGATGACAACAACGGTGCTGGTCAACTGATACGAGACGCCATGCCTGATCGACTCCGGGAGCACTGAAAGTTTTATTCACCCAAACATGGTAAGACGCTGTTTTCTGACCATCCACCCAAGCACGCAAAAGATTTCCCGAGCTGCAGGATCCCATTCCGTAGAGATCAAATGGTTCTGCATCGCAAACCTAACTGTGCAAGGGAGGGAGTTTAAGAACTATAGGCTCTACATCCTTCCCCAACTCTGCGCACCCACATTACTGGGATTAGATTTCCAGTGTAACCTGCAGAGCCTAACATTCCAATTCGGTGGCCCAATACCCCCACTCACTATCTGCGGCCTCGCAACTCTCAAGGTTGAACCGCCGTCCTTGTTTGCAAACCTCACCCCGGATTGCAAACCCGTCGCCACTAGGAGCAGACGGTACAGCGCCCAGGACCGGATATTTATTCGGTCTGAAGTCCAGCAGTTGCTGAAGGAAGGCATAATCCAGGCCAGCAATAGTCCCTGGAGAGCCCAGGTGGTAGTAGTAAAGACCGGAGAGAAGCAAAGGATGGTCGTAGACTATAGTCAGACCATCAACAGGTACACGCAGCTAGATGCGTACCCTCTCCCCCGCATATCCGACATGGTCAATCGGATTGCCCAGTATAAGGGCTTTTCCACCGTGGACCTCAAGTCCGCCTACCACCAGCTCCCCATCCGCCCAGGTGACCACAAGTACACCGCCTTCGAGGCAGACGGGCGTCTATACCACTTCCTAAGGGTCCCATTTGGCGTCACGAACGGGGTCTCGGTCTTCCAACGGGAGATGGACCGAATGGTTGACCAGCACGGGTTGCAGGCCACGTTCCCGTATCTCGACAACGTAACCATCTGCGGCCATGATCAGCAGGACCATGACGCCAACCTCCAAAAGTTCCTCCGGACCGCTAACGCCCTGAACCTCACATATAACGAGGAAAAATGCGTTTTTAGCACAAACCGTTTGGCCATCCTGGGATACGTAGTGCGCAATGGAGCAATAGGCCCTGACCCCGAACGCATGCGCCCCCTTATGGAATTTCCCCTCCCTCCCTGCTCCAAAGCCCTGAAACGTTGCCTGGGTTTCTTTTCATATTACGCCCAGTGGGTCCCCCAGTACGCAGACAAGGCCCACCCGCTAATACAGTCCACTACCTTCCCCCTGTCGACAGAGGCTCGCCAGGCCTTCAGCCACATCAAAGCGGATATCGCAAAGGCCACGATGCGCGCCATTGACGAGTCCCTCCCCTTCCAGGTTGAGAGCGACGCATCCGACGTAGCTCTGGCGGCCACCCTTAACCAAGCGGGCAGGCCCGTGGCCTTTTTCTCCCGGACCCTCCACGCCTCAGAAATCCGCCACTCCTCAGTGGAAAAGGAAGCCCAAGCCATAGTGGAAGCTGTGCGACATTGGAGGCATTACCTGGCTGGCAGGAGATTCACTCTCCTCACCGACCAACGGTCGGTAGCCTTCATGTTCGATAATGCACAGCGGGGCAAAATTAAGAATGACAAGATCCTAAGGTGGAGGTTCGAGCTCTCCACCTTCAACTATGAGATCTTGTATCGTCCCGGAAAGCTGAACGAGCCGTCCGATGCCCTATCCCGCGGCACATGTGCCAACGCACAAATAGACCGCCTCCAAGCCCTCCACGAGGACCTCTGCCACCCGGGGTCACTCGATTCTACCATTTCGTAAAGTCCCGCAATCTCCCCTACTCTGTGGAGGAGGTCCGTACAGTCACCAGGAACTGCCACATCTGCGCAGAGTGCAAACCGCACTTTTTCAGGCCGGATAGAGCGCACCTGATCAAGGCCTCCAGCCCCTTTGAACGCCTCAGTTTGGATTTCAAAGGGCCCCTCCCCTCCACCGACCGCAACGCATACTTTCTGAACGTGGTGGACGAGTACTCTCGTTTCCCCTTCGCCATCCCCTTCCCCGACATGACAGCGGCCACAGTCATTAAAGCCCTTGGCACCATATTCACACTGTTCGGTTGCCCCGCGTATATCAATAGCGACATGGGGTCCTCCTTCATGAGTGAAGAGCTGCGCCAGTTCCTGCTCAGCAAAGGCATAGCCTCGAGCAGGACGACCAGCTACAACCCTCGGGGGAACGGGCAAATAGAGAGGGAGAACGGCACGGTCTGGAAAACAGTCCTACTGGCCCTACGGTCCAGGGATCTCCCAGTTTCCTGGTGGCAGGTGGTCCTCCCGGACGCTCTCCACTCCATCCGGTCGCTGCTGTGTACCACCACTAACCAAACGCCTCATGAGCGCCTCCTTGTCTTCCCCAGGAAGTCCTCCTCCGGAACGTCGCTGCCGACCTGGCTGGCGGCCCCAGGACCCATCTTGCTCCCGAAACATGTGCGGGCGCACAAATCGGACCCGTTGGTCGAGAGGGTTCACCTTCTCCACGTGAAACCGCAGTACGCCTACGTGGCGTACCCCGACAGGACACGGTCTCCCTGCGGGACCTGGTGCCCGCCGGAAACACACACACACCCCCGACACCGATCATCCCCTCCCTGCCACCGGCGCACCCCGCGACCGCCCCCTTCCCGGGGGGATCGGTCCTCCTCCCGTGCCCGCCCAGGAGTAAAACAGGAACAAACAGCAAAACGCTCCCGGAGACGACAACGCCCGAGCAAGCACCTGCACCACCACCGGGGCTGAGGCGATCGACGAGGAAGACCACACCGCCCGCTCGACTCGGGGAATCCGTGTAACACCAAGAATGTTGCTGTAACAAAAAAACTAGGACCCGTGATCTGTCAGCCAATAGCATCTCGGCTTCACAGGTCCCACATGACCCCTAATGCATACTACCACATTCACCCCTTGTTAAAAATGAACCCGGCGGGGTGATGCTTCGCATGGTGGTAAGGGTTTACAAGGCTGGTCCTGGGAGGAAAACTTTTGCATGTTATTACAGTATGTACAAGGTTTTTTTTGTTTCGAACTATTTACAGTAATCGTCAGTAAAAAAAGACAAAATGTTCTCGTTAAAAGTCCACATATTGTAGTGTTAGATCGACGCCACGAGTCGGTCGGGCGGTCTGGTCGTCCGTGTCGATCGCCTCGGCCCCGGTGGTGGTGGTGGTGCTTGTTCCGGTGTTGTCGTCTCCGGGAGCCTTACGGTTTCAGCTTGGGCTTCACTCCTGGTCGGGCCTGGGAGGAGGACCGATCCTCCTGGGAAGGGGGCGGTCGCGGGGTGCGGCGGTGGCAGGAAGGGGGTGATTGGTGTTGGGGGGTGTGTGTGTTGCCGGCGGGCGCCAGATCTCGCAGGGAGACCGTGTCCTGTCGGCCGTCGGGGTACTCCACGTAAGCGTACTGCGGGTTCGCGTGAAGGAGGTGAACCCTTTCGACCAACGGGTCCGACTTGTGCGCCCACACATGTTTTCGGAGCAAGATGGGTCCTGGGGCCGCCAGCCAGGTCGGCAGCGACGTTCCAGAGGAGGACTTCCTGGGGAAGACAAGGAGGCGCTCATGAGGCGTTTGGTTAGTGCTAGTTCAGAGAAGCGACCGGATGGAGTGGAGGGCGTCCGGGAGGACCTCCTGCCACCGTGAAACTGGGAGGTCCCTGGACCGTAAGGCCAGTAGGACGGTCTTCCAGACCGTGCCGTTCTCCCTCTCTACTTGCCCGTTCCCCCGGGGGTTGTAGCTGGTCGTCCTGCTCGAGGCTATACCGTTGCTGAGCAGGAACTGGCACAGCTCGTCACTCATGAAAGAGGACCCCCTGTCGCTGTGGACGTATGCGGGGCAACCGAACAGTGTGAATATGGTGTTCAGGGCTTTAATGACTGTGGCCGCGGTCATGTCAGAACAGGGGATGGCGAATGGGAAGCGGGAGTACTCGTCCACCACATTAAGGAAGTATATGTTGCGGTCGGTGGAGGGGAGGGGTCCTTTGAAATCCAGACTAAGGCGTTCAAAGGGGCGGGAAGCCTTAATCAGGTGCGCACCATCCGGCCTGAAAAAATGCAGTTTGCACTCTGCGCAGATGTGGCAGTTCCTTGTGACTGTACGGACCTCCTCTAAAGAGTATGGGAGGTTGCGGGACTTGATAAAGTGGTAAAACCGAGTGACCCCCGGGTGGCAGAGGTCCTCGTCGAGGGTTTGGAGGCGGTTAATTTGTGCATTGGCACATGTGCCGCGGGATAGGGAATCGGATGGCTCGTTCAGCTTTCCGGGACGATACAAGATCTCGTAGTTGAAGGTGGAGAGCTCGATCCTCTACCTTAAGATCGTGTCGTTTTTGATTTTGCCCCGCTGTGCATTATCGAACATGAAGGCTACCGACCGTTGGTCGGTGAGGAGAGTGAATCTCCTGCCGGCCAGGTAATGCCTCCAATGTCGCACAGCTTCCACTATGGCTTGGGCTTCCTTTTCGACTGAGGAGTGGCGGATTTCTGAAGCGTGGAGGGTTCGGGAGAAAAAGGCCACGGGTCTGCCCGCTTGGTTAAGGGTGGCCGCTAGAGCTACGTCGGAGGCGTCGCTCTCGACCTGGAAGGGGAGGGACTCGTCGATGGCGCGCATCGTGGTCTTTGCGATATCCGCTTTGATGCGGCTGAAGGCCTGGCAAGCCTCTGTCGACAGAGGGAAGGTCGTAGTCTGTATTAGGGGGCGGGCCTTGTCTGCGTACTGGGGGACCCACTGGGCATAGTATGAAAAGAACCCCAGGCAGCGTTTTCGGGCTTTTGAGCAGTGCGGGAGGGGAAATTCCATGAGGGCGCGCATACGTTCGGGGTCGGGGCCTATTATCCCATTGCGCACTACGTAGCCCAGGATGGCTAGCCGGTTGGTGCTAAAAACGCACTTGTCCTCGTTGGACGTGAGGTTCAAGGCTTTAGCGGTCTGGAGGAATTTTTGGAGGTTGGCGTCGTGGTCCTGCTGATCGTGGCCGCAGATGGTTACATTGTAGAGATACGGGAACGTGGCCCGCAACCCGTGTTGATCAACCATTCGGTCCATCTCTCGTTGGAAGACCGAGACCCCGTTTGTGACGCCAAATGGGACCCTTAGGAAATGGTATAATCGCCCGTCTGCCTCGAAGGCTGTGTACTTGCGGTCACTTGGGCGGATGGGGAGCTGATGGTAGGCGGACTTGAGGTCCACGGTGGAGAAGACCTTATATTGGGCAATCCGATTGACCATGTCGGATATGCGGGGGAGAGGGTACGCGTCTAGTTGTGTGTACTTGTTGATGGTCTGGCTATAGTCTATGACCATCCTTTGCTTCTCCCCTGTCTTTACTACTACCACCTGTGCTCTTCAGGAACTATTGCTGGCCTGGATTATGCCTTCCTTTAGTAGCCGCTGGACTTCGGAGCGAATGAAGGTCCGGTCCTGGGCGCTGTACCGTCTGCTCCTAGTGGCGACGGGTTTGCAATCCGGGGTGAGGTTCGCAAACAAGGATGGGGGTTGCACCTTGAGGGTTGCGAGGCCGCAGATAGTGAGTGGGGGTATTGGGCCGCCGAATTTGAAGGTTAGGCTCTGTAGATTGCACTGGAAGTCTAATCCCAGTAATGTGGGGGCGCAGAGTTGGGGAAGGACGTAGAGCCTGTAGTTTTTGAACTCCCTCCCTTGCACCGTTAGGGTCACTATGCAGAAGCCTTTGATCTGTACGGAGTGGGATCCTGCAGCTAGGGAAATCTTTTGTGCGCTGGGATGGATGGTCAAAGAACAGCGTCTTACCGTGTTGGGGTGGATAAAGCTCTCCGTGCTCCCGGAGTCGACTAGGCATGGCGTCTGGTGCCCCTTTATCAGCACCGTTGTCGTCGTCGCCTGGAGCGTCCAGGGCCGAGCTTGGTCCAGCGTCATTGAAGCGAGACGTGGTTGTAGTGGTTGAGCGTCTTCTCTGAACCCCGTGGAGCCGTCGACACTGGGGTCCGTTGTTGCCGTCCAAGATGGCGTCGGGGGTGAACAAGATGGCTGCCCCCATGCATCGCACATGGCTGGGGGGTCACAAGATGGCGGCGGGGGTGGACAAAATGGCCGCCCCCATGCGTCGCACAGGTCTGGGGTGGTCCAAGATGGCGGCGCCCTTCCTCCCCTCGTGGTGGCCGGGACCCAAAATGGCGGCGTCTGCGGGTCGCACATGGGGCGCTGGGTGGGTTAGGGAGCGTTGGGAACACGCAGGACTCCCTCTTCTCTGGGGACAGCGGTGGCCGGGACCCAAAGTGGTAGCGCCGGCGGGTCATACATGGGGCGCGGGGGGGGGGGTTGGGGAGCGTAAACGGCGTGCAGGGCTCCCTGTTCTCCCGGGACAGCGGTGGTCGGGACCCAGAGTGGCTGCGCCTGCGGGTCGTACATGGGGCGCTGGGCGCGTTGGGGAGCATAAACGGCGTGCAGGGCTCCCTGTTCTCCCGGGACAGCGGCGACCTCGCGGGACCGGCACACAGCCGTGAAATGGCCCTTTTTCCCGCAGCTCTTACAGATCGCTGCGCCGGCCGCAGAAATAGCAGCAGGCTCCCCCGTTGCGACTTGGCGTTTGAACCGCGCAAGCCTGTGGGGTGTCCGGGGGGGGGGGGTGATGGGTTTGTCACGACGGGTGCGTACGGAGCCCAATGGGCTGCCGCGCGGTCGGGGCCGTAGGCGTGGGTATTTCGCGCGGTCTAGGGAGGCTGCTAGGGCCCGTGCCTCTGAGAGTCCTAGCGACTCTTTTTCTAGAAGTCTTTGGCGGATTTGGGAGGAGTTCATACCTGCGACAAAAGCATCGCGCATTAACATGTCCGTGTGTTCATTTGCGTTCACCGGCGGGCAGCTGCAGGCTCGTCCCAAAATTAGTAGCGCGGCGTAGAATTCATCTATCGATTCTCCGGGACTTTGCCGTCTCGTTGCGTGTTGATATCGAGCGTAGATCTGGTTTACTGGGCGAACATAGAGACTTTTTAGTGCTGCGAACGCCGTCTGGAAATCCTCTGCGTCTTCGATGAGAGAGAAAATCTCCGTGCTTAACCTCGATTGCAGGACCTGTAGTTTTTGGTCTTCTGTGACCCGGCCGGTGGACGTTCTGAGGTAGGCCTCAAAACAAGTCTGCCAGTGCTTGAAAGCTGCTGCCGCGTTCACTGCGTGGGGGCTGATCCTCAGGCATTCCGGGATGATCCTGCGCTCCATAGTCCTTTAGTCACGCTTAATAAATTGTAGCGCACAAAGACTCCGAGAGACGAATAGAGTGAAGTCGATGAGGCTTTATTAAGCGTGACTGTTCCCCCCCAGTTCAGTAGTAGACTGCCTGCGGGGGAGGACACCTTGTACTTATACTCCGCCTCCAGGGCGGAGCTAGAGGTCAACGTCCAACCAGGACCCGGGATCTGTCAGCCAATGACATCATGGCTTCACAGTCCCACATGACCCCTAATGCATACTACCACACTGTGCTGCTGGGGACAAGCATCGCTTAATAAAGCCTGGATCGACTTCATCACTTCTCGTCTCTCGTAAGTCATTGTGCGCTACACAGACCATCGACACATTAGCGGCCCAATAGTAGTCACTCAGACTTGGCAGTGCCAATCCCCCTCTGTTCCTACTGCGCTGCAGGAACCCCCTCTTTACCCTCGGGGTCTTTCCCGCCCACACAAAGCCCATAATACTACTGTCTATTTTTTTGAAAAAGGCCTTTGTAATCAGGATGGGGAGGCACTGAAACACGAAAAGAAACCTCGGGAGGACCACCATTTTAACCGCCTGTACTCTGCCCGCCAATGACAGGGGCACCATATCCCACCTCTTAAAGTCCTCCTCCATTTGCTCTACCAGTCGCGTCAGGTTAAGTTTATGTCGGGTTCCCCAGTTCCTGGCCACCTGAATCTCCAGGTATCGAAAGTTCCTTGCCACTCTCCTCAGCGGCAGGGCATCTATCCCCCTGCCCTGTTCCCCGGGGTGCATCACAAAAAGCTCACTCTTTCCCATATTTAATTTGTATCCCGAGAACTCTCCAAACTCCCTGAGTATCTGCATTACCTCTGGCATCCCCTCTACCGGGTCCGCCACATATAGCAGTAAGTCATCTGCATATAGTGACACTCGATGTTCCTCTCCCCCTCTAAGCACCCCCCTCCACCTCTTAGAGTCCCTCAGCACTATGGCCAATGGTTCAATTGCCAACGCGAACAGTAACGGGGACAGGGGGCACCCTTGTCTTGTACCCCTATGTAATCGAAAGTATCCCGATCTTTGCCTGTTTGTAATGACGCTTGCCACCGGGGCCCTGTACAAGAATCTAACCCATCTAATGAACCCCTCCCCGAACCAAAATCTCTTCAGCACCTCCCACAGTTAGTCCCACTCCACCCTATCGAATGCCTTCTCTGCATCCATCGCCACCACTATCTCTGCCTCCCCCTCCGGTGGGGGCATCATCATCACCCCCAGCAGCCTTCGTACATTGGCATTCAATTGTCTCCCCTTTACAAACCCTGTCTGATCGTCATGTACCACCCCTGGGACACAATCCTCTATCCTTGTCGCCATCACTTTGGCCAGCAGTTTAGCGTCTACGTTTAGGAGGGAGATGGGCCTGTATGACCCGCACTGCAGCGGGTCTTTGTCTCATTTCAGAATTAGCGATATCGTCACCTCCGACATTGTCGGGGGTAATATCCCCCTTTCCTTAGCCTCATTCAAGGTTCTCGCCAAGAGTGGGGCCAGCAGGTCCATATACTTCCTATAAAATTCCACAGGGAACCCGTCTGGTCCCGGGGCCTTCCCTGCTTGCATGTTCCCTATTCCTTTGATCACCTCATCCACCTCAATCTGCGCCCCCAGACCTGCCACCTCCTGCCCCTCCACCCTCGGGAACTCTAGCTGATCCAAAAAGTGTATCATTCCTTCTTTCCCCTCCGGGGGTTGGGACTTGTACAGCCTCTCATAAAATGTCTTGAACACCTCGTTCACTTTCCCTAATCTCTGCTCCATCTTTCCCGTTTCGTCCCTAACTCCTCCGATCTCTCTCGCCGCTCCCCTCTTCTGAAGTTGTTGGGCCAGCAGCCGGCTCGCCTTTTCCCCATATTCATACTGTATCCCCTGTGCCTTCCTCCACTGTGTCTCTGCCTCTCCCGTGGTCAGCAGGTCAAACTCCGTCTGTAATCTTCGTCGCTCCCTGTATAGCCCTTCGTCTGGGGCCTCCGCATACTTCTTATCCACCCTCAAAATTTCCCCCACGAATCTCTCTCTTTCTTTACCCTCTTGTTTCCCCTTGTGGGCCCTGATGGAAATCAGCTCTCCTCTAACCACCGCCTTCAGCGCTTCCCATACTACCCCCACCTGGACCTCCCCATCGTCATTGACCTCCAGGTATCTTTCGATACATCCCCTCACCCTTCCGCATACCCCCTCGTCCACCAGTAGTCCCATGTCCAATCGCCAGAGTGGGCGCTGCTCCCTTTCCTCTCCCAGTTCCAGATCCACCCAATGCGGGGCGTGATCTGACACGGCTATAGCCGAGTACTCCGTTCCTGCCACCTTCGGGATCAGTGCCCGTCCCAAAACAAAAAAGTCTATCCGGGAGTATACGTTATGGACGTGGGAGAAAAAGGAAAACTCTTTCCCCATCGGTCTGGCGAATCTCCACGGATCTACTCCCCCCATTTGTTCCATAAATCCCTTAAGCACCTTGGCCGCTGCCGGCCTCCTCCCGGTCCTGGATCTGGACCGGTCCAGCCCTGGGTCCAGCACTGTGTTGAAGTGCCCCCCATTAACAAGTTTCCCACTTCCAGGTCTGGGATACGTCCCAGCATTCGCTTCATGAATCCCGCGTCATCCCAGTTCGGGGCATATACGTTCACCAGCACAACCGCCTCATCCTGCAATCTGCCACTCACCATCACACACCTGCCCCCACTGTCCACCACTATGGTCTTAGCTTCGAACGATACACGTTTCCCCACCAGTATTGCCACCCCTCTGTTTTTCGCGTCCAACCCTGAGTGGAATACCTGTCCCACCCATCCTTTCCTTAGTCTAACCTGATCCGCCAACTTCAGGTGCGTCTCCTGGAGCATAACTACGTCCGCCTTCAGTCTCTTTAAGTGCGCAAACACCCTTGCCCTCTTAATTGGCCCATTTAAACCTCTCACATTCCACGTGATCAGACGAATTGGGGGGCCATTTACCCCCCCCTCGTCGACTAGCCATCCCCTTTTTTAAGCCATCTCCTCCCCCAGGTCTCACGCACCCGTCTGTCCCCCAGACGCGACCTCCCGTCCCGACCACCTCGTCTCGTATCAGCTCCCCCTTACCCTCAGCAGCAGCAACCCAGTTAATCCCCCCCCCCCCCCCCGCTAGATCCCCCTCTAGCTTGATTATTCCCCCCATATTGCTTCCGGAAGTCAGCTAACTCTGGCTGACCTCGGCTTCCCCCGTTCATTCTTTGACCTCCCTGCGTGTGAGGCTCCCTTCCTTCCTGCGCCCCTTTTCCCACTATAATTTCCATAGCGCGGGAAAATACCCGCGCTTTCCTCTCGGCCCCGCCCCTAATGGCGCAGTTCCCTCATTTCCCTTCCCTGTCCCCTTTTCCACCGGCGCCCACATTTCTTCGTGTCCCCCACCATCGGGGGAGAAATATTCCCCGTCCAACATTAATGTACAGTAGCCCTCCCCTCTCCCCACTTTACATTTCTGTGCCACCACCTCGCTACCTCCCTCCGGACATCAATTTCTCAAGTCTAGTCCAATTTCTCATCCTGAATAAATGTCCATGCCTCCTCCGCCGTCTCGAAGTAGTGGTGTTTGCCCTGATGCGTGCCCCACAGTCTCGCCGGCTGCAGCATCCCAAATTTGACTTTCTTCCTATGGAGCACCGCCTTGGCCCGGTTGAAACTCGCCCTCCTTCTCGCCACCTCGGTACTCCAGTCTTGATACACGCGTATCAACGCGTTCTCCCATTTGCTACTCCGTGTCTTCTTAGCCCAGCTCAGGACCATCTCTCTATCCCTGTAGCGATGGAACTTCACCACCATTGCTCTTGGTGTTTCCCCTGCCTTTGGTCTTCTCACGAGGACCCGGTATGCTCCCTCCACTTCCAGGAGGCCCGTTGGGGCCTCAGCTCCCATTAGAGTATGGAGCATCGTACTCACATACGCCCCAGCATCAGCTCCCTCTGTTCCTTCGGGGACACCTAAAATCCGTAAGTTCTTCCTCCTCGAGCTGTTCTCCAGGGCTTCCAGTCTTTCTATGCACCTCTTATGTAGTGCCTCATGCATCTCCGTTTTTACCACCAGGCCCTGTATCTCATCTTCGTTCTCGGCTGCCTTTGCCTTCACTCCACGGAGCTCCATCGCCTGGACCTTTTGTGTTTCCTTTAGTCCCTCGATTGCCAGTAACATCAGCGCCAGCACCTCTTTCTTGAGCTCCTCCACACATCGTCGGAGGAACTCCTGCTGTTCCGGGCCCCATACCATCTGGGCTCCCTCGGCCGCCATCTTGCTTCTCCCTTCTCTTCTCTGCCGCTGCTCCAAAGGATCCTCCGTAATCTGGCTGCTACTGCCGCTCCTTTCCATCCACCCCCGGGGGGACTGCTTCCTTTGTCACCTCACAGTGGGTTTGGCCAAAAAAAGTTCCCGTTGGGGCTCCCGATAAGAGCCCAAAAGTCCGTTGAAACGGGAGGTGCTGAAACATGCGGCTTAGCGATGCATCGCCGCAACCGGCAGTCCTAGGAAGAGACTCTTGATGTTTAGTGTTAAAGTTTTTTTCTTTTTACATTCTGTACAGCCAACTGTGAATCATCACCACAGGGTCCACCGGTAGTGGACTGCCACATTCTAGGGACAAGAGCAGTAAGAGGGAGGCGGTATGAACGAGCATAACAAAGTGCAGGGGAAGGTGAGAGGAATAGCGGACAGGGAGCCCAGAGATCGGGTGACGGGAGGATGCACAACTAGCCCCGGGAGGGGATCACCATACTAGCGAGGTAGCTAGTACCGGGGATCATGCAGGAGAGAGAGGCCGCGGCGCGTCCCTCGCAAGGGGAAAAGCGCCTGGCAAATGTGGGGAGGGGAGACATCGGGTACAGGAGGACAACTAGAGGAAGAAACAGGGGGAAGGCAGGGTGTAGCTACAGGCTAGGGGGAAAGAAAATGGGGAGGGGAGAAGAAATCACAAGGGAGAGATAGATAAAGAAAGATGGAGGATATTAGACTGGATACAACAGGCCACATGTGACAACTTGGAAAAAATGGCACTGCAAGCAACCACTTGGGAGGGTCTCTGAACGTGCAGGGGTCACCCTGGGGATGATCATAATGAATGCACTGGCCAGGTTCCTCTTCCTGTTTAGATCCATCCCGATCTACATCCCAAGGTCTTTTTTCAACTCACTGGACAACTGTTTATATGGGTGGTCTATCCCTCCAAAACCTGCAATGTTACAACTGGGCACCGACCGCGGAGAGAGTAAAGGGATGGATAAAGGAGCCAGAAGCCAAGTGGGCGCTTATGGAGGAGGGTTCCTGCAGCGGGACCTCCCTCCAGGCCCTAGCCATGGCGGCACTCCCATCTCCACCTAATAAATATTCAATGAGTCCAGTGGTGGTAGCAACACTCGGGTTGTGGAACCAACTGCGAGACCATTTCAGGTTAACCAAAAATGTCCAACAAAGCCCCCATCTGCAACAACCACAGGTTCACAGCGGTGATTATAGATGCCACCTTTAAAAGGTGGAGACAGGACGGGGGGACGCCCTCAGGTTGGGACTTTTACACCAACAACAGGTTAACAATGCTCGAAGAACTGACAGAAAGATTCCAGTTGATGGCGGGGAATAAACTTAGGTACCTACAACTCAAAAACCTCCTACGAAGGGAAAGAAGGACATACTCACGACCACCACAACAATCGCTGCTAGAGCATCTGTTGAGCATGGACATCCTAGGGAAAGTGAACTGTGATGATAGGTAAGGGCGACTGCTAAGGGGGGCCAATACCCAACTGGATGAGACGAGGGAGCAGTTGGAGGAGGACTTGGGTTTGAAATAGGGTGGGGACTCTGGAGCGAAGCACTGCAAACATCAACTCCGCCTCCACATGTGCAATGTTAAGCCTAATGCAGCTATAAGTGTGACATAGAGCCACTTATCCAGAACTCAAATGAGCAGGTTCTTCTCAGAGGTAGCAAAGAAATGTGAATGGTGCCAAGGCAGCCTAGCCAACCACGCCCATATGATCTGGTCTTGTCTCAGACTCGCAGAGTTCTGGACAGCCTTTTTCAAGGCAATGTCCAAGGTGGTGGGGATAAGGCTGCAGACTTGCCCAAGAGTGGCAGTCTTCGGAGTATCCGAACAGCCAGATCTCTTCATGGGGACGAAGGCCGACGACGCTCTTGCCTTTGCCTCCCTAATCGCCCGTCGGAGAATCATGCACAGCTAGCGTTCAGCGGCACCGCCCAAAGCTGCAGACTGGCTGTCCGACCTATCGGAGAAAATTTAATTTGCCATCCAAGAGTCGGAGGAAGGCTTCCACAAAACTCATTTGTTCCAAGACCTGTTTGTTGCCAACAGCTAAGAAGCCAATGAACAGGAGGGGGTAGCCATGACACAGCAAGGTAGGGGGGGGGCGGGGGGAGGGGAGAGTGGGGCGAGGGGGGGTGTGCAGGGAAACATGCAACCAAACCATGCCCAACAAAAGAAGCATGAGAAACAAGGGGGGGGGGGGGGGGGTGGCAACAACCTGAACCAAGGGGGAAAAAAAGAAAACCGGTGGGGAACAAAACACAGGAAAGCACACCACTGTAAATAGTGTAAGAGAAAAAAAACTACGATGTATGTAAATAGTTGAAACCGGCCGATGTGTAAATAGTTTTACTTTTTATTTTTATCTTTGTCTCCAACCATTTGTCCATATTTATACTTGCTTTGTACACAAAAACTCAGTAAAAACATTTAAAAAAAATGTTTTTTAATTAATGGCGGGTCAGGGACTGTAATGATCTGTCACGAGTTGCACCAATTGATCAAAAGACTTGGAGTCTGGACGTTTGGAGACATTAGGCTTCGCACAAACTGTACGTACTATAACTTTTGGATTGACTTCTGCTGTGGTTTCGTTGACAGCGAAAAAGTATCGAAGCCTTTCAACATATTGGCCCCAACTTTCAACCTCCATTTCAAATGGGTCAATTTTCCCGAATAGTGACACAGCTACTCGACTGTTATTGTTCTTTACCTTTTACAGAACTCCGTGAGGCCACTCTTTCCCCCTTTCAAAGGTTGACCACTTTGACTGAATTGATTTATTCTTGTCGCCAATATTGTAATGTTGTGGTGATATGTATCACTGTAAATACACAAGGGGTTAATGCAAATACACTACTACTAAGTAAACACTAGAGGGAGCACCGGAGATGTCATGGCATACAGACATACAGCTAATGAACACTTAGAATAGGACACAACCAATGAGCAGTCAAGACACCCAGAGGTGACACTACCACAAGGGGGCAACCCATATAAAAGGAAGGGCACACATGCTCTGTCTCTTTCCACAGGCGACACTCAGAGAGAAGGACAGGGGCAGATCAGAAGCATCACACCCATCGCATGGCTTAGAGCAGACTGGTTAGTTAGATTGAGTTACTACAGCAAGATTTTTTTTTAACAAGCAATTCTATTGAGGTATTTTAGGCATATAGAAAAAGTGACATTGTGCAGTACAAAAAAAAAGAAGTCATGGCACAAATTAAACATAGTGCAAACCACGGCTCTGTTCATCCACGGACCTGCCTCAATGTCCCCCTACTCTACTCGACTCTACCCTAGCGCCCCCCCCACCCCCCCTGCTGACGCTTACTCCTCTGCGAAGAAGTCAATAAATGGCTGCCACCTTCGGGCGAACCCTAATAGCCAACCTCTCAAGGCGAACTTGACTTTCTCTAGGCCAAGAAAGCTCGCCATGTCCGATAGCCATACCAAAGCCCTCAGGGGCTTTGAGTCCTTCCATGCAAACAGTATTCGTCGCCGGGCTACCAGGGAAGCAAAGGCCAGAACGTCGACCTCTCTCTCTCTTCCTGGACTCCCGGGTCCTCCGAAACCCCAAAGGTTGCCACCTCAGGGCTCATTACCACCCCAGTTTTCAATACCCGGGACATGACATCTGCGAATCTCTGCCAACACCCCCTGAGTATAGGGCACGACCAGAACATGTGTACATGGTTAGCCGGCCCTCCGGCGCATCTAGCACACTTGTCCTCCAGCCCAGAGAATCTGTTTATCCGGGCGACCGTCATGTGGGCCCGGTGCAGGACCTTAAACTGGATCAGGCTGAGCCTGGTGCATGTTGCGGTCGTGTTTACTCTGCTCAGGGCTTCTGCCCAGATATCGTCCTCCATCTCCCACCCCCGAGATCCTCTTCCCACTTAAGCTTTAGGACCTCAGCTCCCATTAGTTCCTTGTGGACGTCGGAGACTCTACCCTCTCCCACCTCTCCCCTAGAAACTACCCTGTCCTGCCTCCCCTTCGGCGGGAGACGTGGGAAGGACGGCACCAGTCTGCGTACAAAATCCCGCACCTGTAAGTATCTAAAGTCGTTCCCTCTCGCCAGCCCAAACTTCTCCTCCAGTACCCTCATGCTCTGAAAGCTCCCTTCCAGGAACAGATCCCCCATCCTCACCCTCCTCCACAGTTGATACCCCCCATCCATGTTCCCCGGGGCAAATCGGTGGTTGCCGCAGATTGGGCCCTTACCTCCCCTACATGCCTCCTCCACTAGCCCCAGATCCAAAGAGCCGCCACCACTATCGGGCTGGTGGAGTACCGTGCCAGCGGAAGCGGCAGAGGCGTACTGTAGCAAGATTAGCAGGAGAGTCGAACTCAAGTAGGATAATTGTTAACTGTTCAATAAATGTGTTAAACCTATATCCAAGTCTGATCCTTCCTTTGTCAGAGTATACATCAAGGAAGCAGCTTATGCTACATGAAGAAGCATAACACAGCATGGTACCAGTAGTGCCTGTTGAATCTATATAGTTCAACTCAAGATCCATGAAGACCAGCAACAGTACCCAGGCAAGATGTTCGAGATTCCGGTTCCTCAGCACTCAGGTACCACGGCAATCTCAGTGCCAACTGGCATGCATTCAAGCAGAGATTTGAGATTTACATGGTAGCATCCAACTTAGATGGTGTGGCCGATGCTGAGAAGATAACGCTTCTACTCACCATTGCGGGTGAAAGTGTAACAGAAATCTCCCACTCCTTCAGGTACTCCAAAGGGCAAGACAAGAGAGACTTCCAGACAGTCCTGGACAAGTTTGAAAATTACTGTGAAGTGAACATTAAAAAATTCGGTAAAACTTGAGCCCATACTCACCACGAGGCACAGTAGGCTGACAGCAGAGGGAAACAGCAGTTTTGATTGGCAGCCATCTTGAAAAAGGAGCCGCACATGCGCAGCTCCCCAAAAGAAGCAAACTGGCAAAACAGTTGCGCAAATAGCACACAGTAACGGAAAAGCGATCTGCGCATGCGCAATCCATTCCTATGCTCTATGTCACAAGCGTCATGGCGTCAGAGGCTCCGGACCACACCCACTTAAAGGGGAAATGCCTGAAAATATTTTTTTAAAAAATTAAAGCCACAAAACACAATTCTTTCACCTGGAAAGACAGCATAATACCTGACCTTCGACCAGTAGCTGAAAGTCACCTCCGCAGAACCCTGCAACAAGCAGTTAGCACCACCCTAAGAGATGATTTAGTCCTTGGAGACTACGACTCAGACATTGATTTCTTCCCTGGAATAGCGAGCACAATGACAGCTCCGACACAAAAAGTGATGACTTTTGAAGACCTTGAAGAGTACGACCCGGAAGATGATTTCATCATAGGACGTGGCGACCTCAGTACCAAATCTGAACCATAACGAGATGATATGTACATATGTACACAGACATGGATTTGAGGATCCTCAGCCCAGCATAGACGACAACCCGACCCGTGAGTACAGGATTCTGCTGCGGCCTGAAGCCAAGAGACAGAGAGCGGTACAAGCCCACAGAGAGTGACCTGACGCCAAACCAGTGGTCCACGCACCATGAAGAGTCTCCGACTCCACACAGAGAGTGGTCCACGCACCACAAAGAGTCCCGACTCCACACAGAAAGCGATGACAGACTCCACAGTGAGACCACTGCACGTCTCCACACAGAGAACACAGAAAGACTCCACAGCGAGACCACTACATGACTCCATTGAGAGCACATAGATCGACTATGTCTTGGATAGTCAGAGGCTTTTCCCCAGGGTAGAGGGGTCAATTACTAGGGGGCATAGGTTTAAGGTGAGAGGGGCAAAGTTTAGAGTAGATGTACGAGGCAAGTTTTTTACGCAGAGGGTAGTGGGTGCCTGGAACTCACTACCGGAGGAGGTAGTGGAGGCAGGGACGATAGGGACATTTAAGGGGCATCTTGACAAATATATGAATAGGATGGGAATAGAAGGATACGGACCCAGGAAGGGTAGAAGATTGTAGCTTAGTCGGGCAGTATGGTCGGCACGGGCTTGGAGGGCCGAAGGGCCTGTTCCTGTGCTGTACATTTCTTTGTTCTTTGTTCTTTGACTCCACAGTGAGACCACTGCATGACTCCGCACAGGGAACGATGCCAGACTCCACAGAGAGAGCGATACAAGCCTCCACAGCGAGCTCATTGTCAGACTCCACGATGGAAGCAACGCAAGACTCCAGAGCGAAGTCCTTGCATGAACAAGACTATGAAGGTCTAGCAACTTTATCTGAGCAACCAGCAGCAGACGATGCAAGTCTGCCACGCTCAAGTGCTCAGCAAGACGACTATGACAGTCTTCCACGCTCACGTGAATAGCAAAAAGACTATGACAGTCTACCCAGATTATTCGAGCCACCAGAAGAAAACGCTGACAGTCTACCCAGCTCATCTAACCGACAAGAAGACACTGAAGGTCTACCCCCTGTATGTGCGACAAGTGACAAAGGCTTCACAATTCCCATACAAGGGGCGGGATTCTCCCCTACCCAGTGGGGCGGGGGGGTTCCGGCGTAATGGAGTAGCGGGAACCACTCCGGTGTCGGGCCGCCCCAAAGGCGCGGAGGTCTCCGCACCTTTAGGGGCCAAGCCCTCACCTTGAGGGGCTAGGCGGGTGCCGGAGTGGTTTCTGCTCCGCCGGCTGGCGGGAAAGGCCTTTGGCGCCATGCCAGCCGGCGCCGAAAGATCTTCGCTGGGCGACGCATGCGCAGGGGAGGGGCTCTCTTCCTCCTCCGCCATAGTGAAGACCATGGCGAAGGCGGAATAAAAAGAGTGCCCCCATGGCACAGGCCCGCCGGCAGATTGGTGGGCCCCGATCGCGGGCCAGGCCACCGTGGGGGCACCCCCCGGGGCCAGGTCGCTCCGCGCCCCCCCCCAGGACCCCGGAGCCTGCCCGCGCCGCCTTGTCCCGCCGTTCAAAAGGAGGTTTAATCCATGCCGGCAGGAGAGGGTTGACAGCGGCGGGACTTTGGCCCATCACGGGCCGGAGAATCGCCGGGGGTGGGCGGGCCCGCCGATCGGCGGGGCGCGATTCCTGGCGCGGCGCGATTCCCGCTCCCGCCGAATCTCTGGTGGCGGAAAATTTGGGACATGGCGGGGGCGGGATTCACGCCAGCCCCCGGCGATTCTCCGACCCGGTGGGGGCCGGAGAATTGCGCCCAAGGTGTGCGACATCTCAGCGAGACTGGCAGAACTCCGCTAGTATGTACAGAGGCACTCGACAATCAAAGTGAGGCTACTAGTGACTCCAGTGACACCACGTTAATTCAAACCTCATCTACTCGAGCCTCTCCACAAAAACCTGAAATGAATCCAGATGGGGAGCATCAAGAAACCAAAGGTGATTCAGGTGAACCAGAAAGGACTCCAGACGAGGAGCATCGACAAGCCAAAGATGATTCAAGTGAACCGGACATGACTCCAGATGGGGAGCGCCGAGGAATCAGAGACAGCACGCTCAATGAAACAGCAGATGCCACAAAGGACACTGGCACAAGTAACTTTGTGAAGGACTCAAATTCTCCACTCGGTGTGGTCATTGAGCGCAACCAGCACAACAACAAAACCTACAAAAACAACAACACCGACAACAACAAGCGTACCAAAGGCACCAACGTTAACAACAAGCATGACAAAAACAACTACATTGGAACAACAACTGGTACGACATGGCACAACTCTGCCAATGCAGGACACTGTGACAGCATAGCTCAAGACAATGGCAAGTGTGCAGACATACCATAGCATGATAACGCATCGTACAAATTCACGTTTGCTACACTACAAACAAACAGACCAGCTTTCAAGGCAGCTGACATACGGCATCAATACTGCAAACACAGACACCAGTTCAGGTCAGACAACAAAGTGATTTGACCATTTGAACACCTCCTGATGACTTCTTGGTTCCTTAAGCACAGGCACTTTTTGACGGCATTCACATGGGGATGACAACATCAATATCGACACTTCAATAACAAAACAAGAAAGCCACTCGACCATATAAATTCATGAACTTTGGACTCATAAATATTATTTGGTATTGTGTCATCATCACTGTCATCATGACTTGTCCATGTTATCACTTATCTACCTGATATGTTCAATTTTCTTTAACATTGTCCAACTCCACCTGAAAAGACTCTCCTCCCACTCTGAGGGTGATGCTTTCACAGCGACTGCATTGAGACGAGCAAAAATGGTATATGTCACCTTTCAGACACGCAACACAACCTTCCATCCTCCATCACCCACCAACTTCCCCGTCACCCTTAACACACTGAATATGACCATTCCTCTCCCCTAGCCCATTTCCTTTGAGCCGATAACCGTCACCCTCTAAATGCCTTCTCTCCGCTCTGAGCTGACACCCATTACCGACCAATGCCACAGACACCCTTCCTGTTATCCACACCATCTGTTTCCATGACCACTCCCACCGTGAAACCCTCCACATTTCTGACCATTACCCTGGATCTGCCACCCTACCACATCCCACTCCCCCTCCCACTGTCACTGTTTTCTCCTCCCCCAGTGTCCTCAGTTCAGCCCCCAGAGCCCACCATAGCCAGCACCACCCATGTCCTTTAGGACCATAACTCCCACCATCCCTGCCCAGAAACCCCATCCCCATCCATTCATAGAATCTCCATATCCAAGACGCAATGCCCTTCCTTTCCCAGAACTTAATAGCTTAGTATCATCCCATCATTGGGAAGCAGACTTTTGGCTTCCCACTCCCAGTAAAAGCAGAAGATTCCACTCTTTGCATCCAACCCGAACTACTGGGGAATGCAGAAATTGTGAGAAAAGTGTATTGGTAGAGGTTCTTGCTGGAAAAGTGCCTTCGGCAATGGAAAGTTGGTGAGCAGTAATCGGAAGATTCAGAGTTCAGAGTGACGGATTCCTGACCATTTCACATTATATACAATATTCGTGACTGGATAATTGACAGCGATTATCTTTCTTGCAGAACATTCAAGAGCTTCATTAGGCAGCCACAGTTAACTCACATTAGAACACAATGTGCATTTCACAACATCCCAGTTTTCTGGCACTGATCCTATCAATAGTATCTAAGGATAGGATGGCTGTTGCCTTTTGGGAATCATTCCATTTAAAGGTATGAGCATTGTTTCAATGCTGCCCTTTGTAGGATTTTATCCAACAGAACAAAATACACCGGAGATTACACGGAATTTTACAGTAGTGGTTGCATTACTGTATTTGTATTCCAGAGACCTCGTCCAACAACCCAGAGATATCTATGGCAGCTAGAGAATTAAATTAAAATAAATAAATCTGAAATAAAATGTAAATATCTGTAATAGTGATCATGCAACTATCAGATTGTTGTAAAACCCGTTCGGTACATTTCTGTCATAGAATTTACAGTGCAAAAGGAGGCCATTCGGCCTATCGAGTCTGTACTGGCCCTTGGAAAGAACACTCTACTTAAGCCCAAGCCTCCACCCTATCCCGTGACCCAGTAACCACACCTAACCTTTTTTTTGGAAACTAAGGGACAATTTATCATGGCCAATCCACCTAACCTGCACATCTTTGGACTGTGGGAGGAAACCGGAGCACCCGGAGGAAACCCACGCAGACACGGGGGAACTGCTGAGAAAGGAACGGCTGTCCTTACCCAATCTGGCCTATATGTGACACAAGGCTCCTGGTAATATAATTGATTCCATCCTCCCATCTTTCCTTGTAACTGTCTGCTCTCGTCTTCCCTGAATGCTTGTCCAGCCTATGTATCTGTACTATTTTCTTTAACCACTTTCTGTGGTGGCAAGTTCCACATTCGCACCCCTCTTTGGGTGAAGAGGTTTCTTCTAATTTCCCTATTGGATTTCTTGAGGACTCTCGTATTAATGGCTTGTTGTTGTGCTCTTTCCCGCAAGAGGTCACATTCTCTCTGTATCCGCTCCACTGAAACCTTTCATCATTTTAAAGACCTCCATTAAGTCACCCCACAGCGTTATTTATTGGGAGAGACTCTGATGCTCTGAAATGGTCTAGCAAGTACTCGGTTGTCAAGAGGGAAGTTGACCGTCACTTTTACAAGAGTATTCAGAGATGGACAATAAATGCTGGCCTTGCCAGTCACACCCACATCCTGAGCCTAAATAATAACAAAAAATATCCCACCAATATCTCCTTGCTAATGATAGAGAAATCGACCAGTTACTGTGCTGAGCTGTTTATTGCAATGTGCCCAACAACCAGGCACAAGTGCCACTCAAGGCCAACTCTGCCTTTAAATTGAATGTTTCCGCCTCCTTCCAGGATAAGTTCAGAAAGTAAAAAAATTTCACGAAACATTCTTTTTCCTCAGTGGTTTATTGAATGGCTGACTACCGTGGACTAATTGAACATATTTCAGAACCGTCCTGATCTACAGTATTTACAAAGCCATGTTTACAGCCCAGAAATTGGGTTGTGCTCACCTATGATAATAAAGAGACTGGGCTGCACTGCGGCGCAGTGGTTAGCACTGCTGCCTCACGGCACCGAGGATCCGGGTTCGATCCCGGGTCACTGTCCGTGTAGAGTTTGCACATACTCCTAGTGTTTGCGTGGGTCTCACCCCCCACAAGCCAAAACGATGTACAGGGTAGGTGAATTGGCTACGCTAAATTGCCCCTTAATTGGATAAAAAAGAATTGGGTACTCTAAATTTATTTTAAGAAAATGCTAATGAAGAGACTGAAACTGGGAAATATTGGAGCAAAAATGAAGCTACAATTATTGGCCCTGATTTGAATACAGTGAGCACAACAATATCACAAAATCACAACATGAAAATTCATGTCTCGGCAGTTATCAGATCTCAAGCTGGTGGTTGGCAAGGTTAGTAACTGGTTTACGTTTAATTGACACAAAGTAGAATGAACAATATTCAAACCATGGAAAACCGTGAAGGAAAACTGTCTTAAAACCATGCAGTTTCAGAAAAAGTCTGGATTAAAACGCAATCTCCAGCTTCTTAGTGCATTGTGCTTGTGCTTTCTGCTTCATTTTACTTTCTACTTTCTACTTATAATAGCAAAGTTTACCAATGAAAGCAGGAAGAGGTTTTCAGAGAATGTATCACAATTTCATAAAATGTTACTTTTTTATACAACAACATAAAAGCACAAACATTTCATTTGGAATAATGTATAATGATAATTATAATTATAATTTGCCAGGGAACATCACAGCTTGCAAATTCCCCTCCAAATGCTGGATCTTCCTGACTTAAAACTATATCGCCATTCCTTCACTGGGTCACAACCCTGGAACTCTCTTCCTAAAAGCGCTGTGGTGCATTAGCACCACAAGGACCACAGTGGTTCTCAAAGGACAGACAATAAATTATAGCCATACCAACGACACGTATATGCCAAGAACAACTTTTTTTAAAAATGAATATCTTATTTACTGCATACATTTTGTGCGATTTCACTTGAATAAAAGTGTCATCTTTATTAATAGAAATCAGATAATCAGAACTTCAAAGTGTACTAACCATGGGTCAGGTTTCACAGGAAATGTGATTTTCTGTTCTCCTGTATTTCTTCTAATCCAAGCAAGCAGCTGCTTTGAAAATTAAGGCACTGGCAGCAAGAAACATGTCTGGATGCAAAGACATGTTGGTAGCCTCTCGCCTTAATGGATAAAATTGACTTTAGGCCACAGATTAAGTTAGATGGGGTGGAAATTATTCATCATATTTATTTTCCTCAAGGCCATGAATTCATCATTTATTTTAAATCCCCAAATGACAATTTAAAAAAATGTTTTGGGTCCTCCAGTTTTGAAAGGCAGATTTTTTGAATGTAAGGTTACATGATTCTGATTCCCTTTTCTTTTCCACATCTACTCCAACCCAAATGCTTTTTTTTAAAAGGGTCACTGTTAGGATAACCTGGTTTGCCTGACAGAAATTATTCTACGCCATCAGTGAGGCCCGGAATTGTGAGAACTCAGGTTCCAGCCTTGCACTGAAGTCCCCAGGATACCCTTCAGACGGTACAGACACTGCCTGGCACTTCAAAACGAAATAGAAAAGAAAGACTTGCATTCTTACAGCGCTGTAACGTGCACCAAATGTCTCAAAGGGCTCTAGCTCTCTTTCGTTCCAAAGAAGAGTCATGTTGGACTCAAAATATCAACTCTCTCTCCGCAGATGCTGCCAGACCTGCTGAGTTTTTCCAGCACTTTTTGTTTCTAATCTCAAAGCACTTTATAGCCGAGATATTTTTGAAGTGCAGTCACTATGGCAATGCAGGAAATACAGCAGCCAATTTGTGCACGCAAATCTCACGCAAACAAAAATGCGATAATGATCAGATAATCTATTTTTATGATGTTGAATTGAGGGATAGACATTGACCAAGGCACTGGGGTCAGCTCCTCAGCCTTTCTTTAAAACATTGCCAAGGGATCTTTTATATCAAACTGAGTGGGCAGCAGGGCCCAGAGTAAGACATGAACCCAGAATTTTGTGATTTGTAGGAGAGAGTGCTAACTCACATCTGACATCTTCAAGGACCTTATTGGAAGGGCCGGGCATTAAGTCCCAGATTTTCACCCTCGGGTCGGGTCAGGTCAGGTGTGCAGGGACAAGAAAGCTCTGCAAACCCAACTTTAAAAAATGCTGCATACAGGTCTGATTTTCATTCTGGGGTGGGGTGGGGGAGTGCGAGCTGCACTGGAAGTTAGCTTCCAACCCCTGGAACGAGTGCCGAGGCTGATGGGAGCAAAGGTGGGCTGAGCGGAAGGCCTGCCTCTATGCTCTGCCACTGTATTGTAATATATCTAAAAACGATGGAAACAAAAAATCCCTCCAGCTTTCACCCTCTACATTCTCCCTACGCCCAATCCATGCCAACCTATGCTACGTCATATCCTCACTCACATCCCAGTGCCCACGTAACCCATAACAATACCTGTCCCTCAAACTCCTTATGATCTCCACATCCCCATGGCCCTTTATAGTCCCTATGCCAACTTAGTGCCAATCCATGCCACCATCCTTTGTCCTTACCCCCTCCATTTCAACTCATCCAATATTCTTTGACAGCTCTGCGACAACTCTGACAGCTGCTTGACAGCTTTAACAGTTCTTTGATATCTGAATTGCTCTTTGACAGCTAGACAGCTCTTTGACAGTTTTTTGACAACTTGACAGTTCTTTGACAACTGGTCAGTTCTTTAACAATTCTTTGATAGCTGTAGGTTCTTTGACAGCTGGAAGTTCTCAGGCAGTTCTTTGAGAGTTGGACAGTCCATTGCCACTTCATTGCCAGCTTGACAGTGCCATTGAGTTTGTGCATAAAAATGTCATAATCATGTTCACTTTTAACAATCATAAAGGGTGCCTTACCTCCCAGGACCATATCCAAAGGAGCATCTTACAGCTCCAAAAGGATACCCTTGCCAGTCAAACAAATCCACCAAGTTCAGACCTCCTCTTACTTGTTTTAACCTTCACACTTAGGGTTTCACATTCCTGGCCTACCAAAGTTCCACTTCAGGGGAGGCAACTGATGATTTAAATAGCCAGCTGCATCCGCAAACTATGCCTGCGCAAATCCCAGCCCAACTCCACTCCCGCTATGTTCAGGGTAGAACTTAGAATTTTTAGTCCATTCCTGGGATTGTCGTAAGTTTCCACTTCTAGGCTATCAGACAGGGCACAGACCTGCCTGCCCAACTCGATCAGAAGAGAATCTCACCAAATTACTGCAAAATTAGGTGTTAACTGTGGCTTGACTTTCCACTCTGAATTTGAAGATCGTGGGTTCAAACTCCACTCCACAGGCGTAAGCCCATAATCCAGGATGACATTCCAGTGCAGTCCTGGATCCAAGCTGCATTCTTCAGGTGAGATGTTAAACTCAGTCTGTCCTCTCAGGTCATGTGCAAAAAGTTATATGCTACTCAAAAAGACGAAGGTGGTTCTTCCACTGGTATGGTAGCCAGTTATCCTTAAACCATCAACATTAATTCATATAATGTGGTAATTTAGTTAGTTACTGTTTGTGGGAGCATGCTATGCAGAAATTGGCTGCTGCATTTGCTGCATTAGTACAGTGACTGTGTTTGAAAAGGGCTAAATTGGCTGTGAAGCACTGAGGTTGTGAAAGATGCGATATAAAGGCAATTTCTCTTCCATGATCTGTATCAATGTGAAGTTAAGCCTTGGGGAGGCCTGAATTAACTTCCTGACACCAGTGAGTGGCGATCCCAGGCTTTTCTATTTGACTCCAGCAAGTGCTAACAGGAAGGATTTTACTGCAGGTTTCAGGACCCAATATCAGGAGGAAATGGATGTCCTGAGTGCACACTTTTTGATGGCCCGGTAATTCTGGGAGGTAGCCTCGGTAATTTTGGGAGGTAGCCTCCTAATTAGATCTCCCCAGGCTCATTGTCCATTTAAAGATGGTGGGTTGGTCCCCAATGCCTCTGGCCCACATAGAGGGATCACAGCTTACTTGTCAGAAATGGTGCTGATGAGGCTGGCCACGGACCAGGAGAGAGCCTCAACAAAGAGGTGGCCTGGTTAGCATGGTGGCACAGTGGTTAGCACTGCTCTCTCACAGAGCCGTGGTCCCAGGTTCGATCCCGGCTCTGGGTCACTGTCCAGGTGGAGTTTGCACATTCTCCCCGTGTTCATGTGAGGTTTCGCCCCGACAACCCAAAGATGTGCAGGGTAGTGGATTAGCTATGTTAAATTGCCCCTTAATTGGAAAACATGAATTGGGTACTCTAAATTTATTTAAAAAACCATAGAGGTGGCCTCAGGTAGGTAAGTACAAAATTAAAAAGCAGAAGGGCCAAGCAGGCAGGCTTGTCCATTTGTCTCACTGGGGCCACCGTTGGGGCTTGGATCTCCAGCTATGATGATCCATCCGGCCGCCTCGATGAAACTGGTGGATTTCCTACAAAGCAGAAGACTGGTCTTCCACGTACAAAGTGAAAATGGGCCCTGTAACTGCTTGAATATTAGTTTCAGTCAGCCTGGAATTCTGCGTGGAATCCTGAAGTTCAAAGAAAAATAGTACATTTAAGCTTTTGAAAGGAGGCAAAGCACCATGGATGCTGAAAATCTGAAGTAGACACAGAAACTGAGTTGATTCCCTGGTTTGTGAACATTGGCGACACATAGAGGGAGGGTGACTGATTTACAACTGTCTGGGATTCAGGGAGCTCCTGAGTGAAATGGAGTAGAATGCATGACACTGAGTGTTGGCAAGAGACTTTCATTACATCATTATTGCTGTCAAAGTATTTTAAAACACCAGAAGGTATTCTGCTGCCGCCATTTAGTGTTGGAAATGCACAGGGGTAGAACTTCTTCCCGCCGGTTTATCCCTGTCATGACTTTGTTGCAAATGTATCTACTTCCCCTTCCATAACATCACCTGTCTCTAGCCCTGCCTCAGCTTATCCACTGCTGAAACCCTCATCTATGCCTTTCTTACTTCTAGACTTGATTATTCCAGTACTGGGCTTCCCAGAATCCATGAACTTGGGTTCATCCCAAACACTGTTGGCCTTATCCTACCTCACATCAAATCCTGTTCATCCATTACTCCTGTGCACTTTGGCTTGCATTGGCTTCTGGACCTCCAATACCTTGATTTTAAAACCTTCATCCCTGTTTTCGAGTCCATTCATGGCTTTGCCCTCATGCCTTTCCATGTAACTTTCTCCAGCACTACTGTGATAAACCACTGTTGCACATTAGGTGATGTACGGTAGGACTTGTACTACAGGTTCGCCGGTAGTCCCTGCCTGTATAAATATGCGTGTCCTTCAGCCAGCAGCCACTTCACCAGCTGCTGTGGGAGGCCACACATCTGATAGCAATAAAGCCTCAGTTGGATTCAACTATCGTCTTTGTCCAATTGATTGTGCCTCTACTACAATCCTCTAAGAACTTTGCTTTTACTCCTCCAATTCTGGCCACTGGCAACAGTGCCTTCAGCTGCCTAGGCTTGAAGCTCTGGAGTTTCCTCCTTGAACCTCTCTCCCTCTGCTGCTTTCAGACATTACTTAAAAATTACCCTTTTGACAAAGCTTTTGGCAATCACTTCATATATCTTTTTACATGCTTGGTGTCATATTTTGTTTGAAAACACTCCTGTGCAGTGCATTAATTGAGGCATTCTGCTATTGTAAAGGGGCTTTATAAAAACATAACCAGGAAATACTAGAAACCTTCTTCCAATTATTCACCATGCACCACTCCTGACCGAGGGGCCAGGTAGACACTTGGCTAGAGTCTTCGTTCCTGAGAATAAGAGTTGTTGCTGGGGCAGGATTCGTGGACTTCCATGACAGCAAAACTGGCGCCGCACCTGGACTGATTCAGCGACTGTTGAGGAGTTACCACAAGCCCCACGTGGAACACAATCAATTCAAATGAGAAATGGTGCCGGATTTGCCGGATTCGCTGTTAACACTTGGGAGGCTGACAAGCTGCAGCCGCATATACACACTTCACTCCCCACAAACACTTATCCCAGCCAACGAGATGGCACTGGTTGCACTGGAGCACGTCCATCCCGCTGATGGATCGGCTGGGGCCAGAGAGCACCTTGGGGGGTAGCCTGGGGGGACAGCCATACGACTTGTGGCCCTAGGTTTATAGTGGGCTGTCAGTGGCATGCAGAGCTGCAAGACTGCCTTGCAGGCCATAGGAATGGTGTTCCATGCCTGTCCACCCCGACGCCACAGCCCAACTCCTGGCCACCCCCCGCTACTCCCCCCGGCCCTGGCAGAAGCCCCCCCGGCTAGCATCACATCTGTCAGAAAACTATGGTGATGTTGCACACTTTCTCTCTCCCTCTCTCTCCCTCGCAGCCACGGTGCCTGCTTCACTATTTTTAAAAGCTCAAGTCAACCTTGCTTTCGTGAATTTGCCCCGGTGGAGACGGAGAATCATGGAGGCCCTGGAGAATACGGGGTCAGGCCCACTAATGATATGCAAAGGGTGTTTACAGTGAGTGCAGAGTGGAACGCATTGACGCAGCTGTTGAGGCACCGGAGAATTACGATGTGGCGTGAAACCGGTGCCCGCCACGATTTCGGCGTCAAAGCCGATTCACCACTCAATCGTGTTTCCCGATTCCGGCGTCGGCCGACAGAATCCTGCCCACTGTTCCTTAGTTACTGTTAGGTCACTCTGGAGTAGGTGTTGTGTCAACGGAAGATTATGGTTTGATTCCTGCTGTCACTTTCATTCCCTCAAGAGGAAGCACTTCGGAAAAGGTGGTTCCCGAGAAGACTGGCAATCAGCATGATCCTGCCACGGCAGAAATGAATATGAGGGACTCACAATCTATTGTTCTGTGGCACCACTGTCGGCACCACTGTCGGCACCACTGCAGCCAACTGAACATTTGTAATGGAATTGCAATACCTACAGAGCAAAGGACTTGAACGGCATTTTTCACAGATTTATATAATAATGTTTTTCACTGCTCTGGACAATTGCTGACTGAATTGTACTGCTGTGTATAAATCATTGTTTAAAGTCAATGCTATACTTACAGAGATACTGAATGACAGTTTCTGTAAACATTAGTGAGATCACCTCGTTTAATACACACAGTATCTTTTTTAGAACCTGTCAGGATAATTCTGTTCCATTATCTTGAAGACTGAATAGAAAGTGAACAGAACTGAAAATCAGATGCGAAACAAAACACTTGAGATGCTGGAAATCTGAAATAAAAACAGAAAATGCTGCAAATACCTAGCAGGCCAGGCAGCATCTATGGAGAAACAAAACTTTGATACGGATGTCAGATAACTTTAAATATGTTCCCAGTGGAATCATAAAATCGTAGAATGGTGACAACACAGATTCTCACTGGCTGGGGAAACCAAAACTGGGGGCCTCGTCTCAGGATAAGAGGCGTATCATTTAGGACGAAGATGAGGAGAAATTCTTTCACTCAAAGGGTTGTGAATCTTAGGAATTTGCTACACCAAAGGGTTACGGGGGCAGGGGTGGGTGGGGGGGGCAATGCTGCATTATTTAATATATTTAAGGGAGAATAGACAGATTTTTGGTGCCTCAGGGAATCATGGGATATGGAAAGAAGGCGGGAATGTGGAGTTGAAGCCCAAGATCAGCCATGATCATATTGAACGATGAAGCAGGCTCAACGGGCCACATGGTCTTCGCCTGCTCCCGTTTCTTAGGTTCTTATGTAAGGAGGCCATTCAGCCTGTCTGGTCTGTGCTAGGTCTCTGCAAGACGAACTCATGTGTTCTTATTCCCCTGCTTTTTCCCTGTAATCCTGCAGATTTTCCAACTCTTTTTTGAAAGACATGGGGCGGGATTCTCCATCCCGCCAGTCTGGCTTTCCGGCAAGGCGTGTCTCTGCCAACAGCGTGATCCTCTGTTCCGGCAGCCATCCAATGGGGATTCCCACTGTTGCAAACCTGTCGCTATCGGGAAACTCGCGAGCGAGGGTGAGTTGCCGGCGAAGCACAGGATCCCACTGACAGAGAATCCTGCAGATGATTAAACTGCCTGGACCCATGCAACGCATTCCAGAATCCAGAGGGAGTAAATATTTAAGATGATGGGTGGTTGTCACTCAAAATGCTTTGTCCTGATGTTGTTAAGATTCTTAAGTGTTGTTGAGCTGGGCTCATCCAGGCAAGTGGAGAGTATTCCATCACACTCCTGACTTGTGCCTTTGGAGAGGCTTTGGGGAGTCGGTAAGTGAGTTATTTGTCATTGATCTGCTCTTCATAGAATCATAGAATCCCTACAGTGCAGAAGGAGACCATTTGGCCCATTGGACACTAAGAGGCAATTTAGCATGGCCAATCCACCTAACCTGCGCAGCTTTGGACTATGGGAGGAACCCGGAGCACCCAGAGGAAACCCTTGCAGATCCGGGGAGAAAATGCAAACGTCACACAGACAGTCACCCGAAGTCGAAATTGAACCTTGGTCCCGGGCACTGAGAGGCAGCAGTGCTAACCACTATGCTACCATGACGCCCCAAAAATCTCATCTTGGGATACAGGGTACAGGAAGAGGATGTTATAATCAGAAGTACTCCCGGATAGTGTATACAGGAAGAGGATATTAGAATTTTTTAAAAAAATTCAATTAAGGGGCAATTTAGCGTGGCCAATCTACCTGCCCTGCACATCTTTGGGTTGTTGGGGTGAGACTCACACAGACATGGGGAGATGTGCAAACTCCACACAGACAGTGACCCAGGGCCGATCAAACCCGGGTCCTCGGCGCAGTGAGGCAGCGATGCTAACCACTGCGCCACTGTGCCCTGTAACCACAGTGTTTATATGGCTTCTCCAGTTAATTTTCTGGTCAATGGTAATAACCAGGATGTTGATAGCGAGGAATTCAGCAATGCTGATGCCACTGAATGTCGAGGCAAGATGGTTAAAGTCTATCTTTTAAAAAAATTCATTTACAGGATGTGGGCGTCGCTGGTTAGGCCAGCATTTATTGCCCATCTTAATTGCCCTTCAGATGGTGGTAGTGAGCTGTAGTCCCAGACTTGTGGATATATCCACAGTGCTGTTAGAGAGGGAATTCCAGAATGTTGCCCCACTGAGAGTGAAGGAAAGACAATATATTTCCAAGTCAGAGTGGTGAGTGACTTGGAGGGAACCTCCAGGTTGTGGGGTTCTCAGGAAGCTGCTGCTCATCCTTCTAGATGGCAGTGGTTGTGGGTTTGGAAGGTGCTGCCTAAGGAACCTTGGTGAGTTACTGCAGAGCATCTTCTAGATGGTCCACACAGCTGCCTCTGTTCATCAGTGTTGGTGGGTTTGAATATTTGTGAAAGGATGAGCAATCAAGCGGCCTGGTTTGCCTTGGATGGTGTTGAGCTCCTTGAGTATTGTTGAAGCTGCACTAATCCAGACAAGCAGAGAGCATTCCATTGCACTCCTGACTTGTGCCTTGTAGATGGTGGACCGATAGCATGTTTTTAGACATGGTCACCCCTCAGCTTAAGGAAGTGATGATAAGGTGGTAATTGGCTGGGTTGGATTTGTCCTGTTTCTTGTGTACAGGACACACCTGGGCAAATTCTCATATTGCCAAGTAGATGCCAGTGTTGTAGCCGTACTGGAACAGTTTGGCTAGGAGTGTGGCAAGTTCTGGCATACTATTGCCAGAATATTGTCAGGGCCCATCATCTTTGCAATATCCAGTGTCTTCAGCCTTTTATTGATAACATGTGGAGTGAATCGTATTGGAATCTGTATTACTGGGTACCTCTGGGGGAGACCGAGACGGATTCCACTCGGCATTTCTGGCTGAAGATTGTTGCAAATGCCTCAGCCTTGTCTTTTGCACATACATGCTGGGATCCTCGCTCATTGAAGTTGGGGATATTTGTGGAGCCTCCTCCACCAGTGAGTTGTTTAATTGTCCATCACCATTCATGGCTGGATGTGGCAGGACTGCAGAACTTCGATCTGAAGTGGTTATTGTGGAATCCCCTCGCTCTGTTATACTGTTTGGCACTGTGGCCATCTAAAATGGTCACCTGCAAAGGATAAAGGGAATTGTGGTCAAGTCGGGACACAGACAGTGCACAGCCTCTGTGTATTGAGCAAAGGAAAACCAAACCGAATTGAAACTTGCTCCTCTTAAAGGTCAATCACCGATTTCCCCAGGATAATAGACTCAAATTAAGGAATAGCAACAGTAGCAGATTCCCCGGCGCCACCTCCCCTTATTTGGAAAGGTCTATGCACTTGGAACAATAATGACCAGGAACCGCCCAGCCATCAAGGTACCCGCCCCTAATTGGCCAGTTTCGATCAGAGTGATCGAGACCCTATCTATCCTTTGGATCCTGAGTTAACCCCGCCTAAAAGGGTGCAAAAGAGGAGAAGGATAAGAGGCCCTGCGCACTAAGGATCGATCTCTTTTGGGACCGGCCTGTGCCCACACAGCATAACGACCAGCCAAGTTCAAGACTGTGATCGCTACCTGAGAGAGACGAGCCGCAGCCGAGACAAACCTGACGATTTCCAGCCGACACACATGGGGACTCAGATAATGGCCTTATCTACCTGCACAGAACCGGTCATCCAGAAGTTAAGTAAAGGTCATCTAAGTTGATAGGTGTAGTTTAATACGTAGCCGCGTGCATCATTGCACAGAGAGATAAGTATTGTGTCTAATAATAAACTGTCTTTTGAACTAACATACTGGTTGTGTGGTCATTTGGTCAATACAAGAAACATACTCACAGCTTGTGGTTTGTAAATAAGGGTAGCAACAGCACACAAGTAGTCCTGTGTTGTACCTTCGCCAGGCTGACACTCATTTTGTGGTATGCTTGGTGTTGCTCCTGCCATGCTCTCCTGCACTCTTCGTTGAACCTGGGTTGATCCCCTGGCTTGGTGGTAATGGTAGTGTGGGGGATATACAGGGCCATGAGATTGCAGATTGTGGTTAAATACAATTCTGCTGCTGCTGATGGCCCACAGCACCTCATGGCTGCCCAGTCAATGTGAAGGGGGAAATTTATCTCCACAAGAACTGTGCGATGGTCACTTCTACCGATATTGTCATGGACAGCTGAATCTGCAGCAGGCAGTTTTTCATTCCTTTTTTGTGTTTTTGTAGTGGTTGAATATAACTTAGTGGCTTACTAGGGCATTTAAAAGTAAACCACATTGCTGTGGGCCTGGAGTCACATGTAGGCCAGACCAGGTAAGGTTAGCAGATTTCCTTCCCTTAAGGACATTAGTGAACCAGATGGGGTTTTACAACAATCAGCAATGGTTTTGTGGTCATCATTAGATTTTTAATTCCAGATATTTTATTCAGTTTAAATTTTACCACCTGCCGTGGTGGGATTCGAACCCGGGTCCCCAGATAATTATCTGGGTCTCTGGATTAGTCGTCCAGTGACAATACAGGGGAAAGGTGGAGAGTGGAACTAGCTGAGATGCTCTTGCAGAGAGCCACATGAACAAGCAGGGTTGAGTAATCTCCTTCTCTGCTGTAACAATTCCACGATTCCAAACCTTTGTGCTGCGGCGAGAATGCAGGTTGCATTTAAGAGACGCAGTCCGATTGCGTTATGCAAGTTTCAAGTGGTGATAGCCTCGCTTGGACTAGGGCTCCCTGCTGAAAAGTGCAGTTACTCAAAAGCAATGGGCAGTCATTTTTTCTTTTTTTAAAAATAAATTTAGAGTACCCAATTCATTCTTTTCAATTAAGGGCCAATTTAGCGTGTTCAGCCACCTACTTTCCACATCTTTGGGCTGTGGGAGCGAAACCCACGCAAACACGGGGAGAATGTGCAAACTCCACACGGACAGTGACCCAGAGCTGGGATCGAACCTGGGACCTCGGCGCCGTGAGACGGCAGTGCTAACCACAGCGCCACCGTGCTGCCCCTGCAATGGGCAGTCATTATAATGATCAAACAGCACAAAGATTTGAATAGACACAGGATGATTGCACATCATAATAGCCCCTGCCCATTTTGGGGGCTATCTACTTTAGCCCCTATTATGCGCAAACGTTGTTAACAGCCACAACTTGTGTACATAGTTGCCTTTAGTATCATAAAACACAGAATGTTTCAAAGAAAGATTTCACACCAATCTACGTAAGGAGTTATTAGGGATGAACAGGTTAGTCATGGAGGTAGGTTTTAAAGAGTGTCTTAAAGAGTGTCTTAAAAAAGGAAAGTGAGCTAAAAAGCCAGTGGGGCTAGGGTATTGACTAAGCAACTGGTAACAGGGCATAAGATAATGGGCAGACATCCAAAGTCATAGAAATGGTGTGTGGCAAGAATCTGTGTTGGGTATTCTCCTATTCATTATTTATTACTGTCTTAAATGATGGGATAGAAGTCACATGCCCAAATTTACTGATAACGGAAAGATAGGAAGCATTGTAAGCAAAGTAGATGGAAGCATAAAATCTGTAATGACACATTAAATGAATGGGCAAAACCATAGCAAATGGATTTCAGCATAGGTAAATGTGAGGTCATCCAAAATGGAACTAATAAGAATGGAGCAGAGTACTCAATAAATAGTGAAGAGCTTGAAACAATGGAGGTCAGAAACATGATGGAATACTCTCCATTTGCCTGTGTGTGTTGTTCCAACAACATTCAAGAGGTTTGACACCATTCAGGGCAAAGCAGCCCCATGCATCACCTTAACCATTCACACTGTTTACCATGTATTTTAAACCTGGCGCCAAGTCAAGGAGATGTCTTGGCAGCAGTGATTTCAGCAAGTAAGCAGCCAAACACTTTGAAGTACTCTTGCACAGTAAGCTAGCAAGTTAAAAGCACTTTTAGCTTAAATTTTGAGGCAGCAAAATAAATTATTGTGATTGAATTAAGACAGAAAAGAAAATAAGTAAAATTTAAAAAGTTAGGTTTAAAATAAATTAGGATATCTTTTCTTATTATGGATACATCTCACACTCCACAAATATAGAATTAACTTCCCAGCACCAATGATGGGGTGTTTAGCAGTAAGTACTATGGTAGTATGCTGTTAAAATATAGTTTTCCCTCATTCAATAAGGTGTAATCTTTTCAAAGGTTTTTACAATGAGATCAACAATGTGAAAGTGGAGATTCTGGTCAATTGGTAAATTTTTGTCATCAACTGTAGTCTGGTTTTCCTCAACAACATACACTGTGGGAAAGTACAGAATCACTGACAGCAGCTTCTGAATTTCCGCATAAATCAGACTATGTTCAGCCTCCAGCAGTTGTCATCAGTCTAAGTGCACTAAAGACAGTGATTGGAAATAGTGTCTGCTCCTTTATCTCCTCTTCCTTCTCCTCGTGCTCCTGCTGCTGAACTGCTTGCCAGTGGAATTTGGCTAAAGAACCTTCTATTCCTGTATCCAAGTCATTTATATAGATTGTAAATAGCTGGAGCCCAAGGACTGAACCCTGTGGCACTCCACCAGTTACATCTTGCCTTCCAGAAAAAGACCCATTTATCCCGACTCTCTGTCTCCTGTCCGCCAGTCAGTCTTTTATCCAAGCTAATGAGTTGCCCCTAATCCTATGTGATCTCACCTTGTGAACCAACTTTCTGTGCGGCACCTTATCAAACGCCTCCCAGAAGTCCAGATATACTGCATCTGCAGGATCCCCATTATTCACTTTGCTTGTTACATCTTTGAAGAACTCAAGCAAATTAGCCAAACATGATTTGCCCTTCAAAAAACCATGCTGACTCTGATGGACAGCCCTTTGGCTTTCCGAATGCCCTGATATTACATCCTTGACAACCGATTCAAACAATTTTCCAACAACAGATGTTAAACTAACTAATCTATAATTTCCTAAATTTTGCCTCCCTCCCTTTTTGAATAAGGGTGTTACATTAGCATTTTAATAATCCACTGGAACCTTTCCCATGTCCATGGAATTTTGGAATATCATAACCAATGGATCCACTATCTCTGCTGCCACTTCCTTTAACACCCGAGGATGTAGACCACCAGGCCTTGGGGACTTGTTTGCCCTCAATCCCAAGAGTTTGTTGAGTAGACAGAACAGTTCTTTCTTCGAACATAAGAACTAGGAGCAGGAATAGACAATTTAACTTCTCAAGCCTGCTCCACTGTTTAATATTTATAGCAAATTAGTCGAACATGATTTACTCTTTATAAAACCATGATGACTCTGATGGATTGCATTTTGACTTTCCAAATGTGCTGATATTACTTCCTTAATAATGGAATATTTTGGAATATTATAACCAATGGATCCACTATCTCTGCTGCCACTTCATTTAACACTTAGGATGTAGACCACCAGGCCCTGGGGACTTGTCTGTCTTCAATCCCAATAATTTGGTCAGTACTCTTTCCCTATTGATGCTGAGTGTTCTACGTTCCACCCTTTCTATTACCTCTGAATCACTCATTCCGATAGGGATAGTACTAGTGTCCTCCACCGTGAAAACTGAGGCAAACTATTGATTTAGCATCTTTGCCATTTCTGTCTTCCCCACTATTAACTCAAGGTACCTTCATTCTATAGCAGTCGACAATGCCAGATCCATTTGAGATATTATTCTAAACTAAAGGTTGGCCTTATTCACTTTCACAGCCACTGGCAATGCTCACCTTCTCTGAGGTTGCAGTTGTGACTGCAGCAGCTGACTGGTTTCAGTATTCAAGCAAAGAGGGACTAGGAGAAGAAACTTGCAGCGAATATACAAGGGGATCACAACAACGCCTATCGGCATATAAATAGTAAAAAAGGTGGTAAAAGGATTAGGATCAATTAGGGACCAAAAAGGGGATTTATTCATTGAGGCAGGTGTACTAAATTAATATTTTGCATCTATTTTCACGAAAGAAGAAGATGCTACCCAGGTAATGATGAAAGAAGAAGTAATTAATATATTGGAATGATTTAAAATTGATAAGAAGGAGATATTAGGGAGCTGCCTATACATAAGTTTGATAAAGCACCAGGACCAGATGGGCTGCATCCGAGGATACTCAATGAAGTAAGAGTGGGAATTGTAGAGGCACTGACCATAATTGTTCAGTCTTCCTTAGACTCAGGAGTGGTGCCAGAGGATTGGTTAATTGCAAATGTTGCACTGTTGTTCTAAAAAGGTGTAAAGATAAGCCCAGTAACTATAAGTCAGTTTACCTTCAGTGGTGGGGAATCTTCCAAAACAATAATTTGGGCAAAATTAATAGCCACGTGGACAAATGCAAGAAAGCTAGCATTGATTAGTTAAGGGAAAATAATGTTTAAATTTGATTGCGATTTTGGTAGGTAACAGAGAGGGCTGATGAGAGCAATGCTGTTGATCTAGTGTACATGCACTTCCAAAAGGCATGATATACAGTGCCACAAAACAGACCTGTGAGCAAAGTTGTAGCTCATGGAGTAAAAGGGACAGTGTTGCTAACTTTAGCCTTAGTTTAATTGCTCTGTTCTATCACCTTTGCTCTTGAGTCACCAGGTATCTTACTGATACCGCCACGTGGTTCAAGTCCGAGTAATGATCAATAATCCAAGATACCATTTAGAAAGAGTTAAATCAACGCACATTTATTATGTACAGTAATCAATACTTATGCATAAATTCTACGTCTAAGCTACTTCCTACAATAACAGGCCAATACTTAACTTGGGAATGGCCCACCAGGTCAGGGAAACGAATGGCCTTTCATTCGGGTTCTGAGCCTGCGGGTTTCAAAGCTGGTACAGATTGATAGCTAGGAGCGCCTATCTCGTAGCGAGCGTTGAAGTAAGACTTACGATATGAGCGGCTGTTGAAGAGTGCAGAAGGCTAGCAGAAGGGTGCGGAAGGGTGGCAGAAGAGTTGATTTGAACTTGGACTCTATTCTTATAGTCCCCAGGGGCTTCCCGCCTTTCGGGGCGGACCCTGTACCTGGTTCCAAGTGATTGGACTTTGTCCCAATCACTTGGTTCGATATTCTCCAATGCTGGAGCGATTCCTTGATCGATGGGCGGTCTTGAGGTGGTTGTTCACCTCCCTTTGTGTAGGCTTCTGTTGGCGCCAAAGAGTCTGGGTTGGCTTTGTGTGTCTAAATTGTTGCACATTGTTCCCGGGGATTGCTCATTAGTATTCAGATGGCTGGTGTTTTGTTGTGCTGATGGTTACTGGTATCGATCTTGTCTGGCCTTCCCAGAGGTGAATACACAGTCTACCTGCAGCTGCTTGTTTTAGTCCTGTTGGCTGATTTTCCCATCGGCCTTTTCCGTTTGCCATTTTAAATCGGGCTTAGCCATTCTAAATCGGGAGTTAGCCATTTTAACTGGCTACATTCCCTCCTTGTAATCCTAACGTGAAGCGTGAAGGATCACATCACTATGTTGATTTCCATTCCCTGACCTGGGGGGGGGGGGGGGACACTTCCTTCATGGCCTCTGCACTGACCATAGCTATGCAAAAAAAGTTTAACTAACAATTCCAAGGGCGCTATGTCAGACAGGGACATGCATTACAAAACAATTAACTGGGAACCTCTAACTTATTCTTAATATACTACACTCACTTAAACATTCCATTATCCTACCTTCCTCAATCATACAACAAAATCATAGCATTTCATACAGTCTTTCCTGGCTTGACGGCCAAGCTCAGGATCATACAATTTGCTCGTGAAAAAGTTCTTTACAGTTCTTTATTTACAATAACAATAAACGCAAGTGAATGTACTTTATTATAGATCGCGGGGGTCGGGGGTCTGGTCGTAACCGAACATAGGGGATCTGATCCTATATATCGGGGTTCGAGCGCGGTAGGCTCGCCTTCTCCATTTCCGTAGATGCATAGTCTGCACTATGCAGCAGAGTATCGCTAATGCTAGTAATGTTTCGATTACATAGGACAGAGAGTACCAGGTTATAAACCTGGCACACCAAGATGCTGTAGTGTCGCTGGTGACTGGGCTCTGGGTACTGCGGGATAGTGAAACATTAACGGCTGGGGGGCTTGAAGTCAAGGGGTTCGCGTTCACGCGCAATGAAATGTCCAAAAGCACAAGGGTGATCCACTTGAAGGAAGTCCTCATGGCTCTTCTCTTTCCTTTTCTTTCTTTGTCTTCTCCGGTCCTGGAGCTTCTGGAGTTCTTTATAAACAAGCAATAGTATCTGTAACTGTCTTTGTTTAATATCTCGTACGCTAGTGTGTCTGTCCTTTGGTGCCAATTATTCCCTTTATAATTGGTCACTATGTGTGACTCCCTCATTTTTTTTTCCAAAAAACAATTTTTAGGACACGGCACACTTCCCAATGATAAACCAGTGCTGATTTACCATCCAAATGTTCCAGGATGTAAATAGCAGATAGCTGGCAACCTAAAGGTTACCTAAACAAAACAATACTTTTTGAACTGAAAAATGTCAAAATGTGGTGCGTATGGGCCGCGACGGGTAAGAGTTGGATGGAGTCCCCGGATAGGACGGCTACCAATGCCGTATCTCTCCTCCCCGAGCATAGTTGACCAGTGGGGGGTTCCCAGGCAGGGCGGGTCTCAAGCCATTTCTCCACTGCCTGAGCAACCGACAAGAACGGGCAAAAATGTAGTCATCGTGGTGGGGCTGCCGTAGTGGTTCTATCCTTCGAACCAGAAGGGCAGTTACAAGCGGGCGTCTGGTACCCGAACAAGTGTCTGCAGACAAGCTAGTTCCTCTGAACTAGTGTCTGGCCACAGTGAGTCTCTGTAGGCAAGTCCTCAGAGGTTTCGGCCGAATAGGCGTGGGGCAGTGAGAAAAAATTCTCCTGTCGGACAAACAACATTTAACAAACGTACAAGCAACATAAAACATTCTGCAGGTTCCAACAGAAAGGACAACAATTTTCCCAAGCGGTTCCTTTTAAAACATCATCTGGACACCTCAGTTTGCGAACAGGGTCGCAAAAGGGTTCTCGGTTTGAGAGTCAGACCCAAGGTCGTCCTCTTCTCCTGGGTGCCAAACTCTTGCGTGTATCAGGGCTGAAAGGGCTGCATGGTGTGAGTTGGAGTTGCTCTCGTCGTTGCGGACGAGTCGGAATGAGTTGTCACGGTTCCAATAATTGGTGTCTAGTTGTGTGGGGACAAAATCGGGGTCGTCAGTGTGGTTCGGTGGGCAGTGGTGGGGTTTGTTCAGGAAAGTGATCAGGAAGGGATCACTTGGATCATAGTCGTAATCGCTGGGTGTGGGTCCTGTTGCATGGGGATAGTAGGGAGGCGTGATGTGGCTATCGTCCGAGTCACAGTCGCTGTCTCTGCTGCTGCAGTCTGTGGGTGTTCCGGGGCGGAGTGTATATTTCGGGGGTGGAGTCGAGGTTGAGTCCGTGGCTGGGCTGGACGTGGTGGGTGTTGGTAGGGTTACGTTGGCTGTGGGCGGGGTGTGGTGTGTTGCGTCAAGCATGACGTGGTGTGCGTGGTTCGACTGTGTTCCATATGCCTTCAGCTGGTTTATATGAAACCACGCAGTCTTACCATTGGGGTACTTTATTTTATAAACGGAAGGGCTTACTTTATCCGCAATGGAATACGGACCCAAGTATTTTGGTGACAGGAATGTGCTGGGGTTATATACAGAAAGCATAACTTGCTGTCCTATACTATACTCAGTCGCATGCACTGTCTTGTCGAAACAAGCCTTGCTCTGTTTCTTTCTTGTGCCCAATTTTACTGCGGCTGCTACCTGAGCCGTTTTAACATTTTCCACTAATTGTTGTATTGCATTCTCTTGTGTGAGGGCCGTCACTTCGGGGCTGGTCAAGTCCAAGCCTAACAAATATTCTGTGCCTTTCATGGGGTGTCCGGTCATGAGAGTGTGTGGGATGTAACCTGTGGAAGTAGAAATTGTGTTACGCAAAAACATCAGCGCAAAAGGGAGGACTGAGTCCCAAGTGGTGTTGTTCTGTTGGACCATTTTTCTGAGGGTGGATTTTAGGGTCCGATTCATGCGCTCCACGATACCACTCGACTGTGGGTGGTATGCTATGTGGAATTTTTGTGTGATGCCAAATATCGTGAGGACGTTCTGCATGACACGTCCCGTAAAATGGGAACCTTGGTCTGATTCAATACTGCAGGGGAGTCCCCATCTTGTAAAAACGTGGTGGGTCAAAATCTTGGCTGTGGTTTTTGCAGTGTTTGTGCGGGCTGGGAATGCTTCCACCCATTTCGTAAACGTGTCTATTACCACGAGTACATATTTATAGCCATTCCTGCAAGGGGGCAATGGTCCTATAAAATCAATCTGGAGGTTAGTCCAGGGGCCATTAACGGGTCGGGTGTGGCTAAGTTGAACCTTTTTGACATATCTGTCCGAATTATTCTGGGCACAGATAAGACAATTCTCTATGTAATGGTTTACATCTTCCTTTAAATTCGGCCACCAACAAAGCTGCTTGAGGTGGGCTGTAGTGGGATCAATTCCCTGATGTCCATGACCGTCATGGAACAAACAAATCAGTTGATTCCTGTCCTGTTCAGGAACCACATAAAGGGTGTCTTTTAAAACCACACCGTCATGTGTGGTCAGTGCATTTTTGAATCTCTCATAGGGAGCTGGATATTTTCCTTTTACAATCTCCCTGAGATTACTGTCCTGCTTCTGGGCCTCTACTAGATCCTCGATCTTTGTCTGTGAGACCGGAACTGCACTCACTGGCGCGCTTTCGGGGGGTTTCCAAAAATACCCATGTCTGGAACCTGCCTTAGCCAGTGCGTCGGCTTTTACATTTCCAGAGGGGGGAGAAACGATGGTGGTTGCGGACTTTGATGATCCCTAAAGTCCTGTTCTGGGCTCTTTCTAAAATGTGACGGAGCAATGGGGCTGAGGGGAGGTTTTCCGTCTGCGGCAACAAACCCTCTTGCTTTCCACAGGGGCAGAAAATCAGTGAGGCTGTTGCAGACAAAGAGGCGCTGGGCTGGGGAAGGAATCTGGGTGTTCAACTATACATGCGATGGCCACAAGCTCTGCTGCCTGCGCGCCTAAGTGTCCGGGTAGTTTTAATGATATTTCCTCAAGGGCGTGTCCCTGCGCGTCCTCGACATAGATACCGCAACCTGTTATGCACTTCCCATCCAAGGCTGTGGAAGATCCATCCACATAGATCTTTATGGGCTCACACGTGTCTGTGTGCTGGGGGCTCTGAGTTGATTTACCTATCTTTCTGGGGCGTGTTTTAGCGATAAAGGGGCCTGTGTTGTGGTGTGGAGAGATAATTTTGCATTCATGGGGGGTTCCGGGGTACTGTAAGTTGTCGGCTAAATAGGTGTGTGTCTTTGTCCTTTTTACAGCGATGTCCCGTCCCTGCAAGAGAAGGGTCCATCTAGCTGCTCTTATCTGGCTTACTGTACCGTCCTTGAGTCGTCTGTCCAGTAAACGTTTGGTGGGGGTGTGTTCGGTGCGAATTGTGATGGGGTTCAGTCCGGTAATATATGAAAAATACTGCACTGCCCAGAATACTGCGAGCAGGTGCCTCTCAAAGGCTGAAAATCCCTGCTCCACAGCATCTAAAAGTCTGGAGGTGTAAGCTACGGGCCGTTCCTGGAGGAGCACGGCTGAAAGGGTGCGGTCTGTGGTCGCTACCTCTATGGCGTAAGGGGAAAGCGGGTCTGGAACTTGTAGTGCGGGGGCTGCGATGAGTGCCTGTTTTAAAGAGTCCACAGCATCTGTATGCTGCGGAAGCCATTCCCAGGGGGCTCCTTTCTTTCGGAGGTCTGAGAAGGGTGCTGCCTTGCTGGCGAAACTGTCAATTTAGAAACCAGTCCTAAAAACGACCGGAGGGCTGAAATGTTCTGGGGAAGGGATAATTTAGCAATCGAGTCAATCCTTTTATGCTCGATCTCGCGTTTACCGTGTGTGATAATTGTTCCCAAATATATCACCTTTCTTCCAAAATCTGGGCCTTTTTGGGGTTGACTTTACAACCGATTGAGTGTAATAGTTCCAGGAGTTCGGACAGAAGCTCAATGTGCTCTTCCTTGGTGTCTGTCTGCAGTAGTAGGTCGTCTACATACTGTACCAGACATTCGGGGCGAGAAAATTTTGCTAAACCATTTGTCAGCTGTCGGTGGAAAATGGAGGGGGAGTTGTGGAATCCTTGTGGCAGGCATGTCCACGTGTACTGCTGTGCTTTAAAGATGAAGGCAAATTTGTACTGGCATGCCTTTGCCAATGGAATGGACCAGAATCCATTACTGACGCCCAAAACCGTAAAGAATCAGGAATTTAGTCCCTGCTTGAGCATGGTCTCGGGACTTGTTGCTACTGTGGGGGCTGCTGCGGGGGTGATTTTGTTGAGTTCCCGGTAATCGATGGTCAGTCCCCATGATCCATCGGGCTTTCTAACTGGCCAAATCGGGGCATTATTAGTGGAGGCTACTGATCTAAGTACGCCCTGCTCTAATAAGCTCTCTATTACCTTGGAGATTTCTCCCTCTGCCTCTTGGGGAAATCCGTACTGTTTTTGGGGTCTAGGGTCAGGTCCTGTTACTTGTACGGAGCCAGTCATCCATCCACAGTCGTGCTTGTGGGTCGCGAATGCTGCCCTATTCTTTTGCAGAACTGCCCTAACCTGCTTGTCTGTACTAAGCGTGGTCGAGTTGAACCAAAATTCGCCTACAGCGCTAATTTTGTTCACGTACTCTCCTATGTTGAGCGTTGCGGGGGCTCTTGCGGATTTTGCCATCTTCCAGACACACTGGTTGACTGGATCGAATGAAAGATTGTGGGAATTCATGAAATCGATTCCCAGAATGTGTTCTGCTGTGTGCGGCAGGTCAACTAAAACCACGGGGTGCTTGGTGGTAATGTTACCGATTTGAATGGGTACAGGGGCTGTGATGTGTCCCTGCTGTGAGTGGCCTGTAAAGCCACTGAGGGTGATAGTGGCTGTGGTGGGCCACGTGTCTTTTTGGAACATGGTGGAGGAATTTATTGTGGTGCGGGACCCTCCTGTGTCCCAGAGAAATTAAATGGGCTGTCCCCGAATTTCTGCTGCAACTACCGGTCGTCTGGACCTATCCCAAAGGGTGTCACAGACTCAACTGGGGTAGCCCGTACACCGTCAGTCCGTTCCGGTCAAGTCCGTCTGATCCGAACGGGCGCTAACGCTATGAATGGGCTCTGTCATTTTCTTAATCAGAGTGCCCGTCTGCGGGGCTCTCTGTGGCTTTTTAGGGGCATTGCACTTTCTTGCGAAATGTCCCAACTGTCCGCAGTTGTAACTTGGGTGAGGGGCTGTTCTTTCCCTCATTCACCCATGCGGGGTTCTGGTGTGTTTTTACTGCCTGCATATCTGCGCCGGCCTGCTTTTCCTCGCTATCCTTAACTGCGGGTTTGCTCTGAACAGATTGCTCCCAAGCGCGGGACAATCTTTTCACTACCCGCTTCTCGTTATGGGCCTCCTCTGAGGGATCATAACTCGTATAAGCTTTCTGTCCTGTTTCTGTTGCATGGGAGATAAGGGTGCGGGTCCATTTGGCCATGTTGTCTGGAGACAAATGGGCACGGTCTATGTCTCCAAAGACTGCTGCAAAGTGAATCCACAGGCGTCCAGCAAACGCTGTGGGGTGCTCGGATTTCTTCTGCCTACATTTGTTGAGGCCATCTATGGGGTCACCCCAGTTATACCCGATCACATCCAGGATCGCGGTATGCATTTCTGCAAGGGCGCCTCCTCCTACATTCTCTGGGTCGGGAAGGGCTGCTGCTACTGACGGATCTAAACTTAAAACCATGAGCTTTACTTGCTCTCGCTAATCCAGGGCGGACATGTTCGCCTGATGTCTAAGTGTGGCAAAGAAATGGTGGGCGTCTGAGGTGGGGAGGAACGGTGTGATTTTATCGCACGCGTCCCGTAATTGGGTCACTGTTAAGGGGGTGGAGTATAGAAATTCCGCATCGTCCGATGTTGCTGTGTGGTGGGTGGTTACTGGGTTCATTGGAGCTTGAACTATCTGCTGTGTGGGGGGTTGGGGCGCTTTTCTCTTTTGTGGCTTTCCCTGCGCACATGTTCCCTGAACATATCTCTGCGCTGTTTCATTCAATTTTTCCCAATCAGGGCCGTCTTCCTCATCTAATCTTTCCCCAAAGGTTTCCTGAAAACCTTTTTGAACAGAAAGCAGTGATTGCAGCTCTGCAATCTGCTTCCGGCACTTTGCGTGGTCTAACGTGCTTTGTCTTTGTTCTGTGGTGGCAGCTCTTAATGCTGCCTTTAGATCGCTACACTGTCTCTGTAACGCTTCTACCTGATTTTTTTGTCTCCTCTCGTACCAGGACTGCACGTTGCGTGTCCTGATAGGCCTTTTCGTATTGAGACTGGAAGCTGCTTAAATGCGCCAGACAAGACTGGTGAGCCCTTTTGGCGTCATCCACCTCTCCATCGTTTCCTGCCAATTTCCTCCTCAATTCCATATTATCCTTTTCTACTTCGCTTACATCAACCGTACTCATTCGATGTATGCCCTCAACTTCTTTCTGGAGCGTCCTAACGACCTCCTCTGTGCCTCGCAATTGTGCCAAGCAGGACACGATTGCCATCGGCTTGCGAGCTTTCCCTAAACTCTTTTTGTGTATTTCGCTCAGGTTCTCCCACCAAGTATGTCCTATACTCCCGGGACCTGATTCCTTGTTATCACAGAAATCATTCCAAAGGGGCCATCCTTTCCCTTTGAGATATTTCCTGATCTCTTCCTCCCAAATGGGACATTGTCCCACTCTACTGCTGCTGGTCGCTGCGACCGCAAATTCCTCAGGGTTCATGAGGCGCTGCATTGCCTGCATTGCCATCTTGCCTATCCGAATGCCTCTTCTAAATTTGGAACAGGGGAGCTAAGGCGGTGCTGTAAATACGGGTCCGGCTTTCGCTACTTTCCGATATACAAACTTCCGACAGTTTTCACGCAACAAAAATCTATCAGTTTTACCTTATAGCCCTGTTAGTTACGCATGCATACACACACTTCCGAATTATGGGTATTGATCAGAACTGCTTGAACACTTGTGGTTTTCTGTTTCCAATTGGATCTCTAATTCATATTCTTGGGTTCTCCCGGAGTGGTTTTTCACTTCTAGATCGGGTCCCGTCAGGATGTCGCCAAATAATGTTGCTAACTTTAGCCTTAGTTTAATTGCTCTGTTCTATCACCTTTGCTCTTGAGTCGCCAGGTATCTTTCTGATACCGCCACGTGGTTCAATTCCGAGTAATGATCAATAATCCAACATACCGTTTAGTAAGAGTTAAATCAACGCACATTTATTATGTACAGTAATCAATACTTATGCATAAATTCTACGTCTAAGCTACTTCCTACAACTAACAGGCCAATACTTAACTTGGGAATGGCCCACCAAGTCAGGGAAACGAATGGCTTTTCATTCGGGTTCTGAGCCTGCGGGATTCGAAGCTGGTACAGATTGATAGCTAGGAGCGCCTATCTCGTAGCGAGCGTTGAAGTAAGACTTACGATTTGAGCGTCTGTTGAAGAGTGCAGAAGGCTAGCAGAAGGGTGCGGAAGGATGGCAGAAGGGTTGATTTGAACTTGGACTCTATTCTTATAGTCCCCAGGGGCTTCCCGCCTTTCGGGGCGGACCCTGTACCTGGTTCCAAGTGATTGGACTTTGTCCCAATCACTTGGTTCGATATTCTCCAATGCTGGAGCGATTCCTTGATCGATGGGCTGTCTTGAGGTGGTTGTTCACCTCCCTTTGTGTAGGCTTCTGTTGGCGCCAAAGAGTCTGGGTTGGCTTTGTGTGTCTAAATTGTTGCACATTGTTCCCGGGGATCGCTCATTAATATTCAGATGGCTGGTGTTTTGTTGTGCTGATGGTTACTGGTATCGATCTTGTCTGGCCTTCCCAGAGGTGAATACACAGTCTACCTGCAGCTGCTTGTTTTAGTCCTGTTGGCTGATTTTCCCATCAGCCTTTTCCGTTTGCCATTTTAAATCGGGGTTAGCCATTCTAAATCGGGAGTGAGCCATTTTAACTGGCTACAACAGGAACAACATGGATATGAAATTGGCTGAACGGCAGGAAACAGATAGTAGCGGGGAATGGATGTTTTTCGGGCTAGAGGAAGGTTTTTCCATGGGTCAGTGTTGTGACCCGTTTTTCCCCTTCTATATATTAATGACCTTAAGCGTGGTATGTAGGGCACAATTTCAAAATGTGCAGATGATATGAAACTTAAAAGTATGATGAATTGTGAGAAGGATAGTGTAGAACTTCCAAAGGACATCAACAGGTTTGTGGAATAGGTGAATGATGTTCAATGCAGAGAAATGAGAAGTGATTCATTTTGGTCGGAAGAACATGGAAAGGCAATATAAAATAAAGGATACAACGTTAAAGGAGATTCATGAGCAGAGAGACCATGGGCATATCTGTCTAAGTCATTGAAAGTGGCAGGACAGGTTCAGAGCGCAGTTGATAATGCATGCAGAATCCTAGGGTTTATTAATTGGGCCATAAAGTACAAGAGCAAGGAGGTTATGTTGAGCTTGTATAAGTTACTAGTTTGACCCCAGCTGGAATATTGCGCCAAATTCCGGATGCCACACTTTAGGAAGGATGTGAAAGCACTGATGAGAGTGCAGAAAAGATTCACGAGAATGGTTCTAGGGATGAAGGACTGCAGGCGGAGTCTGAAGTTGGGACTGTTTTCCTTGGATGAGAGAAAGTTGAAAAGAGATTTGATAGAGGGAGTCAAAATCATGAGAGATCTGGACAGAAAAGATAAGGAGAAACTGTTCCCATTTGTCAAAGGGTTAAGAACACAAAGGCACGGATTTAAAGTAATTGGCAAATAGAGCAGAAGTTACATGAGGAAAATGTTTTTTTCACACAGCGAGTGGTTAAGGTTTGGAATGCACTGCCTGAGAGTGTGGTGGAGGGAGGTTCAATCGAGGCATCTAAAAGGGAATTGGACTGTTTATGTGAAAAGGAGGAATGTGCATGGTTCTGGGGCGAAGCAGGGGATGTTCACTAGGTGAATTGTTCATTTGGAGAACCGGTGCAGACAGAAGGGCCAGATGGCCTTCTGTGCTGTAACAATTCTGTGAATTCTGTCTGTGAGAACATATTTACTGAAGCACTGATTTTACAGTTTATTCCTCACTAAGGTTCAGGTGCAACATTTGCTTCCTGGGTGGAATACAATGTCATGCTGAGGGTCCTTTCCCCACTCCTTCTTCCAGCAGTTTGTCGTGCTCTGCGTGACCTCTATCCATTCTGCTGTCATGCTATATTTCAAGTTGACTAACGAACAACTGATCTCTGCAGAAGCCTTAAACTCAGGACCAAGTCCTTCAACGCTTGCCACATTACTCATTAGGGACTAAGGCAACTTGAAATAACAATAGAAAAGATTTGTAGATTTGATGCAACAGCCAGAAGAAATCAACCAGTAGCTAACCAGTAGGTAGTTGATCATTCCTTTAAAGTGTGATGTGCGGGGATATTGGGTCCTTCCTGCTATTAAACATGTGATCAGCGACATGATGTGGAGAGGGGAGTAACTGGAGCATTTAGTTCCAAAATGATATCATTGGCATTAAATCAAAGCTGAATGCTGATTGATGTTATGACTTGCCTGCTCTTCAAACTCCTGATTGTCATCCACTGCACGTCAATGTATTCTCAGCAATACGGCAGCTGGTGTGACTCGCCCCCAAAATTGCGTTAGTGCCACAGACAACTTTTGGTACCTGTAGCGCTCAAATAACAGGTACAACTGATCCAAATTTTTGATGTGCTCATCTTATAAAGATTCTTCAATCAGTTTGATTTAGGAGATCACCCATTGTTTGCCCTGTTTACACAAGTCTCAGATCCCTGGTAGAAAGTGCCATGCTGTTTCATCTCTCTGATTACCACAAATCACAGTGTAAAGGCCACAGAAAGTTTCTGAGCAATCTGAGCCATTCTCTGGCAGCTGACAGGAAATTGTAACAGCAAAAATAACAAAAAGGCCTCTCTGAGTGATTTGACTTCTCTGCCCTAATCTGAAGTTGCATTGACGTGAATTTGAAGATGTAATGTCTTCATGAAAAAGCATTTGGAAAATCTATTTTTGTTGTTTGTTGAGAGAGATGGTGCAGAAAAACCTTGTCATGACTTAATGTCTTAATTTTGTTGCTATCACATACAAGTGTTCATTTGATGCAGTTTGCATCATTGCATTCTACTCTTGTGAAAAACATGAACAGATTGCCAAACACTACCTATGAGGAAAACACTTCTGTTACAGTCAATGTCAAATAACTTCCCAAGTTACTGTGTAGTGATGGCTACCACCTTAGGTCATTTCACAGAGTCCTTTTATTGCCTGTTTCAATTTCCTAGTCAAAATGTTACCATACATAGGAACTGACAATAATAGGGCTTCACGCTAATACGACTCAGTCTCTCCCACAGGATAGGAATTTTTCTCAAGAAAACAAGAAAGAATTACTGTGTTGTGGTATAGAATCTAAAAATGCAATCCCTTTGCAGCAAATCTGAATTCAGTTTTGTTTTGATTTCCTTGACTGCAGAAATGTGTTCTGACCCCACAATGGCTGACTGAGAATGAATGAACTCATTGGAATTTTAGCCCTGAATTATTCATCAGGCTAAGAACTAGATTTTCTGCTACTGAACAATCGAGTCCATTCTTATGTGCATTCGATTCCTAATTTGCAATGATTGATTAAGTATATATCAGTCCAATTCAGAAAAATGCAATCCATTTATTTTGTATATACTCAAATGATTCAAATACCAATTAATGATTGATATTGATAAAACTGATTTCATCAATTTTTTCATTTATTCATTCATGGGAAGTGGGCTCTGTTGGCTGGGCCAGCATTTATTGCCCGTCTGCAATTGTCCTTGAGAAGTTGATGGTGAACCCCCATCTTGGACATCTGCAGCCCATATGTTGCAAGAACACCCACAGTGCTGTTAGAAAGGGAGTTCCAGGATTTTGACACAGCAACATTGAAGGAATATTTATATAGTCCCAAGTCAGGATGGGATGTGACTTGGAGGGCAACTCGTAGGTGGTAGTGTTCCCATACATCTGATGGCCTAGTCCTTCTGGGTGGCAGAGGTCACAGGTTTGGAAGGTGCTGTCAAAGGAACCTTGGTGAGTTGCCTATTTCTCATTGTTACCGCATCTCATAATTCTACTGTTGCCATTTCAGTTAAAATCCTATAAACTATGCAGCACTATCAAAGCCAACAATTGGACTGGTGATGTCACTACCCTTTGATAAAGGTATTCGATAATAGCTGCTCAGAGGTGCAGTTTTATTTATCTTCTGATTTCTGTCAAATTCTGTTCATCGCTGAATACTTTCTCAGGTGTCTGGATAAGCTTAGTGCACATAAATAATCATTCAGAGTGTGTCTGTTCAAACAGTTTTCAGTGGAACATGTATGTGTTCCAGCTTGTACCTCAGCACATGGTTCAAGAAGAAGACCTAAAGGTGATTGGCAATAAACTTCAGCAACTTGAGGATCAATCATAAAGAGAAGAACAGAGATCCACTCAGCTTTTTAATTCTTTAGATGAACACATAGAATTCCATGAATGTTTCAATTTTTAAAAAAATAAATGTTTTTGTTGGGTTTTTGCACAAAGTATATTTACCGTTATGTACACAGAATAATATATATATATATATAGAAGAGAAGAGGACACACAAACATACCCCAAAAAATAAATAAATAAAATAAAATAATTGGTAGGGTATTATGCACCAACTCAACTGCAGCAACTCTGTACAATTGGCAATATTATCTTTAACACATAAGTAGGCATCTGTTTGTGGGGAGGGGGAAACTGTGAGGTACATAGAAAATTGGGTGCCGGAGAAATAATTACAGAGGACAATACGCGAATGGGTCTGGTGCTGGTGTTGTCACTTGCTTCTCCTGGACGGATTTCGCTGCCATTGTCGTCTCGCGTTCACCTCCGCTTCAGCCGTTCGTCCCGTCTTTCGCCCGGATTTTCCTTGCTCTCGGTTTCTTTAGATGCCAAGTTTGTTATTGTTTCTCGTGCCCTCCTTCTGGCTATCATTCCCCTGCCTCCCCCCCACCTCTCTGGTTCCCCTCTATTGTTCCCTGTCTCTTCAATCTCCCCCCCCCCCTTCTGCCCCCTTCCCCCCTCCCCTTCTCCTGTGGTTCGCCTTTCTTTCCTCTTAGGTTTAGCTGTCCCCCCACCTCCCCCGGTCTAATCCTCCCTCTCATGCTCTGGCTACTTTCCCCTGACTCTTGGCTACCTGGCTATTCTTCTGCTTGTTCGCTGGCCACAAACAGGTCCCGGAACAATTGGGAGAATGGCTCCCACATTCTGTGGAAGCCGTCGTCTGACCCACGGATGGTGAATTTGGAGAGATTCTGAGAGGTCGGACAGTCAGTCTGCAGCTTTGGGCAGTGCTGCTGACCGCCAGCCGAACAGGATTCTACGGCGGGCGATCAGGGAGGCAAAGGCAAGGGCGTCCGCCCTCCTCCCCAGGAATAGATCTGGCTGGTCTGATACCCCGAAGACGGCCTCTTTCGGGCATGGCTCCACCCTCAGCCCCACCACTTTGGACATTGCCTCGAAGAAGGCTGCCCAGTACCCCACAAGTTTGGGGCAAGACCAGAACATGTGGGCGTGGTTGGCCGGGCCTCCTTGGTACCGTTCACATCTATCTTCCACCTCCGGGGAGAACCTACTCATACGGGTTCTTGTTAAGTGGGCTCGATGTACCACTTTTAGTTGCGTCAGGCTGAGCCTTGCACACGTGGAGGTGCAGTTGACCCTACGCAATGCTTCGTTCCAGAGTCCCCACCCTATTTCAATCCAGAAGTCTTCCTCCCATTTCTTTCTTGTTGCGTCCAGTACGGTGTCGGCCCTTTCTACCAGTCGGTCATACATGTCGCTACAGATCCCTTTATCTAGGATGCTTGCGTCCAGTAACTCTTCCAGTAATGTTCTGTCATTGTGGTTGTGTGTATGTCCTTGACTCCTTTCATTGGAAGTTTTTGAGTTGCAGGTACCTTGGGCAGGATTCTCCGACCCCCCGCCGGGTGGGAGAATCGCCGGCGGTCGGTGTGAATCCCACATGAGTCGCGCCACCCGCCTCGGAGAATGGCGGGGTCCGGCGCGACTCAATGGGCCCCGGGGTTGTGATCCTGCCGTCCGTGTATAGGTCCCTGAATGTCAGTGTCCCTCCGTCCTGTCCCCACATTTTAAAGGTGGCATCAGTCATCGCTGGTTGTTGTAGAAAGGAGCTTTGTCTGACATTTTGGTGAGGCCAAATTGCTGCTGTAGTTGATTCCTGGACTGGAGGGTGGCTATCACCACTGTGCTGCTGGAGTGTTTTTTGGGTGAGGATGGGAGTGCCGCCGTGACGAGGGCCCGGAGGGAAGTCCCCATGCAGGAGACCTTTCCGCCCGAACCCACTCGGCTTCTGGCTCCTTGCTCGTGCCTGGCGGAGTTGGTGCACTGCTTTCCTGGTGGGGAGCAGATCAAAGTTCCTTTGTGGCTCTTTCCTCTCCGGCAGGAGCTCTACAGTCGGGACCTTGGAGTATTTACGCTCTACCTCCAGTATGTAGTCGACCAGCTGCTGCCTAGCCACCCTTTCTTCTCTATCTCTTCGACCTTATTCGCTCGGCCGTCGCCGCCCAGTGGTAGTATTGTAGGTTTGGGAGTGCTAGCCCCCCCCTGGATTTTGTTTTTTGTAGAACTTCTTTGGGATCCTAGCATTCTTCTCCCCCATACGAACGCCATGATTAGTTTGTCTAGTGCTTTGAAAAAGGCCTTGGGGGTATAGATTGGGATGGATCTAAGTAGGAAGAGGTACCTGGGCAGTACGCTCATTTTGATCATCTGGACTCTCCCCGTGAGGGAGAGTGGGAATGTGCTCCATCTTTGCAGGTCCTTTTTTACTTCCTCTGTCAGACTGGTGAGGTTCCAGATGTGGATCCCTTTCCAGTCGTGGGCTATTTGGATCCCCAGGTAGCGGAATTTGTGTTGGGCTTGTTTAAATGGCAGTCCTGTTAGTGCTGCCCCCCCCCCCCCCCTACTTGTGGGTGTACCGGGAAGATCTCGCTTTTGCTCATGTTGAGTTTGTAGCCCGAGAAGGCGCCAAACTCTTTCAGGAGCGCGATGATTCCGTCCATGCTGCTTTGTGGATCCGAAATGTAGAGGGGAAGATCATCTGCATAGAGTGAGACTCTGTGCTCTCTGCCGCCCCTTCGGATCCCCCTCCAGCATTTTGCTGCTTTGAGAGCAATTGCTAATGGTTCGATCGCTAGAGTGAACAGCAGCGGGGTCAGTGGGCATCCTTGCCTGGTGCCCCTGTGCAGCTGGAAGTATCGGGAGTTGGTGTTGTTGGTCCGTACGCTCGCTATGGGAGCATTTTACAGGAGCTTTACCCAGGAGGTGAACCCTGTTCCAAGCCCGAACCGCTCCAGTACTTCTAGGAGGTATTTCCATTCGACCCTGTCGAAGGCCTTTTCTGCGTCTAGGGAGACGATCACCTCTGGTATTCTCTCCCCGGAGGGGTCATTATCACGTTCAGCAGGTGCCTGATGTTCGAGGTTAGCTGTCTACCTTTGACTAAACCTGTTGTGTCCCCTGCGACCATGTCTGGTACGCAGTCTTCCAGCCTTTTAGCTAGGATTCTGGACAGTATTTTGGCATCTGTGTTCAGCAGTGAGATGGATCTGTATGACCCACATTCCATTGGGTCTTTGTCTTTCTTAGGTATCAGCGAGATTGAGGCCTGTGCTAGCATGGGCGGCAGTGTGCCCCTCGCTAGCGAGTCTGTGAACATCTCCCGCAGGTGCGGGGCAAGTGCCGTTGCAAATTTTTTGTAGAAGTCTGCCGGGAACCCGTCTGGTCCCGGCGCCTTCCCCGCCTGCATGGAGCTAATGCTGTCCATGATCTCTCCCAGCGCTAGTGGTACTTCCAGGCCCCGGTTTCAGCCCTCCCCCACGATTGGTATGTCCAGTCCATCAAAGAACCGTTTCATCCCAGACTCCCCCATTGGGGGCTCTGAGGTGTACAGCCCTTGGTAGAAGGCCTTGAAGGTTTTGTTGATCTTTTCTGGTTCTGTTTCTAATGTGCCTCTGGTATCCCTGATTTGGGCAATTTCTCTGGTGGCTGCCTGCTTTCTCAGCTGGTGTGCCCACAGACGGCTGGCTTTGTCTCCGTGTTGGTACAGGGTCCCACGTGCCTGGCGGAGTTGATGCACTGCTTTCCTGGTGGAGAGCAAATCAAAGTTCCTTTGTGGCTCTTTTCTCTCCGCCAGGAGCTCTACGGTCGAGGCCTCGGAGTATGTGTGGTCTACCTCCAGTATGTAGTCGACCAGCTGCTGCCTAGCCGCCCTTTCTTCCCTATCTCTTCGCGCTTTGAAAGCGATAATTTCCTCTCTTACTACGGCCTTTAGCGCTTCCCAGAATGTGGAGGGTGAGACCTCCCCGTTCTGGTTGTTCTGCATGTTCTCTGCTATGGCCTGCGATATCTTTTCATTGAAGATCTTGTCAGCTAGCAGGGCAATGTCCAACCTTCATGTGGGGCGTTGGGCCCTGCCCGTCTCCAGCCTCACGTCCGTGTAGTGTGGAACGTGGTTGGATATCACAATTGCGGAGTATTCCACTTTGCCTATCCCCGGAAGCACCGTTTCCCCCACGACAAAGAAGTCAATTCTGGTGCATATGTTGTGTACTGGGGAGAAGAAGGAAGGAGAATTCCTTCTCTGCTGGGTGGGTGAACCACCAGGGGTCCACCGCTCCCAGCTGTTCCATAAAGTGACCGAGTTCCCGTGCCATGCTTGAGGTTTTCCCCGTTTTGGGGTTTGACCTGTCAGTCGTTGGGTCCTGTACACAGTTGAAGTCCGCCCCATGTTTAGTCGCTATGTCGGGGATTTCTGCCATGGTCTTTTTGATGAAGCTCGTGTCGTCCCAGTTGGGCGCATACACGTTAACTAGTACTACTAGTTGATGAAATGAAAAAATGAAATGAAAATCGCTTATTGTCACAAGTAGGCTTCAATGAAGTTACTTGAAAAGCCCCTAGTCGCCACATTCCGGCGCCTGTTCGGGGAGGCTGTTACGGGAATTGAACTGTGTTGCTGGCCTGCCTTGGTCTGCTTTCAAAGCCAGCGATTAAGCCCTGTGCTAAACAGGCCCTGGTCTGACTGGTCTGATGGTCTGACTGTAGTCGATGACCATCCTATGCTTCTCCCCGGTCTTTACCACTACTACTTGAGCTCTCCAGGGACTGTTGCTGGCTTCAATGACTCCTTCCCTCAGTAGCCTTTGGACCTCTGACCTGATACAGATCCGGTCCTGGGCATGTAGAGCCGGTAATTTTTAAACTCCCTTCCCTGGACTGTGAGGTTTGCTACACATAACCCCTTTATCTCTACTGAGTGGGAACTGGAGGCCAGGGAGATTTTTTGATTAACGGGGTGGACGGGGAGAGAACGGCGCCTTACCGTGTCAGGGTATATGAAGCTCTCCATGCTCCCAGACTCGATTAGGCAGGATGTCTCATGCCCGTCGATTAGAACTGTTGTTGTAGCAGCTGAGAGTGTTCGAGGCCGGAACTGATCCAGGGTCACCGAGGCTAATCTCAGCAGTTGAGTGTTCTCTTCAGGCGGTGTGTGGTCAGCCGAGCTGGGGTCCTGGGAGTCCATCCAAGATGGCGGCTCGCATTGGTCGCACATGGCTGGGGGTGCACAAAATGGCGGCGCCCATCCATCGAAGGTGGCGTCCGCGGGACAAGATGGCGGTGCCCGGGGGCCGCACGTGGCCCTGGAGTAGGAAGATGGCGGCGACCGCTGGCCGCACGGGGACCGTGGAGAGGTTTGTGGTGGTGGTCCGCATTCGGCTGCGGAGGGATTCCACGCTGCCCAGGGGGCTGCCGGGCGGTCGGGAAAGTAAGCACGGGCGTTTCTCGAGGCCACATCCAGGGAGCCTGCAAGGGCCCATGCCTCCTTTAGGCATAGGGTGTTTTTTTCCAGCAATCGCTGGCGGATTTGGGAGGACAGCATACCTGCCATGAAAGAGTCCCGGATCAAGAGTTCTGTGTGGTCGCTCGTCGAAACTTGCGTGCAGCTGCAGTTTCTCCCCAACACCAGGAGCGCACGGTAGAATTCTTCCAGCGATTCCCCAGGGATTTGTCGCCTCGTTGCTAGCAGATGTCGGGCGTAGACCTGGTTTACCGGGCGAATATAATGTCCTTTTAGCAGCTCTATTGCTGCATCGAAGTCTTCCGCGTCCTCGATGAGGGTGTAAATTTCCGTGCTCACCCTCGAGTGCAGGACTTCCATTTTCTGTTCTCCCGTGGGTGTGTTTTCGGCCGTCCCGAGATATCCTTTAAAACGTGCCAGCCAGTACTTGAAGATTGCCGTTGAGTTTGCCGCGTGGGGGCTGACTTGCAGACACTCCGGCTTGATTCGGAGCTCCATCCTTTTAAATCTAGCTTATTAAATTGATGCATGATCAATGACCACTAAAGCGAGGTTGTAGTCCAACTGAACGCTTTAATAAGCTAGATGTTTCCCCCAGCAGTTCAGGTACAGAATGAAGGCTGCTGGGGCGGCATGGGCTCTTATACCCCGCCTTGCAGGGCGGAGCTACCATACAGCTTGACCAATAGGAAACATACAATATCTACCAATGGTGTTCAAGCATTACCAGGTACCGTAATACCTCTACACAGACTACCACACTTACCAATGACTGAAGTCAGGCTAACCGGCCTATAATTTCCCGTCTTCTGCCTCCCTCCCTTCTTAAACAGTGGTGTTACATTAGCCACCTTCCAATCCTCTGGGACCCTTCCTGCCTCCAGTGATTACTGAAAGATCATCACTAATGCCTCCACAATTTCCTCAGCTATCTCTTTTAGGACCCTGGGATGTAGTCCATCCGGTCCAGGTGACTTACCACCTTCAGACCTTTCAGTTTCCCCAGAACATTCCCCTTAGTAATGGTCACTGCACTCACCTCTGCCCCCTGGTTCTCCTGAAGCTCTGGCATCCCGCTGGTGTCTTCCATCGTGAAGACTGATGCAAAGTAACTATTCAGTTTGTTTCCTATTATTACTTCTCCAGCCACATTTTCTAGTGGTCCAATGTCTATTTTTGCCTCTCTCTTACCTTTTATATATTGAAAAAAATCTCTTCCTATCTTCCTTTATATTACTCGCTAGCTTGCACTCATACTTCATCTTCTCCCCCCTTATTGCCTTTTTAGTTGTCCTCTGCTCACTTTTAAAGGCTTCCCAATCCTCTGGTTGCCCATTAATTCTCGCCACTTTGTATGCTTTTCTTTAGCCTTCATGCTGTCCGTGACACCCTTCGTCAGCCATGGATGCCTTGTTCTCCCCTTAGCATGTTTCCTCATCCTTGGGATGAATTTCTGTTGTGCCTCCCTAATAATCCCCCAAAAACCCTGCCATTGCTGTTCCACTGTCTTCCCTGCTGGGCCCCTTTTCCAATCAACTCTGGCCAGCTCCTCCCTCATGTCTTTGTAGTTACCCTTATTTAATTGTAATACCGTTACATCTGATTGCAGCTGCTCCCTCTCAAACCGCAGGGTAAATTCTATCATATTGTGGTCACTGCTCACTAAGGGTTCCTTCACCTTAAGTTCCTTAATCAAGTCTGCCTCATTACACATCACCAAATCCAGAATTGCCTGTTCCCTAGTACGCCCTGTCAGAAGCTGTTCCAAGAAAACATCTCTTAGACATTCCACAAATTCCCTTTCTTGGGATCCACTACCAACCTGATTTTCCCAGACCACCTGCATATTGAAGTCCCCCATGATTCTTGTAATATTGCCTTTTTTACATGCCTTTTCTATCTCCTGATTTATTTTCTGCCCCACATCCTGACTACTGCTAGGGGGCCTGTACATAACTCCCATCAGGGTTTTTTTTATCTTTGCGATTCCTCAGCTCTATACACAGAGATTCTATGCCTTCTGATCCTATATAGTTTCTTGCTATCGATTTAACTTCATTCCTTACGAACAATACATCACCGCCCCCTTTGCCCATCTGCCTGTCCTTTCGATAGGACACATATCCTTGAATATTTAGATCTCAGCCCTGATCCCCTTGCAGCCACATCTCTGTGATGCCCACAACATCATACCGACCAATTTCAATGTGCGCAACAAGCTCATTTACCTTGTTCCGTATATTGCACGCATTTAGGTACAACACCCTCAATCCTGCACTGTACCCTGTATTGTGGCCCTTTTTGATTTTTGACTATGGCTTCTGTGTCTTACACTTTCCCCCTTACTGCTTTTTGTTTCTGTTTTACTTCCCTCTGACTTCCTACATCAGTTCCCATCCCCCTGCCACATTAGTTTAAACCCTCCCCAACAGCACTAGCAAACCCCCCCCCACTAGGACATCGGTTCCAGTCCTGCCCAGGTGCAGACCATCTGGTTTGTATTGGTCCCACCTCCCCCAGAACCGGTTACAATGCCCCAGGAATTCGAATCCCTCCCTCTTGCACCATCTCTCGAGCCACCCATTCATCCTATCAATCCTGGCATTCCTACTCTGACTAGCTCGTGGCATTGGTAGCAATCCTGAGAGTACTTATCTGGTGGACGCGCCCCTGCCCTCCGGGGTTTCCCTTTGTTAGGGGGCCGTCCAGGATGGGCGCTGTCATTGCTCTCTCCATGCTGTTGGGCCTCTGTGCTCCGGGGTTTCCCTTTATCCAGGGGGCACCTGACATGGCCGCCCACTGTGCGTCCACCACGCGGGTAGTCCCCTGCACTCTGGAGTCTCCTTTCGCCCAGAGACCGTACTGGGTGGATGCTTGCAGCGATTCCTTGTTCTGAGCCCTTGGTTGTGGCACTTTGTAGCCCTTTTGTTATTCCCTTTCTAGCCTTGTTTGGCCCTGCGTCTTCCCCCCCTCCTGTGGTGATATACATCACTGTAAGTACACAAAGGGTTAATATACATACACTACACCTAGCTAGACACTAGAGGGAACACCAGAGACATGACACACAGACAGTCAACCAATAGGTCAGTAAGATAGGACACGACCAATGGGCAGTCACGATACACACAGAGGTGACACTACCACAGGAGGGCATTACACCAACCCATATAAAAGGACACATCACACATGCTCAGTCTCTTTCCAGTGGAGACACTCAATGAGTACAGACACAGGGTTGATTGAACATCACAACCACCACATGGATTGTAGCAGACTGGTTGGTCAGTCTCAGTAGCTATAACAGGATTAACAGTAGAGTCGAATCCAAGTAGGAGAATTGTTGATAGTTTAATAAACATGTTAAAGCTATCTCCAAGTCTGAACCTTCCTTTGTCAGAGTGCACATCAAGGAAGCAGCTTATGCTACTTCCCTGTCCCCACTTTTCCCCCCCTCTCCCGTATACCCCTCTTTTGTCCCTATGTCCCCTGTTTCTACCACCGTTTGCTCTCCCGCCTCTGTTGAGTGGTCCCCCTCCCCCCACCGCCGCCTGGCTCCGCCCCCCCGGTTGGGGGCGCGCTGTGGCCCTGCTCGGGAGTTACTGTCTCACTTCTCCCTTCCCCGACCTCTGCGGTTTGCTGCCCATTCTTCCCCCATCCTACCCTGCATGCCTCTCGCTTGCTCTCCCTTCTCCACTTCTCTCGTTCCCTCGTGCTGGGGCCTGGTCTCCCACCAGAAGCGGTCCCTCGGGTAGTGGTTTGCTTTTTATTCAGGGTGTGCGCGCCGTGGCGGGGGTGGGGGCGGAGGGGCCTGTCGTTGCCTCACCCCGCCCCCACCCCCGTCGGCGTGCTATTGCCCCTTGCCAGGAGCCCCTTATTTCTACCTTTGCTGTTGGTTTTCCAGCCCGTGTTCCTTGACAAACTTGTTTGCTTTGGTGGGGGCTGTGAATAAGTCCGGCCGGTTTGCGCGTTTTTTTTTCCGTCCTGGGGATTGGGACGCGACTGCCAGAGCTCCGTTGCCCGCGACCGCTCTCTTCCCCTGCCGGAAGTCAAATCTGAATGTTTCAATCTTAATCAATCAATGCTTTGCCTATAAAGTTTTTTAAAACAATTAGTAAAGTGGAGCAACTAGGTAAAACAATTCAACTTGAAACACTTACTTAAACTCCAGCTGAGAACCAGAAACGTAACAGCATTATTTTCCTGTAAGCTCATACAAAGGTTATTGATGGATTATTCGCTAAAATATGCCGCATGCCCATACTATTATGTGGTACACAATCTTAAAACAGATCCTTGCATAAAGGATGACAAGGGCAGAGGCATATCTTGAAACATAATGGAACCATCTCAATTGAATGGTTACATGGATCAAAAGTCCCTCACTCTGCACTGAACCTGTTGTCATGGAAAATTCAGAACTTCATTTGCACAGATCTCACATAGATAAACAAATAAAGAAGGCAGCATTCGCTATGAACCAACATGCATCCCTCAACCAACGTCACTAAAATTCTAACTGCTCATTTATTGCATTGCTGCCTTCACATTGTCTGCTGTAATTGCCCACATTGCTGACAACACTGGTGACAGTTCTTCAGAAGCTTTGGGATGATTTGAGGTTGTGGGTACATGTTCTTTAATTCTTCAATGGGTCTGTAATAGCCTGAGGTTTTTTTCTGCCACCATTTTGAAATGAGATGACAATAGAATGGTATCTCACCTTGCATTAATTCATTCTCTCGTGATGACTGCCATCATTTTGTTACTAGACTCAATTGGCATAGCATTTTTTTTAATACTACTCCGACCTGGGTTTATTGGTTTTGAGACTGTCTTGGATTTCTAGTCAAATTAGGGAAACCACAAAACAATCGAATGGTATCTCACCTCGCATTATTTGTCGTATGAGGAACGGTTGAGGACTCTGGGTCTGTACTCATTGGAGTTTAGAAGGATGAGGGAGGATCTTATTGAAACTTAAAGGATACTGCGAGGCCTGGATAGAATGGACATGGAGAGAATGTTTCCACTTGTAGGAAAAACGAGAAGCCGAGGACACAATCTCAGACTAAAGGGATGATCCTTCAAACCAGAGGTGAGGAGGAATTTCCTCAGCCAAAGGGTGGTGAATCTGTGGAACTCTGAGCTGCAGAAGGCTGTGGAGGCCAAATCACTGTGTCTTTAAGACAGTGATAGCTAGGTTCTTGATTAAAAAGGGGATCAGAGGTTATGGGGAAAAGGCAGGAGAATGGGGATGAGAAAAATATCAGCCATGATTGAATGGTGGAGCAGACATGATGGGCCGAGTGGCCTAATTCTGCTCCTATGTCTTATGGTCTTATAGAAGAACAACGGAATCAGCCACATAGTAATACCTCCAACTACAAGTTGCTCTCAAACCACACATCATCTTCACTTGGAGGTTTGTCACTGGTCCTTCATTGTTTCTGGGTCAAATTGCTCGAACTCTCTCTGCACTGTGAGAGTACCTTCACCATATAGACTACAGCAGTATGAGAAGACAGCTCTCCATCACCTTCTCCAGGAAAATTAGGGATGGACAATGAATGTTGCCCTTGTCAGTGCCACCCACATCCTGCAAAAGCATAAAAACTATCTTGATCATTTTTATTTGAAGAGTGTTTATTGAGGATATCAAAATAAGAAATAGTATATTTTCTATCTATTGTCCTTTCGTGTGTACCTTTAGGAAATAGGTGTTTATCAAATAGCTGCAGTGATGTCATTGTGGGTGGAGCTGGGTTGTGTCTCTGGCTTTTACTTTCGTTTTGAGCTGGAAGCTGTTTGTGGCTTTGTGTTTTACTTTCGTTTTAGGCAGTTGAAAGCTGAATTCAGATAAGGAAGGTTCATTTTGTCTCTCTCTCTGTATGTTAAAAGGTGTCCAGATCACTTGATAATTTAAAAGTGATAACTGTCTTGTGTAAATATTTTATACCTACTGCTTTGTTGAAAAGGGTGTTCCTAACAACATCATGGATGTTGTTAGGAAAGTTATTAAGGGTCACATATAGAGTACTGTATCTGTGGGGGGGGTAGTTGTGTTGGTAGTTGATAAAAGGTTTACTGTGTGTTTATAAAAATGTTAACTGAGTTCATAGAATAAACATTATTTTGTTTAAAAATACTTAAGGTCTCTGTTGCATAACACCTGGAAAGTAGGCCCGTGTGCTTCTCATAACCAAAATCTATTAAAAGTTGTAGGTCAGGCAAACTCCATGATATACTTTGGAGTTTTCTAAACCCTGGCCCATAACACTATATGCCCCTATAGCAAATATTTCCAAATTGAATGTTGTATAGGTGAGATGATCATTCAATTAGGAAAGCAAAAACATATTCACTGTCCATAATACCAGTTTCCTTTCTTTCACAATTCTTTCGCCATTTCAACCTGCCCGAGGGAGATGGAAAGAACATCATGGGATTCTTCGTCCCAACGCACCAGTTTTCTCCATCTTGCCAGCCGGCCAATGGGCTTTCTCATTGTGGGCAGCCTCACGCTGTCGGGAAATCCCCAGGCGTGAGTGCGCTGTTGGTGCAACAGAGAATCAAGACAGCGGAGAATCCAGCCCCATACATTTACTTTTTACTTTATTAGATTTCTCTGCAAATTCTAAACACAATAAAAATTAGCTTATAATTTATATAAAATTCTGTGCTTCAAACTCAGTGAATATTGATACACTGGAAGAGAGAGCAGGTGCTTATGAACAGCAGTGAGCAAATAAACAGCAAAAATATTTGATTCTGGTGTTTTTGAGAAATGCAGGCCACCTGGAGCTCCCTGCTTTTTCAGACAATGTCACTTGGTCTATCATGTGCGTCCTGAAGCAGACATACCCTCAATTTAACACCTCGTCTGATGATGAGAAATTCTGACAGCGTTATGCTTAGTTTAGTTTAACCTCAGGTTATATGCCACAAAAGTTTTTCTGATGAGACTGCCATCTACGTTTTGCAGGTCTATACTTGTGGCAAGTTACATTAACCACCAACAGCACTTATTGGAAAATCTTGGGAACATTACTCTCAATTGTCTATCACCTTGGAGTTGTATATCATTGGGAGTACAGTTATGAAACAGCTAGGAATCATATAGTTAACAGTAACTTAAAAAAATATATATTTTAAAATTTAATTTACTAATTAATTAACGCAATGTCAATTAGAGGGGTGCAGTGCTCTGACTGTGAGATGTGGCAGGTTGAGAAGGCTTCCAGCGTCCCGGATGGCTACATCTGGAGAAGGTGCACCCAACTGGGGCTCCTCACAGACCGCATTGTTTGGTTGAAGCAGCAGTTGGATGCACTTAGGAGCATGCAGGTGGTGGAAAGCATCATAGATAGCAGTTATATAGATGTGGTCACACCCAAGGTGCAGGCAGAGAAATGGGTGACCACCAGAAGGTGCAGGCAGTCAGTGCAGGAATCCCCTGTGGTAGTCCCCCTCTCGAACAGGATACTGTCGGGGGGGAATAGCCTATCAGGGGAAAACAGCAGCAGCCAGAGCAGTGGCACCACGGCTGGCTCTGATGTTCAGAAGGGAGGGTCAAAGCGCAGAAGAGTAATAGTAATAGGGGACTCTATAGTCAGGGGCACAGATAGGCGCTTCTGTGCACGTGAAAGAGACTCCAGGATAGTATGTTGCCTCCCTGGTGCCAGGGTCCAGGATGTCTCAGAACGGAAAACGGGCATCCTGAAGGGGGAGGGCAAACAGGCAGAGATTGTGGTACATATTGGTACTAATGACATAGGCAGGAAGGGGGATGAGGTCCTGCAGCAGGAGTCCAGGGAGCTAGGCAGAAAGTTAAAAGACAGGGCCTCAAGGGTTGTAATCTCGGGATTACTCCCTGTGCCACGTGCCAGTGAGGCCAGAAATAGGAAGATAGAGCAGCTAAACATGTGGCGAAACAGCTGGTGTAGGAGGGAGGGTTTCAGTTATGTGGACCACTGGGAGCTCTTCCGGGGCAGGTGTGACCTGTACAAGAAGGACGGGTTGCATCTAAACTGGAGAGGCATAAATATCCTGGCCGCGAGGTTTGCTAGTGTCACACGGGAGGGTTTAAACTAGTATGGCAGGGGGTGGGTATCGGAGCAATAGGTCAAAAGGTGAAAATATTGAGGGAGAACTAGAAAATAGGGCCACTATGGCTCTGAGGAAGAGGAGACAGGGAGATGTTGCTGAAAACAGCGGGACTGGTGGCCTGAAGTGCATATGTTTTAATGCAAGAAGTATAGCAGATAAGGCAGATGAATTTAGAGCTTGGATTAGTACTTGGAACTATGATTATCATAGAATTTACAGTGCAGAAGGAGGCCATTCAGCCCATCGAGTCTGCACCGGCTCTTGGAAAGAGCACCCTACCCAAGGTCAACACCGCCACCCTATCCCCATAACCCAGTAACCCTACCCAACACTAAGGGCAATTTTGGACACTAAGGGCAATTTATCATGGCCAATCCACCTAACCTGCACATCTTTGGACTGTGGGAGGAAACCGGAGCACCCGGAGGAAACCCACGCACACACGGGGAGGATGTGCAGACTCCGCACAGACAGTGACCCAAGCCGGAATCGAACCTGGGACCCTGGAGCTGTGAAGCAATTATGCTATCCACAAAGCTACCGTGCTGCCCCTATGTTGTTGCCATTGCAGAGACCTGGTTGAGGGAAGGACAGGATTGGCAGCTAAACATTCCAGGATTTAGATGTTTCAGGCGGGATAGAGGGGGAGGTAAAAGGGGTGGAGGAGTTGCGCTACTGGTTAGGGAGAATATCACAGCTGTACTTCGGGAGGTCACCTCAGAGGGCAGCGAGGCTATATGGGTAGAGATCAGGAATAAGAAAGGTACAGTCACAATGTTGGTGGTTTACTACAGGCCTCCCAACAGCCAGCGGGAGATAGAAGAGCAGATAGGTAGACATATTTTGGAATGGAGTAAAAGCAACAGGGTTGTTGTGACGGGAGACATTAACATCCCCAATATTGACTGGGACTCACTTAGTGCTAGGGGCTTGGACGGGGCAGAGTTTGTAAGGAGCATCCAGGAGGGCTTCTTACAACAATATGTAGATAGTCCAACTCGGGAAGGGGCTGTACTGGACCTGGTATGGGGAATGAGCCCGGCCAGGTGGTAGAAGTTTCAGTCGGGGAGCATTTCGGGAACAGTGACCACAATTTAGTAAATTTTAAAGAGATGGTGGACCAGGATAAGACTGGTCCTAGGTGAATGTGCTAAATTGGGGGAAGGCTAATTATAACATTATTAGGCGGGAACTGAAGAACATAGATTGGGGCGGATGTTTGAGGGTAAATCAACATCTGACATGTGGGAGGCTTTCAAATGTCAGTTGGAAGGAATTCAGGACTGGCATGTTCCTGTGAGGAAGAAGGATAAATATGGCAAATTTCGCGCTCCCTTGATAACGAGGGATATTGTAGGCCTCGTCAAAAAGAAAAAGGAGGGATTTGTCAGGGTTAGAAGGCTGGGAACAGACGAAGCCTGTGTGGAATATAAGGAAAGTAGGAAGGAACTTAAGCAAGGAGTCAGGAGGGCTAAAAGGGGTCATGAAAAGTCATTGGCAAATAGGGTCAAGGAAAATCCCAAGGCTTTTTACACGTACATAAAAAGCAAGAGGGTAGCCAGGGAAAGAGTTGGCCCACTGAAGGACAGGGGAGGGAATCTATGTGTGGAGCCAGAAGAAATGGGCGAGATACTAAATGAATACTTTGAATCAGTATTCACCAAAGAGAAGGAATTGGTGGATGTTGAATCTGGAGAAGGGTGTGTAGACAGCCTGGGTCACATTGAGATCCAAAAAGACAAGGTGTTGGGCGTTTTGAAAAATATTAAGGTAGATACGTCCCCAGGGCCTGATGGGATCTACCCCAGAATACTGAAGGAGGCAAGAGAGGAAATTGCTGTGGCCTTGACAGAAATCTTTGGCTCCTCACTGTCTTCAGGTGAAGTCCAGAGGACTGGAGAATAGCCAATGTTGTTTCTTTGTTTAAGAAGGGTAGCAAGGATAATCCAGGGAGCTACAGTCCAGTGAGTCTTACGTCAGTGGTAGGGAAATTACTGGAGAGAATTCTTCGAGACAGGATCTACTCCCATTTGGAAGCAAGGGGTCGTATTAGCGAGAGGCAGCAGGGTTTTATGAAGGGGAGGTCGTGTCTCACGAACTTGATAGTTTTTCGAGGAGGTCACAAAGATGATTGATACAGGTAGGGCAGTGGATGTTGTCTATATGGACTTCAGTAACACCTTTGACAAGGTCGCTAACGGCAGACTGATACAAAAGGTGAAGTCACACAGTCAGAGGTGAGCTGGCAAGATGGATACAGAACTGGCTAGGTCATAGAAGGCAGAGAGTAGCAATGGAAGGGTCCTTTTCTGATTGGAGGGCTGTGACTAGTGGTTTTCAGTGCTGGAATCTTTGCTGTTCGTAGTTTATATAAATGATTTGGAGGAAAATGTAACTGGTCTGATTAGTAAGTTTGCGGATGACACAAAGGTTAATGGAATTGCGGATAGCGATGAGGACTGTCAGAGAATACAGCAAGATTTAGATCGTTTGGAGACATGGGCGACGAGATGGCAGATGGAGTTTAATCCGGACAAATGTGAGGTAATGCATTTTGGAAGGTATAATACAGGTAGGGAATATACAGTGAATGGTAGAACCCTCAAGAGTATTGACAGTCAGAGAGATCTTGGTGTTCAGGTCCACAGGTCACTGAAAGGGGTAACACAGGTGGAGAAGGTAGTCAAGAAGGCATACAGCATGCTTGCCTTCATTGGCCGGGGCATTGAGTATAAAAATTGTCAAGTCATGTTGCAGCTGTATAGAACCTTAGTTAGGCCACACTTCCCCGTGCTTGCGTGAGTTTCGCCCCCACAATCCAAAGATGTGCAAGGTAGGTGAATTGGCCGCGCTAAATTGCCCCGTAATTGGAAAAAAATGAATTGGGTACACTACATTTAAAAACATTTAGGCCATACTTAGAGTGTCGTGTTGAATTCTGGTCGCCACACTACCAGAAGGATGTGGAGGCTTTAGAGAGGGTGCAGAAGAGATTTACCAGGATGTTTCTTGGTATGGAGGGCATTAGCTATGAGGAGAGGTTGAATAAACTTGGTTTGTTCTCACTGGAACGAAGGAGGTTGAGGGGCGACCTGATAGAGGTCTCCAAAATTATGAAGGGCATAGACAGAGTGGATAGTCAGAGACTTTTTCCCAGGGTAGAGGGGTCAATTACTCGGGGGCATAGGTTTTAAGTGCGAGGGGCAAGGTTTAGAGGAGATGTATGAGGCAAGTCTTTTACACAGAGGGTAGTGGGTGCCTGGAACTCGTTGCCGGAGGAGGTGGTGGAAGCAGGGACGATAGTAATGTTTAAGGGACATCTTGACAAATACATGAATAAGATGTGAATAGAGGGATACGGACCCCGGAAGTGTAGAAGATTTTAGTTTAGACGGGCAGCGAGGTCTGCGCAGGCTTGGAGGGCCGAAGGGCCTGTTCCTGTGCTGTTCTTTTCTTTGTTCTTTGTTCTTTGATCTTCTATTACCTGTTGTGATGGGTGAGATACCTTTCTTTTGACATGGATTTGGTAAGTGCATCCTTGCACATATTGGTCAGTGTTGCTGTATTCAGGACAGTTCAATGAAAAGAGAGTTATATTGTGACATCATCTGTGGTGTGATAATTTGCTAACTGATTAGTGGAAATCAAAGAATCATAGAATCACTACAGTGCAGAAGGAGACCATTCAGCCCATTGAGCCTGCACCTCTCTGAAAGGGCAGCCTACCTAGGCCCATGCCCCCACCCTATCCCCATAACGCAAAACCCCACCTAACCTTTCGGACTATTTGGACAAGGAACAATTTAGCACAGCCAGTCCACCTAACTGCACATCATTGGACAGTAGGAAAAAACCGGAGCACCCGAAGGAAACCCACGTAGACAGGGGGAGAATGTACAATCTCCATGCAGAGAGTCACCCATGGCTGGAATTGAACCCGGATCCCTGACGCATTTAGGCAGCAGCACTAGCCACTGTGCCAGAAATATTGGAGATAAAATTCAACTGTAGCTGAGGCACTAAATTGGCAGCAGATCTGTCACCAATTGCACACCTGATTTTATTTTCCACAGGCCTCTAGAAAAGATAAACCAACAAATGTATAACAGGTGGACAATTTGCTACCTCTTGCCTTATATCAACTCCTTTTGGACTACATAATGGGTCATTTAGGCACATGACCATTGGCTGCTGGGTGATACAACAGATTCCTTAATGGGTTTAAATCCTGTCAAGATCATCACGATAAGGCGGAACGGTGTCGCAGTGGTTAGCACGGCATTGAGGACCCGGGTTCGATCCCGGCCCCGGGTCACTGTCCGTGTGGAGTTTGCACATTCGCCCATTGTCTGCGTGGGTCTCACCCACACAACCTGAAAAGATGTGCAGGGTAGGTGAATTAGCCATGCTAAATTGCCCCTAAATTGGGAAAAAAAAAGAATTGGGTTCTCGAAGTTTATTAAAAAGATAATCGGGATTAAAATACAATGGGCTGGTTTATAATAACCTGCCCAGTGTATTTTCTTTGTTTAAAAATATTTTTATTCTCCATTTTCACATTTTCTTCAGAATTTACACCCCACGAACAAACAGTAAACGGTGACGAATACAATGTCAATCACCTTATCAACAACAACGATCCCATCCTCCCACCACACCCCCAAATAAAGGCCCACCTGACAATATAAGCATCAAATAAGACGAAAAACGTCCCAAGGAGGAAAAAAAATGAAAAAAGAAAAAGGAAGCAGGAATCACCTATGGTCACCATTGACATATATAGTCCACCCACCCAACCCCCCCCCTAATATCCAACGCCATCCAATCCCCGAAAGAGTACCGTGAATGACACCCATGAATTATAGACACCGCAACCCCCATCCCAGATGCCTCCCCTCCACTTCTTCTTGTAAGTTCCTCTCCCCAACCTCGGTTCCTTCCCCCAACTTTTCACCCCGCCTCGACTCACTGAAACCTGTTCTACCAGGCTCCGATGGCCGCAGCCCCTCCCCCCACCTCATTCCCGTTCACTGGCCGGCTTAAACCGGCCAGCGTGGAGGCCCCCGCCCGGGTCTCCTTCCCCCTTTCCCGGTCCCAGGAAAACCAAGAAATCCCCTTTAGCACACAACCCCAACATACACACCCAAGCCCCAAACAACCATGATTGCAAATGAAAGTCCCAACTCTTCCCTTGTCCAAATATACAGCATCGACTCATTTAGTACATACACCAACACACAGTGAAAAAATAAAGTTACATGAGGCGACATCGGTACACGACCCGCTCTCAGTCCCATTTCTCAATTCTGCCACAGTCCTTCTGCCTTCGCAAACTCCTCCGCCGCTTCCGCCGACCCAAAATAAAAGTCCTTGGATTTGTCAGTCACCCTCAACTTAGCTGGATATACTATGCTGCACTGCACCTTGCTGATGTACAGTGCCTTCTTCAGCCGGCTGAAGGCAGCCCGCCTCCTCGCCAGCTCCACCGTAAAGTCCTGGTATATGCGTATACCAGCTCCAGCCCACTGCATTGCCCGCTTCTGCTTTGCCCAGCACAGGACCTTCTCCTTCACGCTATACCTTCGGAAACACACGCAGTTACTCCTCTTGGCGGCTCACTCGCCTTTGGTATAGGCCTCCAGGACCGATGAGCCTGATCCAGTTCATATCAAGAGGGATCGTCCCCCTCCCCCAATAGCTTCGCCAACATCGTGGCAAAATACTCCGTCGGCCTCGGGCCTTCCACCCCTTCGGGCAGACCCACGATCCTCAGATTCTGCCTCCTGGATCTGTTTTCCAGGTCTTCCATTTTGGCTCGCAGACACTTGTTGGTCTCTAACACCTTCTGAAACTCCTTCCCCATCGAGGTAAGTTGATCACTGTGCTGCGATAATGCCTCTTCCACTTCCTTCAGTGTCTCACCTTGCTCCCGCACCTCCGCCGCTGCACTCGATACCGCTGCCTCCTCCACCAAACACTTTCAAGACCGCCCCCATCTCCTTCCATGTGCTTTGTGAACTGTTTTTCAAGTTCCACAGCTATCACCTTGGTCATTTCTTCTGCTGTGAGCAATGCGCCCTCCCCTGGTGCCCCAGCCTCCACTTTCCTTACAGTTCTGCGCTGACTTTTCCACTCACCGGTGGACTTTCATTAACCCCCTTTTTCACGACCGTTTTTTTTCCAAACTTGGACATTTCTCCTCCCTGTACCTTCTTACAGCTTTTTCAGCCTCCGTTGCCCCCGGGACTGGGCGTTAAAACCCCAAAATTTCTACTCCCGAGCGGGAGCCCTCCAGTGTGCGGCTGCCTCCCGCCTGCCGCCACCCAGCCCTGTGTATATTCATCCCGATGATCTTTTTTTTCATCTTTATTAGTGTCACAAGTAGGCTTACATTAACACTGCAATGAAGTTACTGTGAAAAGTCCCTAGTCGCCGCATTATGGCGCCTGTTCGGGTACACAGTGGGAGAATTCAGAATGTCCGATTCACCTAACAGCACGCTTTTCAGGACTTGTGGGAGGAAACTGGAGCACATGGAAGAAACCCACGCAGACACGGGGAGAACGTGCAGACTCCGCACGACAGTGACCCAAGCCAGGAGTTGAACCTATGTCCCTTGCGCTATGAAGCAACAGTGCTACCCACTGTGCTACCATGCTTTCTTTCAATATGAGGAAAAAAGTGAAAAGAATCTGCAAATGGGTAGCTTCCGGTGCGGTGGCATGAAGTAACGCTCGCCTCTCGGTGGCTCATGCGTAGGCTCCGGCACTTTGAGCTTCTCTGCCTGGACTTATTATTTTTAAAACGGATTTGTGTGATTGACATCGAAGAGGGGCAGAGGGGTGAAATTACAAATGTCGAGCCCGAACAAGGACGCATCAAAGAAGGTGGAGGAAGAGCCATGCCTGTCACCCTTGTCATGTTGAGGGTGGTGGCCAGAGGATTAAAAAACTTTTGTGGAGGAATGGATGAGCACTTCCAGAAACACGGTTAGGAATTGAAGGCTTCATTCGAAACCACAGTGGAGGAAGCTTGGGACCCAGTCAAGGAGCAACTGAACAAGACAACTAAAGCGGTAGATGTGCAGGCGGAGAAATTGAAAAATGTGGAGGAGGCCTTATCCCAACACGAAGACAGACCTACGTCCTTGGAGGCTGAAATGGCGACTGTTGGAGACAAGAACATGGGGCCTCAAGGCACAGCTGGATGATTTAGAAAATAGGTCAAGGCACATGAACCTGAGGCTGGTGGGTCTACCTAAGCGAGGATACTTTGCTTCAAAGTTCTCCCAATTGATGAGCGGCAATGAGGTATGTGCTGCGCCGGAGCTCGACAAGGCACACAGGGCCTTGAGGCAGAAACCGATGATCGACCACGAGCGGTGATCGGTTTCGTAGTTACCAGAGAATGGAGCGGGTCCTGGAATGGGCAGCGAAAGCTCGAAACGTGAACTGGGACGGCAGCATGGTAAGGATTTACCAGGACATTGCACAGAGCTGGCAAAACGACGGGTTGCCTTCAATAAGGTGAAGATGGTCCTGTTTAATCAAGGAATTCACCAAAGAGAAGGAATTGGTAGATGTTGAGTCTGGAGAAGGGGGTGTAGATAGCCTGGGTCACATTGTGATCCAAAAAGACGAGGTGTTGGGTGTCTTAAAAAATATTAAGGTAGATAAGTCCCCAGGGCCGGATGGGATCTACCCCAGAATACTGAAGGAGGCTGGAGAGGAAATTGCTGAGGCCTTGACAGAAATCTTTGGATCCTCGCTGTCTTCAGGGGATGTCCCGGAGGACTGGAGAATAGCCAATGTTGTTCCTCTGTTTAAGAAGGGTAGCAAGGATAATCCCGGGAACTACAGGCCGGTGAGCCTTACTTCAGTGGTAGGGAAATTACTGGAGAGAATTCTTCGAGACAGGATCTACTCCCATTTGGAAGCAAATGGACGTATTAGTGAGAGGCAGCACGGTTTTGTGAAGGGGAGGTCGTGTCTCACTAACTTGATAGAGTTTTTCGAGGAGGTCACTAAGATGATTGATGCAGGTAGGGCAGTAGATGTTGTCTATATGGACTTCAGTAAGGCCTTTGACAAGGTCCCTCATGGTAGACTAGTACAAAAGGTGAAGTCACACGGGATCAGGGGTGAACTGGCAAGGTGGATACAGAACTGGCTAGGCCATAGAAGGCAGAGGGTAGCAATGGAGGGATGCTTTTCTCATTGGAGGGCTGTGACCAGTGGTGTTCCACAGGGATCAGTGCTGGGACCTTTGCTCTTTGTAGTATATATAAATGATTTGGAGGAAAATGTAACTGGTCTGATTAGTAAGTTTGCAGACGACACAAAGGTTGGTGGAATTGCGGATAGCGATGAGGACTGTCTGAGGATACAGCAGGATTTAGATTGTCTGGAGACTTGGGCGGAGAGATGGCAGATGGAGTTTAATCCGGACAAATGTGAGGTAATGCATTTTGGAAGGGCTAATGCAGGTAGGGAATATACAGTGAATGGTAGAACCCTCAAGAGTATTGAAAGTCAAAGAGATCTAGGAGTACAGGTCCACAGGTCATTGAAAGGGGCAACACAGGTGGAGAAGGTAGTCAAGAAGGCATACGGCATGCTTGCCTTCATTGGCCGGGGCATTGAGTATAAGAATTGGCAAGTCATGTTGCAGCTGTATAGAACCTTAGTTAGGCCACACTTGGAGTATAGTGTTCAATTCTGGTCGCCACACTACCAGAAGGATGTGGAGGCTTTAGAGAGGGTGCAGAAGAGATTTACCAGAATGTTGCCTGGTATGGAGGGCATTAGCTATGAGGAGCGGTTGAATAAACTCGGTTTGTTCTCACTGGAACGAAGGAGGTTGAGGGGAGACCTGATAGAGGTATACAAAATTATGAGGGGCATAGACAGAGTGGATAGTCAGAGGCTTTTCCCCAGGGTAGAGGGGTCAATTACTAGGGGGCATAGGTTTAAGGTGAGAGGGGCAAAGTTTAGAGTAGATGTACGAGGCAAGTTTTTTACGCAGAGGGTAGTGGGTGCCTGGAACTCACTACCGGAGGAGGTAGTGGAAGCAGGGACGATAGGGACATTTAAGGGGCATCTTGACAAATATATGAATAGGATGGGAATAGAAGGATACGGACCCAGGAAGTGTAGAAGATTGTAGTTTAGTTGGGCAGTATGGTAGGCACGGGCTTGGAGGGCCGAAGGGCCTGTTCCTGTGCTGTACATTTCTTTGTTCTTTGTTTGTTCTTTGAGTGCGATTTGGGGTTATGTATCCAGTGAAGCTAAAGGTCACGTTTGACTCAAAAGATTTTTATTTCAAAACTCCCGAGCAGACGGAGGACTTTATCAGAGATCGTGGTCTGGGCGTGCCTTAACGGATGCCGGCGGGCAGTTGGTCAGTTGGGGAATTAATATTTCACTCTTTTTATTGTCCATGTTCATGTTGTTAAGGTGTTGAGTTGGATTAATGGTGGAGTTGCTTGGATGGGATCATTTCTTCTGTTCCCTCTTTTATAGGATTATCCTTCTTTACGGGCTTAGTAGTTCATAATAATAATCGCTTATTGCCACAAATTGGCTTCAATGAAGTTACTGTGAAAAGCCCCTAGTCGCCACATTCCAGCGCCTGTTTGGGGAGGCCGGTACAGAAATTGAACCCGTGCTGCTGGCATTGTTCTGCATTACATGCCAGCTGTTTAGTCCACTGTGCTAAACCAGTCCCTTGGTGGCTGGGATGGCGGGGCTATGGGGGTGTTTTTCCTCAGTTTAAGGCCTTTGTTTATTATGGGTGGGAAAGAGGATCAGGGTGGAGAAACATGATTGGGGCAGATATAAGGCAATGTTTAAGGAATAGGTGGGATCTAGGGTGGGGTGCTCACCTTACTAGCAGTGGAAAGTTAGCGAATTAACGGAAGTCAAGTGAGGAATGGGTCTGCGACTTATCAGACCAATTTGGTTAAGCTTGAAGGATCTGGGTGGGGGGGGGTGCAGTTGGAAGAGATGAGAGGCTATCTGTTGATTGGGGGAGGGGGAGGAAACTAACAGTGACCAGTTATCTCTTTCTGCTCCACCATTTAGGTGGGATGGGTTACCATCTTAGATGGGCCCGTGGCCTGGAAATCATTGGTGAAGCTATGACATTTTGTGGTGGTAATGACTGACTTGAGGCTACTGGGGGGGCAGGAGGCGGCGTGTGTGTGTGTGCGGGGGGGGGGGGGGGTTGCGTTGGGGGGCGGTGGTAAGTGACCCCGACAAGGGTGGTCACCTGGAATGTGCGGGGCCTGGGCTCCCAGTCAAAACAGCATGGTTTTTTGCTCATTTAAAGAACTTGGGAGCTGATGTGACATTCCTCCAGGAGACCCACATGCATGAGCGAAGTCAGAGGCGTCTTCAGAAGGCGGTCCGGTTTCATTCGGAGAAGGTCTTTGCAGATGCAGGAGGGAGGTATGTCATAGTAATGGGGTGTTAGAAGGGATACTGGTGTTGTTGGTGAATGTTTGCACTCTAAATTGGGATGATACAATGTTCATGAAATGGCTGCTGGCAAAGATACAGGATCAACACACCCATCAGCGTATTATGGGAGGAGACATGAATTGTGTGCTAGACCCAAGGGTAGATTGTTCTACACCAAGATCACTGGTCCTGGGGGTATGGCAAAGGCATTAATTGCTTTGATGGAAGAAACGGGTGGGGGGGGGGGGGGCAGACCCTGGCGTTTTGGACACCCGGGGGAAAACAAATTTTCGTTCTTCTCCTCAGTACATAATGTTTTTTCCAAGACTGACTATTTTGTCATAAACCGAGCACTAGTGGCAGGGCAGAAGAAATCTGAGTATTCGCCGGTGGCCATTTCTGACCATGCACAACATTGGATGGACTTTGAGTTGGGGGTAGATAAGGGGCATCAAAAGGGGTGGCAGTTGGATGTGAGTCTGCCAGTGGACATTGGGTTCTGTGCAAGGATCTCTCGGCTATCCAGGATTATAGTTTGAACAATGACAATGGGGAAGTCGCTCCCTCGACACTATGGAAAATACTGAAGGTTGTAATTGGAGGAGAAATGATCTTTCAAAGCCCAGGTAGAGCTGGAGGCAAGGCGAGAGCAGGAAAAACTAGTCGACGATATTAAAGAGGCAGATGGTAAATATGCGGACACCCCTTCCCAAGAACTATTTGCGGAGAGGAGAAAGCTGCAAAGCACTTAATCTGATCACTACAGATAGGGCTATAAGACAGCTGAGGTGAGCTAAAGGGCTATTTACAAGTATGGGGGGAAGGCAAGTCAGCCCCTGGCTTATCAACTGAGGAAACAGGAGGCTGAGAGGGCTATTGCTAGAACACGGGATGGGGGGCTGGTCTCGGAACAGGAGAAGGTAAATGAGGTATTCAAGACCTTTTACCAAAATTTATATAGGTCGAGATGCGAAAGATATGGTGGAATTCCTGGCTGAATTTGAGTTTCCCAATATGGAGGAAGAGTTACAAGAGGACCTTGAAGCTCCGCTGGAGTTGGATGAGATCAAGCAGGTGCTGAAACTGATGAATTCGGGGAAGGCATCGGGACCCAACGGGTTCCCGATGGAATTCTATAAAACATTCTTAGACCTATTGGCCTCTCTATTGTTAGGGATTTTCAGGGACTCCTTGGAGAGAAGTGCTTTGCCACAGATTTCCCTGCTCTTGAAAAAAGACAAGGACCACTTAGACTATGGGTCGTATCGACCGATCTCCCTATTAAATGTGGACACAAAGCTGTTAGCTAAGGTGTTGGCATTAAGACTGGAACCTTGTCTGCCAAAGGTGGTGGGGAAAGAACAAACAGGTTTCGTTCAGGGGTGGAGATTGATGCCGAATGTGAGACAACTATTGAATGCAGGTCCCGGAGATCGTAAGCTCACTTGACTCGGAGAAGGCGTTAGACCAGGTAGAGTGGGACTATCTGTTTGCAGTCTTAGGAAAATTTGGATTTGGGCTGAGCTTTGTAGTGTGGGTGAGGTTGTTATATACGGCCCCCTTTGGTCTCTGCCGGGGTACCAGGCAGGGATGTCCATTGTCATTAGCAATAGAGCCACTGGCCATGGCCCTGAGGTCCTCAAATACATGGGGAGGAATAGTTAGAGGTGGGGAAGAACACAGGGTTTCACTGTACCCCGACAACTTAATATTATATGTAAGGGAGGGGCAGCACGGTGGCACAATGGTTAGCACAGCTGCCTCACGACGCCGAGGTCCCATATTTGATCCCGGCTCTGGGTCACTGTCCGTGTGGAGCTTGCACATTCTGCCAGTGTTTGCGTGGGTTTTGCCTCCACAATCCAATGATGTGCAGGGTAGGTGAATTGGGCATGCTAAATTGCCCCTTAATTGGAAAAAATGAATTGTGTACTCTAAATTTATTTTTAATATATATATTATATGTAAGGGATCCGGAGGTGTCTATAGATAATATTATGGGGATCTTGCAGTGTTTTGGGGCCTTCTCTGGTTTCAAGATAAATATAGGAAAGAGTGAATACTTTGTGGTTTGATTGCTGAGGCAGAGGTGGGGGTAGGTTTAGGGGAATGCCGTTCCGGCTAGCTGGAAGTCATTTTCGGTATTTGGGTGTCCAGCTCGCAAGGGACTGGGGGAAACTCCAGAGGTTGAATAATACGAATCTGGTGGCAAAGGTCAAAGTGGACTTGTAAAGGTGGCACGGTCTCCCATTATCCCTGGCGAGCCGAGTGCAATCAATTAAGATGAACATTTTACGTAATTTTCATTTTTATTCCAGTGTCTTCCGATATTTTTGCCCAAGTTTTTTTCCAGAGAGATTGCCCATCTGATAACTGGGCGAGTAAGAGCCTAAGGATCTGGAGGACGTTGTTCCAGAGGGAGAGACAATTAGGGAGCTTGGCCTTGCCAAACTTTCAATATTATTATTGGGAAGCAAATGCTGAAAACGTGCTAAAAGTGGTTTGGAGATTCGGATGAGCTTTGGGTTCGGGTGGAAGCAGAGTCTGTGAGGGGAGCAAGCCTAGCGGCACTGGTATCAGCTCCATTACTGGTGGTACCAAAGAAATATTTGTCTAACTTGGTAGTAGTAGCCACGTTAAAAGTTTGGAGGGAAACTCTGCCATTATTTTAATTTGAGGGCTGCCTCTAGGCTGACCCCCATTTGTGCGAATCAGTTATTCAAACCTACTAGGTCGTATGTGACTTTTAGGGAATGGAAGATAAAGATTTAGAGAAAGTGGGAGACTTAATTTTAGAAGGATATTTCACCAGCTTAGGGGAACTGAAAGAAAAATATGAGCTCAAAGATGCTGATGGGTTCAGGTATCGTCAGGTGCGCAGCTGGGTCATAAAGTACTTTTCAGCTTTTCCGATGAAGCAGCCTTCCAGCTTGCTGGAGAGGATCTTATCCTGCTCTGTTTCAGAGGTGGCATGTACGTCGGGTATATCAGTGGATGATGGGGGAGTAGACGGGCTCTGTTGAAGGTATGAAGGCAAAGTGGACGGAGGAGCTGGGACCGATCTTGGAAGAGGAGGTTTGGAGTGAGGCGCTGAGGAAGGTGAACTCAACTTCGACTTATGCGAGGCTGAGTCTTACCTAGCTGAAAGTGGTGTTCCGGGTACACCTCGCGAAGGCTAGAATGAGTCAAATTTGTGAAGGGGTGGATGATAGCTGCGATCGGTGTCTGAGGAATCTGGCACATCATAAGCACATGTTCTGGTTGTGCTCAAAGCTTTGGAGGTCCTTTTTTGAGACTGTGTCGGCAATTCTGAACATTGGGTTGGAGCCTTGCCCATTGGTTGCACTTTTGGGGATTTTGGTTGTGCCAGAACTCCGGACAGGGGTAGGGGCCATAAGACCGGGAGACATAGAAACAGAATTAGGCATTCGGTCCATCGGGTCTGCTCCATCATTCAATCATGACTTAAAATGTTTCTCATCCCCATTCTCCTGCCTTCTCCCCATAACCCCTGATCCCCTTATTAATCAAGATCCTATCTATCTCTGTCTTAAAGACACTCAGTGATTTGGCCTCCACAGCCTTCTGTGTCAAAGAGTTACCACCCTCTGGCTGAAGAAATTCCTCTTCATCTCTTTTAAAGGATCGTCCCTTCAGTCTGAGACTGTGGCCTCGGGTTCTAGTTTTCCCTACTAGTGGAAACATCCTCTCCACGTCCACTCTATCCAGGCCTCTCACTGTCCTCTAAGTTTTAATAAGATTCCCCCTCATCCTTCTAAACTCCGAGTACATATCCAGAATCCTCAACCTCTCCTCATATGACAAGCTGTTCATTCCAGGGATCATACTTTTGAACCTCCTCTGGACCCTTTCCAAGGCCATAACATCCTTCCTTAGATACGGGGCCCAAAACTGCTCACAATACTCCAAATGGGGTCTGACCAGAGCCTTATACAGCCTCAGAAGTACATCCCTGCTCTTGTATTCTAGCCCTCGCGACATGAATGCTAACATTACATTTGCCTTCCGAACTGCCAACTGAACTTGCACATTAACCTAAAGAAAATCTTGAACTAGGACTCATAAGTGCCTTTGTGCTTCTGATTTCCTAAGCCTTTTCCCATTTGGAAAATAACCTACACCTCCATTCTTCCTACCAAAGTGCATAACCTCACACGTTTCCACCTTATGTTCTATCTGCCACTTCTTTGCTCACTCCACCAGCCTATCCAAGACCTTCTGCAACTCTCTGCTTCCTCAATGCAACTGTCCCTCTGCATATCTTTGTTTCATCTGCAAACTTAGCAACAGTATCCTCAGTTCCTTCTTCCAGATCGTTAATTTATATTATGAAAAATTGTGGGCCCAACATCAAGCCCTGAAGCTCATCATAAGTCACTAGCTGCCGTCCTGAAAAAGACCCCTTTATCCCCACTCTCTGCCTTCTGCCAGTCAGCCAAACCTCTATCCATGCCAGAATCTTGCCCTTAACACCATGGACTCTTAACGTTGCCCCACTGGTGGCAAGGAGGCAGATCCGCATGGCTGGAGGTCGATTACACCGCCAAGCGCCTCGGCATGGCTGCGTGACTTGATGCAGTTTTTATACCTCGAGAAGGTTAAGTTTACCATGAGTGGGTCAGTTTACCGCAGATGGCGGCTATTGTACTTTGACAAGCTGGTCATTTGTAGCTGTTAGGAGGGAGGGAATAGGGTGGGTGGGGGAGTTTTAGTAACTAGGTTTCACTATTGTAAGCGGAGATGGGGTTGGGGGAAGGGACTCTTACTGTTTAATTGGTATTCTATGTTTTTGTAGGTTTTGTATTAAAACTGTTAAAAATTTTAATTAAAAAATTAAATCAGAAAATGCAATAGATCTTCAGCATCTATAAAGAAAGTAAGTTTCTTTGTAGGATGGACAAGGGGTAAAAGGAGATTGAATCATCTGTAGTCTCTTTTGCTCTCTTTTCCCTCTGCATTTCCATTATTTGAAATGACTCTAGTGTCAGCTCAGTTCTAATGCGTGAGGCCTCGCAGCACAAAATTGGGTGCAAATTGGCATTAAACTGAATTGGCGAGAACCCTTCTGACATTGGATGTTCCAACAGGAGTAATAAACCATTTTCAACATTAAATTCTATATTCAAGGCTAACAGAAATGATCAAAAACCAGCTGAGAAATAAAATAATGAATTGCCACAATTCAATCCATATAGAAGTAATAGGCTCTACTGTTTATGATAACAATTTCAACTTAACTATTATACAAAGTACATTGAAATATAATTATGCACATACAGATATTCACACATTCCTTGTTTTTGTATCATTCCAATTTGCTTATTAATTAATTGTTACTGAGCGGATTCCACTCTTGTAAAATACAAAGCTGAATGAAATTTTGCAGGTTACTGAGACATGGTTCAGCTGTGTTTATTCACTAGGCAGTAATCGTAGGATAGTGCAACCACTTTTATTGTTTTTTGTAGTACAACTGTAAAATCAGTACAACACAAAGGGAGGCCACTTGGTACATTGTGTCTGTGATGGTTCTTGGAAAATACAAAAGGCACAGAGGGCATTTCCGTGAGGCAGCTAGGATTGTAGGGCTCCAGCCCTGAGGGAGGTTTTGGGGTTTGGGGCCAATGGGGAATTCCGTTTGAGCAGGGGTTCACTCAGACAGGAGACCACCACACATATCCTCTAGACCATGAGTGCCATCGGGTCTGAACACGATTATTCTGAGCGCTTTGATGATATCAGCCCAGAGCCGGACGTCCACCGCCACATGTTTTGCTAAGTCATAGGATGTCATCCAGCTCACTCCTCGGCCACCCAGCATGCCTCCCATCATGGTTACCTCGGCAGCCAATAATAATAATAATAATCGCTTATTGTCACAAGTAGCTTCAATGAAGTTACTGTGAAAAGCCCTTAGTCGCCACATTCCGGTCCCTGTTCGGGGATGCCGGTAGAGGCATTGAACCCGCGCTGCTGGCCTTGTTCTGCATTACAAGCCAGCTGTTTAGCCCACTGTGCTAAACCAGCCCCTTCTGCCGTCAGCCACTCGAAATGGTATTGGTGGAGGTGCATGTAGTGATCTTTGTATGGGTATGTACATAAGGGGTTAATGGGAAATCGGAAGATCACTAGAGGGCAGCACTGGCGGGTATAAAAGCCAGATGCATGTAGCCCTCTCCCTCTTGGTGATTAGACTGTGACGAGAGCAGGAGCATTGATCTAGCTCAGGGTGACTACTGTGGTCAGGCATAGCTACTATATATAAACTTTGTAACCTTTCTACTGGTATTGATCTTAAAGTAAAGAACTCACGCAGTTGTCAACTTTGTTACGCAATAAACCTTTCAATACCTCTGGACGACTTCGAGCCTTCTTCATCAAGGTACAGAAAGCCTCTTCAACAACTGGATTGAATAATGCATGTTACGCACAGTAGTGCTACCAAACACACAACAGTAAAGTAACAAAACAGTGCAGATTCCTGAGTAGTGGCTCCCTGATGACAGCCACCATTCCTGATGGGAGAGAGTTATGGCACGAGGTGACCATGCTCCAGACTTTGAGAAGGTCCTGGTAAAAGACAGGCAGCGGCTGCAGGGGGTAACAAAGGCCCCGCAGATCTATGAACAGAGGTTGCACACCTTAATTCAGGCTGTGCACCTGACGGAAGGAATGTGTCGCCAGGGCACACCAACATGGAGGGGGCTCAATGTAAAGGTTATCGCTACAGAGTCTGAAGGCGGAAGGTCACCATCTGGGTGCGAAGGCACACCGGCACTTGACCGCCCTCCCGAAGCGGGAGACTCACAACCTCAGCAGCAATCAGTGAAGTCTCCTTTCCCAGGAGAACTCTACAAGCATTCTCAAAGTCAGGGGAAGGGGTCACAGTAACCAGCAGGTACCACAACATGGAGGCTATCAGCTGGTTTATGGCGAGAACTCGGCACTCAGAGCAGTCATATCCAGTGTCTCAAGCGAGTGGTGACCTTGGCCTCCAGCTCCTGCCAATTAGCCAGCCAGGATTCCTCAGCCGGGCAAAGATGAACTCCCAAGTAGAGGAGGCTGGTCCTGCTCCAGGTGAAATGCCTGAGCTCCTCTGGGAAGGCAATCATGCAGATCCTGAAAGAGTTCGGACCTTTCTCGGGTTACAAACTCAACCTGTTTACATTCTGCCGACTACTGGCTCGACGTCTGGTCACTCCTGCCCCACCTCCAGCCCGCCCACCGCTGCCCCCTCGTTTCCCCTCTGGGTTTTGGGGGGGTGTTTCCCCCCCCCCTCCTCCCCCTTCCCTTACCCCCTTTCTTTTCTTCCCCCGTCAACTTCGGCTGTGTTTCCCCTGTGATTGCGGGGGGTGGGGGGGTTGCATCTGTCGTGTTAGGTACACTGGTATAACACTGGCTGCAACTGAATGCAGCATAGATCAAAAAGATACTCCAGACCTTGAAGTTAGTTCAATCAGGTTTATTGAACTAATAGCACAGTTAGCACAGTTCTCTGTGAGTTCGACTCTCTGCTAACTGAAGTGTGGTTACTCTGTCTGACTGAACCAGACTAGCTCTTAGCCACATGGTGGGGGTGTGAGATTGTAACAACACCCTTGACTGACTCTCTAGATGTTCATCAGTGGAAAGAGGTGGAGTGTGAGTGCCTCGTGTCTTTTATAGTCAGATCCCACCCCTGAGTGTCCTGCCTGCTTATTGGTCATGTCCTGTTCTCTGTGTCCATTAGCTGCTTGTCTGTATATCATTATGTGTGTGTCCGCATATCATTACAGCACCCTCCCTCCCATGTTGTCCCTTTTGTGTCCCTCCCCGTTGGGTTGCGCATTCCTGTGGTTCCCTCCAGCCCCGTCTTTATTTTTATTTTTCATCTCCCTTTTCTTTCTAACTTTCCCGTTTCCTCATCTTATTCGTTGTTGCTGGCCTCAAACAGGTTCTGGAACTGGCCGACAAATTGCCCCGTGCATCTAGGAAGCCTTCCTCCGACCCTCGGATGACACACTTAATCTTCTCCAGGTGGAGAAATTCCGAAAGGTCAGAGGCGAGTCTGCAGCTGTGGGTGGAGCTGCCGATAGCCAGCTGTGCAGGATTCTCCGGCGTGCGATTAGGGAAACAAAAGCTAGGGTGTCGGCCCTCTTCCCCATGTATAACTCTGGCTGCTCTGATACCCTGAAGATTGCCACATTTGGACATGGTTTCACCCTCATGCCCACAACCTTGGACAGTACCTCAGAGAAGGCATTTCCGTCTGGTCTCGTCCAGCGGTGTTCGGGCTCTGTCCAGTGGTTGTGCATACATTTTCCCACAGTCCCCTTTCTTTACTGTCTGTATTTACCAGGTCCGCTAATAGTGTGGTCTCTGGGGCCCCGGGGTACCCTACTGTCTCTTTGCGGAGGAAGTGCTTTATTTGCAGGTGTCTCATTTCCTGTCCTGTTGGCATTTCCCACTCCTCCGTCAGTTCGTCCAGTGTCGCTAGTCTGTGCCCTACGTAAAAATCCCTATCTGTCATTTCCTGAAGGTGGTGTCTAGCATGGCTGGGGGGAATTTGCGATTGTCGCAGATGGGTGCCATGGGGGCATCCCAGTCAGCCCGAACTGCTGCCTTAATTGTTCCGGCGTTTTCAGTATGGCCGCTACCACTGGGCTTGTTGTGTATTTTGCCGAGGGGGGTGGGAGTGCTGCTGTAGCCAAGGCGGTTTGGGAACTCTCGGGTTCTTACCCTGATTAAGCTGTCTATGTTTTGGGGATGGTGGCTGTCATCAGGGAGCCACTACTCAGGAATCTGCACTGTTTTGTTACTTTACTGTTGTGTGTTTGGTAGCACTGCTGTGCGTAACATGCATTATTCAATCCAGTTGTTGAAGAGGCTTTCTGTACCTTGATGAAGAAGGCTCGAAGTCGTCCAGAGGTATTGAAAGGTTTATTGCGTAACAAAGTTGACAACTGCGTGAGTTCTTTACTTTAAGATCAATACCAGTAGAAAGGTTACAAAGTTTATATATCCCCAAAAAGCCTTGGGATTGAAGATCGGTATGGATCTAAACAGGAAGAGGAACCTCGGCAGCACATTCATCTTGATCGTCTGCACGTACTCAGCCAGGGAGAGTGGGAGTGCGCCGCACCTCTGAAGGTCCTTTTTAACTTCCTCCACCAGGCTGGTCAGGTTCCACTTGTGGATCTATGTCCAGTCTCTGGCTATTTGGATCCCCAAGTATTGGAATATTTTCTGTTCTGTTTTAAACAGGAGCCCCTCCAGCTCTGCCCCTCCCCCGTTTACGTTCGCTGGGAATGCCTCACATTTGCCCAGGTTGAGTTTGTAACCCGAGAAAGGTCCGAACTCTTTCAGGATCTGCATGATTGCCTTCAGTCCCTCCTGTGGCTTTGAGACATACAGGAGCAGGTCATCCGCATAGAGTGAGACTCTGTGCTCTCTGTCTCCTCTCCGGATTCCCTTCCAGCTTTTCGCGCCCAGCAGGGCTATCGCCAGGGGTTCCATTGCTAGCGCGAACAAGAGTGGGCTCAATGGGCATCCTTGCCTTGTGCCTCTCTGTAGCTGGAAGTATTCAGAGCTGTTGATGTTAGTTCGCACGCTCGCCTTGGGAGCGTTGTACACGAGTCTCACCCAGGCGGTGAACACCGCTCCTTGCCCAAACCGTTCCAGTACCTCAAGGAGATCCTTCCATTCGACTCTGTCGAAGGCCGTTTTTTGCACCCAAGGATACGATCACCCCTGGTGTTCTCTCCTGGGATGGGGGGGAGGTGGGGTGGGGGGGGTCATTATTACGTTCAGCAGCCGCCTGATGTTCGCTGTGAGCTGCCTACCATTGATAAAGCCTGTTTGGTCCTCTGCGACCACCTCTGGTACACAGCCCTCCAGCCTTTTGGCCAGGACCTTTGCGAGTATTTTTGTGCCTACATTCAGCAGTGAACTGGGTCTATATGATCTGCATTCCGTTCGGTCTTTATCCTTTTTGGGTATCAGTGAGGTTGTGGCCTGCGCTAACGTGGGAGGCAAAGTGCCCCTTGCCATTGAGTCCGCAAGCATATCCCTTAGGTGTGAGGTCAGGCCTGGTGTGAATTTTTATAGAAGTCCAACAGGAACCCGTCGGGTCCTGGTGCCTTTCCCGCCTGCATGGAGTTGATGCTCTCCATGATCTCTCCCAGATCTATTGGTGCTTCCAGCCACCCCCCACCCCCCCCCCCCCCCACCCCCCCCCCCACCCCCGTCTGTCTTCCCCCACAACTGGTAGCTCCAGTCCATCGAGGAACTGTTTCATTCCCACGGAGATGAACAGTCCTCGGTAGAAGGTCTTGAATGCCTCTTTTGGTTCTACTATCAATCTGCCTCTGTTTTTCTTTACCTGCACTATTTCCCTCTTGGCTGCCTGCTTTCTCAGCTGGTGAGCCAGTAGGCGGCCAGCCTTACCCCGTATTCATAGAAAGTCCCCATGTCTGGCGGAGTCAGTGCATTGCTGTCCTGGTGGATAGCAGGTTAAAGTCCATTTGTAGCTTTTTCCTCTCTGCCAGCAGCTCTACAGTTGGGGCCTCGGAGTACTTTCGGTCAACCTCCAGAATGGAGTCAATCTGCAGCTGCCTGGGTGCCCTCTCTTCCCTATCTCTGCTTGCCTTGTAGGCTATGATCTCTCCTATAATCATGACTTTCAGTGCCTCCCAGAACGTGGAGGGTGAGACCTCCCTGTTTTGGCTGTCACTGCCATGATATGCAAACATGTAACTAATGAACACTCAGAATAGGACACAACCAATGGGCAGTCAGGACACTCGGAGGTGGCATCACCACAAGGAGGCATGACATAAACACTATAAAAGGGATGAGGCACTCACACCCTGCCTCTTTCCACAGACAGACATCTAGAGAGTTAAACAGGGTTGATCAGCAGCATCACACCCCAGCACATGGCTTAGAGCAAGCTGCTACAGTTAGACTGAGTTACTACAGTTAGATTAGCAGAGAGTCAAACTCATTTGAGAACTGTGTTAATAGTTCAATAAACACGTTGAACTCATTTCAGAGTCTGGAGCATCCTTTAGTTAAGACTGCGTCAAGTAGCAGCCTGTGTTATCCGAAGCAGCAGAACACAACAGTTACTAACATAATCGCCGATGGCCCGTGATGTTTTCTGGCAGAAGGTCTTGTCAATCAGGAGGTTCGTGTCCAGCCTCCATGTGGGGTATCTCCAACCTCACATCCATGTAATGTGGAGCGTGGTCGGAGATGACGATCGTGGAATATTCCACTTTTATGATTCCTGGAAGCACCAATTTCCCCACTGCAAAGAGGTCGATGCGGGTATACACCCAGTGCAACTGAGAAAAGAATGAAAACTCCTTTTCTTCCGGTGTAGGAACCTCCATGGGTCCACTGCCCCATCTGCTCCATGAATATTCCTAACTCCCTAGCCATGCCTGTCTTTCTCCCGGATCTGGGGTTTGATTGATCGGTCATTGGGTCCTATATGCAGTTAAAGACGCCCCCCATAATCAGTCGGTGTGTGTCGATGTCCGGGATTTCTGCCATGGTCTTATTTATAAATTCTGTGTCATCCCAGTTGGGAGTGTACACATTTACCAGTGTCCCTTCCAGGCACTGCTGGCCATGATATATATTCTCCCTGGGTCCGTAACCGTCTTGGTCTTGCGGATCAGTATTGCTACTCCCTCTGCCCTTGCTCTGTAGCATGAATGGTACGTCTGTTCCACCCAGCCTTTCCTTCTCCCTCAGGTGTGCTCCTGTAGGTAAGCTTCAGACCTCTTAGGTGGGCGAAGACTCTGGATTTTTCACCGGGCCGTTAAGTCCCCTTACGTTCCAGGTAGCAATCCTGGTGGGGGGTTCCTGAACCCCCGGTACTGCGGGATCAACCATACTTACCCGGTGGACACACCCCTGCACTCTGGGGTTTCCCTTTCTTAGGGGGCCGTCCATAATGGTCACTGTTGCCGCTCTCACCATGAGGTCAGGTCCCTGCGCTCCGGGGTTTCTTTTTGCCCTGGGGGCATTCAACGTGGCTGTCAACTATCTGTACACCACGTGGGTGCGCCCCTGCACTCCGGGGTCTTCCTTTGCCCAGGGGCCCTCCTGAGTGGCTGCTTGTTGTGCCATCTTGGTTCCTCGCCCTGCTCCATGCCTGCCAAAGCCTATGCCTGTCTCGTTGCCTAGTATTATCTGTCTTTTTGTTCCCTTTCTGTTCTGCGCATCCTCCCCATCTCCGTTCCCCCTTCCCCTATTCCCCGCAGTACCCCATCCCTCTGTCTCCCCCCCCCACCCCCACTGAGTTCTTTCCCCCCCCCTTCTGCCCTTCCCCCCTCCCTTTTGGCCAGACGCTCCCTCTCCCTGAGAGGTGCCATGGGCTCCCTTATTGCCTGTTTCCCCTCTTCAAACTGAGAAAAGTGACGAACATGAAAACGAGGCAGCACAGTCCCGTTCAAAAACATAATCCATTCTTACAGTCTTTGTTTTTGGTCCATCCTCTTTCCAGGTGAACCAGGAGAGTGAAAGACCTCGCGTTGTTGGTGCCTTTTGTATTTGGGTGGGTTTTAGGTGGCTTTTAGGGCCATAAACTCAAATAAATTCACTGTGTTGAGTCCAACTGGGGGGAGAGCCACCGGATGTGCGTCTGCTCAGCACATCGCCACCACCGAAAGTCAGGGTCGGTGAACATGAGGAGCACATCATCAGCATAAACCGAGAGGACCACCCTAATGCCCAGTCGGCGCAGAACCAGTCCCGGCAACCTCCTCCACAGGAGGCACAGGAAAGCACCCACGCAAATAGAATACAGTTGGCCAGATAAGGGGCAGCCCTGATGCACTCCTCTCCCAAAGCGAAGGGGCGCTGGCAGGGACCTGTTAACCTTAAGAAGACACTCTGCGGCAGTGTATAGAAGTCGGATCCAGGCAATGAAATGTATCCCAAACCCGAATGCTTGCAGAGTCCCGAATAAATATTCGTGATCCACTCTTTCGAACACTTTCTCCTGATCGAGGGACAGAAGGCGCTCGACAGACAAGCCCTCTGGGAATGATGGACCAGGTCCTGGACCAGATGGATGTTGTCGTGGATTATGTGGCCCCGGACTGTGTGGAACCGGTCAGGGTGGATCATGTGGTCCAGCACAATGCCAAGGCGCAAACACATCACCTTGGCGAAGGTCTTGTTGTCCGTGCTGAGGAGGGAGACCGGTCATCAGTTTTCACGGTGGCGGAGATCCCCCTTTTTGGCAGCAGGGTAATGGTGGCCCTGCTCCACAAAAGGGGCATCTCCCCGGTCGGGATATTTTCCACCAGGAGCCCCGCGTCGTCGCTCCCAGGACGTTCCAAAATGCCTGACGAGCTCCACGATCCGTCCTCGAGACCTGGGGCTTTGCCCCTGGAAAGGCTGTTGAGGGCACCTACTCCAGGCTTACAGGTACATCAAGCCTCCTGGTGCCATCTAGGCCGACCTGCTGTAAGTCCTTCTACAAAACTCTGTGTGGTGGTATGTATTAGGGGTAATACGGTACACCAGGAATGCCGAGCAGCTATTGGAGGACAGATGCTGGATCCCGATTGGATCCTCCACCTACTGTGCTCCACCCAGATAGGAGGGATATAAGAACCTGGGTAATCCCCGCAGCAGCATTCTGTGAGTGAGCTGCTGGGGAACGTGTCTGAACAAGTCTGCTCAATAAAGCCTCGATTGAAGTTCTTTACGTCTCGCCTCATGTGTGATCGATGGTGCTACAATTTATTGAGCAGACTTAAAAAGGAATATGGAGCTCCGGATCACCCCGGAGTGCCTGCGAATCAGCCCCCACGCAGCAAACGCAACATCCGCGTTTAAACACTGGCTGGTGTGTTTTGAGGGATACCTCCGAACAGCCCCCGGCAGACAAACAGAAGACCAGACGATGCAGGTCCTGCATTCCAGGGCGAGTCCCGAAATCTACTCACTCATCGAGGGCGCGGAAGAATTCCCAGAGGCGATCAACTTGCTGAAGGAGATCTACATTAAGCCCGTCAACCAGGTCTACGCACGCTACCAGCTCGCGACGAGACGACAAATCCCCGGGGAATCGCTAGACGATTTCTTCAACGCTCTAACGATCCTGGGACGAAACTGCAACTGCCCAGCGGTTACGGCGAACGAACATACGGACCTCCTGATCAGAGACGCTTACGTAGCAGGTTTGGCATCGTCGCAAATTCGCCAGAGACTTTTAGAGAAAGACTCTCTTGGACTCACAGAGGTACGGGCCCTCGCAGCCTCCCTCGACATGGCCTCCCTAAACACCCGCGCCTATGCCCCCGAACGCGCTGCAGCCCCTTGGGCTCCGTGGACCCCCGCCGCGACCGACCCCCCGGCAACCCCAACCCCTCCACACGCCCGCGCCTATGCCCCCGACCGCGCTTCAGCCCCTTGGGCTCCATGGACCCCCGCCGCGGCCGACTCCCCGGCAACCCCAACCCCTCCGCAAGCGTGCGCAGCCAGAATCCCAGACCACCCAGGGGGCCCCCGCTGCTACTTTTGCGGGCAGTCAAAACACCCCCGCCAGCGCTACCAGGCCTGCTCGGCCACCTGCAAAAGCTGCGGTAAAAAGGGGCACTACGCAGCGGTGTGCCAGTCCCGTGGGGTCGCCGTTATCTCCGGGGAACAAATGGGACCACGGGCTCAACTCTTCCAGCGACCCACGGGCGGCCAACGGGCGCCGCCATTTTGGACCCCGGAAACCACGAGGGGGGGACGGGCGCCGCCATCTTCCTACCCACAGGCCGCGTGCGATCCATGGGAGCGGCCATTTTGTCCACCCCCGGCCGCGTGCGACTCATGGGAGCGGCCATTTTGTCCACCCCCAACTGCGTGCGATTCATGGACGACGCCATCTTGGCTGACAGGCAAGGACCCCGGTGTGGCCGGCTCCACACTGCCGGAAGACAACGATCTGATACACCAACCACGTTTGGCATCGGTGACCCTCGACCAGTCGCGGCCCCGGACGCTCCAGACGACAACGACAAAGGTGCTGGTGAACGGCCACGAAACGCCGTGTTTGATCGACTCGGGGAGCACGGAGAGTTTTATTTACCCGGACACGGTAAGACGCTGTTCCCTTGTAATTCGGCCAAGCACCCAAAAAATTTTCCTGGCGGCGGGGTCCCACTCCGTTGAAATCAAAGGGTTCTGCATCGCAAACCTAACGGTGCAGGGGAGAGAGTTCAAAAATTACCGGCTGTATGTCCTTCCCCACCTCTGCGCTCCCACCCTCCTGGGGTTGGACTTCCAATGCAACCTCCAGAGCTTAACATTCAAATTTGGTGGCCCTATACCCCCACTGACTATCTGCGGCCTCGCGACACTCAAGGTCGAACCGCCCTCCCTGTTTGCGAACCTCACCCCGGATTGCAAACCCGCCGCCACTAGGAGCAGACGGTACAGCACCCAGGACCGGACGTTTATCAGGTCCGAAGTACAGCGGCTGCTGAAGGAAGGCATAATCCAGGCCAGCAATAGTCCCTGGAGAGCCCAGGTGGTAGTAGTGAAGACAGGGGAGAAGCAAAGGATGGTCGTAGACTACAGTCAGACCATCAACAGGTACACGCAGCTAGATGCGTACCCTCTTCCCCGCATATCCGACATGGTCAATCGGATTGCACAGTACAAGGTCTTCTCCACCGTGGACCTTAAGTCCGCCTACCACCAGCTCCCCATTCACCCCGGTGACCGCAAGTACACTGCCTTCGAAGCAGACGGGCGGCTATACCACTTCTTAAGGGTTCCATTCGGCGTCACGAACGGAGTCTCGGTCTTCCAACGAGAGATGGACCGAATGGTTGACCAGCACGGTTTACGGGCCACGTTCCCGTACCTCGACAACGTCACCATCTGTGGCCACGACCAGCAGGACAACGACGCCAACCTCCGCAAATTCCTCCAGACTGCTAACGCCCTCAACCTCACCTACAACGAGGAAAAATGCGTGTTTAGCACCGACCGTCTAGCCATCCTGGGCTACGTAGTGCGTAATGTAGTGATAGGCCCCGACCCCGAACGCATGCGCCCCCTCATGGAGTTCCCTCTCTCCCACTGTACCAAAGCCCTGAAACGCTGCCTGGGCTTCTTTTCTTATTACGCCCAGTTTGTCCCCCAGTACGCAAACAAGGCCTGCCCACTAATCCAGTCCATTACTTTTCCCCTGTCGTCAGAGGCCCGCCAGGCCTTCAGCCGCATCAAAATGGATATCGCAAAGGCCACGATGCGCGCCATCGACGAGTCCCTCCCCTTCCAAGTCGAGAGCGATGCGTCCGGCGTCACTCTGGCGGCCACGCTCAACCAAGCAGGCCGACCCGTGGAATTTTTCTCCCGGACCCTACACGCTTCAGAAATTCGCCACTCCTCAGTAGAAAAGGAGACCCAAGCCATAGTGGAAGCTGTGCGACATTGGAGGCATTACCTGGCCGGCAGGAGATTCATTCTCCTCACTGACCAACGGTCGGTAGCCTTCATGTTCGATAATGTGCAGCGGGGCAAGATAAAGAATGACAAGATCTTGCGGTGGAGGATCGAACTCTCCACCTACAACTACGAGATCTTGTACCGTCCCGGAAAGCTGAACGAGCCGTCCGATGCCCTATCTCGCGGCACTTGTGCCAACGCACAAGTGGACCGTCTCCAAGCCCTCCACGAGGACCTCTGCCACCCGGGAGTCACTCGTTTCTACCACTTCATAAAGGCTCGCAACCTCCCTTACTCCGTCGAGGACGTCCGAACAGTCACCAGGAACTGCCAAATCTGCGCAGAATGCAACCGCATTTTTTCAGGCCAGATAGAGCGCACCTGATAAAGGCTTCCCGTCCCTTTGAACGCCTCAGTTTGGATTTCAAAGGCCCCCTCCCCTCCACCGATCGCAACATGTACTTTCTTAACGTCGTTGACGAGTACTCCCGCTTCCCCTTCGCCATCCCCTGCCCCGACATGACCGCGGCCACGATCATTAAAGCCCTCGGCACCATCTTTACCCTGTTTGGTTTCCCCGCCTAAATCCATAGCGATAGGGGGTCCTCCTTCATGAGTGACGAGCTGCGTCAATTCCTGCTCAGCAAGGGCATAGCCTCGAGCAGGACGACCAGCTACAACCCCCGGGGGAATGGGCAGGTAGAGAGGAAGACCGTCCTACTGGCCCTACGGTCTAGAAGTCTCCCAACTTCCCGCTGGCAGGAAGTCCTCCCGGATGCACTTCATTCTATCCGGTCCCTTCTGTGTACCACCACTTACCAAACGCCTCACGAGCGCCTCCTTGTCTTCCCCAGGAAGTCCTCCTCCGGAACGTCGCTGCCGACCTGGCTGGCGGCCCCGGGACCCATCCTGCTCCGGAAACATGTGCGGGCGCACAAATCAGACCCGCTGGTGGAAAAGGTGCATCTACTCCACGCAAACCCGCAGTACCCCTACGTGGCGTACCCAGACGGCCGACAGGACACGGTCTCTCTGCGGGACCTGGCGCCCGCCGGAGCTCCCCACCCCCCCCAACACAAATCACCTCGCCCTCACTCCCGCCGGTGCACCCCACAGCCACCCCCTTCCCGGGGGGATCGGTCCTCCTCCCAGGCCCGTCCAGGAGTAAGGAAACAGAAGGGGACAGCGCGATGCTCCCAGAGTCGAACAGACCCGAGCCAGCACCACCACCACCCGGGCTGAGACAATCAGAAAGGGCGACCAGAGCACCATCTCGACTCATCGAATCGACTTAAGATGTATATAATTCAGTGGCCCAGCAAAGCGGCATTGTTGTAAATAGCTAACGCTGCAAATCGGGTAAAATGTGAATAATTCGGTGGCCCAGTAAAAGCAGCATGATTGTATATAGTTCAATGGTTAAGGTACCGACCCTGTAAACCCATACCACCCACCACCCAGCAGGGTTCTTTTTAACAAGGGGAGAATGTGGTGATATGTATTAGGGGTAATACGGTACACCAGGAATGCCGAGCAGCTATTGGAGGACAGATGCTGGATCCCGATTGGATCCTCCACCTACTGGGCTCCACCCAGATAGGAGGGATATAAGAACCTGGGTAATCCCCGCAGCTACATTCTGTGAGTGAGCTGCTGGGGAACGTGTCTGAACAAGTCTGCTCAATAAAGCCTCGATTGAAGTTCTTTACGTCTCGCCTCGTGTGTGATCGATGGTGCTACACTCTGCAAGCATCCTTACTGAACGGAGTCGGGGAGATGAGGGTGCTGTAGAAGCTTTGGATTTGGGCCCTGACTTGCTCTGGATCCGAAACGAGGGACCCGCCATCAGCTGCTGTGTAAGGAGCTACTAATGGACCTCACACCTTTTTTCCAGCGAGTAGAAGAAGGGCAGCCAAGGTCCATGTCCGTGAGGATCTGGATCTGCAACCGCATGTACGCACCGCGGGACCCGACAAGTTGTAAGTCCCCACAGTACGCCCTTCTTCTCTCTGTATACCAGCTACAGGGCTGGGCCCTCATTGGGCTGACCGAGTGGTGACTCCAGGTCGAGCACCTCCTTCTCCAATTCCTCGACTCTGGATTTCCGCCTCTTATACTAACATACTTCTTTGAAGGTAAGCATGTGGGTCTTACCCACGTCCCATCTACGGACCAAAAAATACAGTAAGTCTCCCCTTGATGGGAGTCTTCAAATCCCCACCCTCTATTACCTCTTCCCAGGCCAGCCGAATGAAAGCTTGGCACCGGAAGGAGTAGATGTGCCTGAGGGGGGCATCATTCAGGCCAAGAAGGAGCGGAGACACCTCGGAATGCACCTCTCGTAGGGAGGTAGGGCAGGACATTTGAAAATATGACACTCTCTGGCGGTATCCTCAAGAGGGTGCACTGCCATGTAGGTCTTACCCACTGTGAGCCCCTTTTTAAGGGTGAGATGGACCACATGCTCGACCTGCGGGAAAAACACGACCTTCCCGTATATGTGAGAGGCGCCTACAATGGCCGAGGGTCCGACGACCCAGACATTGTGTCAACGCACGCCTCTATGGGCACGGTGAGGTGAGCGGAGCACTTGACCCTCAGCTTCCAGGTTCGCAACCAGAATGGTGGTGGGTCTGCGAGAGCAGTGGATGCCGAGGAGGCCACCAGGCCCGCATAGGTGACCTTAGATGGCCCCGCCACCGGTGTAGCTGGAGTGGCCATTTGGGAAAGTCCATGCCCACTCCGATGGACTTTGTAGTGTTGGTAGTCATAAAATAGACTGGGGGGGTGTGGGGGAGGGTTAGGGGACGAGTAAGGTGTGATAATACACTCTACCCCTAGGAAGAAAAGTGGAGAAAAGAGGAAAGGGAGGGGAGAGAGAGCAAGGGGACGCAACGAGAGGAGGAGAATGGCGGCACAGTAGGGAGGTGGGCACCATGGATGGATTGATGTCTAAGATAGGCAACTCCTGTCCAGCTGGCTGGTGGGGGGATTGGGGAGTGAACGTTGGTTTTCAGCACGAAAGGGGCCCATCAAACACACAGTCCGTGCTCCCATCCTGGAATGACCACACTGACAAAAAAGCCGAGGTCCTTCCTGCCGAAAGAAACCGATAGTGTGCGAGATCTTCAGCCCGGGAGGGGCTCAGAAAACACACTGCCTACTGGATCCCCCTTCCCTGGGACAAGCAGTCCTGATATGGAAGAAGAAAAAGGCTTTGTCCTCGCTGAAGGCAGTTGTTGATGGGTGGGAGGACCGGGCTGGGTAGGGCCCTCAGCCCGGGAGGGGCCCAGCCAACAAGCTGTCCAGAGGGATCCACTCCCAACTTGGTCTTGAAGTTGCCTTCTTATCCTTCTCTCCTCTCTCCTTCCTTCTCTCATTTCTTCAGTCAGCTCAGCAGCAATTAGCATTGGGAACAGACAGCAAACTGTTGAGCAGCAGCAACAGCAACAGAGAGAGAGAGAGCAGCAGCCATTCTCCATAACAGGAAAAATTCACAAAGGCTGCACTGGGAATGCCTGCTTCAGATTGGCTATGCGAAATTATCCCTTAATTGGAAAAATAAAACAAAAGATATGTCTTCTAATCGTTGCCATGCCTAAATGTACATGGGACTTTGGAGTACGAGTAGGTCATTTGGCCTGTGAGCCAGCTCCACCATTCAATAAGATCATGGGTAATCTTATTGATTAATCAGCTTCACTTTCCTGTCTGCCCCCATTCCCCTTGGTTCCTGTGTCAAACAAAAATCTATCTTAACTCAGCCTTGAATAAATTTAAAGACCCAGCCTCCACTATCTTCGAGGGAAGAGAATTCCACAGATTCCTCTGAGAGAAAAAAATTATCCTCAACTGTGTCCAAAAATTTAGATGTATTTTCCTTAATGTGTCCCCTAATTTTAGTCTCCGGCACAAGAGGTGACATCATATGGTATCCACCCAATCAAGTGCCCTCAAGATTTTTATATGTTTCAATAAAATCACCTCTTATTCTTCCAAATTCCAATGGCTCAGCCTGCTCAACCTTTAATCATCCGTGTAAAGATGCACTTTCACATATTTCATTAATGAACACAAAAGATATCTATTAATAAGAATTATACAGCAGCCTCATCGCTGTGGTTAGCTCCCAAAATGTCTCTTTGGCTATGAGCCTCTCTCACCATGGGGTGGTTCCTCACTCTGAGTCCCGAATGATGACACTAATCTGCATATAGATTGAGCAAATCAAATTAGCCACAATACCATAGAGGAGGAATTCCTGCAGTGTATATGAGATGATTTTCTGGACCAATATGTTGAGGAACCAACTAAAGAACAGGCTGTGCTAAACTGGGCATTGTCTAATGAGAATGGAATAATTAGCAATCTAGTTGTGCGAGGCCACTTGGGATGAGCGACCATAATATGATATATTCTTATTCAAGGCGGAGAGTGATATAGTTGATTCTGAGACTAGGGTCCTGAATCTCAATAAAAGAAACTACATTGGTATGAGGCTCAAGTTGGCTATGATGGATTGGGGAATGTTGCTTAAAGGGATGACAGTGGTAGTCAATGGCAAATATTCAAAGAGCACATGGGTGAACTGAAACAATTGTTCATTCCTGTCTGGCACAAAAATAAAACAGGAAGGATGGTCAATGTGTGGCTTACATTGGAAATTATAGACAGTATTAGATCCAAGGAAGAGGCTTACAAATTGGCCAGAAGAAACAGCAGACCTGAGGATTGGGAGCATTTTAGAATTCAACAAAGGAGGACAGAGGAATTGAATAAGAAGTGGAAAATAGAGTATGTGAGTAAGCTTGCGGGGAACATAAAAACTGATTGTAAAAGCTTCTGCAGGTGTGTGAAGGTAAAAAGATCGGCAAAGACAAATGTAGGTCCCTTACAGTCAGAAACAGGGGAATTTATGGGGAACAAAGAAATGGCTGACCAACTAAATACAAACTTTGGTTCTGTCTTCACATAGGAGATGTTGAGGAAATTGATGGGATTGAAGGGCAAGAAATCTCCAGGGCCTGATAACCTACATCCCAGAGTACTTAAGGAAGTTGGCTTAGAAATAGTTGATGTATTGGTGGTCATCTTCTAAAGTTCTATAGACTCTGGAACAGTCCCTACAGCTGGAGGGTAGCTAATTTAACCTCACTATTAATAAAGGGAGGCAGAGAGAAAAATAGGAATTATAGACCAGTTAGCCTGACATTGGGAGTGGGGGAAATGCCTAGAGTCCAATATCAAGGATTTAATAGCAGAGTACTTTGGAAAACAATGGCAGGATCGGACAAAGTCAGCATGGATTTACAAAATGGAAATCATGCTTGGCAAATCTACTGGAATTCTTCGAGGATGTAGTAGAGCTAACGAGGGGGAGACAGTGGATGTATTTTATTTGAACTTTCGGAATTCTTTCGACAAAGCCCCACGTAAGAGATTAGTGTGTAAAATTAAAGCGCAAGGAATTGTGCGTAGTCTATTGTGGGGGTGACTTTGGCAGCACAAACAGGAAGGCAGATTATTATCTGAATGGCTACAGATTGAGAGAGGGGAATCTGCGAGGAGAGGTGGGTGCCCTTGCACACTAGTCTCTCAAAGTAAGCATGCAGGTGCAGCAGGCGGAGAAGAAGGCAAATGGTATGTTGTCCTTCAAAGTGAGAGGATATGAGTACAGAAGCAGGGATGTCTTGCTGCAATTGTACATGGCTTGCGTGAGACCACACTTGAAATATTGTGTGAAGTTTGGTCTCCTTATCTAAGGAAAGATGTTCTTGCTATGGAAAGAGTGCAGAAAAGGTTTCACAGACTGATTTCTGGAATGGCAGGACAGACATATGAGGAGAGATTGAGTCAGATTGGACTATATTTACTGGTGTTTAGAAGAATGAGAGGGGGTCTAACAGGTCTAGAAAGGGTCGATGCAGGATGGATTTTCCCTATGGTGGGGAGTCCAGAACCGGGAGCCACAGTTTGAGTATACGGGGTAAGCTATTTATGACTGAGATGAGAAGAAATTTCTGCACCCAGAGCGTGGTAAGCCTGTGGAATCCGCTCCCAGAGAAAGCAGTCGAGGCCAAAACATTGCATGTTTTCAAGAAAGAGTTAGATGTAGCACTTGGGGCTAAAGCGATCAAAGCATATGGTGAGAAGTGGAAACAGGTTACTGAGTTGAATGATTAGCTATGACCATAATGAATGATGGAGCAGGTTTGAAGGGCCAAATGGCTGACTCCTGCTTCTATTTTCTTTAAAAGAAAATTCCAATTAAGGAACAATTTAGTGTGACCAATCCACCTATCCTGCACATCTTTGGGTTGTGGGATGAGACCAAAGCATACACGGGGAGAATGTGCAAACTCCACATAGACAGTGACCTGGGGCCGGGATTGAATCCAGGCCCTCGCCGCCATGAGGCAGCAGTGCTAACCACTGCACCACCGTGTTGCGCTCTGCTCCTTCTTTCTATGATTCTATGCTCACATAGGCCATGTGACTCTTACTCTGCTGTGCTGCCTTAAGGGGACAATCACTACATCCTTCCCCTTTTCGTCCGTTATATAATCTTTTATAACTAATTCACTCAATATTAACTAAACATTATGTACATGATTCAACAATTATAAATTGAGCCTTTGAGATGGATTCCTGTCCCTTGTAGAATGGTGTAATTCTGTTGTCTGAGATGCTTCCACAGGATCGACGTAAACAGGAACTGCAATATATGGCACAGGCGATTCATCACTATGTGAGACACTAGTTATGTTGCTAACAGGTTGATCAGGTACATCAGTGCTTACGGGTTTGAAAATATTTCTTGATGGTAACACTGACTGCTGGAGCATCTCTCTACTCCTCAAATGGTCCAGCTGTTTGCGAACGATCTGTCCCTCCACGTTGGTATGAAAGAAGTCGGGTCTTAGAGACAATAATTCTGGGGTTCCAACTTGATCCACTACCAAAGTTTCTCATGTTTATAGCTTAATTTACCATAAATGATTGTGCTGTACTGTGTGAACCATGCCTTGCTTTCTGATTACTTTGACTGGCTTCTACTCTCCCTGGCAAATTTGGAAACACAAGACTCGGTCCCGTTCTGAGACGACATTGCATCAGCAGTTCTGGTGGTGGAAATCCTGTTGTTGCTTGTGGAGTGGTACAACAGCTAAGGAGGAATCGTGAGATTTTGGTCTCCAAGGTTCCTCCTGACAGTTTCTTTAGGGCAGTCTTGAAAGTTTGATCAGCTCTCTTGGCTAGTTTGTTTGTTGCTGGGTGCGAAGACTCTATTCTAATATGTTTAATACCGTTGAGAGTGGTGACGTTTAGCGCAGGGGGCTGGTTTAGCATGGTGGGTTAAACAGCTGGCTTGTAATGCAGAACAAGGCCAGCAGCGCGGGTTCAATTCCCGTACCGGCCTCCCCGAACAGGCGCCGGAATGTGGCGACTACGGGTTTTTGACAGTAACTTCATTGAAGCCTACTTGTGACCATAAGCGATTATTATTAAGTTTTGAACCTCAGCACTTGTGAATATGGTTGTATTGTCTGATGCCATGACCTCAGGTAACCCGTGAGTTGAAAAGCATTGGTAGAATTGTTTGATGGTAGCAAGCAACGTAGGTGAATTTCCTTCAAAATGTCCATCCATTTAGAGTGTGCATCAATCATGAACAATGTGTCCAGGAATGGACCAACATAATCGATATGCTGCGACAGCACTGTAGCACAGTGAGGGAAGCATGGTAGCACAGTGGGCAGCACGGTAGCATAGTGGTTAGCATAGTTGCTTCACAGCTCCAGGGTCTCCGGTTCGATTCCTGGCTTGGGTCCCTGTCTGTGCGGAGTCTACACGTTCTCCCCGTGTCTGCGTGGGTTTCCTCCGGGTGCTCCGGTTTCCTCCCACAGTCCAAAGATGTGCAGGTTAGGTGGATTGGCCATGATAAATTGCCCTTAGTGTCCAAAAAGGTTAGGTGGGGTTACTGGGTGGCAGGGATAGGGTGAAGTTCTGGGCTTAAGTGGGGTGCTCTTACAAGGGCCAGTGCAGACTCGATGGGCCGAATGGCCTCCTTCTGCACTGTAAATTCTATGATTCTATGATATGGATTCGTACCCATAGTGGCCAGACCATTCCCAGTGGGGCTATTGCAGGCAGCGTTTGTGGAAGTTGACACTGTTGACAATACTTGACTAGCTTCTCAATATCAGCATTAATACCAAGCCACCACAAATAACTTCTGGCAAACACCTTCATCTTAGAGATGCCCGGAGGAGCAATGTGTAATTCAGTTAGGAGCAGCTCTTTGCCTGATACAGGATCGACTACCCTTGCTCCCCAGAGTATGATGCCATCCTGACAATTCAATTCATTCTTGTGGGTAAAAACTGGTTTCATTTCCTTGGAAACTGGCTTATTTACCCATCCAATAGTATTTTGTCTCTTACTTTGGCAGAAGTGGATCCCAAATGCTTCAGTTCCTGTTCTGCTTTGCTAAGACTGGAAATGTGTCTAGAAAATGTAATGCCTTGATCATTTCTTGTGCTTTTGGAGTACAAATGATACTTTCTTGCAAGGATAGGCTGCTAAGAGCGTCTGTATCAACATAAAGCCATGTTGATTCTGCCTGATCACATTGTGATTTTCTAAATATCTTTCTACAACCTCCTTAATAATGAATTCTAGCAGTTTCTCTATTGCAGATGTTGGTCTAACTGGCCTATAATTTCCTGCTTTCGGTTTCCCTCCTTTCATGAATAAATGTGCTACATCAGCTATTTTCCAATCCACTAGGACTATTCCAGGGTCTAAGGAATTTTGGAAGCTTATAACTAATGCATCTACTATTTGTGCCACCACTTCTTTTTAAGGCCCTAGGATGCAGGCCATCCAATCCTGGGGACTTGTTAGCCTTTCGGTCCAATAGTTTTCCTCGCTCCTTTTCCCTGGTGATGGTGACCGTTTTAAGTTCGCCCCTCCCTAACACCATTTGATTATCAAGTATCTTTGGGAAGTTTTCTACGTCTTCTACTATGAAGACAGATACAAAATCCCTTTTCACTGCCTTTGCCATTTCTTTGCTTTCCATGATCAATTTCTCAGACTCACTTTATTGAGGACCAACACAATCTTTAGTTACTCTTTTCCTATTTAAGTTCTTGTAGAAACTCTTACTATCTGTTTTCAAATTACAAGTTAACTTTGCTCATACCCTTCCTTTTGTTTCTTTATTTTTGTTCGCAATTCCTTGTCAGTTCCTAAATCCTGTCCAATCCTCAGACCTACAACTAATCTATGTGTGGTAATACCAGGTATTGCAGTACCTGAGAGGTGGATGCCCATTGGCTAGACCTAGGAGTCTACCATTGGCTAACGTACATAGCTCTGCCCTGAGAGGCAGGGTATAGGAACCAATGCCATCCCAGCAGCCTTCACTTTCTGTATCGAAGCTGCTGGGTACAGTTCTAGCTGATTAAAGCCTATTAGTTATGACTCACCTTGTCTCGAGAGTAATTGATTGTGCATCACTATGCAGATTTGTTCTGTGATTCTTTTAATTTAATACTATCTTTAACTTCCATTTAGCCATGGATGATGCACCTTTCTCAAAGAGTCCCTTTTTCCTCAATGGGATAAATCATTGCTGAGTTATTAAATATCTCCTTAAGTGTACAAAATTATGTGGGGAAGAGATAGCGTGGACAGGATAAAAGTTATTCCCTTGGTGGAAAATTCTAAAACCAGGGGGCATAGATTCAAGATAAGAGACAGAAGGTGTAGAGGGGACATGAGGAAGAACTTTTTAACACAGAGGGTAGTGGGAGTCTGGAATTCGCTGCCCGAGTTGGTGGCGGAGGCAGAGACCCTACACTCTTTTAAAAAGTACCTGAATCTGTGCCTTAAGTGCTGTAAACTATGGGCTGGGTGCAGGACAATAGGATTAGAAAGGGAACCTGGGTGTCCTCAGGCTAGCATGGACAACATGGGTCAAATGACCACCTTCTGTGCTGTAACATTTCTATGGTTCTATGGTTCCAAGTAGATGTCATTCCAACTCGACGAGCCTACCTTTTAACTTAATTTCCCAGTTCACCTTAGCCAGCTTTGTATTCATACCCTCATAATTGCCTTGATTTAGATTTACAATATACTCATGGACCCACATTTCTCCCTTTCAAACCGAACATCAAATTATATCATGTTGTGATTTCTATCACGTAGACACTCGTTTACCACGAGGTTACTGATTAATCCTGATTCATTGCATGTTACTAGGTCTAGTATACCTGCTACTTGGTTGGTTCTAGAACATACAGCTTTAAGAAATTGTCCCGAAAATACTCTATGTACTCATTTTCTAGGCTATCTTTTCCAATTTGATTTACCCAATTTACATGTAGATCAAAGTCACCCATGATATTGCTGCACCTTCTCTAGACAACTCATTTATTTATTTCTGTATTCTCTGTCCTACAGTGTAGCCGTTTTTAAGGGGCTGTGAAGTACTCCCAGAAGAGACCTCTCAACTTTATTAATTCTTACCTCTACCCAGGCTGATTCCACACCTTTCTCTTTCAAGCTGAAGTCATCTCTCAATCCTGTACTAAGGTCACCCTTAATTACCAGAGCTAGCCCACCACCTTTTCCTAGCTTCCTGTCATTCCAAAATGCCAAATGCCCTTCAATAGTCAGGCCTTGGGCACCTTTCAACCACAACTCTGTAATCCCTATTAGGTCATACATATTTATCTCTATCTTTGCTAATAATTCATTATTTTTGTTACAAATGTTGCATGCATTCAAATGCAGAGCCTTGAACTGTTTTTGTTTCATCATTTTTGCAGTCTCGGGCCTTCTCTGCTGGTACACATACCTTCTGTCACTTCCTGTCACACACATTGGTACACTTTAGCAAAATTGCTGTCCTGCTCTATTACTTTGTTCTTTCCCTGTACTTTATTATATCTCAACTCACATGATGACTTCCCACTCCACTATTTAGTTTAAATGCCCCTCTACTGCCATAGTTATATGATTCACCAGAACAGTGATTCCATCATGGTTCAGACACAGACAATCCCAATGGTACAGCTTTCACTTTCCTGTACTGGTGTCAGTGCCCCATGGATCAAATCCCATTTCTCCCACAGCAACCTTTGAGCAATGCATTCATCTCTCTAATTTTATTTACCCTACACAAATTTGCCTGTTCCAGGTAAAGATTATTGAGTTTCTGCTTTTTAAGTTAGCCTCTACTGCTCAGACTCCCACAGCAGAACTTCTTTCCTCATCCTACTTACGCCATTGGTATCTACATGGGCCACAAAGTCTGCACTTTCCCCTCCCCAGTCTCGAGCTGGCATCTTGAACCCTGATACTGACTGGTCTTACAACACAGCTGAAAGAATCTGAAACCTATTGGACAATTGCAAAGGCTGAAGCTCCTGTAGTGCTGCCTTCTGGGTCGCCATACCTGCCTCACACCCTCATGTCCATAGATCTCTGAAAGTTGCCACCCAAGTGGATCGAGCCGTGAAGAAAGCCGACAGTGTGTTAGCATTTATTAACAGGGGGATTGAGTTTAAGAGCTGTGAGGTTATGCTGCAACTGTACAAGACCTTGGTTAGACCATATTTGGAGTATTGTGTGCAGTTCTGGTCACCTCATTATAGGAAGGATGTGGAAGCATTGGAAAGGGTGCAAAGGATATTTACCAGGATGCTGCCTGGATTGGAGGGTCGGTCTTATGAGGAAAGGTTGAGGGAGCTAGGGCTTTTCTCATTGGAGCGAAGGAGGATGAGAGGTGACTTAATTGAGGTGTATAAGATGATGAGAGGGATAGATAGAGTGGACTTTCAGCGACATTTTCCTTGGGTGGATGTAGCTGTTACAAGGGGGCATAACTATAAGGTTCATGGTTGAAGATGTCAGAGGTAGGTTCTTTACTCAGAGAGTGGTTGGGGCGTGGAACGCACTCCCAGCTATGGTAGTGGAGTCGGACACTTTAGGAACTTTCAAGCGGTTATTGGATAGGCATATGGAGTGCAATAGAATGATTGGGAGTAGGTTGATTTGATCTTAGTTTCAGACTAGTTCGGCACAACGTCATGGGCCGAAGGGCCTGTACTGTGCTGTACAGTTCTATGTTCTATGTTCTATAAACCCACTCTGGCAGCTCTTTCCTTCAGGACTTGGCAGTTTGATAAGATGTGGTGTAACTCAGCAACTCATTGGAGCTCACACAATACGATATACCATTTAACTAAAAAAAATGAAAAATGCAGAGACGTTTCCAAACAATTTAACTTTACAATAAATTCTAGAACTCCGTTTTAATGCAGTTTGAAGATTCTAAAACAGACACTACATTGTAAGGCCAGTAAAAGTTTGAAGGAAGGCTACAATAGTAGTCAACATCAACAACTCTTTAATTATTACAAAGAGCAACTGATCTGATATTGCCCACTTTACAATATCACTTAAAAGATAAATGACCCCCAGCCTGTCCATACTAAAACTCATGGCAAAATATGTATCCACAAAGCGTTCAGTCTCCTGCAGCTCCCACTGTTTTCTGCGGTGCTGTTAATGTCAACCCGCTGGTAAAGCTGCTTAACAGTCATTGCCACTGGCAGCTCCACATTTCCAGAAGTTTTTTTCATCAGCTATAGGTACAAAGCCAGCTTTTCTAAAAACAGTTCCTTATCATTGTAGGTTTCACTGCACCGCAGGCAACATTCAGCACATACACTGCATCAAGTAGATTAATCTGTTTGGCCAATTGTAATCCTGTGCACTCACTTCCATCGTCCTATAGCATGCAAAATTTGATCCACCTTCCTTCTCCAGTGGTGCTGTTTCAGATTTTAATTACAACTTGGTGCATTGGCTGTTATCAATGACGTGTTTAGAAGCAGAAAAATTAGTTCCATATTTGACAAGATAAGGCATGGAAGCGCTCAGCACTTGTCCAGAATGATTGCAATTTTTGACCCATGCGCTTACGCTGACCACCGATCCCTTGCAGCCACTCAGCAAATACAACTGAAGTCATTTGAGGATTGCAATTTGCTTCAGAATGAATTTAGAGTGGATTAAGATGGGTTCCACAGAAACAAAGAAAACCTGGAAATGACTGTTGGCATTAGCTGAAGCACCTGTTATTGGAGGCTGACAGAGGAGTAATATGAGGAATACCGTGCAGCGCAGAGTTCCTGCTCACTTATCACAAGCTGTCAAACTGCTATTTAGAGGCAGTGGCTACAGGGTGCTACTGTGCTGAAGATCTATGTGAGAGTAGTTAAGCTCATAATTGCTGACAAAATGGGTAATTCAGTGAAAAGCACACCATCGAGCTGAATTTATAAATTTCTGCTTCCAGCGCAGCGTCTTGCATGACATAGATGAATGTTAGGAATTTAACTTGGAAGATTAGCCAAGCCCCAGTATTTTCGGCACATTAATTTTAATGGATGGAAAATCCTTTTGCGTCTTTAAGGTCTACATTTCTTGATAATGTTTTTGGTAAGTGAAGGTGCCCATTAGGATCTCAAATTTGTAAAGTTTCCTCCATAATCCATGGTTCACATTCTGGGCGCGATTCTCCACTCCCATGCCGGTTGGGAGAATCGCCTGGGCCGCCAAAATTTCCGGGGACGCCGGTCCGACGCCCTCCCGCGATTCTCCCAAGCGGCGGGAACGGCCCGGTCGGGTTTCGCGGGCCGCAGGCCGGAGAATCGCCGGAGACACCTAAAATGGCGATTCTCCAGCACCCCCGCTATTCTGAGGCCCGGATGGGCCGAGCGGCCAGGCCAAAATGGCGGGTTCCCCCCGGCGCCGTCCACACCTGGTCGCTGCAGTCGTGGGCGGTGCATGAACGCTGGGGGGTGCCCACCGATCGTCGGGCCGTCCTCTCTGAAGGAGGACCTCCTTCCTTCCGCGGCCCCGCAAGATCCGTCCCCCATCTTCTTGCGGGGCGGACTTAGAGAGGACGGCAACTACGCATGCGCAGATGACGCCCGTTATGCGGCGCCGGCCGCGTCATCCATGCGGCGCCGCTTTTACGCAGGCGACAAGGCTTGGCGCGTGTAGTTGACGCGGCCCCGATCCTGGCCCATTGTCAGGGCCTGATTCGGTCGGGACCGGGGCAGTTCCGTGCCGTCGTGAACCTCGACGGCGTTCACGACGGCGCGGCCACTTCGGCGTGGGAGTGGAGAATCCCGCCCATTGTTTGTGAAGTGTGATGCTGAACCCCATATGACACTGGTAATATGGCAGAGTCCGTAGCCTGTTTTCCTGTCTGTTCACTACTTTGTTTAGAATGCAACCCACACTTTTTTTGTACACAATGCATCTTGGATTCAATGCTTGTCCAGCACTATGCTTGGCAGAGAGGTCCCAGCAACAATGTTGGGACATTGGGACGCAGACAAGGTATACTGTCATGTCATTGTTACAATTCTACTATCTGCCCAGCCCAGCTACCTGGAAACGGTGAAAGAGACAGATATGGATTCAGCCCATCATTTTGATTCATAAAACCAGAGAAACGTTAATATTTCCCCCAAGTTTAGCATCCTGTGTATCGTGTTCAGGATGAAATTGAGAGACCTAGACATCTTAATAGACTTGCTGAGGGAGAAATTCAGTTGTGTAGATGCAGAGCTACCTCAATTCCCTGGGGCAGGCAACACGTGGGCTGCAACCTGTATGGCTTCTGTGGCATTCTTAAATAACAACAAGATTTTGTCATTGTCTAATGGTGAATGACTGAGCATTGAGGGTTGGCCATTAAAGGATTTGTTGATATAATGATTTTACACAATGAGGAAAGTGAATGTATTGGGTCATTGACTTCATTTTCAGTAGTGACCCTGATGTTGTAAAGACCTCCAAGTGGATAACACCTGGACAACTTGATCAGTTAAATCAAAGGTGCTAAAGATTAATTGCTTGTATAAGTTTTTAAGAGAGCCATTGCGTAGACTTGAACCAGATTAATAGACAATCATACTAAGTAGGGACATTATAATCTTTTATGTAAAATGAAATTAATTCAAAAATATATTGATGACAGAATGATACATTTATGATCTGTGGTTAAATTTGCTATGTTCAAAGACAAATCAGATTTAAGTAGAAATAATTGTTTTTAAAAAAAATCACTGGAGAGCAGGAAAAGGTATTGATCTCAGCTGCAAGCAATGAATGTTACTATTTGAAGCAACCACTAAGTTTGGAAACAACAGAAAGTAGCACAGATGAGATCATAAAATTCCAAAAGGATGAAGATAAATTAAATGGCAAATGGCGTTGGATGTGGGGAAGTGTTTGGGTCCAGGGATGACAAACTTGAATATTTTTAAATCATTTGAAACTAGGAATTGAGGGCAAGTATGGTTGTCCATGTATATGAATCACTAAAAGTTAATGAATGAGTATAAAGTAAACAAGAAGCTTTTGAAATGTCACTCTATCTCAAAGGGGCTGGAAGACAAAGGAAAAAAAATTTGCTTCAATTATATAGAAACGTATTCAGATGGCACCTGGAGTATTGTAATCCGTTCTGGGCACATTAAATAAGGAAGAATATATTGACCTTGGAGTGAGTGCCGTGCAGATTCTCCAAAAGTATGAAGATAGGCTGCATAGACTTGGCTCCTGTTCTGTTGAATATAGAATACTGAAGAATGTTAATAATAATCGCTTATTGTCACAAGTAGGCTTCAATGAAGTTACTGTGAAAAGCCCCTAGTCGCCACATTCCAGCGCCTGTTCAGGTAGGCTGGTAGAGGAATTGAACCCGCACACACTGCATTGTTCGGCATTACAAGCCAGCTGTTTAGCTCACTGAGCTAAACCAGTATTAAACACAAAGCGTTTAAAACAATAAAACGTTGTGATAGGGTAGATAAAGATAAACAATTTGCTTTCATGATGGAATTCAAAACAAGGGTTTATAATCACAAAATTAGATCCAGGTCATTCGGGACTGAAATGAGGAAGCACTTCGTCAGGATTCTTTTAAGGAGCAGTTGATGGGAGTGCAGGACAGGCATGTGCCGATGAAAAGGAAAGTTAGCAAAGGCAGGATTCAGGAACCGTGGATGACCAGGGAAATTGTGAGTATAGTCAAAAAGAAAAAGGATGTATACATGAGGTGTCGGCAACTAAAAACAGATGAAGCACTTGAAGAATATAGGGAAAGTAGAAAAGAGCTCAAATGGGAAGCCAGGAGGGCAAAAAGGGGTCACGAAATGTTCTTGGCAGACAGAATTAAGGAGAATCCCAAGACATTTTATAGGTATATTTGGAAAAAGTTAGAAGCTAGAGAAAGAGTTTATTCAGTCAAGGACAAAAGAAGGAAATTGTGCATAGAACCAAAGGGAGTAGATGAGATCTTTAATGTGTACTTTGCATCAGTATTCACAAAGGAGAGGGACATGTTGATTGGTGGTGTCTAAGAGGGCTATGTAAACACTTTAGAATAAGTCATTATTATGAGAGAGGAAGTGTTAGGTGTGTTAAAAAGCATTAAGGTAGACAAATCCCCAGGCCGGATGGCATCTATCCCAGATTACTGAGGGTGACAAGAGATGAAATGTCTGGGACATTAACAGAAACCTTTGTTTCCTCATTGGCAACAGGTGATGTCCCAGAGGTTTGGAGGATAGTCAATGTTGCCCCGTTATTTAAGAAGTGTATCAAGGATAACCCGGGTAATTATAGGCCAGTGAGCTTGACGTTAGTGACAGTGAAATTGTTGGAAAAGACTCTCAGATATAGTGGGCTGGATTCACCGTTTATGAGGCTATGTCCTCATGCCGGCTTGGGAACGGTGGCGTTTTATGCCCGAGGATTCGGCACAAAACGGCCACCGATTCTCCGTGTAGCTGGGGGCTAGCATGCCGCAACGTAGAGCACCTGGCTCTAACTGCCAATACAGCCCGGAGAATTTTAAAAAAAAATTTTTAGAGTACCCAATTCATTTTTTCCAATTAAAGGGCAATTTAGCATGGCCAATCGACCTGCCCTGCACATCTAGCGCCTAAGGGCTTTTCACAGCAACTTCATACTTGTGACAATAAAACGGTTATTATTATCTTTGGGTTGTGGGGGTGAAACCCACGCAAACACGGGAGAATGTGCAAACTCCACACAGACAATGACCCAGAGCCGGATCGAACCGGGACCTCTTACGGCCCGGAGAACTGTTGGGTCCATGGCCAGGCATACGGCCTGCAGCAGTCGCGCCGTGCAACATGGACTCTGCCTGCAAAATAGTGCCTCCCTTTGGCTGGCTTACGAGCCCCGGACCAACCCCCAACAGTGCCCTCAGCCCCTGATAATGTGCCCCCTGCCTGCAGATCGGCCCTCCCCCAACTGTGGCGGCGTTGGGCTGAGTCCGCAGCCACTACGCCGAGTTCCCAACGGGTGAGACAATGAGAGAACTTGGCCGGTCATGGTGGAGCATCGGAGGAACGGCCTCAGGCAATGTCCTGAGGCCGCCCGTCGGCACGCGGCGTACACTCTGAGTATGCCGCTTTGGACAGTGTGGAGCATCGCGAAAGCAGTCCTGCCCCGATTTGGTCGTGAATGGGGATTCTCCAACCGATCACCGAACACGATTTTGGCGTCGGTGACCGGAAAATCCCGCCCAGGATGTTTGCACATTTGAAGTGAATGGTCGTATTAACGATAGACAGCATGGGCGTCATTCTCCGACCCCCCAGCGGGTCGGAGAATGGCCGTTGGCCGCCGTGAATCCCGCCCCCACCGGTTGCCGAAGTCTCCGGTACCGGAGATTGGGCGGGGGGGGGAATCGGGCCCGCCGGTTGGCGTGCCCCCCCGCTCAATTCTCCGGCCCGGATGGGCCGAAGTCCCGCCGAGAAATTGCCTGTCCCGCCGCCGTAAGGCGGCGTGGGCGTACTCCGGTGTCCTGGGGGGGGCGCGGGGCGATCTGACCCTGGGGGGTGCCCCCACGGTGGCCTGGCCCGCGATCGGGGCCCACCGATCCGCGGGCGGGCCTGTGCCGTGGGGGCACTCTTTCCCTTCCGCCTCCGCAACGGTCTCCACCATGGCGGAGGTGGAAGAGACTCTCCCCACTGCGCATGCGTGGGAAACTGTCAGCGGCCGCTGACACTCCCGCGCATGCGCCGCCCGGGGATGTCATTTCCGCGCCAGCTGGCGGGGCAACAAACGCCATTTCCGCCAGCTGGCGGGGCGGAAATCCCTCCGGTGTCGGCCTAGCCCCTCAATGTTGGGGCTCGGCCCCCAAAGATGCGGAGCATTCTGCACCTTTGGGGCAGCGCGATGCCCGTCTGATTGGCGCCGTTTTGGGCGCCAGTCAGCGGACATCGCGCCGTTGGGGGAGAATTTCGCCCCATGGTTTTGTAATTTAATTGAGTTTTTTGAGGAAGGGCTGTGGATGTTGTCTACATGGACTTTAGTAAAGCATTTGGCAAGGTCACTTAGGAAGCTGGTACAAAAGGTTAAATCACAGGGTCAGGGGTGGACTAGCTAGATGGATTCAGAATTGGCTTGGCCAGAGAAGATAGAGGGTAGCAGTGGAAGGCATTTTTTTTTTCCAAATGGATGTCTGTAACTAGTGGTGTTCCGCAAGGATCAGTACTGGGACCTCTGCTGTTTGTAATACATATAAATGACTTGAGAGAAAACATAGCTGGTCTTATTAGCAAGTTGCTGACGATACTAAGATTGCAGGAGTTGCGGATGGTGATGAGGATTGTCAGAGAATACGGTATGATATAGATAGGCTGCAAATAGGGCAGAGAAATGACAGTTGGAATTTAATCCAGACAAATGCGAGGTGATGCATTTTGGTAGATCCAATTCAGGTGGGAGCTATAAAATAAATGGCAGAACTATCAGGAGCATAGACACACAGAGAGACCTGGCGTACAGGTCCACAGATCCTTAAAAGTGGCAGCACAGGTGGAAATGGCGGTAAAGAAAGCGAATGGCATGGTTGCCTTCATCGGACGGGGCATTGAGTATAAAAGTTCGCAAATTATGGTACAGTTATATAGAACATTGGTTGGGCCACATTTGGAATACGGTGTCCAATTCTGGTCACCAGGCTATCAGAAGGACATGAGACCATAAGGCCATAAGACATAGGAGCGGAAGTAAGGCCATTCGGCCCATCAAGTCCACTCCACCATTCAATCATGGCTGATTTCAACTCCATTTACCCACTCTCCATAGCCCTTAATTCCTCGAGAAATCAAGAATTTATCAACTTCTGTCTTAAAGACACTCAACGTCCCGGCCTCCACCGCCCTCTGTGGCAATGAATTCCACAGACCCACCACTCTCTGGCTGAAGAAATTTCTCCTCATCTCTGTTCTAAAGTGACTCCCTTTTATTCTAAGGCTGTGCCCCCGGGTCCTAGTCTCCCCTGCTAATGGAAACAACTTCCCTACGTCCACCCTATCTAAGCCATTCATTATCTTGTAAGTTTCTATTAGATCTCCCCTCAACCTCCTAAACCCCAATGAATATAATCCCAGGATCCTCAGACGTTCATCGTATGTTAGGCCTACCATTCCTGGGATCATCCGTGTGAATCTCCGCTGGACCCGCTCCAATGCCAATATGTCCTTCCTGAGGTGTGGGGCCCAAAATTCCTCACAGTATTCTAAATGGGGCCTAACTAATGCTTTATAAAGCTTCAGAAGTACATCCCTGCTTTTATATTCCAAGCCTCTTGAGATAAATGACAACATTGCATTTGCTTTCTTAATTACGGACTCAACCTGCAAGTTTACCTTTAGAGAATCCTGGACTAGGACTCCCAAGTCCCTTTGCACTTCAGCATTCTGAATTTTGTCACCGTTTAGAAAATAGTCCATGCCTCTATTCTTTTTTCCAAAGTGCAAGACCTCGCACTTGCCCACGTTGAATTTCATCAGCCATTTCTTGGACCACTCTCCTAAACTGTCTAAATCTTTCTGCAGCCTCCCCACCTCCTCCATACTACCTGCCCCTCCACCTATCTTTGTATCATCGGCAAACTTAGCCAGAATGCCCCCAGTCCCGTCATCTAGATCGTTAATATATAAAGAGAACAGCTGTGGCCCCAACACTGAACCCTGCTCGTCATCACTCGTCACCGGTTGCCATTCCGAAAAAGAACCTTTTATCCCAACTCTCTGCCTTCTGCCTGACAGCCAATCGTCAATCCATGTTAGTACCTTGCCTCGAATACCATGGACCCTTATTTTACTCAGCAGTCTCCCGTGAGGCACCTTATCAAAGGCCTTTTGGAAGTCAAGATGGAGGATTTGCAGAGAGTACAGAAAAGGTTTAACAGGATGTTGCCTGGTCAGGAGGGTATTAGCTATGAGGAGAGATTGAATAAACTGGGATTGTTCTTCCTAGAGAGACGGAGTCTGAGGGGCGACCTCATAGAAGTTTATACAATTATTAGGGGAATAGATAGGGTGAACAGTTGGAAGCTTTTTCCCAGGGTGGAAATGACAATTGCAAGGGAGCACAGGTTCAAGGTCAGGAGGGAAAGGTTTGGTGGAGATGTGTGGAGGAATTCTATTACATAGAGGGTGGTGGTGGCCTGGAATGCACTGCCAAGTGAGGTGGTTGAGGCAGATACGTTAGCGGCCGTTAAACTTATCTAGATATGCACACGAAGAGACGGAGTATAGAAGGATAAAGGCGGTTGGTCTAGATAGGTGATCTGCGCAGGCTTGGAGGACCAAATGATCTGTTCCTGGGCTGTACAGTTCTTTGTTCATACAATGAATAGGTGAAGAGGGCCAGGGAAATAAATCATGGGCCTTGCCGTTTCTCCATTCCGAGCTCTTGATCCACCCATGCACCTGCACCCCCCCCCCCCCCCCCCGGCCCACGCCCACCCACTGCAGGAGTACCTCAGGGTAGTGTCCGAGGCCCGACCATCTGCATCTGCTTCATCAATGACCTCCCTTCCAACATAAGGTCAGAAGTGGGGATGTTCGCGGATGACAGCACAATGTTCAGCACCACCCGTGACTCCTCTGATGATGAAGCAGTCTATGTCCAAATGCAGTAAGACCTGGATAATATCCAGGTTTGGGCTGACAAGTGGCAAGTTACATTTATGCCAGTCAATGATCATCACCTATAAGAGAGGATCTAACCACCTCGCCTTGACATTTAATGGTATTACCTTTGCTGAATCCCCCACAATCAACATCCCGGGGGTTACCATTGATCAGAAAGTGAACTGGACGAACTATATTAATACTGTGGCTACCAGACAAGTCAAACGCCCCCTAAGCTGTCCACCATCTACAAGGCTCAAGTCAGGAGTGTGATGGAATACTCACCACATGCCTAGATGAGTGCAGCTCCAACAACACTCAAGAAGCTCAACACCATCCAGGACAAAGCAGCCCACTTGATTGCTCCCCCTACCACAAACATTCAAACCCTCCACAGCTGACAGTGGCAGCCACGTGCCCCATCTACAAGATGCACTGCAGTAACTCACCAAGGTTCCTTAGACTGCATCTTCGAAACCCATAACCGCTACCATCTAGAAGGACAAGAGCAGCAGATACCTGGGAATCCCACCACCTGGAGGTTCCCCTCCAAGTCACTCACCCTGAATTGGAAATATATAACAATAATAATCTTTATTGCCATAAGAAGGCTTACATTAACATTGAAGTGAATATGAAAAGCCCCTAGACCCCACATTCCGGCACCTGTTCGGGTACATGTAGGGAGAATTCAGAATGTCCAATTCACCTAACAGCACGTCTTTCGGGACTTGTGGGAAGAAACCAGAGCACCCTGAGGAAACCCACGCAGTCACAGGGAGAACGTGCAGACTCTGCACAGACAGTGACCCAAGCCGGGAATCGAACCTGGGGCCCTGGCGCTGTGAAGCAACAGTGTTAACCACTGTGCTACCGTGCTGCCCAGGGTTCCCACACTGTCACTGGGGCAACATCCTGGAACTCCCTCCCTAACAGCACTGTGGGTGTACCTACACCTCAAGACCTGCAGTGGTTCAAGAAGGCAACTCACCACCACCTCCTAAAAGGCAACTAGGGATGGGCAATTGATCCTAGCCTAACGAACGACGCCCACATCCCATAAATGAATAATTAAAAAAACCGCACCAAGGCTCCTTAAACAGCACCTTCAAAATGCATGGTCTTGCCATTTCGAAAGACATGGGCAACAGAGTCAAGGTAACCCCACCACCTGAAAGTTCTCCTCCAAGACACTCACCATCCTGACTTGGAAAAATATCCCCATTCCTTCACTGCCACTGGGTCAAAACTGTGCAATTCCCTCCCTAACAAACTATGGGTGCACTTACACCTCATGGCCTAGTAGTTCAAGAAGTCAGCTCACCACCACCTTCTTAAGCGAGGCTGTGTTGTAGTGACATTGTCACTGGACTAGTATTCCAGAGATCCAGGGTCCTACATGTGACTCCAGACCCACAGCAATGTGGTTGACTCTTAAATGCCCCCTCACAGCAATTAGGGATGGGCGTTAAGTACTGGCCCAGCCATCTATGCCCACATCTCATGAATAAATTTACAAAAACCAGGGATAGGCAATTAACTCTGGCCTACCCAGTGAAGCCCACATCCCTTGAATGAATAATAAAACAGACAATCATGACCCAAGGGACAGAAGGTTCAGAGGAGGGGGGATGTGTTACGATCCCCATATCGACCAATAACCTGGGAAGAAATTAATCCCCAACCAACTACTGATGAAAGGAATCAATGGGTAAGATTTCACTTTTTGCAGTCAAAATCCAAATCAACATAAAGTCACTAGCTTTCGGAACACAGCTCCTTCCTCAGGTGCTTCTCCTGAGGGAAGAGCTGCGCTCCAAAAGCTAGTGATTGGAAACAAACCTGCTGGACTTTAACCCGGTGTTGTAAGACTTCTTACTGTGCTCACCCCAGTCCAACGCCGGCATCTCCACATCATAACATAAAATAAAGCAGGCATTGACAGGCCAATGGTTTTCAACTGATAAGCTGAATTTTGCTTTAAGTAGCCAAAGTAACAAAGATGTGCCTGTCAAAATTACAAGCACTCGCATAACTCCCTGCACAAATGTGGCAACAAGTGCAGTTTCAAAGTTCTCTAGCTGGGGGCGGGATTCTCCGACCCCCCCCACCGGGTTGGAGAATCGCCGGGGACTGGCGTGAATCCCGCCCCCGCCGTGTCCCGAAGTCTCTGCCACCAGAGATTTGGCGGGGGCGGGAATTGCACCGCGCCGGTCGGCGGGCCCACCCCCGCCGATCCTCCGGCCGACGATGGGCCGAGGTCCCGCTGCTGGAATGCGTGTCCCGCCAGCATGGATTAAACCACCTTTTGAACGGCGGGACAAGGCGGCGCGGGCAGGCTCCGGGTCCTGGGGGGGGGGCGATCTGGCACCGGGGGGTGCCCCGACGGTGGCCTGGCCCGCGATCGGGGCCCACCAATCCGTGGTGCGGGTCTGTGCCGTGGGGGCACTCTTTTTCTTCTGCCTTCGGCATGGTCTTCACTATGGCAGAGGTGGAAGAGACCCCCTCCCCTGTGCATGCGTGGGGATGACGTCAGCAGCCGCTGACGCTCCCGCGCATGCGCCGACCCGCATCGCCTGGCGAAGACCTTTCGGCCCCGGCTGGCGTGGTGCCAAAGGCCTTTCCCGCAAGCCGGTGGAGCGGAAACCGCTCAGGGCCTAGCCCCTCAAGGTGAGGGCTTGGCCCCTAAAGCTGCGGAGACTTCCGTACCTTTGGGGCGGCCCGACACCGGAGTGGTTCCCGCCACTCCATTACTCCGGAACCCCCCGCCCCACCGGGTAGGGGAGAATCCGTCCCTGTCTCTGATACATGTCATAATACACACCAGCATATTGTGGAGCAGACACACACACACACTGATGGGCATGCAGTGGAACCCATCAGCATACACAACACCGCAGCCAATCACCAGTGAGAGCACACGCACTATAAAGACGGGGACAGGAGAGTTCCCGCTCATTCCAGTAGCAGCCAGCTCGGAGCACAGAGCTCACAGCCTGCAACACAGACATTCACCATGTGCTGAGTGCATCACCTGGTTAGGACTAGGCAAGGGTCAACAGTTAAAGCTGGTATTGCATTTAACACAGTTCAAGTATGTTAATATAGTTAACCTTATAATAAAATAGAGTTGCACCACTTCCAGTGTTGGTGACCTGTTTGTGATCCAGAATACCCAACACATCATGGTACAAGGAGTGGTTGCATACTAGCAATTCTGAGACCCACCTGCAACTAATCAGCACTCCGGCATCCTGAAGTATGGAGAACATCAACCCGCCGCCGCCGCTCCGCTTCGCCGGCAATCTCGGGGTCAATTGGAAGATTTTTAAACAGCGCATCCAGCTCTTCCTCAAAGACATGGACAGGGAGAACGCCTCCGACACCAGGAAGATTGCTCTGCTCCTCTCCACGGCCGGGCACCATGCCATCCACATCTTCAACTCCCTCACATTCACAGACAACGAGGACAAGACAAAGTACAAGACGGTTCTCCTCAAATTCGATACCCACTTCAGCATAGAGGTCAATGAAAGCTTCGAAAGATACCTGTTCCAGCAGCGCTTGCAGGCTAAGGACGAGCCTTTCCAATCCTTTTTAACACACCTCTGCATCCTTGCGCAGTCCTGCGGCTATGCCAACCTCCAAATCCATGATACGCGACCAGATCGTATTTGGTGTTCTGTCGGACCCCCTGCGTCAGCAGCTCCTCGAAATTAAGCAACTCACCCTAGCGACTGCCATCGAGACCTGTGTCCTGCATGAAAATGCCACCAGCCGGTACTCCCACATACAGGCGGCTGAAACGGCGCGGCAAGATCCCCACGAGGCGGAACGGGTCCAAGCAATTGAACATCTCCAGGGCTGCAGCCTGGATGAGGGTGGCCATTTTGCGCGCTTTCCGTGGCCTCCCACGCTTGTACGTGCCAAATGAGGGGACAGTGACATGGAGGAACGTGATGCGCAGGCGCGCACCACGCAGGACCGCACCATGCATGCGCGGTGGTGCAATGAGCGTACTGACGTCACAACGTGCAGCAACTGTGGCTCCGCCCATTTAAAGCGGCAATGTCCTGCAAAATCGCGACATTGCCTACGATGTGGCAGACTTGGCCACTATGCTGCCTGCTGTCGAGCAGCTCAGCCTGCCAATTTGCATCGCTTCAGCCAGCCTCGCAGGAACGTTCGGGCAATTCAACCCACGTTCACCGAGTCCGATTCCGACTTCCCACAGATCAGTGACACCGAGGACCCGAGGGAGCCTTTTCGAGTCGCTGTTATAACAAAGAACAGGTTGTCCCCGAATCAAAACCACCAGCCGCTGTCGGTGCACAGCATTGATCCAGACGACGAGTGGTGTGCCACCCTGACGGTCAACCAGAATTCGTCGCCCACCTCAGAGACTTGACTTATGAGTTTTACAATGTTGGACTCTTTGATCTGTTCTGTTATCCTGTTTCATCGTTCCAGTAGTCTGTATATAATGTTCATTTCGTTGTTGGTGTGACACCCTATTTCTCTGCACCAGGCACCTTCCCGTGTAAATAGATTAGCCTCATGTACATAGTCATGTAAATAACACGCACACACATAGTCAGGCACATTCACTACACAATATTTATTTATTTAATTTTTTTTAAAAAAATGTTATTCTCCTTTTTCACATTTTCTCCCACATTTACATCCATCAACAATAAACAATAATCAGCAAGATATGTCAGTCCCCATAATAACAACGATCCCATCTACCCACCAACCCCCAAACCTCAACCCGCATGTTTACATAAACAAATGGCAAAAAGGAATCAGGGATTACCCGTAGTCACCCTTAATCTTACACAGCTCCCCCCCCAGCCCCCCCCCCCCCCCACTCCCCCCCCCCCCCCCCCCCCCCACCGCAGGTCTCCAGCTCCTCCTGTCCACTGCCTCTTGTAAAACTCCTCCTCCCAACCTCGGTTCCTTCCCCCCAACTTTCCACCCCGGCTAGACCACTCGGACCCTGTTCTGCCAGGCTCCAATGGCCGCAGCCCCTCCCCCCACCTCATTCCAGTTCACTGGCCGGCTGTGGAGGCCCCCGCCCAGGTCGCTTTCCCACTTGCCCGGCCCTAGGAAAGCCCAAAGATCCCCTTTTGGCACACAAACCCCGCATATCCACCTACACCCCAAAGAACCCTCATTTCGAGTGAAAGTCCCGTCCCTTCCCTTGTCCAAATATATACCACATTGGCTCCTTTAATCTCTACACCCGCGCGCAGTGATACAAAAAGGAAGAAAATACAGTCATGAGGTTACATCGGCACATGGCCATTCCTCAATTTGTCAGTTCTGCCACAGTCCTTCTGCTTTCGCAAACTCCTCCGCTGCTTCCGCCGTTCCAAAATAAAAGTCCCTGAGCTTGTAAGTCACCCTCAGCTTCGCTGGATATACAATGCCGTACCGCACCTTGCTAATGTACAGTGCCCTCTTCACCCGGTTGAAGGCAGCCCGCCTCCTTACCAGCTCCATCGTAAAGTCCTGGTATACACGTATACCAGCTCCAGCCCACTGCACCACCCGCTTCTGCTTGGCCCAGCTCAGGACCTTCTCCTTCACCCTGTACCTACGGAAGCACAGAGTCACTGCCCTTGGCGGCTCACTCGCCTTTGGTATAGGCCTCCACGACCGATGGGCCCGATCCAGTTCATATCGGGAGGGATCCTCCCCCTCCCCCAGTAGTTTTGCCAGCATCGTGGCAAGGTACTCAGTCGGCTTCGGTCCTTCAACTCCTTCGGGCAGCCCCACAATCCTCAAATTCTGTCGCCTGGATCTGTTTTCCAGGTCTTCCATTTTTCCTCGCAGATCCTTGTTAGTATCCACCACCTTTCGCATCTCTTTCCCCATCGAGGCAAGTTGATCACCGTGCTGCAATAACGTCTCCTCCAGCTCCTTCAGCGCCTCCCCTTGCTCTCGCACCTCCGCCACTGCGCTCGCCACCTCCGTCCTCACCGGGGAAACCGCCTCCTCCACCAGCACACTCAAAACCTCCCTCATCTCCTTCCTCACCGTCTCCATGCATTTCGCAATCTGCGCCAACTGCTTTTCAAATTCCACAGCCATCACCTTAGTTATTTCTTCAGCCGTAAGCAGTGCGGCCTTCCCTGGTGCTCCAGCCTCCATTTTTCCTGGTGACCCCGCTGTGACCTTTCCACTGCCCGACGGACCTCCAGCTGTTTTTCTTTTGGCCGTTTTTTTGCTCACCCTCGACATTTTTCTCTGTGCCTTTTTTCCTCCTGTGTCTTCACTGTGCCTCCTCCGTGCCTTCTTCCTTCTTCTGCCGCCTCCGCGGACCCTGGGACCGAGCTTAAAGCCCCGAAAATGCCGTTGCCAACCGGGAGCCCTCCAATGTGCGGCCGCCTCCCGCCCGCCATCACCGGAAGTCCTACACGATATTTATTGTCACGCAGGCACATGTTCTTTATATAAAAGGGGGGATGTCATAATATACACCAGTATATTATTGTGCAGACACACACACATACACTGATGGACATGCAGTGGGACCAATCAGCATACACAACACTGCAGCCAATCACCAGTGAGAGCACACGCACGATAAAGACAGGGGACAGGAGAGTTCCCGCTCATTCTAGTCGCAGCCAGCTCGGAGCACAGAGCTCACAGCCTGCAACACAGACATTCACCATGTGCTGAGTGCCTCACCTGGTTAGGACTAGGCAAGGGTCAACAGTTAAAGCTGGTATTGCATTTACCCACAGTTCAAGTATGTTAATATAGTTAACCTTATAATAAAATAGAGTTGCACCACTTCCAGTGTTGGTGACCTGTTTGTGATCCAGAACACCCACCACATCAATACATATTTCCCACTCAATTTATTCAGTCCTTGAATCACGTTCACTGGTAGCTGTACTGTAGCCAAGGTCCCCTGATATGGTTCACACCGACAAGGCGCACATGCTTCACACGTATGATCATACCTTCAAACATACGAATTAGGAGCAGGACTGGGCCATTCGGCCCCTCGAGCCTCTGAAACCCCTCCATCAGGATCTTCAGTGCACCGGAAAACCCTCCCTCTCTGTTGTGTCAGTGGAATTGGATGTGTGAAAATTGCTTGTAACCAGTGCTTGAGAGCTGAACCTGCCAACATCTGTTTTAATGCCTGCAGGCAGATTTAAATCATGATAATGATCAATTAGCCCCCAAAATGCAGGCATACACCAGTCTTGCAAATAGGCATGTCTTATTAGCTTCACACTCGCTTTGTGCCTGTCCTCCTCTTTGTGTTTCATTAAATCGGAACAGATCATACAGTGTACAAAAACACTGGACAGAGATAATCTTCTAATTTTGGACTATTAGAAAGAAGAGTCTCCAAGGTGAAATGTGGAAATCAGAAAATAACCCCATTAACCTTTTACTTTTGAAGGACTGTTTTTCACCTGTGTTTTACTGGTCTCTTATTAATATTAGACATGAATACACCACCCAATTATTTAACATGGAAGTTCAGAAAAGAAGAAAATGTTTAATCTCATACCCTTTACTTAATATTTCACAGAGTTACTGTTTGGTTATATTTTGCCTGTTTATGAACAAAGTCCTGAATGGGAACCTTTTGTGGGTATATCCACAGCCCAGCAGCATTAATGCGTGCCTGTGCCAGGTGAAGAATGAAAGACAGCTCCTCTAGTTCCCCAAGTGCTTGATTGCGAAGACAGTCCTCTTTAAGTGGACATGCCTGTAAAACTATAATGGGCTGGATTCTAAAACTCAAGGTGGGGAGTATTAGTCAGGTAAAATCACGGTTTGGCATGCCTGCCTGGAGAGAAAGTTACTGCAGGGATGGTATTTTCATTGTGGGGGTCAGGAGGGTGAGTGCAGGCTGGAGTCAGGCCAGCCGACCCAGGAAAACTTTTGGAAGCAGCCGCAAGGGCTGGTGGTGCGGAGGCAGACCTTTTAAAAGCTTGCCTCAGCGTTGTGGGTTTTCATCCCAATTACTATAAAAACAGAAACGTCCTACAGTTCACCCCTCACAGCACTTCAACTGCTCCAAACACTCCCCATGCCCTATTTATGACACTTCGTGCCTCCCACCCACTCCGTATGCTCCCACACCAAGGTATGCACCCCCCAAACAACCCCTATGACCCTCATGCTTCCCATGCCAAGGTCAAACTGCAAACAACCCCTCTGGCCCCTCATTCCCCTGTGCCATGTACAGCACCCACTGTAGAGAAGCAATTAACCCTCTAGTGACAGTAGCCTGTATACAAAAAGCTTTACAAAATGGTAATTGATTGCTAACCTGCCACTTTATTTTTTAAAAAACAATTTACTGCAAGCCAATAAAAATGTCAATCATGCACACACTTTAAAGTATCAATAGCTGAAACTGGAAACACTTGGAACCTCTTATCCCTGTGTTAATAAATATCATGAAATTGACAGCAGAGATCCAGAGGTCTCAATCAAACAATGTTTCCCTGGGGCTAAGATGTTTTAGTACTCTAGTGGATGCCTGGGCTCTCAAACAAGAATACACAATATAACTTGGCTGAGAGCTTAGAAATCGATTAAACTGTTGAAACCTCAGAGCCCAGGGGAAAACATTACTTTTGCCTGTAACATTGATATGGCACTAACAAATTAGAGATACATTACCCTCTTAGCATCCATGGAATAAACACCACAATTCATGAGAATTTGTTTGTTTTAATTTCTTCAAGTCTATCTAGAAGTTTCAACTGGGTATGTCAAAGTCCATAAGAATATTTAGATCCTCTTTACTGAAAGTGAAGTACTAAAGTCTTCTTTGATTACTATTGAGAATTTGGACTGTTTCTGTCCATAATACTTGTTCATATCCTTTAATATTCTCACCTCTTCTCCAACATTCTTCTTGTTGTGCCACTGGAATTATATTTTTTGTGCTGGTGTGTTTAACATTTGTATTTAATTCCAGATTTCTCTCTGCTTCTCCCAGTGCAATTTTACAATAGGCCCAAAGAATCCTGTATTAGGTGCACTGGCCATAATCAATACCATAGAATCCCTACAGTGCCCCTGCCCTATCTCCGTAACCCCACCTAACCTGCATATCTTTGGACTGTGGGAGGAACCTGGAGTACCCGGAGGAAACCTACGCAGACATAGGAAGAATGTGAAAACTCCACACATGCAGTCACCCAAGGCCATAATTGAACCTGGTCCCTGGTGCTGTGAGTCAGCAGTGCTAACCACTGTGCCAGGTATAGGGCGTGGGAGTGGGCCTAAATAGAGTGCTGTTTCGAAGGGCCAGTGCAGACTCAATGGCTAAATAGCCTCCTTCTGCATTGTAGGGATTCTATGGATTCAATAAATAACTTGAAGAGTTCATTTTTCTTTCTTATTTCATATCAAATTTCTTTTTATGCTTGCTGATTTTGGTTATATTTATCTTGGAAGTTATTCCATATACATTTGAAGTTATTCCATTTGCTCTTAACTAAGGTCACTCAGGACAGCATGTGGTGGCACAGTGGTTAGAACTGCTGCCTTATGGCGCCGAGGTCCCAGGTTCGATCCCAGCTCTGGGTCACTGTCCGTGTGGAGTTTGCACATTCTCCCCGTGTTTGCGTGGGTTTCATCCCCACAACCCAAAGATGTGCAGGGTAAGTGGATTGGCCAGGCTAAATTGCCCCTTAATTGGAAAAAAATGAATTGGGTGCTCTAAATTTACTAACCAAATCTGACATTTTTACACTGAAGACATGGAGAGCTGATGTCCCTGCCCTTTACACTTGGGGAAATGCTAATTTGTTGGGTTTGTAGGTAGGGAATAAGAGTGGAGCTCCTTTTTATCCCTTGTACCCAGGATTTGTTGGCTGCTTAAATCTGCGAGAAAAGCTAGAATCAGCCTTCACGTGGATTCAGAGGTAGCTCTTCCACGGAGATATGTATGAGGCAGAAACGGGCATTTGTGGACTCCTACCTCATTTTCCCTAATGTTAGGCACCTAATTGGAGCAGGGCTCAAAAAAAAATAGAAGTTGGGGCTAGTACTGTTCTGCAAGGGATCAGAAAATCAGTAAGGCACAGTGTTAACTCCACCGCAGAATTGATCAACTGCAGTGAGTCAATGAGGCACGACTATGCCATTGCTACGAGGCCCATGCACTCTGACATTCTTTGGTTTCATTGTGGTTAGTGAGAGCAGCTGGAACTTCAGTTACATGTATGGAACGAATGAGGTCATTCCTCCTCTTGCAGTGTTGTATGGCTGACCTGTGCTGGACAGCCTGGGCACTTACAGCATCGGCCACATGTGCTTTTGCAGGGTTTGTTTCCTTGCTGGGCATCCTCTTCCCATCAACCGGTTAGAGTACATCCCTCCTGATTTTGGCATGGCCGCAGAGGACTTGCAGAGAGGGGTCATTGAACTTGGGCACTGCACCTTCACCTCTCCTTCCTGACTTACTAAAATAGTGTTAATGGTAAGGAGTATAGGCACCTTTCAAGTATGGCACCCGATATGATGGTGGGGCACATGCCACCCAGCCTGCTCTGCCATGCTCGGCATCGGGAAACCCTCAATTATGTAATTAATGTTGACAGGGATGCAAGATCTCACGTGATTTCCCCTTGGCCTCTGTAGAGAAAGACTTCCCGGTGATGGGGATCCCAGGTGTCTGCTGCTCTTGTCCTTCTAGGTGGTAGTGGTCATGGGTTTGAAAGGTGCTGTCTAAGGAACTTTGTAGATGGTACACACGGCTGCCACTATTTGTCGGTGGTGGAGGGTTTGAATGTTTGTGGAGGGGGAGAAATCAAGCGGCCTGCTTTGTCCTGGATGGAGTCGAGCTTCTTGAGTTTGTTGGAGCTGCACTCATCCAGGCAAGTGGAGAGTATTCCATTACACTCCTGACTTGTGCCTTGCAGATGGTGGATAGGCTTTGTGGGGCAGGAAGTGAGTTACTCACCGTAGGATTACTCGTCTTTGACCTGCCCTGGTAGCCACAGTATTTTATGACTAGTCTAGTTCAATTTCTGATCAATGGTAATCCCCAGAATGTTGATTATGGGGGATTCATTGATGGTAATGCTATTGAATGTCACCATCTCCCAGGCTCGAAAAGAAGCCGTCACCCCAGGAAGCGTGGAAAATGTGCAGGCCTGTAGGTGAGAGTGAACAACGCGGCCCCAAAGCCCCTCTGCCTAGCTTACTCCGAGCTAATGTCCAATCTCTAGAAACAAGCTAGACGAACTTAGAGCCAGACTCACTTTTCAAAGAGAACTGAGGGTCTGCTGTGTGCTCTGTTTCACGGAGACATGGCTCACTCCTGCTTCACCGGACTGTGCCCTACAACCAGAGGGCTTCTCAATCCATCAAAAGGATCCTATGGTGGCCTCAGGCAAGGCTAGGGGAGGTGGGGTCTGCCTCCTAATCAACACGTCCTGGTGCCTAGATGTAGCAACACCAGCGGGTTTTTGCTCCCGGACCTAGAATACCTGACGCTAAAATGCCTCCCCTACTACCTTCCGCGGGAGTTCATCCTGACGGCAGTTTACATCCCACCCCATACAAATGTGAAAATCGCACTGGACAAAATATTCACCACCACAAAAAGCCTTGAAACGAAACATCCCGAGGCCTTGTTCATTGTAGCTGGGGACTTCAATCAGGCCGAGCTCAAGAGCATACTACCAAGTTACCACCAACATGTCACCTGTTCCACCAGAGGCCCAAACATCCTGGACCACTGCTACACAAATATCAAACATGCCTACTGCTCTATTGCCCGCACACACTTTGGCAAATCTGTCCACAAGGCTGTGCTCGGGAGAATCCGTCAAAGAAAGTTGTGCATTGTTGGTCTGAAGAATCGGATGATCTCCTACGGGACTGCTTAGAGTCAGTGGACTGGTCAGTATTTAAAAACTCTGCGACCAGCCTGAACGAGTACGCCACAACAGTAACTGACTTCATTAGTAAGTGTGTAGAAGACTGTGTGCCAAAGAAACAAATCCGCGTGTTTCCCGACCAGAAACCCTGAATGAACGGACATCCACTGCTTGCCGAAGTCTAGGACTGAGACATTCAAGTCAGGTGACCCTGACCTATACAAGAAAGCCAGATATCATCTAAGGAAATCCATGAAAGATGCCAAAAGACAGTACCTGACCAAGCTCGAATCCCAGGCTAGCCACACGGAATCCCCGCCGACTATGGCAAGGTCTGCAAGACATAACGGGCTACAAGATGAAGGCATGTAAAATCAACGGCTCCAATGCACCCCTCCCTGATGAATTCAACGCATTCTATGCAAGCTTTTAACAAGAGGTCAGCAAGAGCAAGCCCTCCACCCCAGAAGTCTCGGATGAACTTGTATCTGAGATCACCATTGCAGACATCAGAACAGCCTTCTTGAAGGTCAACCCTCGGAAAGCCACTGGACTGGATGGGGTACCTGGACGGGCACTCAGGTCTTGTGCAGATCAGCTGGCGGGGATATTCGCAGACATCTTCAACCTCTCTTTACAACAATATGAGGTCCCTATCTGCTTCAAGAAGACGACCATCATCACTGTACCAAAAAAAGCCAAGCAGCGTGCCTTAATAACTATCATCTAGTGGCTCTGACATCCATCATCATGAAGTGCTTCGAAAGGTTAGTCATGGCATGAATCAACTCCAGCCTCCCGGATTGCCTTGGTCCACTACAGTTCGCCTACCGCTGCAACAGGTCCACAGCAGACGCCTTCTCCATGGCCCTGCACTCTACCCTGAGACTCCTTTTATTGACTACAGCTCAGCCTTCAACACCATTATTCCTACGAAACTCATCTCCAAACTCCGTGGCCTTGGCCTAGGCTCCTCCCTCTGCAACTGGATCCTGAACATTCTAACCCACAGGCCACAATCAGTAAGGATAGGCAACAATACCTCCTCCACGATCATCCTCAACACCGGTGTCCCACAGGGCTGTGTCCTCAACCCCCTACTATACTCCTTATACACCTATGACTGGCCAAATTCCCCTCCAACTCGATTTTCAAATTTGCTGATGACACCACAGTAGTGGGTCAGATTTCAAACAATGACGAGACAGAGTACAGGAATGAGATAGAGAATATGATGAACTGGTGCGATGACAATAATCTCTCCCTCATTGTCAACAAAATAAAGGAGATTGTCATCGACTTCAGGAAGCGTAGTGGAGAACATGCTCCTGTCTACATCAATGGAAACGAAGTAGAAAGGGTCGAGAGCTTCAAGTTTTTAGTTGTCCAGATTACCAACAACCTGTCCTGGTCCCCCCATGCTGCCACTATAGTTAAGAAAGCCCACCAACGACTCTACTTTCTCAGAAGACTAAGGAAATTTGGCATGTCGCTTACGACTCTCACCAACTTCTACAGATGCACCATAGAAAGCATTCTTTCTGGTTGTATCATAGCTTGGTATGGATCCTGCTCTGCCCAAGACCGCAGGAATCTACAAAAGGTCGTGAATGTAGCCCAGTCCATCAAGCAAACCAGCCGCCCATCCATTGACTCTGTCTACAATGATTGTTTTAACTTCCTCTTTCCCTTTTGCTCCTTACTTATCTACTATTCGTGGGGTGCTTTTTATGCCTTCTACTGTGCACACAGATGTAAAATATGTGTACAAAATCTCTGCCATTTCTTTAGCGACAGCCAGCTGACCTGGGAGAAAGTTCACAGGAAGCCATAGGGGATGCTGGGTGCTAAAGTAGGCTCACTAAAATGACCACCTTCGTGCTGTAAGACTTCATTCCAGTTATAATGAAAAACGTAAGGGCCTCTAGCCCTCATCCATCTCAGCCCCTCATCTCCCACACACTTTCCATGCCAAGGTATGCTCCAGCTACCCTAATGGCCTTTCATGCCCACCATGGCAAGCCATGGCACTTCCATGCCCATTAACCAACCATAGTTTATACTATAATGATCCCGATAGCCTAATGCCTAATCCACTGGAATACTGAAACACCTGAGCCAGAAGGAAAATATACCTTGAATGACAGCTCAGGATCTTTTTCTCTCTTCTGTCAATTGCACAATGCTTATTTATGCAAGATGGAGAGATTTCAAGTGCTTGCATTTCCGTATTCTCATACTTTAAAAGGGTTGGAATGATTGACACTTTTATTGGACTGTAGAAAAAATGATTTTTTTAAGGAGATGGAAATGGACCAATGAATGACTTTATTTGCTAAAGCTCATTTTAGATATCCTATTGTTGCCATGGGCTTCATTGATTTTATATATTGGATAAATGGGCTTGGAAATGCACTACCTTGGTAGGGAGACATGAAGAGCTACAGGGAGTGGGTTATAAAAAAATAAAATAATTTAAGGGATGTGGTCTTCACTGGCTGGGTCATAATTTGTTGCCCATCCCTAATTGTCCTCGAAGATGGTGGTGAGCTGCCTTCTTGAGCTGGGCAGTCCCTAGGTGTAGGGACATCCACAGTGCTGTTAAGGAGCGAGTTGAAGGATTTTGGCCCAGCAGCAGTGAAGAGACAGTGATATATTTCTGATGCGACCATCAATTCACACAAGACGGAGAGTTGAAGTGAACAATGGTTTTAATCAGCTAGAACTGTGCCTGCCTGCGACTGCTCTGCACTGAGACTCGCCTGCAGGGCAGCAGATCTATATACCTCCCCCGAGGGGGCGGAGCCAGGGGCGGAGCCCACAAGGGCACCAACATGATACAATGCGATGTAATGTAATACAATGGTCCATAGGTGGAGCCCACAAGGGCATCAACATAGTACAATGCAAGACAGTAATGAATGGTTGCTGTAATACATTCACCACAATTTCCAAGTCAGTATGTTGCGCAACTTGGAGGGGAATGTCCAGGTGGTGGGGTTCCCATGCACCGCTGCCCTTGTCCTTCTAGATGGTCGTCATTGTGGGTTTGGAATATACTGCAAAAGGAGCCTTGGTGAGTTCCTGCAGTGCATCTTATAGATGGTACACACTGCTGCTACTGTGCATCGGTGGTGCAGGAAGTAAATAGTTATGTATGGGGTGCCAATCAAACGGGCTGCTTTATCCTGGATGGTGTTGAGCTTCATGAGTGTTGTTGGAGCTGCACTCTTCCAGGTAAGTGGAGAATATTCCATCAGACTTTTGATATGTGCCTTGAAGGCGGTGGACAGGCTTTGGGGAGTCAGGAGGTGCGTTGCTCACTGCAGGATTCCTTGCCTCTGACCTGCCACAGTGTTTATATGCCTAGTAATAATAATAATAATCATTTATTGTCACAAGTAGGCTTCAATGAAGTTACTGTGAAAAGCCCCTAGTCGCCACATTCCGGCACCTGTTCGGGGAGGCCGGTACGGGAATTGAACCAGCGCTGCTGGCATTATTCTGCATTACAAACCAGCTGTTTAGTCCACTGTGCTAAACCAGCCCCTGAACAGTTCAGTTCAGTTTCTGATCAATGGTAACCCCCAGGATGTTGACAGTGGGGGATTAAGCAATGGTAATGCCACTTAATGTCAAGGAGCAATGGTTAGATTCTCACTTGTTGGAGATGGCTATTTCCTGACATTTCTGTGGTGTGAATGTAATTTGCCACTTGTCAGCCCAAGCCTGGATATTGTCCATGTTTTTCTGCATTGGACCTGAACTGCTTCAGTATCGTGTTGAATGGTGCTGAACATTGTGCAATCATCAGCAAACATCCTAATTTCTGACGTCATTTTGGACACAAGGTCATCGATGAAACGATTGAAGATGTTTGGGCCTAGGAAATATAGGGAAATATAGAGTGTACGGCATAACTTGGCAAGGGGGTAGGAGGGGGACCTTTTTAACTTACCTTTCAAAAGTTCCTTCATGCACACTATGGCTCATGATATCTCTGAGGAGCTGTGAACTATGTTCTTTAAGAAACTGTCTTGACTGCTTGAAAATTGTGAAGACTGGTGCATGCCTATTTCCACAAAGGCACTGGTCAGTTTGAGAGGGCAGGTGCAGGCTCATGAATCAAACCACCTTAAATCTAAAATCCGGGGAATACAGTCAGGGATCTGAGTCTCCCTGACTCCAAGGAAATCCAGCCCCAGGTCTAAAACAGCCTGTTCCCTGGTTGGCCCAGAGCCTATTGTTGGAAGAAATTGTCCTGAATGAACTCTATGACCTCATCCTCCACGGTGCCTTTTCACAATTTGATTCATTCAGTCTATATGAAGATCAATATCTCCCACAATTATTGTAGTGTCTTTCTTGCAAGTCCCCATTATTTCCTGACTTATGCTGTGTTCTACAGTGTAACTAGTGTTAGGCGACTGGGAAACAACTTATACCAGTGACTTCTTTGCTTTGCTTTTTCCTATCTCCATCCAAATTTATTTGATATCTTATTTCTCTGAACCAAGATCATTTCTCACTCCTGCACTGATCTCATCCTTTAATAACAGAGCCACCCACCAACTTTTCCTTTTCTCATGTCATTCCAAAATGTCAAATACCTTCAATATACAGGTCCCAGCCATGATCACTTTGCAACCATGTCTCTTTATCATACTTATTTATTTCTATTTGAGTTATCAATTCATCCATCATCTTCCAAATGCTGCATGAATTCATATAAAAACTTTTAATTCTGTCTTTTCATGGTTTTCCCTACTTCGACCTTATTCCTTCCTGTCGCAAATATCCCCTCATGTGAACTCACCCCTCACTATTTATTTTAAAGCCCACTCTGCAGCTCTAATTGTACCATTCACCTGTATACTGATCCCAGCACTGTTTAAGAAGTACAGCTCCAGTACAGTTCAGTACAGCTCCCTCTTTCCTTGGTACTGGTGTAAATGACCCATAATCAAAACCCATTTTCCCACGCTAATCTTGAGACATCATTTCACTCTCTGATCTTATTTACCCTATGCCAGTTTGCTTGTAGTTCAGGTAGTAGTGCAGATATTATTACCTTTGCTTCTGCTTTTTCATTTAGTCCCTCAGCAAAACATTTTATCTAGTCCTATGTTGTTGGTGAACCACGACCATTGGATCCTTCCTCTCCCATTTCATATTTCTCTCCAACTCTCAGATGTCCTTAACCTCCCACAGGAGAGACAACACAGTTTTTGGTCCTTGGCTGCAGAGGACAGTGTCTATCCCACTAATTATACTGTCCTATTCTACAGTTAAATTCCTCCTTACTCACTCTACTTTAAAGGCCTCTTGCATCATGGTGCCATGACCAGGATGCTCAGCTTCTCTTAAGTCCCTGCTCTCGCCCACACAAGCTGCAAGAACCTTGAACCAGTTAGACAATTTCAATGGCTGAGGCTCCTCAATTGATACCTTCTGGATTCCCATATCTGGCACTCTTACAGTCATAATTGTGTATCCCTGACCATGGACCAAATCTGAAGTTCATAGTCGAAGTGGTGTGAATGCCTCATAGAACAAAACATCCAGGTTGCCTTTCCCCTCCCTGAAGTATTGAAATGTTCAAATTTGTTTGAGCTGGAAACAGTTATTTAGATATAGTTGTCATGGGTCGCACTGGTGTTAATCTGCACTCACACACAACAGTGGTGACACATCAACTTCCCTGCCATATCTATTTTATTTTTATTTCACTAATAAGGTTTAAAGTTTAGAATATCACTCAATGGTTATCCTGAGTTATACCATGGAGTTTAGTTATGTTACGATCGCAGTTGATGTTATGGATAGCTGGTTCAAAAGACCTTTTTTTTACATTTCCATAAAACAGTCACAGGACCGCTAATTAGTTTAGTACTGGTGTGAATGACCCATAATCAAAACCCATTTTCCCACGCTAATCTTGAGACATCATTTCACTCTCTGATCTTATTTACCCTATGCCAGTTAGGGTAAATAACCCTATTTATCATACTTATTTATTTCTATTTGAGTTATCAATTCATCCATCATCTTCCAAATGCTGCATGAATTCATATAAAAACTTTTAATTCTGTCTTTTCATGAAAAAAAACATTTACTAATCATGGAAACATTGAATTATAATGCAATACTCCTTTACTCCCCCATTAGCTTAACAAATACACAAAGGTTTTAGGATTAACATGGATTACAAAGTACATCTTAATGTACAATGGTTTTATTAAAACAATGTCTCTTTAAGCTCACAAAATGAGCAAATGGGCAAATACAGCCTCCACTCTGAACGACAAAATGAATGTTTGTGGATGTCTCTTCAGAGACATCAGTGGATCCAGTCCAATATTTTACACCACCACCGTTAGGATTTCTTTGTCTTGACTGCCATGCAAACTGTTCACAATTGCTTAAATTCTCAATTCCCAGACTGTATTAAAATATCTTCAGATGTTTGATTTACCGTTTGAAGGTACTACTTTAAATTTGGTTACTGCTATTGTCTCTTTAACTCTTTAACTTGTTTATTTTTCCTTGAATTTTTCTGAACAATACCTTGGTCGCTGTTCATTTAACTCCAGACATCTTGGACACTTCTTTTCATTTCTCTAGTTTCCCCAATAGCTGGAATTAGAATTCCATTTTCGTACCCATTATTCCATAGTATGGCTTTTATTCCAGCAAGGCTAAGAGAGATGTTCTCTCTTTGGCCTTCTAAAACCAACTGCTTCTAGCAGAGTTTTGAGACCTGCCTTCTCTACCACTATCTATCTCCAACTGCAATTAAATTAGCTGAACTCAAACTTAAAAGCTTCTCTACCTTACAAGGTCCCATTTGCTAAGGAATACCCACATGCTTATGCCTTTTATTTATTCTTCATGCCATAGCCCTCTCTAATCACACTAGAAACACAGTTGGAACTTAACCAACCCCATATATACAAGCACCTTTGTCCAGCATGAATCAAACTATAGGTTTTACCCTTCCAGGCACAGAAACATGAGTTTAAATACACTTAAAACTATACCTTCTTTCTAATGTTTACCAGACAAATATAAATCCCTTAAAACTACCTTTGTTTTCCTAAAAACTACTTCTGCTATAAATGTAATATAATACTTATTTTTGCTCTGTACTGTTTTAAACTACTGTCCCAGCTTCAAGCAGTAGCTTAAAGGAGTGCATAAAGGATGAATGGTGGAGCGGTAGAGTAAGGAAATTCCAGAGAACCGAAGCAGCTGTAGGCACTGCCTCCAGGGGTGAAGTAATGGATATTGGGGATATGCAAGAGTCCAGAATTTGAGCAATATAGAAGGTTGTAGAGCTGGAGGAGATTACAGAGTTGTGGAGAGGGTGAGGCTTTGGACGGATTTGAAAAAAAGGACGAGAATTTTAAAAGCAAAGGAAACCAATAATGCGTGAGTGGAACTTGGTGCAAGTTATGATGTGGGCATCAAAATTTAGATGGGTTCAAGTTCAAAAAGTATACAACGTGGGAAGCCAGCCAAAAAAGAACATTTTAACAGTTGAGTCTCCGGTAACAAAGATGTGAATGAGGGGTTCAACAGCCGATGAACTCTATCAGCTGAATTTTTCCCCCTGGGCATCGCTGGCCAGGCCAGTATATATTGCCCATCCCCAATAGCATTGAGAAGGTGGTGGTGTTGTTAGGGAGGGAGTTCCAGGATTTTGATCCAGCTGTAGCGAAGGAACAGCGATATATTTCCAAGTCAGTTTGTTGAGTGACTTGGAGGGGAACTTCCAGGTGGTGGTGTTCCCATTTATCTGCTTCACTTAACCTTCTAGATGATAGCAGTTGTGCATTTGGAAGGTGATGCCGAAGGAGACTTGGTGAGTTCCTGCAATGCATCTTGTAGATGGTACACACTGCTGCCACTGTGCATCGGTGGTGGAGGGAGTGAAGGAGCACTGATCAAGCAATGTATTATTCTTGATGGTATCAAGATTCTTGAGTGTTGTTGGGGCTGCAAACATCCAGGCAAGTGGAGAGTATTCCATCACACTCCTGACTTGTGCCTTGTTGATGGTGGACCAGTTTTGGGGAGTCAGGAGGTGAGTTACTCGCCACAAAATCCTAGCCTCTGACCTGTTCTTGTCGGCACATTATTTATATGAGCAGTCCATTTCAGATTCTGATCAATGGTAGCCCCCATGATGTTGATGGTAGGGGTTTCAGCAATTGTAATGCCGTTGAATGTCAAGGGCCGATGTTTAGATTTTTTCTTGATGAAGATGGTCATCGCCTGGCACTTGTGTCGCTTGTAGCCACCTAAAATGGCTGATTCCCTATTAATTTGGCCAAAACCCGATTTAAAATGGTTCACCGAAAAGGCTGATGGGAAAAGCAGCCAACAGGACACAAACGGACAGCTGCAGACAGAATAGCATATTCGGCTCTGGGGAAGTCAGCCCAGAGCGATACTCAAGACCATTAGCAGCACATCAACCCAGACATCTACAGTTTAATTGGCTATCCCCGGGAACAATTGCAACATATTAGCAATTGAATGCCGGGCCAGACCTGTCGGCGTCTGCAGTGGCCGAAACAAAGACAGGTGAACGACCATCCCCCGATCGAGGAATCGCCCCATTATTGGACGTATCGAACCCAGTGATTGGGAACAAGTCCAATCACTTGGGACTCAGGGTCAAGGGCCGCCCCGAGAGGCGGGATGCCCCTGGGCCCTATAAAATACGGGGCCAAGTTCAGAGCTCTCTCTCTCTCATCTTCGCCTGCTTGCGACCTTCGCAAGAACATCGACCAGAAAGCGTAAGTTTGACTCCAGCGATCGCTACCCGATAGAGACTCCAAGCCATCGACCTGTATCAGCCTTTTGAATCCCGCGGGCCAGATCCGATTGGATAAGCCTTTCGTTTCCCTGACCTGGTGGGCCCTTCCTAAAGCTAAGTATTGGCCAGTCGTGATAGGTTTCAGAGAATAGCATTATTGTGTAAGCATTACTTGTTGTATATAATAAATGACCGTTGATTTCAATCTTACTAAGCGGTGTGCTGACTTATTAATCATAACTCGAGCTTGAACCACGTGGCGGTATCAGACAGATACCTGGCGACTCATGAGCAAAGGTGACGTAATTAGAACTAAATAAACTAAGGCTAATAAGAGCAACACGCTCGAATGTTATTTGCCAGCCCAAGCCTGGATATCATCCAGGTGTTCCTGCATTTGGAGATGGACTGCTTCAGTGTCTGAGGAATCGCAAATGATGGTAGGCATTGTGCAATCATCAACGAACATCCCCTGTTCTGACCTTATGACGGAAGGTGATTGGTGAAGCACCTGAAGATGGTTGTGCCTAGGATGCAATCCCGGAATGACTCTGAGGAATGAGCACAGATGGGCAATGCTAAGGAGGAGGAAGTAGATAGAAGGAAGAAAAACCTAGAATAAAACTGATAATGAGCTGGCTTTTTTATGTGGCTGCATGTGCTCTCTCTCTTTTGCCCCATCTCACCTTTCAACTTGCAGTCAAAAAAGTTCGGTTGAAAATACAAGCTAAAATATTAGAAGATGCAATAGCCTTTCAGACATGCAATTAATTTGTCAATGTCCGTGAAATAAGCAACAGGAAGTCTAGTGTTATAAATATAATGTATAATATTTGCATAAAACATGCAGTAATTAATTAAAACGATTAGTGGTACAGGATGTTACACTAACTGACTTGTCGTATTTGTGTGTCTTGGCTGCGAAACTACTTCATAATCTCTAAAAATTCTATTACAGTCTTTGGAACACAGTAATTCCAATTGATAAAATATTTTATTTAAAACCATAATAATGTGTTTTGAAGGAAAGAGCTCACATCAGGGGCGTCATTCTTCGACCCCTCAGAGGGTCGGAGAATGGCCGTTGGCCGCCGTGAATCCCGCCCCCGCCGGTTGCCGAAGTCTCCGAAGGGAGAAAAGTCGGCGGGGCGTTAATGGCGCCGCTGCCGCGGAGAATGTCACGGGTCTGCGCAAGGCAGCCGATTTTCGGCCTGCCGATATTCTCCCTTCCGGATGGGCCGAAGTCCCGTCGACGTGATGACCGTTCACGTCAACATGAATCAAACCTCCTTTTCATCGGCGTGACCCGGTGCTCCAGGCTCACGCCGACCAGCGTGGAGGTGAGTGACGGCCTGGGGGGTTGGCTCTGGGCAGGCAATGGCGTGGCCGCAGTCTGAATGTGTGAGGAGACGTGTGTCTCGGGTTGTGTGTGTGTGTGTGCGGCGGGATGGGTGGTGAGAGTAGGCTGGGCTCCGGGGGAGTGCCGGGAGGGGGTCCGTGCCGGGGTGAAGGTTGGGGGGGGGTCCGTGCCGGGGTGGAGGTTGGGGGTTGGGGGGGGGGTCCGTGCTGGGGTGGAGGTTGGGAGGGGGGGTCCGTGCTGGGGTGGAGGTTGGGGGTTGGGGGGGGGTCCGTGCTGGGGTGGAGGTTGGGGGGGGGGCGGTCCGTGCAGGAGTGGAGGTTGGGGGGGGGTCCGTGCCGTGCCGGGGTGGAGGTTGGGGGGGTTCCGTGCCGGGGTGGAGGTTGGGGAGGGGTCCGTGCTGGGGTGGAGGTTGGGGGGGTCCGTGCCGTGCCGGGGTGGAGGTTGGGGGGGGGGTCCGTGCCGTGCCGGGGTGGAGGTTGGGGGGGGTCCGTGCCGGGGTGGAGGTTGGGGGGGGTCCGTGCTGGGGTGGAGGTTCGTGGGGGGTCCGTGCTGGGGTGGAGGTTGGGGGGGTCCGTGCCGTGCCGGGGTGGAGGTTGGGGGTTGGGGGGGTCCGTGCTGGGCTGGAGGTTGGGGGGGGGGTCCGTGCCGGGGTGGAGGTTGGGGGGTGGTCCGTGCCGTGCCGGGGTGGAGGTTGGGGGGGGTCCGTGCCGTGCCGGGGTGGAGGTTGGGGGTTGGGGGGGGGTCCGTGCTGGGATGGAGGTTGGGGGGGGGTCCGTGCCGGGGTGGAGGTTGGGGGGGGTCCGTGCTGGGGTGGAGGTTGTGGGGGGGGTCCGTGCTGGGGTGGAGGTTGGGGGGGGGGTCCGTGCTGGGGTGGAGGTTGGGGGGGGGGTCCGTGCCGTGCTGGGGTGGAGGCTGGGGGTTGGGGGGGGGTCCGTGCTGGGGTGGAGGTTGGGGGGGGGTCCGTGCTGGGGTGGAGGTTGGGGGGGGGTCCGTGCTGGGGTGGAGGTTGGGGGGGGGTCCGTGCTGGGGTGGAGGTTGGGGGGGGTCCGTGCTGGGGTGGAGGTTGGGGGGGGTCCGTGCCGTGCCGGGGTGGAGGTTGGGGGTTGGGGGGGGGGGGCCGTGCTGGGGTGGAGGTTGGGGGGGGGTCCGTGCTGGGGTGGAGGTTGTGGGGGGGGTCCGTGCTGGGGTGAAGGTTGGGGGGGGTCCGTGCTGGGGTGGAGGTGGGGGGGGGGTCCGTGCTGGGGTGGAGGTTGGGGGTGGTCCGTGCCGGGGTGGAGGTTGGGGGTTGGGGGGGGGTCCGTGCTGGGGTGGAGGTTGGGGGGCGTTCCGTGCCGAGGAGGGGGATGGGAGGGCAAGTGAGTTGGTCCACCTGGCCAGGTGCCAGCCTCCAACAGTTGGACCCATGCGGTCCATGCCACCTGGCTGGGGGGAGGAGGGGATATGGGCAATGATGACATGTCGTCGTTCCCCTCCCCCCCACCAGGCCGTCATGTTTTCAGATCATCCAGCGATGTTGGCCGCCGTGGTGGCAGCCGCTCATGTCTATGTTGCCCTGGATGAGGAGGAGGAGGAGGAGGAGGAGGAGGAGCGTGCCAGAGAGCGTGCCACGCAGGCTGCCGCAGAGGGGCAGGTGGCAGCCGCCCAGGCTGGAGGGACACCTGACCGACAGGACGAGGAGGACGTCGCGGCCCCACGGCAACGGAGGCACCCGAGGGCGCCCCGTGTGTACCGGCCCCGGCAGTCATACCAGGACCTCACGGACCGGGAATGCAGGAGGAGACTCCGGATGAGCCGGGAAACCGTGGCACACATCTGCCACCTGCTGGCACACCTGTCACCGCGTGGCACTGGCGGGGGACACCCTCTCCCCGTGTCCGTCAAGGTTACGGTGGCCCTGAACTTTTATGCAACGGGGTCATTCCAGGCACCGAGTGGGGACCTGTCCGGCATATCGCAGACATCGGTGCACCGGTGCATCCGGGCAGTGATAGATGCCCTATATGCCATGGCGCACCGCTACATCCGCTTCCCGGGTTCCCCATGGTCCAGGGCGCGATCGATGGGATGCACGTCGCCGTGCGGCCACCTGCAGATAACAGGGCCGTGTTCACTAATAGGAAGGGGACCTATTCGATGAACGTACAGGTGGTCTGCGACCACCGCATGATGATCCTGCACGTCTGAGCCCGTCACCCAGGCAGTGTACACGACTCATTCGTGTTGTCGCGGTCATCCATCCCCGGCATGTACGAGGGACGCCATCCCCGGCTGAGGGGCTGGTTGCTGGGCGACAGGGGCTACCCATTGCGATCGTGGCTAATGACGCCTATACGGAGGCCACGCAATGAGGCGGAGAACCGCTACAATGATGCCCATGTAGCGACAAGGGGAGTGATCGAGAGGTGCTTTGGTGTGCTAAAGATGCGTTTCAGGTGCCTGGACCTCTCTGGAGGCGCCCTCCAGTATCGGTCAGATAGGGTCGGCCGCATCATTGTGGTGTGCTGCGTCCTGCACAACATAGCCCAGCAGAGGGGCGATGTGCCGCAGGCAGAGGAGGGCGGAGTGGAGGAGCAGCAGGAAGAGGCCCAGTCCTCCCCAGATGAGGGGGATGGGGGCAATGGTCAGGGCAGACAGGGTAGACACAGGCGGGTGGCTGTCCACCGTTACCGGCTGGCCCAGAGGGCACGGGACAGACTGATAGACGCCCGCTTTACTGACTAGATGGGCGTGGGAATCGGGTAGTATGGCCACAGACCGCACACCATGGCAACAGCCGACCACCCCCACCCCCCACCCATCCACCCACCCAGCACCCTCACCCCCCTCCCCAACCCCACCCACCCCACCCGCATGCACACCACCCCCCCCCCCCCCCCCCATTGCCGATCCACCTGCGGCACAACGGGCCGGGCTCACACAGTTGCGGATGGACGCGTGTCTATCGCAGGCCATGGAGGATGATGACTACCCGCCCTGCGATGAGCTCCTGGCTCTACATCGTTGGGCTATGTCTGACCCATGGCCACAGTACCACCATCCACCCGGACCATCCCTGCATGCGGCTGTGACACTGCAGCGCACGGTCCCGTCCTCTGCCCGGGGGATGTTGATGGCGGCCCAGGGGGAAGGGGGCAGACTCACCTGGGGCTGAGGTAAGACCACCCCTCACACACACACTTGCGCTCAACGTACATGACACCCCTGCACACTTTGGACAGAGCACAAAGGCAGCTTCGGTAGGTGTAACATTGACTTTAATAACCAAAGGAGTTCATGCACGTGCCCTAGCCCCTAAAACTCATCTGTGCCCTGCACCCGTGCCAACTTACTCAGTGTCTAATTGTTTGGCCTTACGGGCCCTTTGACTACGTCTACGTGGTTCCCCAGACGGTACAGCAGAACTGGAGGTGGACTCCTGTGATTCCCGCCCTCTGACAATGGATCCCTTTGGCGGCCGTTTCCTGGGGCGTCCTGGCCTAGATGGGCCAGGCTGCGGCCCGGGCGACTGGGATGGCGAGCTGCCAGCCTGTCCTGCCCGTTGCCCACCCGATGCACCTGGGATGGAAGGGGGGGAGTCCGAGGTGTCGCGGTGTACCGGGACCTCCCCTACAGAGGGAGCCGGGACGGACCACACCACCTCCTCCTCCCTCGGGGTGCCCGATGGCCCCCAGGCCTCTACATGGGTGGGGAATGCGAACGGACTGGCCATCCGACGCCCCCCCGACATCTGGCGCTGCCAGACCTGGAGGCCCATGCTGGTATCGACAGGGGTCTGCAGGTTTGCAGCCATGGAGCCCAGGGGGTTGGCAAACCCTGTCTGTGACAGTGCGACGCCGGCTCGCACATGGTCACTGGCGCCATTGCTCTCAGCGATGGCCTGCAGAGACTGGGCCATGGCCTGCTGAGACTGGGCCATGGCCTGCAGAGACTGGGCTATGGCGTTGAGCGCCTCTGCCATCTGGCGCTGGCACTGGCTCATGGCCTCCTGTGAGAGGGCAGCCTTGTCCTGGGCCAGAGACGCCGCCTGCACGGAAGGCCCCAGGCCTCGCAAACCGTTCCCCATGTCTGACACCGTCGCACCCATTGCCTCCACCGCGGACGCCACCCGTGCGGTGTCAGCCTGGGTTGCACGCATGACCGGCACCACTCCCAGCTCCTGGATGCGGTTGGACTCCTCCACCTGCGACCGCAGCCGCCGCAAGCCGCCCGTCAACCTCTTCGCTCGTCTCCGGGTCGGTGGTTGCATCGGATCTATGTGTGGGTGTGGTAACTGCAGGAACCCGGGATCCATCTGGGCGGCAGATGTTCGCTTGGGCTGGGCTGCCCTCCGACCGCCCGGTCCCTCTGCTGCTCCTACCTCCACCTGCTGTACCGGGAAGGCTGTGTTGTGCGCACCAGTGAGTGTACCAGACGCCTCATCACTAAAGTGCCCAACCGTGGTGAGTGTTTCTGCGATGGTGGAGGGTGTTGGTGACAGCAGTGGCGTTGTGTCGTGCTCTTCGTCCCACTCTGAGTCCATGGCACTTTGGGGTGGGGGTTCGTCTCCACCCATCCACTCTGAGTCACTGTCCGGTATTTCGTCTTCCTGGGTAGTGCTGTCCCGGGTAGGGGTGTCCTGGGTAGTGGTGTCCTGGGTAGTGGTGTCCTGGGTAGTGGTGTCCTGGGTAGTGGTGTCCTGGCTCGGATGTGACGGGGTCCTGTGTCTGCCCCCCTCGTCGCTGGGTGGTCGCTTCCGCACGTGACGGGGGTGTCGTCTCCCTGTTGCTCCAGGTCTCTCCGTCTCCCGTGGTGTGCGAGGGGCATCCTGCGGGCGTCGCATGCTGGAGGGTCCGGGTCTCTCCGTCTCCCGTGGTCTCCGAGGGGCATCCTGCGGGCGTCGCATGCTGGAGGGTGCGGGTCTCTCCGTCGCCTGTGGTCTCCGAGGGGCATCCTGCGGGCGTCACATGCTGGAGGGTGCGGGTCTCTCCGTCTCCTGTGGTCTCCGAGGGGCATCCTGCGGGCGTCGCATGCTGGAGGGTGCGGGTCTCTCCGTCTCCTGTGGTCTCCGAGGGGCATCCTGCGGGCGGTCTGCATCTGCGGGGATGGGTGCCTGGACGTTTGGTCCTGCGATACACAATGAAGCATGCATGGTTAGACATCAGGCAGTGATCAGGTGATACGGGGGAGGGGGATATAGGGGAGGGGGGATATGGGGACGGGCTGTCGGTGGCTCACTCGCTAGTACGCCCCCACCTCTGCATCAGCAACCTCCCGGTCCTCAGGTCCGCCAGCCAGTTCCAGGGCCCTTTCCTCGTGTACGGTCAGTGGCCTCTCATCAGCGGGCCCTCCTCCAGTCCTCACATGCTCCCTATTGTTGTGTGCGCGCTTCTCCTGTGGGGAGGGGGGGGCAGGGGTAAAAGGCAACAGTGTTAGGCAGGTATATGAATGCACGCCATCGGTTGCGCGTGCATTGCAGAGGTTAAGGTTAGGGCTGGATTCACTTGGGGATATGGGGGATATGGGGGAGGGGGGATATGGGGGATATGGGGAGGGGGATATGGGGGAGGGGGGATATGGGGAGGGGGGGATATGGGGGAGGGGGGATATTGGGGATATGGGGGAGGGGGGATATGGGGAGGGGGGGATATGGGGATATGGGGGAGGGGGGATATGGGGGAGGGGGGATATGGGGGAGGGGGGATATGGGGGATATGGGGGAGGGGGATATGGGGGAGGGGGGATATGGGGGAGGGGGAATATGGGGAGGGGGGATATGGGGAGGGGGGATATGGGGAGGATATGGGGAGGGGGATATGGGGGAGGGGGGCTATGGGGGAGGGGGATATGGGGAGGGGGGATATGGGGAGGGGGGATATGGGGAGGGGGGATATGGGGAGGGGGATATGGGGGAGGGGGGATATGGGGAGGGGGATATGGGGGAGGGGGATATGGGGAGGAGGGGATATGGGGGAGGGGGGTATGGGGAGGGGGGATATGGGGGAGGGGGGATATGGCGGAGGGGGGATATGGGGGATATGGGGAGGGGGGATTTGGGGGAGGGGGAATATGGGGGATATGGAGGAGGGGGGATATGGGGGAGGGGGGATATGGGGGAGGGGGGACATGGGGGTATGGGGGAGGGGGGATGTGGGGGAGGGGGGATATGGGGGATATGGGGAGGCTCACCCTGCCTGCTCTGACGAGGTCGTTCACCTTCTTGTGGCACTGGGTGCCTGTCCGTGGTGTCAGGGCCACAGCGGTGACGGCCTCTGCCACTTCCCTCCACAGACGCCGGCTGTGGCGTGGGGCAACTCTGCGGCCATGCCCGGGATACAGGGCGTCCCTCCTCTGCTCCACCGTGTCCAGGAGCGCCTCCACATCGCGTGACTCGAACCTCGGGGCTGAGCGACGGCCAGCCATCCAGTCGGGTGTTGCGGTCGGTGTTGCGGTCGGGTGGGGGGGAGCAGCGCGGCCTTATGAGCCGTCACGCCGTGCAGCGCATATGACGCTGCACGGCGTGAACCACTGCGCAAGCGCGGATCCCGTTACGTCGCTGCTAGCCTATTTCGGGCCGGAGATTATCGACCCATTTTTCCGACGTGACGCAAGTCGGATTTGCGCCGTTTTTTGCGCCGATCGGCGGACTTTCCGCCGATAACGGAGAATTTCGCCCCAGTTTACTCCTATCCAAATGTATTTTGGAGCACAAATGTGTGGGGTAAAAAAGCCTTTGTGAAGGTCACTAATGTCCTGTGATTAATCTGTGATAGGTTCCTATATTACCCATAACAGATGGTTTGAAGTATATTACAAGACTCTTAAAAGACTGTAACACGCTTGAGGGGTTCAGGTGACCTCATAAACCACAAGAGTAAAGCTCAACCAATCTATGAATGTCCAGAGCATTTTACACCTTGGAACACTTGCATTCATTTCATTCCTTATTCATTTCCCACAGCCCAGCAATGAGCTTTCTTCTTCAGGAGTTCTGCTGCAATTTATATCTTTCATATCAACATAATTTTTTCTGTTCTGTTACTACAACTGTCCAACAAAGCCTTGTATTCATACAAAATGAAAAGTCCTTACAAAGTAAACAAGATACCTCAATGCTTAACAGGTATTACAGTTGAGCTTTGACAAAGGGGTCATCTGGACTCGAAACGTTAGCTCTTTTCTCTCCCCACAGATGTTGCCAGACCTGCTGAGATTATCCAGCATTTTCTCTTTTGGTTTCAGACTCCAGCATCCGCGGTAATTTGATTTTATCAGGTATTACAGTTGCATTAGTTATATTTAGGGTCCTCTTTAAAGAAACAGTGAAGGTCTTGTGGCACAGTGGGTAGTGTCCCTGCCTCTGAGCCATGAGCTCCAGGTTCAAGTCCCACCCCAGGACTTGATGAGCAAGGAAGGTGCATTCAAAATGTGGTCAAACAGGTTGAGTGTGTCAGCCTGAAAATCCTGCCAAACACGCCAATGACTGGTGGTAAGAGTGGGAGAGACTTCTGGTCAGCCACGCTTGATGTGGAGTGGGGCCCCCCTCAAGGTTTAAGCCACTGATGACAGACTAGCAACCCGTTCTGGGAATTACTAACTTTGGAAACTGAAGGTTTCTGCCATGGTGCACCACTTGGAGCAAGAAGAGGAATGGAATGGAATTAATGGGACAGGGATGATGTCACAGCTCCTGGTAGTGAAGCCATTCCTAAGAATGGTTGACAATGCTGTCAACTAGCCTGATCTGACCTGAACATAATTCACTGTGTTTGACTGCCTAATTCTATTTTTGCAATCAAAAGTAATCATAGAATCCCTACAGTGCAGAAGGAGGGCATTCGGCCCATCGCGTCTGAACCAACCCTCTGAAAGTGCAGCTCACCCAGGCCCAATCCCCACCCTATCCCTGCAACCCCACCTGGCGGCAAGTTCGTCCAGCCAATCTGCCTAACCTGCACAGCTTGGACCGTGGGAGGAAACCAGAGCACCTGGAGGAAACCCACACAGACACAGGGAGGAAGAGCAAACTCCACACAGGCAGTCACCCGAGGTCAGAATCGGACCCGGGTCTCTGGCGCTGTGAGGCAGCAGTGCTAGCCCTTGGCCCAGCATGCTGCCCAATGAATACTGGTTACAAATCTGCCAGAATATCCAGATGTCCTTCAACACGGGGAATGTTAGGAGCATGCATGAAGGGATCAAAAAGGCAACAGACGTCATTGAAAACAAGGTTGAAAACTAAAGCATGGAAGTCAACACTGACTGCAAATAGTTGGAGAGATGGGTGGAACACTACTTTTAAGTTGTACGCTAGGAAAAACACAGTCACTGAGGAAGTTCTGAACACCATAGAAATCTTGCCTGTAATGGCAGAGCTAAATATCAAACCGACAGTTGAGGAGATGAACAGAATGACTGACTTGCTTATTATGGGCAAAGTTCCAGGCACTAATGCTACACTGACTGAACTGAGCAATCACGGGAAACCAGCATCTGCATAAACCTCTCTGTCTCTGCTGAAGGGAGGGGGCAGTGCTTTAGGATATTCGTGATGCAAAGATTATAACCCTGAGTGACTGGAACAACTATTGAAGCATCTCCCTGCTGAGCATCATGGGGAAAATCGTTGCCCTTGTTGGACTGCAGATATTGACCAAATACATCTATCCGGAATCCCAGTGTGGAAGATCTACAACTGGCATGATCTTCTCAGTCCAGCAGCTGCAGGAGAAATGCCATGAACAAAGGATACCATTGTACATTGCCTTCATTGATTTTTTTAAATTATAAACTTATGGAGTTTTCTTAGTCAACTAGAGCTAAGACAATCAAAAAAAGGTCACTTGACAATAAGGTGCAAAGTGAGCAAATCACACATGCAACTCTGCATCGCACTGGCCCCTAATAAGTCAGAATCCAAGGAATCAGTGATCTCAAACATTCATGACTTATTTGGTGTTGGCAGGCTTTTAGACCTCAGCTCTGGACTTGCGACGACAGCTACATATGAGCTAATCTTCCAACTAACATGACAAAGAAAAATCATTGGCAATTGTCAATAAGCTTATTTTTTTATGCAAAGAACTTTATAATTTGTTATGCTGAATAGATAAAGTTGGCAAAAGTAACTAAAAAATGCTAAATTTTGACTTGCTTATTCTCATTAGTGGAATCTATTCTGTCACATGCATTGTTTTATTGTTACAGGGAAAGGCAGATAAGGTCTGTCCTATTTGATGGTTTATTTGCAGCGATGTCTGTATGTATCCACCAGAGAGCAGGGCAGCACTGGGTCCTATGCCTTTTATACTCTGGAAATTGAGGGAGACAGTGATGCAGCTCAGGCTTTGGTCAAGTGGCATGGAATAGACTTCAGTGGAAAGGTCAGTGCATTTTGTGCCGGTGTTTATCGCCTCTACCCATCTCTCTGTCGACGCATTTCATTTTATTAGTTTCTGTTTTCAAAATGTGGATTGGAGGATGCCCCAAAGCCAGACATATTAAGGTGCTACTTCTTATTTTCATTTGTGAGCACAAAGCTGTTCAAATTCCATAGGCAGCTTTTAAGAGTATTTCGCATCTGCTCAGGCAGAGAAGTATATATTGTGATGAGGCCTTTTCTGTTTAGAAACTGATCTTGGGGCTAAACTCTCACTGAGATACATTATTAAACATTTTTCTGACGAGTTTCCTAACCATTGAAATACTGAACTGGGAAGTTTCCTCAAATTTCAGGCAGTAATCTTTCAACATATATTGTAGCTCCACAAAACAATACCGCATGGGTATCTTTATGCTGAGCAACGATTGGAAATTCACAATAGTGCATTGTTTCCAAATCCAAAAGCTCATGAATAAGAAATGCCAGAGCTGTGCATTCAGCTGTGCAGAGAATTACAAAGAAAATCATAGTTCAACAATAACTCATACAACTGTTTTTGCAGTGCCACAAACAGTTGAGATGCTTGCATTGATTTAGCATTTGTGCCATTGCAAAATCAAGCTGGTATTTTATTAATGACTTTCCCACCAGAAGCAATCCACTACATTTGGTGCTATGTATGACAAAGATTGTAATTTGTAAAGTATGTCAGGGTGAGTGAAACTGATTCATGAATGGTTGGGTAGTGAGGATGCACAGTATCATGTCAATTCTAGATTGTGAGGGACTTGAATCCAGTCTGGACTGGTGTGACAAGTCGTTCTATTTTGGAAATTCTTTTTGTTGATTTCGAAAAGAGGAAAGGAGCAGGTAAACAAATTACAATAGAGTACGACTATGCAACCCCCCCCCCCCCCCCACAATAAGCAGACAAATGAACAAAAGCCATACAAACCCCCCCCAAAAAATTAACGGTTGACAAGTTATTAACTCATCAAAGAAAGAGACAAGTGGTTGCCATCTAAAAAGATGCTCAGCAGATCCTCTTATGGCAGACTTAACCTTCTCCAAATATGGAAAAGGCATTGGCCGGAATTCTCTGACTGTTTGCTGGCGGCGGGATTCTCTCGTCGTGCTGACAGTGCACCCCTGCCCGCCGGTTTCCAAGCAGCCAGGAGTGGCTTCAATGGGAATTCCCATTGATAGCAGCAGGCGAATGGCGCGCTGCCTCCCGCCACCAGGAAAAACGTGGCTGGGAGGCAGGAGAATCTCGTCCATTAAGTCTTCCAACCAGATGTAGCATTGGGTGCCTTGGGGGACTTCCAGGTTAATAAAATACGCCTGCGAACTATTAATGAGGCAAATGCAATGATGTCTGCTTCAACCTTAATGAAACTGACCAGTGCAGATGAAGCTCCAAATATGGCGAGCAATAGCTAGAGCTTTGGAAAGAGTGTCAAAGAAGGATGACTGAAAAAAACGGCCAGCTTCGGGCACGACTAGAACATGTGGGTCTGATCTGTAGCGGCGAGTGAAAATCTTCGCATTTGATGCTTAAGTTGGAGAAAAACGTACTAATTCTGGCCTTGGTAAAGTGCATTCTGTGCAGAGCTTTGTACTGAATTAAGCTTAACGGAGCACAAGAGGAGGTGGAGTTCACCCTATAAATTGCTCCTCCCACAAGTCGTCTGTAAGGTCGAGCCCAAGTTCTGATCTCTGAGGAGCCGGTCTTCCCAATGAGTTCAGCTCCCCATTGCTGAAAACATTTCCAAGTGTGGGCTGGACCGGAGAGAAACTCCATAAGGCCCCAAAAAATTATTATGTGCGGGTAAATACCGGTCTCGATCTCACCCAAAAAGCCAACAAGAAACACCCCGCCAAACTCACGGTAGCACAGTGGTTAGCACTGTTGCTTCGCAGCTCCAGGGTCCCAGGCTCGATTCCCGGCTTGGGTCACTGTCTGTGTGGAGACTGCACGTTCTCCCCGTGTCTGCGTGGGTTTCCTCCGGGTGCTCCTGTTTACTCCCACAAGTCCCGAAAGACGTGCTTGTTAGGTGAATTGGCCATTCTGAATTCTCCCTCTGTGTACCCGAACAGGCGCCAGAATGTGGCGACTAGGAGATTTTCACAGTAACTTCATGTGGTAGTCTGTGTAGAGGTATCACGGTACCTGGTAATGCTGGAACACCATTGGTAGATATTGTATGTTTCCTATTGGTCAAGCTGTATGGTAGCTCCGCCCTGCAAGGCGGGGTATAAGAGCCCGTGCCGCCCCAGCAGCCTTCATTCTGTACCTGAGCTGCTGGGGGAAACATTTGGCTTATTAAAGCCTTCAGTTGGACTACAACCTCGCTTTAGTGGTCATTGATCGTGCATCAATTTAATAAGCTAGTTTTAAAGGATGGAGTTCAAAATCAAGCCGGAGTGTCTACAACTCAGCCCCCACGCGGCAAACTCAGAGGCAAGCTTCAAGCACTGGCTGGTGTGTTTTAACGAATATCTCGGAACGGCCGAAACCACACCCACGGGAGAACGGAAATTGCAAGTCCTGCACTCTAGGGTGAGCCCAGAAATTTACACCCTCATCGAGGACGCGGACAACTTTGATGCAGCAATGGAGCTGCTAAAAGGACATTATATTCACCCGGTAAACCAGGTCTACGCCCGACATCTGCTAGCAACGAGGCGACAAATCCCTGGGGAATCGCTGGAAGAATTCTACCGTGCGCTCCTAGTGTTGGGGAGAAATTGCAGCTGCCCGCAGGTTTCGGCGAGCGACCACACAGAACATTTGATCCGGGACGCTTTTGTTGCAGATATGCTGTCCTCCCAAATCCGCCAGCGATTGGGGAGAAAGACACCCTAGGCCTCAAGGAGGCACAGTCCCTTGCAGGCTCCCTGGATGTGGCGTCCCGAAATGCCCGGGCTTACGTCCCCGACCGCGCGGCAGCCCCCTGGGCAGCGTGGAACCCCGCCGCGGCCGACCTCGAGACATCTCCCATCCCCCCACAAGCTTGTGCTGCAAGGTGGCCTGGCTACCCCGGGGGGCCCCGCTGCTACATTTGCGGGCAGGCCAAGCACCCCCAGCAGCGCTGTCCGGCCCGTGCATCCACCTGCAAGGGATGCGGTAAAAAGGGCCACTTCGTGATGGTATGCCAGGCCCGGGCGGTTGCTGCGGTCTCCGGCGGCGAATGCAGACCGCCACCACAACCCTCTCCACGGTCCCGGCCTCGAACACTCTCAGCTGCTACAACAACAGTTCTAATCAACGGGCATGAGACGTCCTGCCTAATCGAGTCTGGGAGTACGGAGAGCTTCATACACCCCGACACGGTAAGGCGCCGTTCTCTCCCCGTCCACCCCGTTAATCAAAAAATCTCCCTGGCCTCCAGTTCCCACTCAGTAGAGATAAAGGGGTTTTGTGTATCAAACCTCACAGTCCAGGGAAGGGAATTTAAAAATTGAGGAGTCACTCTGCATCCTTCCCCACCTCTGCACGGCCACACTCCTAGGGTTAGACTTCCAGTGCAATCTCCAAAGTCTAACTTTCAAATTCGGCGGCCCTATACCCCCTCTCACTGTCTGCAGCCTCGCGACCCTCAAGGTCGATCCGCCTTCCCTGTTTGCGAACCTCACCCCGGATTGCCAACCCTTCGCTACCAGGAGCAGACTGTACAGTGCCCAGGATCGGATCTTTATTAGTTCAGAGGTCCAAAGGCTCCTGAGGGAAGGAGTCATTGAAGCTAGCAACAGTCCCTAGAGAGCTCAAGTAGTGGTGGTAAAGACCGGGGAGAAGCATAGAATAGTCATCGACTACAGTCAGGCCATCAACAGGTTTACGCAGCTGAACGCGTACCCACTCCCCCGCATTTCCGACCTGTTAAACAGGATCGCGCGTTACAAGGTCTTCTCCACGGTGGATCTTAAGTCCGCCTACCACCAGCTGCCCACCCGCACTAGTGACCGCAAGTACACTGCCTTCGAGGCAGATGGGCGGCTCTACCACTCCTTAAGGGTTCCCTTCGGTCTCACTAACGGGCTCTCGGTCTTCCGTCGCGAGATGGACCGAATGGTTGACCGGTATGGTTTACGGGCAACATTCCTGTATCTCGATAATGTCACCATCTGCGGCCACGACCAGCAGGACCACGACACCAACCTCCGGAAATTCCTCCAGACCGCAAAGATCCTTAACCTTACGTATAACAAGGATAAATGCGTGTTTAACACCGACCGCCTAGCCATCCTCAGCTACATAGTGCGAAATGGAGTTATAGGCCCCGACCCTGAATGCATGCGCCCCCTTATGGAGTTCCCCTTCCCTCACTGCTCTAAGGCCCTGAAGCGCTGCCTAGGGTTTTTCTCTTACTATGCCCAGTGGGTCCCCAACTATGCGGACAAGGCCCATCCCCTGATCCAATCCACAGTTTTTCCCCTGTCGATAGAGACCCGCCAGGCCTTCAGTCGCATCAAAGCAGACATTGCAAAGGTCACGATGCACGCCATCGACAAGTCCCTCCCCTTCCAGGTCGAGAGCGACGTGTCTGACGTAGCTCTGGCGGCCACCCTCAACCAAGCGGGCAGACCCGTAGCCTTCTTCTCACGTACCCTCCATGCTTCTGAAATACGCCACTCCTCAGTCGAAAAGGACGCCCAGGCCATAGTAAAAGCTGTGCGACATTGGAGGCATTACCTGGTCGGCAGGAGATTCACTCTCCTCACTTACCAACGGTCGGTTGCTTTCATGTTCGATAGTGCACAGCGGGGCAAGATAAAAAACGATACGATCTTACGGTGGAGGATCAAACTCTCCACCTATAAATACGAGATCGTGTATCGTCCCGGGAAGCTAAACGAGCCTCCTGATGCCCTGTCCCGCGGCACATGTGCCAACGCACAAGTGGACCAACTCCGAGCCCTCCACGAGGACCTCTGCCATCCGGGGGTCACTCGCTTCTTCCACTTTATCAAGACCCGCAACCTGCCCTACTCCATCGAGGGAGGTAAGGACAGCCACCAGGGACTGCCAAATCTGCACGGCGTGCAAACCGCACTTCGACAGGCCAGAGAAAGCGCACCTGATAAAGGCTTCCCGTCACGTTGAACGCCTCAGCATGGACTTCAAAGGCCCCTCCCCTCCACCGACCGCAACACGTACTTCCTGAACGTGATTGACGAGTACTCCCGGTTCCCATTCGCCATCCCCTGCCCCGACATAACCGCAACCACCGTCATCAAGGCCCTCCATAGCATATTTGCACTGTTCGGGTTCCCCGCTTACATACATAGCGATAGCGCCGAACAGGAATCTCCCAGTCTCCCGCTGGCAGGAAGTTCTCCTGGATGCCCTCCACTCCATCCGGTCACTGCTTTGTACCACGATCAACCAAACACCTCACGAACCTCTCCTTGTCTTCCCCAGGAAGTCCTCCTCTGGGACCTCGTTCCCAACCTGGCTGGCAGCTCCCGGACCCATCCTGATCCCAAATCACGTGCGGCCGCACAAGTCGGACCCGTTGGTCGAGGGGGTCCATCTTCTCCACGCTAACCCCCAGTACGCCTACGTGGCGTACCCCGACGGCCGGCAAGATCCGGTCTCCCTACGAGATCTGGCGCCCGCCGGATCCCCACGCACAGCCCAGCCACCAGTCCCACCCTCCCTCCCACTGGTGCACCTTACAGCCGCCCCCTTCCCAGGAGGATCGGTCCTTCCGCTGGCCCTGTCTAGGCACCCCCCACCCACCGACGCACCTCGCAGACGCTCCCTTCCCAGGTCAACCGGCTTCCCCACCAGCGCCATCTAGGGGTGTTGAAGCTGCCACAGAGATCGAGGCCACGCTCCCGGAGTCACAGACGCCCAAGTCTCCACGGGCGTAACCACCAGAGCTTTGACGATCACAGAGGACGACCAGGGCCCCCGATCGACTGGTTGCTTCATTTTAAAGTGTATATAGTTAATTGTGAATCTGTAAATAGTTATGACAATAAGACAAAATTGTGAATCTGTAAATAGTTACGACAATAAGACAAAACGCTGTACGGAGGTATTACGGTACCTCCACAACTATAATTTCCACCACGTTACCATGTTGTAATATCAAACCACCGGTTGTAATATCAAATCCGGTGGTTGGGCGGGTGTGACTGGACGATCCCGTCCTTAAACATTTTTTGGTTGAATTCCACTCTCTGTTTGTGTTGTAACTGCTACAATCCCAGCTGATGTTACTACTGGAGAGTAAGGTCCCAGAAAGGAATTCCAGCTCAATAGATCATAACTTTTACTCTTTTGATTAGACATGTGGATGAATATAGTCACGGGATTGTCGATTAACCTCTATCAAAAAAATAAAATATTTATTAAAGGTGAAAAGATTGACTACAACACAATATTCCTTCACCTCATCTTTATCTTCACAGATGTGCACAGATTTTTAAGGATGACACAAGTTACAGAATATATCATATAATATAATTTTCTCAGTAAGTCCATCGTCCATGTAAACCAATAAAAGGCCATCTGTGCCCACACTGCACTCTGAAACCAAATAGCAGAATCCACCCATTATAACTTCAGTGGATTTCTCATCAAATCCCTCAGATGCTGTTGGACTGTGAACCAACTGAGCCAAGATTTCAATCTCTCCTTTCAGTATTCATTTGCCTTGGATTGCCACGTCCATTCAAGCTTCCACACAATCACTCAGGTGCCCAGCCGTTCCAAAAGCATACTGCCGCTTCACAGGCTGTATTAAGGTGTAACCAAACTTTTGCTTTACCCCTGACATTTGGTTTCTTACCTAGCTGACTTTAAACCTGGTGCTTGAGTTGTGTCTTTAACTCAGTACATTCGCTGCCTTTTACTTGAATTCTCCTGTACAGGACCTTATCCGACTTCTTGTTCTTTGTTCCTTTAACTTAACTGTCTTTCTGCAGCATACCTTTTGCCCCAACTTCCTGCTTTCTGGACTTCCTCCTGTTATTTTCGCAGCTCTCTGGTCCTGACCAGATGCTTCTGAACTAAACTCAAAAGTTCAGTGACCCTTGGTTGCTAAGCAACAGCCTAGTCTTTTATTAATCTCTTTTTCACGTCGTAACCCCTTTAATTACAAGGCAGGCACAGTTTGAAATGAAGCTAATTAAAATTTTAACCCTTTTTTACACAGAAACTTACTTAAAGCTATACCTTGGGCGGGATTCTCCGTTGGCTGATGATGGAATCGGGAAACATGATTGGCCGGAGAATCAGTTTTGACGCCAAAATCGTGGTGGGCGTGGATTTCATGCCAAATCGCAATTCTCCGGTGGCTTGACAACGGCGGAAATGCGTTCCACTCTGTACGTACAGTAAACATACAGTTGACATATCAATAGCGGGCCTGACCCGGTATTCTCCAGGGCCGGACGATTCTCTGCCTCCACTGGGGCGAATTCCCAAAGGCGCAATTCACTTGCGTTTTTAAAAATTGTGAAACAGGCACCATGGTTGATGAGGGAGGGAGAGGAGGTCGGAAACGGAGAGGTGTGACCGTGGGCTGTTGGTCCAGGCTGGGGGTGGCCCTGTCAGGGCCGGGAAGGTGGGGGGGGGGGGGGGCGTGCGGGCCGGGGTGGCCCCGCACGGGACTGGGTTCTCCAGGCATGGACCATCATTCCCGTGGCCCACATGCCAGCCATCCTCCTGCGCACCCCACTGACCACACACCTTGGCCCCTGGTTTTGCAGTGACTTCGGCTGTATGGGTGCTCCCACCCCTACATCACAGCCTCCAGCCCACCTTCCTTGCACCCCACACTCCGCCATACTACAACCCCCCCCCCCCAAATGACCACCACCCACCGGTGGGGAATCACACAGCCCACCCAAGGGCAATGCCCACAGTAGCCCCTACAGGGAAGTGCCGGACGGCATGGACAGCACCAGCCAACGGTAACCCTGGCAGCATGGACGGGCACCAGGGCCAGAGACCCCCACAGAGTCGGGCCTCAACGGGACCCAAGGTGTGGAGAAGGGGGAGGGGGGTGGGACATGTGGGGCAGAGTCCGCAGTGCCAACTGAGGCCACCGTGTAGCACGTTGGACCTGGTTGGGCATGGGGATACACAACATGCTAACATGTTGGCTTTTCACCCCTTTCAGACAATGAATATTGGAATTCAACCAACAATGGTGGCCTTCCTGCTCATCTCGCAGCCCTGGGCGATGCCCTGTGGCTGTATGGGCTGGCTCTACTCGAGGAGGAGGAAGCTGCAGCAGCGGAGCCTGGCCCAGAGCAACAGGAGGTATCCGGTGAGGATGGAGAGCCGTCAGCCCAATAGGCCGAGGACAAGCAGGAGGAGGAGGTGCCAAGGAGGCGCCACATGAGTCCTCATGTGTACTGGCAGCACCTGTCATTAGAAGACCTGCCGCACTAGGCCTGCCTTCGAAGACTCCGGGTGAGCAGGGTGACAGTGCGACATAACTGCCAGATCATGGTGCACCTGGGACCGGGGGGGTAGGGGGATAAACACCCGCTCCTGGTGGTCATCAAGGTGATGGTCGCCCTGAACCTTTACACGGAGTCTGTCCAGGCGCCAACTGGGGACCTGTCTGGGATCTCACAGACCTCGGTGCACAGGTGCATCCGTGCTACCACAAAGGCCCTATGTACCAAATCGGCATAATACATCCACTTCAATGTGGACCAAGCCCACCAGGATGCCCAGGCAGCGGGATTTGCCTTCATCGTGAAGATGCCCCCTGGAAGGCTACACAACATGTACGTTAGAGTCAACATGAACGGGACGCTCTGATCCCCTCCAGGTTCACCGACTGGCGGGGTGGGTGGACCGGCTAAGGGTGCGGACAACTCATCAGACAATGGTTTCGCACAGTGGGCTAAAGAGCTGGCTTGTAATGCTGAACACAGCCAGCAGCATGGGTTCAATTCCCGTAACAGCCTCCCCGAACAGGTGCCGGAATGTGGCGACTAGAGGCTTTTCACAGTAACCTCATTGAATGCAGTTTTTAGACATTTCAACGCATGCAGTCCAAGGGGTGGGTAGCTGGTAGCTTCAGTGGCCAGGGCACCCGGGCATGATGGCTGGTATGGGTGCCGGCATGTGGTGTAGGATGGGAGTCCGGATGCCCTCCGGGTGGGGCAGTAGGGTTACAGGTGTGTGGGACGGGGATTAGTGCCAGGGGCACAGTGCTGTCTACTTTCCTTGGCCGCTCTAAGGAGGTTGAGCAGGTTTTTCCGGCACTGCTGGCCAGTCCGGATGGTGTTGCTAATGGCACAGATGGCATCTGCTACCTGCGCGCAGGCACAGTGAATAGCGGCTACCAGCCTCCTTCCCGGGCTGGGGTAAAGGGCCGCCTGCCTCTCCTCCACATCGTCCAGCAGCGTCTCAAACTCGACGTCCGTGAACCTTGGTGCCGCTCTCCTCGCTGCCATCTTGTTGGCTAGGATGGTGTGTGGGGGGAGTGCAGGGTGTGTATGTAGCTGCAGCTTGTCAGCCACCTGAATGTCAATCACAAATCCTGCACCGATTCTCATTGGAATCGATTGTGTTCCACATGGCAGCAGTGGTGGCCCCTTAACAGTCGCTGAATCGGTCCAGGCCGGGCGCCAATTTTGCTGTCGCAAAAGTCCATGAATCCTGCCCCGGCATCAACACTTAGGGCGGGATTCTCCTGCAGTCGGTGGGATGGCCCGACATTGGCGCCAAGAACTGCGCAAATCATTCCGGCATCGGGCAACCCGGAAGTTGCGGAATCCTCCGCACCTCCGGGGCCTAGGTTGGTGCAGGAGGGGTTGGGGCCGCGCCAACAGCCGCTGAAGGGCCGCCATGGTCCCGCGCATGTGCAGAACCGTCGCCATCTTCCTGTGCATGCGCAGGGGGGTTCTTCTCCGTGCCAGACAAGGCGGAGCCCTACAGAGGCCGGCGCGGAGGGAAAGAGTGCCCTCACAGCACAGGCCCGCCCGCAGATCGGTGGGCCCCGATCGCGGGCCAGGCCACCGTGGGGGGGCCCCGGGGGCTGGATCTCCCCCCACATCCCCCTGGGGACCCCGCTAGACGGCCGACAAGCCAGGTCCCGCCGTGATGGAGCATGTCCATTTCACGCCGGAGGGACTGGCCGAAAACGGGTTGTCTCTCGGCCCATCGGGGCCCGGAGAATTGCCGGGGGGGGCGCTGTCAACGGCCCCTGACCAGCGGGGCGTAAACCCCGACCCCGTCCGCAAACCGGCGCCGGAGAATACGGCAGCCGGCGTCGGAGCGGCGGGGCAGGATTCACGCCGCCCCCCGGGGATTCTCCGACACGGCGGGGGGTCGGAGAATCCCGCCTTTAGTCTCAGGAAAGGAGAATTCCGCTGTTTGTTTATAATAGGCACAAATATAAATATAGATTACTTAAATCTACCTTTGTTTCCTGGCACACTGGAAACTGAGACATCATTTGGGTTCGCAAATGTGCTCTTGGAATTGGACAAAACTTTCATGCTGGCAAGGATGGGCCTCTAGCTGTTTGCAAAGAACTGTGCAAAGTTAATGCTGGACTCCTCTAAGCTTCCTATTATTAGGCGTGACATTCTGCCAATACATTAAGGACTTGATTGTGCAAGTACAGCATTCTTCTGTAGGCCGTCCCATCGAGCTGCTCATCTGAGTCTTCTGCAGTAGAACCATTATTGGACCTTGTGCTTCTGTGCCACCTTTATCCCCTGCCCCGGCTATAGGCCACATGTTGTCTGGCATCTCACCATATGTGGATGCTGCCTTATGCTATCCTCAGAATTACGCACAGTGTTATTAACTGAGCTGGGTGGTGGCAAACACAAGAGCGAGTGATTATGTTTCTTCTTTATGCTCTTCCACCTATTGTTCTTCCACCACTGCCTGGCCCCGTTGCTGTTCTTATTCCTCTGAAAGGAGAAAGGCAGAAGGGCAACTTTGTTAAGTAAGTTAAGGGAGGGGGAAATGTAAACAGTACATGTTTTCACCATCTGCAGTTCGTAAATCTGAAGAGATTGTGGGATGGGGATGTGGAAGCGCGATTCGAGAAGGACAATTGGGACACACGGCTGGTCAGGCCTGAGTCATGGTTTCACTAATGATGATGAGTAACCGCCCCTCCTTGGGGGTAAGGACATGCAGCCATGTATGTTCCTTACTGGTTAACTGCTGCTACCCCCAGTTGTGTGCCACGTTGTTCTACAAGAGAGGAGAATGTCCATTGATGAGTCTGGTGCAATCAGTTTGGCTGATGTGGCTGTCATGGTTGAATAGCTGGCAGTGCATTCATGGTGTAAGATGTGGTGAGGCTTGCAAGCAGTGCTAATTCTGAGGGTGAAGTGAAGCTATGAATGTTAGGTGTGAGCCCTGATTAATAGAGATTGTTGGTAGTTGCATGATGGGGATATGGTGACTTGAGTAGTGTGTGAGGCTAGTGGTGCAGTTGGTAGATGGGACAATTGAATAGACAAATGGTTGGCAACAAGAGCAAGGTCATTGAACTTTATGTGGCACTGGTCCAGGTCATTGGGGCTTGACCTCTGAGATTGTCCGCCATGGCTATCTGGTTCCACTGCCAACTCTGAGAGTTTGCAGCATGGTAGCATAGTGGTTGGCACAGTTGCTTCACAGCTCCAGGGTCTCAGGTTTGATTCCCGGCTGGGTCAGTGTCTGCATGTTCTTCCCATGTCTGCGTGGATTTCCTCCGGGTGCTCCGGTTTCCTCCCACAGTCCAAAGTGTGTGGGTTAGATGGATTGACCATGCTAAATTGCCCTTAGTGTCCAAAAAGGTTAAGTGGGGGTTACTGGGTTACGGGGATAGGGTAGATACGTGGGATTCAGTAGTGTGCTCTTTGTAAGGGCCGAAGGAGGGCACGATGGAGGATTTAAGTACTGAGGTAATATGGGTAGAGCTAAGGAATAGGAAGGGTGCAGTAACATTGTTGGGACTTTACTACAGGCCTCCCAAAAGCGAGCATGAAGTAGAGGTACAAATATGTAGACAGATTATAGAAAAATGTAGGAGCAATAGGGTGGTCGTGATGGGAGATTTTAACTTCCCCAATATTGAATGGGGCTCATGTAGTGTTGGAGGCGTAGATGGAGCAGAATTTGTAAGGAGCATCCATGAGAGTTTTTTAGAGCAGTATGTAAATAGTCCAATTCGGGAAGGGGCCATACTGGATCTGGTATTGGGGAATGATCCCGGCCAGGTGGTTGAAGTTTCAGTCGGTGATTACTTTGGGAATAACGATCACAATTCCGTAAGTTTTAGAATACTCATGGACAAAGACGAGAGTGGTCCTAAAGGAAGAGTGCTAAACTGGGGAAAGGCCAAGTATAACAAAATTCAGCAGGAGCTAGGGAATGTGGATTGGGAGCAGCTGTTTAAGGGTAAATCCACATTTGAAATGTGGGAGTCTTTTAAGGAAAGGTTGACTAGAGTGCAGGACAGACATGTCCCTGTGAAAATGAGGGATAGAAATGGCAAGATTAGGGAACCATGGATGACGGGTGGAATTGTGAGACTAGCTAAGATGAAAAAGAAAGCCTACATAAGATCTAGGCGACTTAAAACTGATGAAGCTTTGGAGGAATATCGAGAAAGTAGGACAAATCTCAAACGCGCAATAAAGAGGGCTAAAAGGGGTCGTGAAATATCTTTGGCTAACAGGGTGAAGGAAAATCTCAAAGCCTTTTATTCGTATATAAGGAGCAAGAGGGTAACTAGAGAAAGGATTGGCCCACTCAAAGACAAAAGAGGGAATTCATGCGTGGAGTCAGAGGAAATGGGTGAGAATCTTAATGAGTACTTTGCATTGGTATTCACCAAGGAGAGGGACATGACGGATGTTGAGGCTAGGGATGTATGTTTAAATACTCTAGGTCAAGTCGGCATAAGGAAGGGGGAAGTTCTGGGTATTCTAAAAGGCATTAAGGTGGACAAGTACCCAGGTCCAGATGGGATCTATCCCAGGTTACTGAGGGAAGCGAGGGACAAAATAGCTGGGGCCTTAGCAGATATCTTTGCAGCATCCTTGAGCACGGGTGAGGTCCCGGAGGACTGGAGAATTGCTAATGTTGTCCCTTTGTTTAAAAAGGGTAGCATGGATAATCCAGGGAATTATAGACCTGTGAGCTTGACGTCAGTGGTAGGCAAACTGTTGGAGAAGATACTGAGGGATAGGATCTATTCACATTTGGAGGAAAATAGACTTATCAGTGAGAGGCAGCATGGTTTTGTGCAGGGAAGGTCATGTCTTACAAACCTAATAGAATTCTTTGAGGAAGTGACAAAGTTAATTGATGAGGGAAGGGCTGTAGATGTCATATACATGGATTTGAGTAAGGTGTTTGATAAAGTTTCCCATGGCAGGTTGATGGAAAAAGTGAAGTTGTATCTAGCGAGATGGATAAAGAACTGTCTGGGCAACAGGAGACAGAGAATAGTGGTGGAAGGGAGTGTCACAAAATGGAGAAAGATGACTAGTGGTGTTCCACAGGGAACCGTGCTCGGACCACTATTGTTTGTGATATACATAAATGATCTGGACGAAGGTATAGGTGGTCTGATTAGCAAGTTTGCAGATGATACTAAGATTGGTGGAGTTGCAGATAGCGAGGAGGACTGTCAGAGAATACAACAAAATATAGATAAATTGGAGAGTTGGGCAGAGAAATGGCAGATGGAGTTCAATCCAGGCAAATGCGATGTGATGCATTTTGGAAGATCTAATTCAAGAGCGGACTATACGGTCAATGGAAGAGTCCTGGGGAAAATTGATGTACAGAGAGATCTGGGAGTTCAGGTCCATTGTACCCTGAAGGTGGCAATGCAGGTCGATAGAGTGGTCAAGAAGGCATGCAGCATGCTTGCCTTCATCGGACGGGGTATTAAGTACAAGAGTCGGCAGGTCATGTTACAGTTGTATAGGACTTTGGTTCGGCCACATTTGGAATACTGCGTGCAGTTCTGGTCGCCACATTACTAGAAGGATGTGGATGCTTTAGAGAGGGTGCAGAGGAGGTTCACCAGGATGTTGCCTGGTATGGAGGGTGCTAGCTATGAAGAAAGGTTGAGTAGATTAGGATTGTTTTCATTGGAAAGGCGGAGGTTGAGGGGTTACCTGATTGAGGTCTACAAAATTATGAGAGGTATGGACAGGGTGGATAGCAACTAGCTTTTTCCCAGAGTGGGGGTGTCAATTGCAAGTGGTCACGATTTCAAGGTGAGAGGGGGAAAGTTTAAGGGCGATGTGCGTGGAAAGTTTTTTACGCAGAGGGTGGTGGGTGCCTGGAACGCTTTGCCAGTGGAGGTGGTAGAGGCGGGCACGATAGCATCATTTAAGATGCATCTAGACATATATATGAACGGGCGGGGAACAGGGAGAAGTAGATCCTTGGAAAATAGAAGACAGGTTTAGATAAAGGATCTGGATCGGCGCAGGCTGGGAGGGCCGAAGGGCCTGTTCCAGTGCTGCAATTTTCTTTGTTCTTTCTTCTTTGAATGGTCTCCTTTTGCGCTGTAAATTCTATGATGATTGCCTGGAGGGTTTCCATGATATCTCTTCTCCACCTTCAGTGCATAGTTAGAATATCTTAGAGCCCGATCTCTGCCACCAGTTCAGAATCAGTTCCTTCCCCTGCTCCAGTGCAGCTGCTCTTTCAAGATTTGCAGGCTCACTTTAACTTGTGCGCCCTCTGCTTAACTGTGCAGCCATTCATCAGTGTGGATAGTGCTGACTGCATGTTACAAACATTTAAAGGAACAGGTTTGTGTTTTACCTGCACAGGAAGCAACAGTGCGGGATTTTCTGGTCATTCCCGTTGGCAGGATTTTCCAATCTCACCGACAGTGACCCTCTGTTGTGGGTTCCATGGCGGTGGAGGATGTGAGCAACGGGAAACCCCGTTGACAGTGGTGGGACCATAGTTTCCTGCTGCCGGCCAACGGTAGGCTGCCTCCACCGCTGAAAAATACGCCATCCCACCCACACACTGAGGTAATTTTGTATCGCGATTCTCGTCCGTTTTGGGCCCTGTTCGATTACTGTGAGCCCCTATGCTTTAGAAAACAAATTACTCTCCTTCCAAAAAAGTAAAACCACAGAGCCACACATTTCTGTCGCTCACAAGTTTTAATAAAGAAACAACGGGTGCGATTTAGCGGCCTCGTCGCGCCTGACTTGGTGTCAGGACGAGGCCATTGAATCTCGCGAGAGGATTGGACCGGGATTCGCAACGCTTGAAACGTCTCGCGGATTCAGCAGAATCTCACGGTGTGCTGCAATTGGGATTGCTGGGCGAGATCCAGATGTGCTTTTGAAAATGAGCCATTAGCCTTATTTAATATGTGGTCGCTCATTTCACCCGGGGCCCAGGATTCACTGGCCTCGCCAACGAGACCCCAACTGGGCGCCGTTTGGTACTGGTTCAGAAAGTCATGAACCAGACATGATGGCACCTCAGGGGATCTTGCTGGGGAGTTGAGGCATCCAGGTAGTCGGGTACTTGGCAGGGTGGCACCTTGGCACTCCCCCAGCACCAGGTCATCTTGGCATTGCTAGCCTGACACCCTGGCAGTGCTACCCTGACAGTGCCACCCTGTGTGCCAGGGTTCTTGGCTGGCAGTGCCAAGGTTCCCAGGTGCCAGGTTGCGCATGCCAGGGGTCAGGCCTTCCCCAGAAGAGGTGGAGTGAGGGGGGGGTGAGGACCCTGGAAGAAGTAATTTGGGTGAAGTGGAGGGGGAGGCGGGGTCCTGAGGCCGTGATCCTGAGGGGTGTTGAAAGATTGGGTCTGTCTTTCAAAATGGTGCCCCGATCCGTTTGTAGTCTTAACTTAAAGAGTGGCCTCAGGGAGGAACTCCTCGTCGAGGCCAAAATAAATGGCAACGTGCCGTTGAACAGCAGGGCCATTCCCAGCACTGTAGGCACCAAGAAACACCCTGCTAAACATGCCATTCAGAGGACTTTAACTTGAGTCCGCTGAATCACGTCAAAAGTGTTCGAAATAACATTCATTTTGTTGGAATTGAATCTCAATGTTAAAGCCATACCACATATAACAAAATGTTAGACTTCATTACACTGAAGGATGCAGTTTTATAAAATAAATTTAGAGTACCCAATTCTTTTTTTCCAATTAAGCGGCAATTTAGCATTCACCTACCCTGCACATCTTGGGGTTGTGGGGGTGAGACCCACACAGACATGGGGAGAATGTGCAAACTCCACGCGGACAGTGTGAAGGATGCAGTATTATGTAATTAGAACAAAGAAGTGAGTAGAGAAAATCGTTTTAAAAATGTGACAATCGTATGTCAAATCATGGTAAATTCACTAATCTCATACTCCCAGCGGGGAGCCACATTCGAAGGGGGTACAGGTCAGCATAACGACCAATCCGCTGGCCTATGCTAACAAAAAGCTGAGCTGAACTGAGGTTCTGGCGAAAGGTCATTGGCCTGAAGGTTTACCCCTCCTTCCCCTCTCTACAGATGCTACCTGACATGCTGAGCATTTCAAGCCTCTTCCGTTTCTTATCTCTGACCTCTGCTTCCTTCGTGTGTAGCTCTCTGTGAGAGTGCAGGATCAGTTCTCACTTGACGGATCTAACTTTACCTTTAATATCGTCTTCAGAGAACAATGTAAAAGTTAATAGCTGCTTGAGACTGACTGAAAAACAATAATGTATGTTCATGTACCCATGTGTTTGGGGGCGAGGTGTCCCTCAAATAATAACCTGGCCCACAAGAGTTTTTCTGAACCGAATGGAAATTGCTCCAAAATCTATTACTTTGTAATGTATAGATTTAATTTTATTGTTTCTGATCCATTGTCATGCCGACAATGCCTGCCACAATGACTATGCCAGAGGACGATGTTGTCGTTGTGTGAAGGATTAATAACTTTGAAGTACTGACCGCAAGCTTATCAGGAAATAATTTTCAGTTGACAACTGGGAAATTCCAGAACCAGTATATATTATAAAATAAGGATTACAGTTGCAGGGATTGGGGAGGCGGACATCTCAGAGGAGAATAGAGGGAAGAGATGAGAATCATTATGATGAAACTGGGATCATTATTTTTCTAGTAAATCCTCTGATACTGTTTTAATCCAACAGCAATGAGGTAAGTTTGGAGCATTCAACAGCGTCTTCACTGGTTATTACACTGAAGCTAATGCCTGTACTTCATGACTGCAGCATGTGTGAAACAGTGTTCAGCAACTTCCCAACTGTTGGTGTACATCTTAAAAAATGTTGTACAAGGTCGACAAGAGAGTCTGCCTTTTTTTAAAAATTAATTAGAATGTGAATGGCAGACAACCCAAACTTGCTGTTCACTTTGCTTTTTTTGGTGTGGTTTTGCATCATTTACGTTTAAAATACAACCAAGATACAATGGGTTGGATTTTAAGCTTTCTGTGTATCAGCTGCCCATTACTGAATATTCATTTCATTGTGGAAATGAGGGCAATCTCGATGGATGGCTAGTTGATGCGTGTCATGCAGCAAGTTAAAGATTTACCCCACCGGGGTTCCTTCCTAACAGTACACGGAAGCCAACTCCCACATTTCATCAGTCCAGTACGATGTGGTAATATTGCCAAAAATGCAGTGCAGGCCACTTTTTTGTATGTGCATGTGATGCAGTTTGAAGTAATTAAAAAGGTTAACTCCTTACCATGAAAATAAAATTCTCGAACAAGCTGTGAATCATGTACCCGATTGAAAAGTCTGGGCACAATTCCATCCTGCAGCACAGTTTGCCTTTTGCTTCACAAGTGTGAAATAATGCACAACTTACACGTGCTATTGGGTCCAATTTTATTTTGCAGTCAGCGTAGCGCTAATAGTAGTTCTCTGCAAGGTATATTCTGGAACTCACCTCCTGGGTTGCACCTCCAGGGCAGGGTAGCCAACCATTCACGAATGTGTGACAGCTCCTGGGGGAATTATCACATCGTGTGCGATTTAATCACTGCGTTGCACCTGGTGAAGATCTGGGCAAATAATGGGAAATGCCAAAATCGAGATTTCTGCAGGGTGTGAATCAGTTTGCCCGCTAACCGGCCCGCTCCCGATGGCGAGTTCTGGATCGTGCCCAAATATGGTGAGCATATTATTAACCCTCATTTGCATTTATTTCCATCTCAATAACGAGATTGAAGTCGAATGCAACTGTCTCCCTGGAATTAACCGGCTCTCCAGCAAGAAATCACGTGGGTATCATTTAGTTCCCCTTTTTTAAAAATCGAAGCTGATGCAATGGCTGCTGAGGGGAAGTAGGGAGGTGAGTCGTCCTTTCCATTTTCCCACAAGCAGCTCAAGGGCACTGGAGCTGCTATTCCAATGCTTGGAAGGGGGGGGGGGAATTCCCTCAGTGGGGTTGGTGTTGCGCTTGGTTGTGGGGCGGAAGCGTTCCAAGTCAGTGGTTTCCCCTCGGCCGGGGGTGGGGTGGGGTTAGGGGCTTTTCAGCTGTAAGGCTTACAAGCCAACAGGGGCAGTTACATTTGCTGCAGTCTTCTTGGTTCTATGCTGAAGGTCACTTTAGCTCCCTTTGACTGTGAGCAGCCTCTAGCTTCACAGCTGAAGACTATTGCTAATGAGGAATTGGACTTGTTAGTTGTGAGAACACTTCACAGTTGCAGGTTGTGTTTGCTGCTTGCTCCAGCTTGTGGCTGCAAATGCCTGGAATCTGCTGTTGCTGTTTCCTTCCTTTTCTGCAGCTGGAAAAAAGGACAATATTTTCTAAGGTACCTGCGTCCCGGAACATCGGGCTCAGGGTGACGTATGGGTCCAGAAGGCAATCCTGTTTGAAGCAAGAAGACGCTGCAGGACCTGATGTGTGACATTGTTCCAAATGGGATACCTGCTAACACCATTGAAGAAATGCTTTTGCAGATTGCTGATGCTTTTGTTGCTGGTGTGGTGAGTGCTGCATGTAACTGGCATGTCACCGTGGGTTAAACACGCTGGAAGTCAAGGATGTTCAATTGCACTTAGAGCGCCGGTGTAATATGTAGATGCCAGGATTTGGTTCCGTGAGATTGGGTCATGTGGCAGGGCCTGGACAGCTGCGGTGAATGGCACTGATACGTGAAACATGTCACACATTAATGAACAGATCATTTCTGTGACTAAGTTCTGGACATGATAACGCATTCTCAGGCTTATCCTTTGTTTCTGCTGAGGTACCTGCAAGGGCTGAAAATGTGCCAATATAACTTTGTATTGGTACCAATATGGAACCGTGACGTTTCCTTGTTATTTAGAGGTTAGTGTGTTATGTGGAATGTTATGTCGTTGATTTTCAAATCTTTGTTACTGTTGACCGTTTAATAAACAAAATATTCTAAAGTGGTGCTGCAGGTGTTTGCTGATTGCTCCTGCTGGTGCCTGCAAATGCCTGAAGGCCGTGTATTTGCTTCTTATAAAGTAATTTACGGGATGTGGGCATCAGCATTTATTGCCCATCCCTAGTTGTCCTTCAGAAGGTGGTAGTGAGTTGCCTTCTTGAACCGCTGTAGTCCGTGAGGCGTAGGTACACCCACTGTGCTGTTATGGAGGGAGTGCTAGGATTTTGACCCAGCGACAATGAAGGAACGGTAAAATATTTCCAAGTCAGGGTGGTGCGTGGGTGGCACAGTCGTGCAGTGGTTAGCATTGTTGCCTCATGGCGCTGAGGAATCGGGTTTGATCCCGGCCCCGGGTCACTGTCCGTATGGACTTTTCACATTCTTCCCATGTCTGCACGGGGGGTCACCCGCACAACCAACAAATATGTGCAGGTTAGGTGAATAGCCACACTAAATTGCCCCTTAATTGGAAAAATAGAATTGGATACTCTAAAGTCAGAGTGGTGAGTGACTTAGAGGGGAACCTCCGGGTGGTGGGGTTCCCAGGTATCTGCTGCTTTTGTCGTTCTAGGTGATAGTGGTCATGGGTTTGGAAGGTTTGCTGCTGCCTCTTTTGTTTCTGTGGCATGGAGTAAGAAAGGGGAGGATGTAAGATGACTTGCTGTCAGTGCTGAGGAAGGGGTTCTCTTTCTCTCTTCTGGGGCGGGATTCTCTGAGCCTGGGGCCGGGCTGGAGAATCGCCGCAACCGGCGTGATTCACGCCACGCCGCCCTGACGCCGGCACGCGATTCTCCAAGAGCGAAGAATTGGCTCCAGCGCCAGTCGGGGGCACTCCACGGGGCCCACCCTGGCGATTCACCATCCGGAATGGGCTGAACGGCCGTACCAAAAAACCCGAGTCCCGCCGGCGCCGTTCTAACCTGGTCTTACCAGCCGGGACCTCGGCGTGGAAGGATCCGGGGCCACCCTGTAGGGGGAAGAGGGGGTCCGACCCCGGGGGGGCCCTCCACTGTGGGGGGCCATGTTGCACGGGGCCGGCGTGGAGAAGGGAGACACCGCGCATGCGCGGAAATCGCGCTGGTCCCACCGCGCATGCGCGGACCTGCGCCGCTTATCTGATGCCGGGATTGGCAGCTGGAGCGGCTTGGGTCACTCCAGTGCCGTGCTGGCCCTCTGTAGGGGTCAGAATTGCTGATCCTGAGGCCATGTTGACTCTGTCGGGAAACGCGACGGCGTTCACGACGGCGTCAACACATAGCCTCAGGATTAGAGAATCCCGCCCTGGTGTGCTCTGTGCTGGTGTGATTTTTCATTTTCTGAATAGTCTACTGCTGGAAGCTGCAGGAGGTAGATTGATCCAAATGAACAACATACCCCTTTGGCTTCTGTGACCTGGTGCAAGGAAAAGGAGGATGTATGGAGACCTGCTGCCAGCAGAGGAGAAAGGTAAGGGGTGCTCTTTCACTCTTCTGGAGTGATCTGCATTGGGGTGACTTTGCAGTGTGATTATCCACTGTTGAGAGTCTACTGCTGGGAGCTGCAGCAGGGGGAGAGAGAGGCACCTTGATCCGACTGAGCAATTTGATGAAGGTGTTGAAGAAATGCTTTTGCTGATTGCTGGTGACTTTATTGTACCGTTGACTGTTTATTTGGTTTCCTTTGTAGAAATGGACTGTTGTAGTTTTGTGTTTGTACCAATATTCTGTCGTGAAAAGGTGCTTGTGTGTATGGCACGGTGCCTTTTCCTTGTTGGTTACTGGTTAGTGTGATATATAGACTGTTAAGTAGTTTGTTTTCATCTTTTTGTATAAAGTATTATTGATCGTTTAATAAACAAAATATTCTCAAGTGGCTTCTTGTGGGTACACGTGCCATGTTTCATACAGTGATTATTGCATTGCAATCAATCAAACTTTGAAGCCTGAACACTTTGCCTGAACTCCAGAAGAATCAGCTCCATAGAGGAGCAGCCAACAAACAAGCTCAATAGCTGGGCTTCAGCACAAGGGATATCCTTGTGACCGTCGGGTAAGTGTGTGGACCAGGGGAGGGCACCTCAGCACGGCCTCCCTAATGTTCCCAGCAGGGGTCTGGGTTGAGGGGCTCCTGCTGTGGCTGAGGGTGAGTGTGCAGCGTGAGGTTTTCCAGCACAACTGGCTCGCTGGATGGAACTCTGACAGAAGGCAGGAAATGTAAGAGTGGGAGAGACTTGTGGGATTTTAGGGTCCCGGGGTGGAAGCCCTAACTGATTGTTGGTTTCTCTCATTCTCTAATTCCCTACAGATATATAAAATATGGATTGTTATCTCGATCCCGCCGAGGCTGCCCTTGTGGTGCTGATGGCAGCCCATGTGGCCAGATGCCGGATGAGACGGCAGCAGCATTGACGCAAGCTAGAGGCAGCAAGCCATGTGCAGGGGGCTGCCGTACACCCTGAAGACATGCCCGCCCATCAGGCAGAGGAGGAACCCAGAGGGAACGCCAACAATGACCTAAGGTGTACAGGCGTCTTTGGTCTTTCGAGGAGATGATGGACAGCATGTGCCGCAGGAGACTTTGTCTCACGAAAGAGACAGTTCAGCATCTGGCGTGCCTCGGCAATGTCCACCTGCGCCTGCCACACATCCCTCAGCGACTGGGACATGATGTTGAGGCCTCAGCCATTGTCTTCACAGACTGAGCTATGCCTTGGGCATCACATCTCAAGATGCGGAAATCGTCTCCAGGCTTTCCACTGGTTGCCACCTCAGCAGTGTTGGCCTTGGTGTCACACATTGTCGGCATCATCTCACACGTCCGGAGCATTTGAGACTCCTCCCATCGGCTATGCACTTGTTGGAATATCGCTGACATTTCCTCCTGAATGTCATGGGATCCTCCGATTGCTGACTCCCTTGGATTTTACTGCCTCCACCTGATATGCATCAGTAAGTCTTTGGTGCTCACCAGATGGTGCTCCTGAAGCCTGCCCACTAATGCCACCCACCAAGGTGTGTGTCTCAAAGCTGGTGGATTGCGGGGGTAATAGCTGTGACGTATCGATGGTGATCTTCTTGGAGCTCTACTCCGAGGTGGTCTCTTCGGTGACAGGATGGGAAACGATTCCGGATGTCCCGGCTCCATCAGATGGAGATCCTGCAAGACAATGGATATGTGGTCAGTGAGAGGGAACGATCATTTTGTCTGTCATGAACAACTCACTTGAGACAGGTCATCTGGGTGAAGGGGCAGTGGATCCTCATGCTTGATGGATTATGGGGGGTCTAGGGCAAGTGGCATGTGTGGGCACCGCACCTGGACATGAAGGGTTTATGCTGGTGGGTGCCAATGCATTCTGAGGAGCAAGCACGAAGTTCGGATGTGGGGAGGGTGCAAGGTGTCAGCCAGTGATTTGTTGGGGGTTGGGAATTTGAGGGGTGGCAGGCGGAACTGATGCCAGGCGAGATGTGCTAAACTACCTTGCAGCTTGGCAAAGGTCGTTGGTCACGGTAGCACAGTGGTTAGCACTGTTGCTTCACAGCGCCAGGGACCGGGGTTCGATTCCCGGCTTGGGTCACTGTCTGTGTGGAGTCTGCACGTTCTCCCTGTGTCTGCGTGGGTTTCCACCGGGTGCTCCGCTTTCGTCCCACAAGTCCTGAAAGACGTGCTGTTAGGTGAATCGGACATTCTGAATTCTCCCTCTGTGTACCCAAACAGGCGGCGGAATGTGGCGACGAGGGGGTTTTCACAGTAACTTCATTGCAGTGTTAATGTAAGCCTACTTGTGACACTAATAAAGATTATTATTATCTTCTTCTGACTATTTTCCAGTAAATGTTGCCCACTGTTGTGTATTTTGTTTTTAATATTGGATAAATAGAACATAGAACATAGAACATAGAACAGTACAGCACAGTACAGGTGCTTCGGCCCACGATGTTGTGACGACCATTTATCCTAGTCTAAGATCAACCGAACCTACACCCCTCCAATTTACTGCTGTCCATGTGCCTGCCCAAGAGTCGCTTAAATGTCCCTAATGACTCTGACTCCACTACCTCCGCTGGCAGTGCATTCCACGCATCCACCACTGTCTACAACTGACATCTCCCCTATACCTTTCTCCAATCACCTTAAAACTACATCCCCTCATGACAGCCATTTTATCCCTGGGGAAAAGTCTCTGGATATCCACTCTATCCATGCCTCTCATCACCTTGCACACCTCTATCAAGTCACCTCGCTTCCTTCGTCGCTCCAGTGAGCAAAGCCCTAGCTCCCTCAACCTTTCTTCATAAGACATGCCCTCCAATCCAGGCAGCATCCTGGTAAATCTCCTCTGTACCCTCTCCAAAGCATCCATATCCTTCCTATAATGAGGCAACCAGAACTGGACACAATATTCCAAGTGTGGTCTAACCAGGGTTTTGTAAAGCTGCAGTAAAACCTTGTGGCTCTTAAACTCAATCCCACTGTTAATGAAAGCCAACATACCATACGCCTTCTGAACCTGGGTGGCAACTTTGAGGGATCTATGTACGTGGACCCAAGATCCCTCTGTTCCTCCATACTTCCAAGAATCCTGCCTTTAACCCTGTATTCAGCTTTCACATTCGACCTTCCAAAATTAATCACTTCACATTTATCTAAGTTGAACTCTATCTGCCACTTCTCAGCCCAGCTCTGCATCCTTTCAATGGCCTGCTGTACAACCTGCAACAGCCCTCAACACGATCTACAACTCCACCAACTTTGTGTCATCGGGAAACTTTCTAACCCACCCTTTCACTTCCTCATCCAAGTCATTTATAAAAACCACAAAGATCAGGGGCGGAATTCTCCGCCAATGGGATGCTCTGTTTTGCCGGAGCCCGGGGGTTTCCCGACGGTGTGGGGCTGCCCCACAATGGGAAACCCCATTGACTGGCTGGTGTAACAGAGCATTCCGCCGGCGCGGTGAGGCAGAAATGTGGCACGGCCGGGCGCAGCATCCCGCCCCAGAGGTCCCAGAACAGATCCCTGCGGGACACCACTGGTCACCGACATCCAGGCAGAATACTTTCCATCCACTACCACTCGCTGTCTTCTTTTGGCCAGGCAATTCTGTATCCAGACAGCCGCATTTCTCTGTATCCTATGCCCCCTAACATTCTGAATGAGCCTACCATGGGGAACCTTATCATATGCCTTGCTGAAATCTATATACACCACATCCACTGCCCGACCTTCATCAATGTGTCTCGTCACATCCTCAAATAATTCAATGAGGCTTGTGAGGCATGACCTGCCTCTCACAAAGCCATGCTGACTATCTTTAATCAAACTATGGGCAGTATTCTCCAATAATGGGGCTGTGTCCCCACGCCAGCGTGTAAACCGTCACCAACCACTCTGGCGTCGACGGCCCCCGAAATTGAGGAATTCTCCACTTTCTAGGGGGCTAGGTTGATGCCGGAGTGGTTCCCGCAGCTCCAGCCGCCGCCGAAGGGCGAGTTCGCGCATGCGCAGAACGGCCGGATACGTCCGCGCATGCACGGGGATTCCCTTCTCTGCGTCGGCCCCCGGGCAATATGGCGGAGCCTTACAGGGGCCCAGCGCGGAGGAAAGAAGGCATCCACCGAACCAGCCCGCTCGCCGTTCGGTAGGCCCCGATCACGGGCCAGGCCACCATGGAGGCCCCCTCGGGGTTGGATACCCCTGCCCTCCCTCCCCCACCCCAGGACATCCCCCGCACACTTACCTGCCAGGTCCCACCATGTGTGAATGAGTAATCCACGCCGGTGGGACTGGGCAAAACTTGTCGGCCACTCTGCCCATCGGGGCCCGGAGAATCGCCGGGGGGGGGGGGGGGGGGCGCTGTCAATGACCCCCAACAAGTGTGGCAGGAATCTCACCGGCACCCGAAAAACGGTGCCAGAGAATAGGGAAGCCGGCGTCTGGGTGGGATTTGCGCCTCCCCCCGGCGATTCTCCGACCCGGCGCAGGGTCGGCGAATCGGGCCAAAGTTTTTCTAAATAGTCAGAAATCATGGCCGGGTCGGAGAATCCCCGGGGGGAGGCCCGAATCCCACCCGGCTGCCCCGACGCCGGCTTCCCTATTCTCCGATGCCATTTTTTGGCCGCTGGCGGGATTCCGGCCACGCCGTTCGGGGGCCGTTGACAACGACCCCCCCGGCGATTCTCCAGGCCGATGGGCCGAGTGGCCGACAAGTTTTGCCCAGTCCCACCGGCGTGGATTACTCACCTCACACACGGCGGGACCTGTCAGGTAAGTGTGCGGGGGCCACCCTGGATGGTGTGGGGGGGGGGGGAGATCCGACCACGGGGGGGGGGGGGGGGGGGCAAGGTGGCCTGGCCTGCGATTGGGACCTACTGATCGGCGGGCTGGTTCTGTGGGGGCCTGCTTTCCTCCCTGCCGGGCCCCTCGCGTGCGCGAGATCATGCCGGCTGTTCTGCGCTTGCGCGGACTCGCGGGGGTCGTTCCCCACTGGCTGGAGCAGCGGGGACGGCTCCGGCGGCAACCTAGCCCCCTAGAAAGGTAAGAAGTCCTCACTTTCGGGTGCCGTTGATGCCGGTGTCGTTGGCACCGGTTTTCCCGCCGGTGTGGGGACATAGCCCCATTTTGAGAGAATCCCGCCCCCTGTCTCTCAGAACCCTTTCCAGTATTTCTCTCACCACAGACATAAAACTGACTGGTCTGTAATTCCCTGGGATTTCCCTATTCCCTTTCTTGAACAGGGAAACAACATTCGCCTCCCTCCAATCATCTGGTACTACTCCAGTGGAGAGTAAGGACGCAAAGATAATCGACGATAGGAGATTTTCCTTCTGTTGAAGGGAATGGAAAACCTTTATTCCTCAATACCTGTCTGTAAACCATTTAGTAGCATATATTTTACCTCTAACAAAATAATGCAATTTTTAAAAAGTTCTTGTAAGCCTTGCATTTCAAACCAGTCACATCACAAGTATTTAAAAAGTACAAATTATTGTTTGTGTTTCCAGTTTATATTTTGGAAATATCGGACGGGCTATTAAACTGAGGCTCTGCGGGGTGGGCATTACATTTAAAAAAATAAATTTAGAGTACCCAATTCTTTTTTCTTCCAATTAAGGGACAATTTAGCGTAGCCAATTCACCCACCCTGCACATCTTTGGGTTGTGGGGGCGAGACCCACGCAGACACGGGGAGAATGTGCAAACTCCACACGGTCAGTGACCCTGGGTCGGAATCGAACCCGGGTCCTCGTCGCCGTGAGGCAGCGGTGCTAACCACTGCACCACCGTGCCATCTCGGGAGGGCATTACTTTGAAGAGGAGGGGCATCTCCCTGGCTTCACCTCCTTTAATCTTTTACACTACGATTAACACTCCCTTTGTCTTGTGACCCTGGCATCTTTATCAAATCTCCCCTAGCTCCCACCTATCCCTGCCCTTCTATTTTGCTGCACAAGCCCTGAAACAGTATAAAATCCGTCCCATTTCTCCCTCCCTTTAGCTCCGAAGAATGGTCACACCGACTCAAAACATCGGCCCACCGGCGGGTTCAATGGCAGCAGGGTGGAGAATTTGGTGGGAAGCCCAAAAATCGGTTTTACCCCTGCATGAATTATCTGCAGAATTTTCTGCTGCTGCCCACCAAGGGGATTAGAAAACCTGCTGGGAGAATTCCACCTGTTAATTCCATTTCTCTCTCCACAGGTGCCGCAGACCTGTTGAGTTTTTTTTCGAGCATTTTCTGTTTTTATTTAACATCTCAAATCTCACTCTGCCTAGTCCTCAGTAATGTACTCTCCCACCAAAGGGAGTATGGAGTCAGGTTCTCGAGTTGGTGAAACAGGAGACCACATGAGACCGTATAAATTCAAAAATATATAGAAGTTGCAGAATTAAACATGCAATTCAAAGTCAATAGAAACAGTCAACTGCAATGTTAAATACGTTCCAGGAAAAAGAGAGAAAATACATTCTTATTTCAAGTAGAGAATTTAGGTTTTAAATTTCAATTAATGTGACAGTGAAATATATGATCTGGAATCTCCATCAATTATTAAAGTAGTATTTACCTTAACTACCCAAGTGTTAACAGAGTTAGTGAGATGATTCTGGAGAATCATCTTCACTGAGCCTCAACAGTCTAACCTTAACCTTGTGGAAGATACCAAAAGGAGTTGAGCAAATCTGAAAATCTTATGCCTGTTTTCAATATTTATAGCATCTTTTGAGAAAATGTATATCTTAATTGTAACCAATTAATTATCTTTAATTATCCAAATTTGGTTTTGATCACTGTTAATTTCTACTAAAGAACAGATGTAAAGATGCACTTTGACAGACTTCATTGGTGAACACAAAAGGTATTTATTAATGATAATTGGACAGCAGCCTCATGGCTGTAGCAGCTCCTGAAATGTCTCTTTGCCTTGGAGCCTCTCTCACCATGGGGTGATTCCCCACTCTGAGTTCCGATTGCTTACCTTGGCTAGGTGACCCTTCCTGTGCTGCGTTGCCCTTTAAGAGACAATCACCAGAGACAGCTTTTTTTTAATTCTCAGAAAACTTATGTAATTGTCAAACTCTATGTAAGCTATGGGCCTCACTGATTCTAAGAAAGCCAAGCTTGCGTGAACTCATGGTGGTTAATCTCCATTACTTAGCAGTCTGCAATTTAAGATTATGTGATTCTAGGTTGTAAGATTTCCAGTTGAATGTGGTCCTGGATTAACAGTATAAGCTCCATTTTATCAAATGTTACATTGCATTGTTTTTCCTGGCAGTATGCAACAAAATGTCTTGGTGTCCAGATTTCGGTTGGTGACTTTCTTGTTAGAGATTGGTTAGGGTTTTCCGCTACTGTTTGCATCGGGCGGGTTCATCAACGGGAGCAAAAATGTCGGGAGAAATCCAAATTGTGTTTCATGATGACATGAAAGCATGACACAATTGTGTCCCCCCCCACCCCACCGTCCTGACGTTCAGCATTGGGAATCTCATTATAATAAATTAACATATAATTATCAGACCCATAAGCCAGGATTATTTCACCCCAAGTCAAAAAATCCATCCACAGCGGCGTGATGTCAGAACAGCAAGCTCGGAAGTGAGTGCAGTGCTCGAAGGGAGAAGGCAATGCCCAGGTAGTGCCAGGGTTGTGGCAGCTTGGAGCCTGTGTAGTGCCTGGGTAGTGTCCAGGTAATGCCGAGGGTCCCAGCTTGATACCAGGATGGTGCCAGGTGGGGGGAAGGGCTGGGGTGATCTGGTTTGCTCGCTGTGTGATGGGGTGGTGTTTAAAAAGGCCGCCCAGAGCATCGAATATCTGAGTTGCTGCCGGGTCGGGCAAATCAGAGGCCACCCAGCCAGCGATACGTCGTGGGACCGGGACTGACACTATATGGTGGAGAAAGCCGCCATTGCTGTTGGCGGCTTCAATGTCAGTTTTCCTACCCAACCTCGGCCTCTGCTGTTATCAGAGAAAATTCTGGCCATTTTTTAATTGCAGTAAAAGGACACAAGTCTGCACATGCCTGGATATGAAAAAAATTAACCTTTTAAATTTATCTAAGCTCCTATTTATCGCAAAATTATTCTTTTACCCTTATAACCTTTCATTATGGCCAGAATATAATTAATTAAAAGACATAATCACAGCTCTTTTTTAGTGTACAGCAGCAATGTGAAATCTATAGTTTTAGTCTATTATGGCAGTTTGTGGGGATTTATCTAGCTGGAAGCCCTTGCTAAAGTTTGCTATCAGTGGAGTTGTGCCTTTGACAATAGAGAGAACAATAAGCTCACACACAGCCTTATTGATCTTGTGAAACTGCAATAGGAACTTGGGCTATTGCCAGTCTAAACAGAAAATGAAGGGGGAGCAAGGTTTCTAAACTGGCCCAACATGAATCCTATCTCCTGAAGGTGGATTTACCTTGAGCCCGTGATCTGGAATACTTATTGTGACAGCCCAACACTATTAGTTGGAAGCCAGTTTGGGGCTACAATTTGCCTCCCCTATCCTGAGTGGTGAGTAAAGCTAGTGCAATGGAAAGTTAGAGAGTCTTTATCAGTATGAAACATCCTAACATGGACAGGAGTGCCAGCTTTGCTGATGACAGCACTTATACTAAATCAAGTGATCAGGGATCTTTATTTACCAGTTGAACATGTTACCGAACAACATCCCCAGTGGCAAGTTATGGCAAGCTTCGGGAGCTTGTCAAATAAATAGAGAGCAGAAAATAATGCTTGTTATGAAATACAACCAGAATATAGAACATATAGGATCTTTTGACTCATTTATGTTGACTGAAAATGTTCAGTAGCTGAAGGATGTCCTAATATTTGAACACACTTCCTGAACATTGTGAAGCAGTACAGTACAATTGCTGTGTGAATCACATTTTCATGCAGGTTTTAATTTACAAGATGCATAGAAGTTTGATGGTGAAGGGTAAGTTACAGATCCTTTGTTATTGAAACAACAATAAAATATTGACACAAGTAGGTGCAACTATCACAGGAATTTAGGCATAAATAAAAAGAGAGGCATGTGTCTCTCACTTTTACTATCAACAGTAATATTCAATCATCTACAGTCTGGAGCATATATGGTGCAAAGCAGCACTGTAGCAGCTCTCCCAAGACACATGTGGCGACTGACTCTGCAATATGAATTGGCAGCAGTTTCTTGGGTTTAGAACTGCCTGCACAGTGTTTAATGAAAGATGTGCTCCATGCATTCATACACCACAGTGGGGTTGGGGTGAACATGGAATCAGAGGGCAGAATTTTTATGGTTCCCTGCTGAGAGACTTGTAGGTTGAGGCCCCCCAAATTCCCCAGGCGGCTTTCCCAGTCCCTTCCTATCCACACCTGACCTGGCTACAATTCTATGGGGGTTGGGGGTGTGGAAGAGGCTTAGGCAATCTGCCTGCTTTTAGTCCATTTGATGCTTTTAGTTATTGGCCATTAATGGCGGCTTCCTGTCCATCTTCAATTTTGATGCTGACGGGAGGTGTTCAGGGGCAGGGGGGATGCCTAGCAATTCACCCTGCTTGAGCCTTGGGTGGGAGAGAGGGTTGGAATGGGGGGGGGGGGGGGGAGCTTCCTGTCCACACCAATGCACCAACAAAGGTTTACGTTCCTGCAGGTTCTCCTTTTATAGAATCATAGAATCCCTACAGTGCAGAAGGAGGCCATTCGGCTCATTGAGCCTGCACCGACTCTTCGACCGAGCACTCTACCCCCATCCACTCATCCAACCCCCTAAACCCATAACCTAACCTGCACATCCCTGGACACTAATGGGCAACCTAGCATACCCAAGCAGACAGGGGGAGAATGTACAAACCCCATACAGACAGTGACCGAAGGCCGCAATTGAACCCTGGTCCCTGGCGCTGTGAGGCAGCAGTGCTAACCACTCTGCCGCCATGTCGCCCCTGCACTTTCCTGCAGCTTGCCCATCAAGATCCTACCCCCTCCGCTCTCTTGGCCTCATCTCCTCTCCTCACCATGAATCTCCCCCTGCCCGATTTACCTCATCCTGGACTGTGGGACTTAGAATTTGGGGACAGCTAGAACTGCCGGTAAATCAATTTGGCCAACATGTCTCTGGAGCTGGACTTACAGCCGAGGGATGAGCGAAAGTCCTGTTTCCAGCCAATGGCTGCGGGACTGCAGCTGTTTGTAGGGATGTGTTCCCCACCAGCCCCTCTGTGGTCAGGCAGGAAATCCCGCCATCTGAAAATTCCTGCTCATAGAATGATTACAGCAGAGAAGAAGACTATTAGGCCCATCACGTCCGTGTTAACTCTCTGCAATTCACCCTATCCCACTCGCCTGTCTTTTACCCGGAGCTCTGCAAATATTTTATCTTCAGATAATTATCCAATTCTTTTTTTGAAAACCACGATTGAATCATCCCCCACCACTAGTCCAAAGGTGTGCAGGTTAGGTGGACTGGCCATGATAAATTGCCCATAGTGACCAAAAAGGTTGGGAGGGGTTATTGTGTTACAGGGATAGGGTGGAAGTGAGGGCTCAAGTGGGTCGGTGCAGACTCGATGGGCCGAATGGCCTCCTTTTGCACTGTATGTTCCATGTTCTATCTCTGCAGCAGTATATTTTAGATCCCAATCACCCGCTGCTTAATTGTTCCTTCTGCTGCTGTCGCTTCTTTTGCCATTCACCTTAAATTTGGTGCCCTCTAGTTCTCCACCCTTCCGCCAATGGGAACAGTTTCTCCCTATCTACTCTGGCAAGGCTCCTCCTGATTTTGAACACCTCTATCAAATCTCTTCCAAACCTTTTCTTCTCTAATTATCTAATTAATTATCCAACCACCATGAATCGCACAATGGATGTGCACGTGGAGTGCAGTGCTGGGATTTGTTTTACAGTAATGCCATTTCGCCACGTAAAATGTTCGCTGTCCAGGTTTAACTGTCCAATCAAATACATTTTTGATCCCGGCTCTGGGTCACTGTCAGTGTGGAGTTTGCACATTCTCCCCGTGTTTGCGTGAGTTTTGCCCCCACAACCCAAAGATGTGCAGGCTAGGTGGACTGGCCATGTTAAATTGCCCCTTAATTGGAAAAAATGAATTGGGTACTCTAAATTTATTTTTTAAAAATACATTTTTGACACATTCCTGCGACAAATTTGTACTTGCAGCTGTCAGCTGACTCCCTGCTTTTTCTCTGTCATCAAGACAAATAAGGGCCAGTGCGGCTTTGGCTTGCCCAAGTGCTATGGATGCAATTCTGTTTCAGATTTACTTTCAATTTGCTGGTAAAGCATGTTCTGCCTATTGTTCAGCCCTAGCCTGGTGACATTGTTCTTTCAGCTCCCACCACATCTTTGTGATTATAAGCTACGTTTTTTAGGACCTGGCTGAAGTCTGACAAAATGCCATTCACTGAGACCCCACCACTCAGTCGGACTCTTATGTACCCATTACAAGTTCCACTGTATCATGAGTGCTGCTGGTGATGTCTTTGCCTCAATCACCCCACCCAGCATATTATTGCAAACATTGATCAATCACGTTTGGGTGAAGGTGTCCTTTCTAATATCTGTTTTAAATTCAGTTTCACTCACTTAGATAGATGTCCTCTGGTCCTGCTTACTTGGTTTAAACTGAAGTAATATTTTGCAAGACAATTGATTAAATGGGATGCAAAAAAAAAGGTTACATTTACCCAACAGGATAGTCAAAAAAACAACTCTTCTTTAGTTAAAACAGATGTTCAACATTCTACAGAATAATTTGGCTTGATGTGTCCAGAAGAATGATGCCAGGAAGACAAAACTGTGCACAATATTGTAGAAAACAACGAGGCCAGTTCAGAGTTCTTGCCAGAACGTGTGTTGTGCATGCAATTAAATCCCAAGGTCAAACAATTTACAGACAATTACTTTTCTAACATCTTTAGAAATGGCTGCTTACGCGTCTTTAATTTTAAATGATACTGATATTCGAATTCTCCCCAAAGGTTAATGCTGACTAAATCCAGCTGTGACCTGACACGATGCGACAGCGCAGGGCTTAATTATCCTCTGGATAGTCATTTACTCAGAACCATTAAAGAAACTCACTGTGGAGAAGATTTGGAAGGGGAAAAGAGTTGCCAGTTTATCTTCAGCCTCTTTAATCTGGTGTCGAGAGGGAAATGGGTTGGGGGGGGGGGGGGGGGGGGGTTGCGATGGAAAAAGAAGTTTAAAAAAAATCTAATGTTAGCTATCTGGTTTAATGACGGAAAATTGTTCATCCTACTGTTTTTTTAACAGATTAAATTACAATCTAGTTCATTTTACCCATTGCCTAGGGGGTGACGTTAAATGTCAATGACAAATTTTATACTTGTCAAAAGGATGAATTAATGTATGTATAAAAATGATAGCGCACATTTTAAAGCAAGCGATTGGTTTGAAAATGGTTGTTCTTTTAGAAAGCCATCATTTGGATTGAGGGTCTCCCTCTATTGTGGTGCTCGACAGGTAGTAGTTTAAGGTACTTTGGGATCCACCTCCAGAGCTTTGCCAGACAAGTCCTTTACATACTGAGCAGCTTTGTCATTTTTATAAAGCTTGATTATTAACTTCAAAAAGTCAGTAACAATAAGGCTGGCATAAAGAGGGCTCTTTCTAGATCCATTAGTTATAAATACCACAGCGAAGACTTATTTTCTACTGAACAAAAAAAATCACAGTTACCTTGTCTCGCCATGCCTGAGGAACTCGATTTCCACAAGATAGTAAAGAAAATGTGTTCAGTCATTTTATTTCACTAATTCCCAACATTTCATGATATTATGTGTGTTTTCAATTTCAGAGCTGATTGTGTGATATATTTCAGGAGAGAGCTGAAATGATGAAAATGATACTGTCACTCAAAATTATAAAATTAAAGGGATGTTCAGATTAATCTGAGGCTTATTGCTATGAATTTTAATGGAATAATTTGTAAGAACAATTACGAGTAAAGCAAATAGGTAGACAAATTCTGCAGTATATGAAGAAACGTCATGCACTATATATATATATATATATACATATTATTTTTATATATATAATAAACAGTGCTCGCTGCCCCGCTGTCACATTGACAAATGGGGCTGGATTCTCCAATCCTGTGGCCAAGTGGCGACGCCGGAGTGGGATGCATGGTGTTTCACGACTGGCAAGTCGACGCAAGTTCCTCATCGATTCCGGTATCAGTGAGGGGCTAGAACCAGCGCCACGTGAAACGCCCGTGGAACGCGGCGAAAACGGCCGAAGAATGGCTGGGTCCTGGGCCGCACATGCGTACGGCTGACGACCTGCACCGGTCGCGCCGTACAACATGGCGCAGGTCATGTGCGAAATCTAACATGCCAACCCCGACCCTACAGCCCACCCCTGGCCACCCCCCACCAGTCCCCTCAGCCCTAGCAGATGCCCCCTCCCCCGGCCAGCGGCACAGATCCTCACCGAGTGTGGCAGCGCTGGACGCAGTCCGCAGCCGGCTGAGGCCACACGTGTCCCGGGCCGTCGGGAACTTGGCCCATCGGGGGTGGAGCATCGCGGGTGGGCCGGCCGATGAGGCGCCGACGGCCTTGCGACTGCTTGCGGTCACGATGATGCCGGTTTGGAGGGGGCATCACGATGATGCTGGTTTGTAGGGGGGCGGAGAATCTCAAACCGGCGGTGGCCCTGATTCCAGCGTCGGAACTGATTCTCCGCCCGATTGCCGATCACGGTTTTGGCGTTGGGCAATGGCGAATCACGTCCATGGCCTTTAAATGGCAACTTAAAATTAAAAAGCCTATACTTGCTACAACCTTTGGATAACAGTTTTTCTTGCTTTTAATGGGAGATACCTCACTGCATCTGGAACACTTCACATACACAAATCCACAAATAATAGTCTTGTGATGTTATTGCAGCCTAATGCCATTTTAGTAACTAAGTAGCTACTATGTGCAGGAAATTCCAGTGTGGTTATTGTGAAATTAAACTCTGCCAACAATGAACGTGTCTTTAAAGTTGGAGGTCTTTGCGAAGGTGTTCCTATTGTGGAAGCAGGCCGCACCATTCTCAAGTCAATAAGAATGCGAATGCCCATGTTCACCGTTGACCCCTGACACGCTCAGACTGGGACTGCTGCTAACAAAGTACAATGGGCATTGAGACTGAAACCCTGCCAGCTCTCACCAGTGCCACTTCAAAAGGCATTGCAAGTGGCTCCATTTCATTGTTTTGTTGTTGCGGCGATCTCCCTCCCCTACCCCTGAGCCACCGGGGCGGACAAATTACACAGCACTCCGAATCTGGCAACCCAGGAAGTTTATTAATTCGAGCATTTTGTCACGGAGGGAAAAACAAAAGGTGTCTGACAAGTGTAAAAAAAGAAGGGCTGCCGAACTCGAAGCTCATGAATAATTTCAGATCCAAGCAACAGTCCCTGGGTATCTTAACGAACTGTCAGAATTTTGCAACCGATCTCGGAGCGGGGGGGGGCAAAGTCTGAATCCGTGTTAGATTTCCCTGTGATTGAGTCCACGCAAAACAAAAGCTCCCAGTGACCCAAATAAGCATCACAATGCCGAATGAGGGGGGGAAATAAACAGCTGCAGTACAGGGTGGGGTACAGCTGTGGATTTCACAGGCAGCATAAACACTTCTTTCGTATATTGGCAGTTTGCAGGATACTGGGAGTGCAAAGCATGGCATTCATGAATCTCCTTGCGGGCTCTGATAGATACTCTGCAAAATGTGCTTTGACCATTTATGACAGATTAAACTACATCTCAAGGAAATTACCATGAACCAGTCATCACCGTGCCTAAATCTTTAATAAATTTCTCAGCGATATTAAATTACAGAGCAGAGTAAGGTATGAAAGTCACGGTAATCAGCCAGCAAGCCTGCTGGCTATTCATCATACCGACGGTAGCCAGCTTCAGTCTGGTAGCTCCCCGATTTTTTTCTGTTATGTGTACGTTTGTCCTGGATGTCATAAAGAAACCTATTTACTCTTGGCTTCTGATAAAGCTCCACCCGACCAGAGTGCAGCATTGCCATTCTGGGAGGACAATTTGTTCATACAGCGCAGCTGGATTACTGGTCTTATTTCTGGGTGGTTTGCTTTACCATCCTTCCTTTTTCCCCTCATGTTACAGTACAAAGATTTTTTAAAAGAAAATGAGCTAAGCTGCCAAGGGGAGGCAGGGGCAGTGGGCGGGTGAGGAGTGCACAGGAATGTTAAATAGTTGAGGTCTGGCCTTGGATGAAGGCATTCTGAGTTCCCTGCTGCTTTCCAGGTCCCAGCACTCTGAGCTGTGCTTCAACTTGGCCCCTAGGTGGCAGTGTCAGGCTGGAGCTCAAACTGACATGTCCTGCTTTAACACTAACCTAGCCATAGCTCTCAATCTGGACCCTTAAAGACTTGTTTAAAATATAAAGGCGGTTTTCACTTAATAGGTTTAAAGTGCCTTTTAGCATTATTAAACTCTCCAGGTGAAAGTTGAATGAGCCATTATAAACTGGTGTAAAGAGAACGAGAAGAATAACAGTTGAGCAAGTCTGTGACTCATTTGTACCATCTGAATTGTCCCCAAATTTCATTAGCAGCTGAGAAGGAGGCACTCATTTTCATTTTGGTTTAGGATCACTAAATGTCACTAAAAATCCTGCAAAAGACCTCTGACAAAGAATCATCCAGACTCGAAATGTTAGCTCTGTTCTCTCTCCACAGATGTTGTCAGACCTGCTAGAATTTTCCAGCCTTTTCTGTTTTTGCTGCAAAAGACCTGTCTGTTGTGTCTAAAGGAAAGCAAAACTTGCATTTATAAAGCGCCTTTCACAACCTATGAAAGGACACCACTAATGGTTTGCTTGATTTTTAACTTGTGTTCACTGTAAAAGAAACAGAACCAAAGACACTACCAGTCAGAAACATGAAATAGGCATAAAACCAGCTCTGATTAAAACCACTTAAATTACTATTCCAAGCTACAGTGCAACCTTATGGTAACTTTCAATTACACCAACAATGACACAAGTTGTTTGAGCTTTTTCCCTTCAAAAATATAGCCATGGCTCAGCTGTATGGAATTTTTCAAATTCAATAAAAGCATAAATTGTGGGCACAAATTGGCACTAATCCTTAATCTACACACAAGTTTCTTCCTCCCTCTGCCCTGAGGTAAACTGCTTCACTGTACCATAAGGCACCCTGCCTCGTGCTCCAGCTGGGAAATGAGCCAAACACATCCATATGTGATTGGAGGATTTAAGTGCTAGACGGTATGGGAATCTCAAGACCACAGGGGTGTGAAGTGAGCACTCTTAACTGCTATCTGCTGGTTTGCATTATCTACTTTTGCTGTACTGCCCCGAAGTAGATCTACAGAAAGCAAACATCACACAATTTCCTCAGGAGATCTGCTGGCTGACTTCAAACAGTCATTAACTGCTTATATTTTTTATAATCAAATATAAATGATTCGTTTCATTACGTTACTTAACACACTGCTTTCTTGTTGACACAAAATATTTGTGTGGTCATTCGGCTATTCGGCTACAGTTAGCAATGATTTGAAGAAATTTGGGGCTTATGATGATGGGTGCTAATAATTCATTGGGTGGGAAATTTTAGAGAGGTTCAGTCCCTGGAACAGACTGCTCCAACAACTCGAGTCTGATTTCACCACCTTGGCTGCTGCAGAAAGTTGATGCTGTAACTGATATCTTTTGCATAAGCCAGGTTTTCATGTCTTGAGTTTTTGATTTCCATTCCATGGTCACAAACTTATCATTTGGATGGGACATTCAACCAAGGGCCCTGCCTGCACTTGGACAGACGTGAAAGACCTTGGGGAGTAGATCCTGCGAGAGGCCTCTTCCGGGATCCCCGACAGTTGTTACACCTCGTGAGATAAAACAAGATCTCGCGAGATGTCGTGATCTGAATCCTGCTCACAATGGGTGGGACCCAGACTTGCAAAGTTAAATGAGCCTTTACTCTGCCAACACCAGAACTAACCACCCCCTGGGGTCTACGGCCTTGCGGATTTTTTAATTGAAATTAAATTCTACCATCTGGCATGGGGGGATTTGAACCCAAGTCCCCAGATAGTTATCGTGGGTCTCTGGATTACTAAATGTAAAAAAATAAATGTAAATATCTTTATTGTCATATGTAGGCTTACATTAACACTGCAATGAAATTACTGCACGGTTGTGCAGTGGGTTATCCCTGCTGCCTCACGGCGCCGAGGTCCCAGGTTCGATCCCGGCTCTGGGTCACTGTCCGTGTGGAGTTTGCATATTCTCCCTGTGTTTGCGAGAGTTTCGCCCCCACAACCCAAAGATGTGCAGGGTAGGTGGATTGGCCTCGATAAATTGCCCCTTAATTGGAAAAAATGAATTGGATACTCTAAATTTATTTTTTTAAATTACTGTGTACACAGAGGGCAAATTCAGAATTCTCAACTGGTCTGGGAATTGAACCCACACTGCTGGCTTTGTTCTGCATCACAAACCAGCTGTCTAGCCCACTGAGCTAAATCAGCCCTGCAAGTCCAGTAACAATACCACTATACCACTGCCTCCCCTGCTGTCCTGCCACATCCAGTCTTGAATGGTGGTGGACAATTAAACAACTCACTGGAGGAGGAGGCTCCACAAATATCCCCACCCTCAATGATAGGTGAGCCCAGCATGTCACTGCGAAAGATAAAGCTGAAACATTTGCAACAATCTTCCGCCAGAAGTGCTGAGTGGATGGTCCATCTTGGCCTCTGTCAGAGGTGCCCAGCGTCACAGATGCCAGTCTTCAGCCAATCCGATTCATTCCATGTGAGATAAAGAAACAGTTGAATGCACTGGATACTGCAAAGCCTTTGGGCCCTGACATTATTCTGGCAATAGTTCCGAAGGTTTGTGCTTCAGAACTTACCACACCTTAGCCAAGCTGTTCCAGTACAGCTCCAATATTGGAATCTACCCAGCAATGTGGAAAGTTGCCCTGTGCACAAAAGAAGCAGGACAAATCAAACCTGGCCAATTAACACCCATCAGTCTACTCTCACAGTAAAGTGATAGAAGAGGTGGTCAAAGTACTATCAAACAGCACTTATTCAGCAATAACATGCTCAATGACGATCAGTTCGTCAGGGTCACTCAGCTTCTGACCTCATGGCAGCCTTGGTTCAAACATGGAAAAAAGATCTGAATTCCAGAGATGAGGTGAGTGTCACTACCATTGACATCAAGGCAGATTTAATTCGAGTGTGGCATCTAGGGTCAATGGGAATCAGGGGGAAAACTCTACGCTGTTGGAGTCATTCTGAGCACAAAGGAAGATGGTTCTGGTTGCTGTAGGTCAATCATCTGGGGCTGGTTTAGCACACTGGGCTAAATCGCTGGCTTTTAAAGCAGACCAAGGCAGGCCAGCAGCACAGTTCAATTCCCATACCAGCCTCCCTAACAGGTGCCGGAATGTGGCGACTTCATCAAACTTCGTTTGAAGCCTACTTGTGACAATAAGCAATTTTCATTTCATTTTCATTTCATCTCAATTCCGGGACATCATTACAGGAGTTCCTCAGGGTAGATTCCGAGGCCCAACCACCTTCAGCTGCTTCATCAATGACCTTCTTTCCATCATAATGTCAGAATGCAGATGTTTGCTGATGATCTCACAATATTCAACATCAGATACTGAAGCAGTCCACATGCAAATACAGAAACCCCTGGACAATATCCAGGCTTGGGCTGACAAGTGGCAAGTGATATCCATGCTACACAAGGGCCAGGAAATGACCATCTTCAAGAAGAGAAATTCTAACCATCGCCACTTGAAATTCAATGGCATTAGCTATGATGAATCCTCCACTATCAATATCCTCGGTTACTATTGACTAGAAACTGAACTGGACTGGCCAGGTAAATACAATGGATACAACAGCAGTTCAGAGGCTAGGACTCCTGTGGTGAATAGCTCACCTCCTGACTCCCCAAAGTCTGTCCACCACTTACAAGGCACAGGTCAGGGATATAATGGAATACTCTCCAATTGCTTGAATGAATGCAGCTCCAACGACACTCAAGACGTTGACTCCATTCAGGATAAAGCAGCCCACTTGATTAGAACTTTATCTACAAACATTGAATCTCTCCACCACTGACGAATAGTGGCAACCACTTGTACCATCTATAAGATGCACTGCAGGAGCTCGCCAAGGTTCTTTAAAAAGCACCTTCCAAACCCATTGCCGCTACCATCTGGAAGGACAGGGACAGCAGATACATGGGAACATCACCACCTAGAATTTCCCCTCAAAGCCACTGATCATACTGACTTGGAAATATATCGCTATTTCTTTACTGTCGCCGGGTCATAATCCACAAACTCCCTCCCTACCAGCACTTTGGGTGTACCTACACCTCATGGACTGCAGCAGTTCAAGAAGGCAACTCACCACCACCTTCTCAGGGGCAATTAGGGATGGGCAATAAATGCCGTTCTAGCCAGCGAAGCCCACATCTCATGAATACATTTTTTTAAAACACCTGAAATAAGGAAATGGAGGAAATAAATGACCTAGTACTCTTGAAATGGATTAGAGTAGGATCGATGAATTTGTTCACTCCAATTAAAAGATTGATGAAAACAATAGCAGGAATTGTAGGATACTAGACTTGATTCCTCAAAGGTGCGGCGTTGAATTGGTGAAGGCAATGTTTAATGAATGCACAAAACTACTCTAGATGTGCAACTAAATGTTGATAATTGGGTAGTTGTTCATAAGAACGTCATTGGTTTATGTTAGATAAAAATTACCAAAGCAAGAGGTAGAGATTAGCTATGACCAAATTAAATGGTGGACCAGGCCTGAGGAGCTGAATGGCTCATTCCTGTGTTCCCAATATGTTCCTTGTGACTGTGGTGAAAAGATAGGTTTTCAATTTGCCTCTGCTTTTGGAAAGGCAATAATGTATACACCTGAGTTAAAGATGGAAGAATGATTTATTGATGATCAGTATTTGAATTATTTTCATTACTATCAGGACTTCAGAGCAAGGGCACATCACGTAAAGGGCACACCGTTAGCTTTCAGCAGGGAGAAGAATAAACTAACCCTTTTGTGACTTGGACCAGTTTCTCAAGCAACATGGAGGACGGATAATAGATTTTCTTTCTTTTCTTTTGTTTTTTTAAATCCCTACATGATGTTTCTTTTCACAACAATTAATTCTATTGAAAGGAATGAATGAAAGGAGTTCGCAGAGAGAACATTTCTGATTTTCCCATCCGACAGAAGAGCTGGTGCAGCCTAATGATAATTAGAGGCAGAAAGAATATGTTTTCTTGTTGGGGGGGAGATGATGCGTCTGCAAAAGCCACCTGCTTGAAACAATGAAAAATTATTTGCCTCGTATCCTTAAATCAGTTTAATTCCTACTGAAAGCAGCCACATAAACCGATGACGGGTGATCAAGAAAAGTGAAGCAGACCCTTTGGGTCACGCTGACCCTTGACACGAATGTGAAAGGAAGTCAAAAGGAGCTTAAATCCCAGTAAGAATCCTGGCTGTGCTCGAAGCAGCAGTCTCTCTGGGGTGTTTGTGTGGGCATAGGCCTCATATTCAGCATCCCGATCAGGCTGTAAGCCATATCACTTTGTTGTGGGAGTATTTCCGACTAGTGTCTCTGGGGCGTGGGAGAGGGAGGATAGGGATGGCCGAACAACTTTAGGAAGTGCTGATTGCCTCTGTGAAACACGGTCCTTTTATTTTACCTGAACTGATGAATTTATGAGCACCAAGTCTGTCAATTATAAATTATTTGTGCCCCTTCTGGAGTTTTATCCCATGTTTGCAGTTACTGTGGATTTCCACTGAGGAAGTAATTGAGAATATCACAGGCGATCTGATATAACAAATTATCGCTGCAGTATTCCTTGTGAAATCCATGCGCAGTCACTTGCACTCACATCCATGTAAGTATTAAAACTGTACATGCAGCATTTACGACTTACAAGCAGTGCTCAAGCCTTCATAAGGACCTGAACACTGAAAACTAAGGACCGGGTCAAAACAAAATTAATTCCTCACTGGGGAACTAAATTTAGGATTGCACTCAAAACCTTTGGGTTGTAGCAGACATCTTTCTTTATTTAGCAATTTATTTGTAACAATTGCGGGGGTGGGGGAGGGGCGGGAAACAAACATCCTTCTGATGGATGAGGATGAGATCAAAAAGTTAGGTTCTCACTTAGAGGGCACACATCACAAGGTTATTGGAAATCCCCGTGCCCAGCATGTGCCGTGTGCACAGTCTGAGTCTAAAATGCTCTCCGGTGTTTATTTCAGAGCTACCTTTCCTGTGCCTTGAAACTATTTCAGATCAATTCCCAACCGTTTTTCATGATCCATAGTTCAGTCACTCTTTAATGCCTCGATTTAAGAAGGGAATTATAGATAAAACGACGGTACAGTGGCACAGTCTACAGCACCGCTGCCTCACAGTGGCAGGGACGCTGGTTCAATTCCGGCCTTGGGTGACTTTTCGTATAGAGTTTGTACATTCTCCCCGTGTACGTGTGGGTTTGCTCCGGGTGCTCCCGTTTCCTCCCACAGTCCAAAAGGTTTAGCACACAGCTAAATTGCTGGCTTTGAAAGCAGACCAAGACAAGCCAGCAGCACGGTCCAATTCCTGTACCAGCCTCCCCGAACAGGCGCCGGAATGTGGCGATTAGGGGCTTTTCACAGTAACTTCATTGAAGCCTACTTGTGGCAATAAGCGATTTTCATTTCATTTCATTTCAAGATGTGCATGTTAGATGGGTTGGCCATGCTAAAGTGCCCAATTTGTGTCCAAAAAATGTTAGGTGGAGTTCTGGGGAGAGGGTGAGGGAATGGGTCTCGGTAGGGTGCTCTTTCGGAGGTTGTTGCAGACTCGATGGGCCGAATGGCCTCCTTCTGCACTGTTGGGATTCTATGATTCTATGAAAATAATAAAATCTTTTATTAATAAAATCTTTTCTCCCATGCATCCTTGGGGAGAAAAGTATTGGAATTTGAAAAAAAGCTTCCCAGAAAATAACATCAATGGTGGAACAGCTAGGACACAATGATCCAGATAATTCATTCATTATTAAAAAGGGAAATTCTCTGACAGACCTTGGTGAGTGGCTAAATGACCTACTCGTGTCATTATTATTCTCAACTCCACTTTTATGCTGGAGAATGAGGTGGGAAGTAAATAAACAAAAGGGGGTTAAATAAAGCCATCCTGGAGGTTGTGGAAACCTGGCCCAATTCGATTTTTGAATAGGCTGCAATGTTTAGTCAGATTACTGCTCAGAATGATCAATGGTGTCACTTAAATACCATCTCATGCGGGTTGGATTACCCCCCCTCCCCTGTGATTTTCATGTACCCCTCACCCAATAGAGTTTGCGGCCTTTCTGAATGCCGCTCCAAAAGCGGGGGGAGACTTCTTTTCTTTTCAATGGGGCTAGGAGGAAGAAATAAATACCCCACTCGTGCTGCTGGTAGCTTTGTGCTCGTCCTGGCTGGCCAACTGCCCTTGATGGTGAGCCGGCTGCGGGGAGGAGTGGCTGTATGACAGTGCAGTTCATCAATCATGCCCCAATCTGCACTGTATGTTCTATGTTCAATAAGGACTGACCAACAGGATAGTCAACCCCTGTTGCTCTTGTGATCAGGCAGTCACCCTTTTACAAGTCATGGAGTCATAGATCTTATTGCTTGCTTGCTTCCTGCAACAAACCAATATTTGTACCCATATCTTCTGATTTTAAAAATAATATGGATACATTTTAGTTCATTATAGAGTCATAGATGTTTACAGCATGGAAACAGGCCCTTCGGCCCAGCTTGTCCATGCCGCCCAGTTTCTATCACTCAGCTAGTCTCACTTGCCTGCATTCGGCCCATTCAAGATGCTCACCACCCTCTGTGTGAAAAGATTTCCCTCCCTCTGGTCTCTTTTGTATCTCTCCCCTCTCCCCTTAAACCTATGCCCACTAGTTCTTGACTCCTCTACCTTTGGGAAAAGATGTCACCTATCTACCTTACCTGTGCTTCTCATTATTTTATAGACTTCTTTCAGATCACCCCTAGAAGCCTCCTACGCTCCAGGGAAAAAAGTCCCAGCCTATCCAGCCTCTCCTTATAACTCAGTCCATCAAGTCCTGATAGCACGCTCGTAAATTTCTTCTGCACTCTTTCTAGTTTAACAATACCCTTCCGGGGTAGCACGGTGGGCAGTGGCTTAGCCCTGTTGCCTCACGGTGCCGAGGTCCCAGGTTTGATCCCGGCTCTGGATCACTGTCCGTGTGGAGTTTGCACGTTCTCCCCGTGTTTGCGTGGGTTTCGCCCCCACAACCCAAAGATGTGCAGGCTAGGTGGATTGGCCACCCAAAATTGCCCCTTAATCGGAAAAAATAATCAGGCACTCTAAATTTATTATAAAAAAGAAAAAAAAACAATATCCTTCCTCTAATAGTGTGACCAGAACTGAACACAGTATTTCATGTGTGGTCTTACCAATGTCTTGTACAACTTCAACAAGACATCCCAACTCCTGCATTCAATATTCTGAACAATGCCTTCACATCCTTCTTAAAATGCGGTGTCCAGGACTGGATGCACGATACCCCAGTGAGATTAAACCAATATGATTGAATTACTATGCTGCAAAACCTTTTTGCATCGTAACTGTCTGAACTGTTTGACTGAGCCTCCTTTATCACCCATTGACTATTTAAAACATATTTGCTTCATGTGTAAACATGACAGAACTTTGACAATAAAGAAAAATATATCAACCGAGGTAAAAGTTGAGTATTCACAATATGGTTCACTGATGGAATTGCAAAAAGGAATCATATTGTTGCATTTGTTTGCAACTTTCTTGTTTGCACACCGAGAGGCGAAGATGACTATATTCATCATCTCGGGTTTTTTGTTGGGTTCCGCAAAGTATCTAGGTGACTGCTAAGGTTGACCTGTGCCCAGAAGACTTTGATGCAAAAAGGTATGGATACCACAGATTTTTTTTCTTTTTTGAATTGAGTACCCTATTAATTTTTTCCGGTTAAGGATTAAGAGGCAATTTAGTGTGTTCAATCCACCTAACTTGCACATCTTTGTGCAGGTTTGTGTAGTGGGGCGAAACCCATGCAAACACGGGGAGAATATGCAAACTCCATACGGACAGCGACCCAGAGCCAGGATCGAACCTGGGATTTCGGTGCTGTGAGATTGCAGTGCTAATCACTGCGCTACCGTGCTGCCTTGGATATCGCAGATGATGAGATTTGAACTAGTTGGTGGCTCAGGATTTTGTCTCCTTGAATTTTCTCCCTGCCTCTGATATGCACTTGTTTTCAAAGGAGGTTGCAACATTTTTTATTTGTGGCTGCCCCAGATGCTGCAATGGGGTAGGGATGAGTTTCTCCCAGGATCCGTGGTTGATATTCAAACAGGAATATTCCAAATTCAGCCAATTTTTGCTCCATGAGTTTTCTCTTAAGAATTAGATTATCTAGTCATCACTGTATTGCTGTTTGTGAGATCTTGCTTTGCACAATTTGGTTGTGTCGTTACCCTACATTGCCATACTTCAGAAAATATTTTATTGGCTGTAAAATGCTTTGAGATATGCTGAAGTTGTTAAAGGTGCTATATAATTACAAGCCTTCTCTTTATGCCAGGTACAGCCTGTTCTGAAAACCGTCTGCAGTCAAGTTAGTCACTGCAGCTGTTGTACACAAGATTTTCGGTACCACTTTATCAAGATATTTGAATATACTTTAAATTCTATTTAAGTTTCATAGTCAAATGGAACAAAATTCTTGCACTCGACACAACTGGGAATATGATGACACAGTTGCTTCACATTTCAAGCTATTGAATAGTCCTCCAGGAGCAATCTTTGTAAAGTAGCTAACCCTTTATGTAACTCCTTATGAGGTGACAGTGTCTTTTTAAAGTGCTTTGTGTCAGCAACAAAACCAAGCACTTCAATTATCCATTTGTTCAGAATCTTTCTCAATCAAACGCAGAGGTAATTTTAATGATCTAATACAATAACATCTCAACCTATGACATAACTGAAAGTGGTATACATTGCCTTCTATTTATTAAGTGAGAAGCAAACATCAGATTTCACAAGAGCAGCAGCTTTGTGAGGATGACATGTTCTTCAGCGTTATCCCAGTGTCCTTAGAAGTGCCGTTGGCAGCACATCATTTTACAAATTTTCACATTGCTCCACAACAGCTAAGAAATAGTTACTTCCAAAATATTTAAGGTATCCCAGTGTTACCAAGTCACTGTTTTATTAATAATTTGTCATTTTATTTCTATAGGTAGCTGAGGGAGAGAAAATTATTGTTAAAGGTCTATTTGAAAACTATTGGTGACAATCCAATAATGGCTGCCAAGCAACGGTCAACATTTTTGGCAAAAACCTAAACTTGGCTTAGCACCAATTCACCCAACATCGGCTAAACAAGCATAAAAGATTGAGGGTTTTAAATGCAGGTTAAGCCCTGTGTAAATTGAGTTTACATAGAACATAGAACATAGAACAATACAGCGCAGTACAGGCCCTTCGGCCCACGATGTTGCACCGAAACAAAAGCCATCTAACCTACACTATGCCATTATCATCCATATGTTTATCCAATAAACTTTTAAATGCCCTCAATGTTGGCGAGTTCACTACTGTAGCAGGTAGGGCATTCCACGGCCTCACTACTCTTTGCGTAAAGAACCTACCTCTGACCTCTGTCCTATATCTATTACCCCTCAGTTTAAAGTTATGTCCCCTCGTGCCAGCCATATCCATCCGCGGGAGAAGGCTCTCACTGTCCACCCTATCCAACCCCCTGATCATTTTGTATGCCTCTATTAAGTCTCCTCTTAACCTTCTTCTCTCCAACGAAAACAACCTCAAGTCCATCAGCCTTTCCTCATAAGATTTTCCCTCCATACCAGGCAACATCCTGGTAAATCTCCTCTGCACCCGCTCCAAAGCCTCCACGTCCTTCCTATAATGCGGTGACCAGAACTGTACGCAATACTCCAAATGCGGCCGTACCAGAGTTCTGTACAGCTGCAACATGACCTCCCGACTCCGGAACTCAATCCCTCTACCAATAAAGGCCAACACTCCATAGGCCTTCTTCACAACCCTATCAACCTGGGTGGCAACTTTCAGGGATCTATGTACATGGACACCTAGATCCCTCTGCTCATCCACACTTTCAAGAACTTTACCATTAGCCAAATATTCCGCATTCCTGTTATTCCTTCCAAAGTGAATCACCTCACACTTCTCTACATTAAACTCCATTTGCCACCTCTCAGCCCAGCTCTGCAGCTTATCTATATCCCTCTGTAACCTGCTACATCCTTCCACACTATCGACAACACCACCGACTTTAGTATCGTCTGCAAATTTACTCACCCACCCTTCTGCGCCTTCCTCTAGGTCATTGATAAAAATGACAAACAGCAACGGCCCCAGAACAGATCCTTGTGGTACTCCACTTGTGACTGTACTCCATTCTGAACATTTCCCATCAACCACCACCCTCTGTCTTCTTTCAGCTAGCCAATTTCTGATCCACATCTCTAAATCACCCTCAATCCCCAGCCTCCGTATTTTTTGCAATAGCCTACCGTGGGGAACCTTATCAAATGCTTTGCTGAAATCCATATACACCACATCAACTGCTCTACCCTCGTCTACCTGTTCAGTCACCTTCTCAAAGAACTCAATAAGGTTTGTGAGGCATGACCTACCCTTCACAAAGCCATGCTGACTATCCCTGATCATATTATTCCTATCTAGATGATTATAAATCTTGTCTCTTATAATCCCCTCCAAGACTTTACCCACTACAGACGTGAGGCTCACCGGTCTATAGTTGCCGGGGTTGTCTCCGCTCCCCTTTTTGAACAAAGGGACCACATTTGCTGTCCTCCAGTCCTCTGGCACTATTCCTGTAGCCAATGATGACATAAAAATCAAAGCCAAAGGTCCAGCAATCTCTTCCCTGGCCTCCCAGAGAATCCTAGGATAAATCCCATCAGGTCCCGGGGACTTATCTATTTTCAGCCTGTCCAGAATTGCCAACACCTCTTCCCTACGTACCTCAATGCCATCTATTCTATTAACCTGGGGCTCAGCATTCTCCTCCACAACATTATCTTTTTCCTGAGTGAATACTGACGAAAAATATTCATTTAGTATCTCGCCTATCTCTTCAGACTCCACACACAATTTCCCATCCCTGTCCTTGACTGGTCCTACTCTTTCCCTAGTCATTCGCTTATTCCTGACATACCTATAGAAAGCTTTTGGGTTTTCCTTGATCCTTCCTGCCAAATACTTCTCATGTCCCCTCCTTGCTCGTCTTAGCTCTCTCTTTAGATCCTTCCTCGCTACCTTGTAACTATCCATCGCCCCAACCGAAACTTCACACCTCATCTTCACATAGGCCTCCTTCTTCCTCTTAACAAGAGATTCCACTTCCTTGGTAAACCACGGTTCCCTCGCTCGACGCCTTCCTCCCTGTCTGACCGGTACATACTTATCAAGAACACGCAGTAGCTGATCCTTGAACAAGCCCCACTTATCCAGTGTGCCCAACACTTGCAGCCTACTTCTCCACCTTTTCCCCCCCAAGTCACGTCTAATGGCATCATAATTGCCCTTCCCCCAGCTATAACTCTTGCCCTGCGGTGTATACTTATCCCTTTCCATCATTAACGTAAACGTCACCGAATTGTGGTCACTGTCCCCAAAGTGCTCTCCTACCTCCAAATCCAACACCTGGCCTGGTTCATTACCCAAAACCAAATCCAACGTGGCCTCGCCTCTTGTTGGCCTGTCAACATATTGTTTCAGGAAACCCTCCTGCACACACTGTACAAAAAACGACCCATCTATTGTACTCGAACTATATCTTTTCCAGTCAATATTTGGAAAGTTAAAGTCTCCCATAATAACTACCCTGTTACTTTCGCTCATATCCAGAATCATCTTCGCCATCCTTTCCTCTACATCCCTAGAACTATTAGGAGGCCTATAAAAAACTCCCAACAGGGTGACCTCTCCTTTCCTGTTTCTAACTTCAGCCCATACTACCTCGGAAGAAGAGTCCCCATCTAGCATCCTCTCCGCCACCGTAATACTGCTCTTGACTAGCAGCGCCACACCTCCCCCTCTTTTGCCTCCTTCTCTGAGCTTACTAAAACACCTAAACCCCGGAACCTGCAACATCCATTCCTGTCCCTGCTCTATCCATGTCTCCGAAATGGCCACAACATCGAAGTCCCAGGTACCAACCCATGCTGCCAGTTCCCCTACCTTGTTTCGTATACTCCTGGCATTGAAGTAGACACACTTCAAACCACCTACCTGAACACTGGCCCCCTCCTGCGACGTCAAATCTGTGCTCCTGACCTCTATACTCTCATTCTCCCTTACCCTAAAACTATAATCCAGGTTCCCATGCCCCTGCTGCATTAGTTTAAACCCCCCCAAAGAGCACTAACAAATCTCCCCCCCAGGATATTTGTGCCCCTCAGGTTCAGATGTAGACCATCCTGTCTGTAGAGGTCCCACCTTCCCCAGAAAGAGCCCCAGTTATCCAGAAATCTGAATCCCTCCCGCCTGCACCATCCCTGTAGCCATGTGTTTAAATGCTCTCTCTCCCTATTCCTCATCTCACTATCACGTGGCACGGGCAACAACCCAGAGATAACAACTCTGTTTGTTCTAGTTCTGAGCTTCCATCCTAGCTCCCTGAAAGCCTGCCTGACATCCTTGTCCCCTTTCCTACCTATGTCGTTAGTGCCAATGTGGACCACGACTTGGGGCTGCTCCCCCTCCCCCCTAAGGACCCGGAAAACACGATCCGAGACATCACGTACCCTTGCACCTGGGAGGCAACATACCAAACGTGAGTCTCTCACGCTCCCACAAAATCTCCTATCTGTGCCCCTGACTATAGAGTCCCCAATTACTAATGCTCTGCTCCTCTCCCCCCTTCCCTTCTGAGCAACAGGGACAGACTCCGTGCCAGAGGCCCGTACCCCATGGCTTACCCCTGGTAAGTCCCCCCCCCCACAAGTATCCAAAGCGGTATACTTGTTTCTCAGGGGAACGACCGCAGGGGATCCCTGCACTGACTGCTTTTTCCCAGTCCCTCTTACAGTTACCCACCTATCTCCAATCTTTGGTGTAACTAATTCCCTGAAGCTGCTATCTACCCCTTCTGCCTCCCGAATGATCCGAAGTTCTTCCAACTCCAGCTCCAGTTCCCTAACTCGGTCTTGGAGGAGCTGGAGATGGCAGCACTTCCTGCAGGTAAAATCAGCAGGGACACTAACTGCATCCCTCACCTCAAACATCCTGCAGGAGGAACATTGCACTCCCTTCCCTGCCATTCCTCTTACTTTCTACCAAGATCTGGCTAACAACTTGTGGCGCACAAAGACTCCGTGAGACGAATAGAGTGAAGTCGATGAGGCTTTATTAAGCGTGTCTGTTCCCCAGCAGCCCGATAGTAAACTGGCCTGCGGGGGAAGGCACCGGCTTCTTATACTTCGCCTTCAGGGCGGAGCATGAGGTCAACGGCCAACCAGGACCCGGGATCTGTCAGCCAATGACATTAGGGCTTCCAGTCCCACATGACCCCCAATACATACTACCACATTCACCCCTTGTCAAAAATGAACCCGGCGGGGTGATGCTTCGTATGGTGGTAAGGGTTTACAGGGCTGGTCCTGGGAGGATAGAACAGTTACATGGTAGTACAGTATTGGACAGTATCGTCCTGTTACAACTATTTACAGAGGGTATAGGAAAAACAAAATGTTCATTGGACAGTCCATCTTTGTTTTACATCGACGCCACGAGTCGGTCGGGCGGTCTGGTCGTCCGTGTCGATCGCCTCGGCCCCGGCGGTGGTGGTGGTCCTTGTACCAATGTAGTTGCCTCCGGGAGCCGCACGGTTTCAGCTGTCGGTGCAAAGGGGAGGGGGACTGATCCTCCTGGGAAGGGGGCGGTCGCGGGGTGCGGCGGTGGCAGGAAGGGGGGCGGTTGGGTTGATGGTGTCGGGGGGGTGTGCGTGGTGCCGGCGGGCGCCAGATCCCGCAGGGAGACCGTGTCCTGTCGGCCGTCGGGGTACTCCATGTAGGCGTACTGGGGGTTTGCGTGGAGGAGGTGAACCCTTTCGACCAACGGGTCCGCCTTATGTGCCCGCACGTGCTTTCGGAGCAGGATGGGTCCTGGGGCCGCCAGCCAGGTCGGCAGCGACGTTCCAGAGGAGGACCTCCTAGGGAAGACAAGGAGACGCTCGTGAAGCGTTTGATTAGTGCTTGTACATAATAACGACCGGATGGAATGGAGAGCGTCCGGGAGGACCTCCTGCCACCGTGAAACTGGGAGATCCCTGGACCGTAGGGCCAGTAGGACGGCCTTCCAGACCGTGCCGTTCTCCCTTTCTACTTGCCCGTTCCCCCGGGGGTTGTAGCTGGTCGTCCTGCTTGAAGCTATGCCCTTGCTGAGCAGGAACTGGCGCAGCTCGTCACTCATGAAAGAGGACCCCCTGTCGCTGTGGACGTATGCGGGGTAACCGAACAGCGTGAAGATGCTGTTCAGGGCTTTAATGACTGTGGCCGCGGTCATGTCGGAGCAGGGAATGGCAAAAGGGAAGCGGGAGTATTCGTCCACTACATTAAGGAAATACGCGTTGCGGTCGGTGGAGGGGAGGGGCCCTTTGAAATCGAGACTGAGGCGTTCAAAGGGGCGGGAAGCCTTAATCAGGTGCGCTCCATCTGGCCTGAAAAAATGCGGTTTGCATTCTGCGCAGATGTGGCAGTCCCTTGTGACTGTACGGACCTCCTCTAAGGAGTATGGAAGATTGCGGGACTTGATGAAGTGGTAAAACCGAGTGACCCCCGGGTGGCAGAGGTCCTCGTGGAGGGCTTGGAGGCGGTCAATTTGTGCGTTGGCACATGTGCCACGGGATAGGGCATCGGACGGCTCGTTCAGCTTTCCGGGCCGGTACAAGATCTCATAGTTGAAGGTGGAGAGTTCGATCCTCCACCGCAAGATCTTGTCGTTCTTGATCTTGCCCCGCTGTGCATTATCGAACATGAAGGCTATCGACCATTGGTCAGTGAGGAGAGTGAATCTCCTGCCGGCCAGGTAATGCCTCCAATGTCGCACAGCTTCCACTATGGCTTGGGCTTCCTTTTCCACTGAGGAGTGGCGGATTTCTGAGGCGTGGAGGGTTCGGGAGAAGAAGGCCACGGGTCTGCCCGCTTGGTTAAGGGTAGCCGCTAGAGCTACGTCAGAGGCGTCGCTCTCGACCTGGAAGGGGAGGGACTCGTCGATTGCGCGCATCGTGGCCTTTGCGATGTCCGCTTTGCTGCGGCTGAAAGCCTGGCAAGCCTCTGTCGACAGCAGGAAAGTCGTGGTCTGTATTAGGGGGTGGGCCTTGTCTGCGTACTGGGGGACCCACTGGGCGTAGTATGAAAAGAACCCCAGGCAGCGTTTCAGGGCTTTTGGGCAGTGCGGGAGGGGAAATTCCATGAGTGCGCGCATACGTTCGGGGTCGGGGCCTATTATCCCATTGCGCACTATGTAGCCCAGAATGGCTAGTCGATCGGTGCTAAAAACGCACTTGTCCTCGTTGTACGTGAGGTTCAAGGCTTTGGCAGTCTGGAGGAATTTTTGGAGGTTGGCGTCGTGGTCCTGCTGATCGTGGCCGCAGATGGTTACATTGTCGAGGTACGGGAACGTGGCCCGTAACCCATGTTGATCAACCATTCGGTCCATCTCCCGTTGGAAGACCGAGACCCTGTTTGTGACGCCAAAAGGGACCCGTAGGAAATGGTATAATCGCCCGTCTGCCTCGAAGGCTGTGTACTTGCGGTCACTTGGGCGGATGGGGAGCTGATGGTAGGCGGACTTGAGGTCCACGGTGGAGAAGACTTTATACTGGGCAATCCGATTGACCATGTCGGATATGCGGGGGAGAGGGTACGCGTCTAGTTGTGTGTACCTGTTGATGGTCTGGCTATAGTCAATGACCATCCTTTGTTTCTCCCCTGTCTTCACTGCTACCACCTGCGCTCTCCAGGGACTATTGCTGGCCTGGATTATGCCCTCCTTTAGTAGCCGCTGGACTTCGGACCGAATGAAGGTCCGGTCCTGGGCGCTGTACCGTCTGCTCCTAGTGGCGACGGGTTTGCAATCCGGGGTGAGGTTCGCAAACAAGGACGGGGTTGCACCTTGAGCGTGGCGAGGCCGCAGATAGTGAGTGGGGGTATAGGGCCACCGAATTTAAACGTAAGGCTCTGTAGGTTACATTGAAAATCTAAGCCCAGCAAGGTGGGGGCACAGAGTTGGGGAAGGACGTTAAGTTTGTAGTTTTTGAATTCCCTCCCCTGTACCGTTAGGGTAACTATGCAGAATCCCTGGATCTGTACGGAGTGGGATCCTGCAGCTAGGCAAATCTTTTGTGCGCTGGGGAAGGTAGTTAAGGAACAGCGTCTTACTGTGTCGGGATGTATAAAACTTTCCGTGTTCCCGGAGTCGACTAGGCATGGCGTCTCGTGGCCGTTAATTAGGACCGTTGTCGTCGTCGTCTGGAGAGTCCGGGGCCGAGTGATCGAGTGTAACCGAAGCGAGCCATGGTTGTAGTAGTGGGGTGGGGTCCGTTGTTGCCGTCCAAGATGGTGTCGGGGATGGACAAAATGGCCACCCCCATACATCGCCCGTGGCTGAGGGGTCACAAGATGGCGTCGGGGGTGGACAAAATGGCCGCCCCCATGCGTCGTACAGGTCGGGGGCGGTCCAAGATGGCGGCGCCCCTCCTCCCCTCGTGGTGGTCGGGACCCAAAATGGCGGCGTCTGCGCGTCGCACATGGTGTGCTGGGGGGTCTGGGGAGCACTAGGACCGCGCGGAGTTCCTTGACTGTGAGCGCCAGGGTCGCGGGCGCTAGGACCGCGCGGAGCTCCCTCGCCGGGGACAGCGGTGGTCAGGGCACAGGCTGGCGGGTCAGTACCGCGAGCGCTGGGACCGTGCGGAGCTCCCTCGCCGGGGACAGCAGTGATCGGGGTCCAGGTAGGTTGCGCCGGCGGGTCAGGTGTGGGGCGCGGGACGGGGGTGAGGGCCCAGGTCGGCGGCGCCGGCGGGTCAGTCGTGGGGCCGCGAGCGCTGGGACCGCGCGGAGCTCCCTCGCCGGGGACAGCGGTGGTCGGGGCCCAGGCCGGCGGGTCAGGCGTGGGGCGCGGGACGGGGGTGAGGGCCCAGGTCGGCGGCGCCGGCGGGTCAGTCGTGGGGCCGCGAGCGCTGGGACCGCGCGGAGCTCCCTCGCCGGGGACAGCGGTGGTCGGGGCCCAGGCCGGCGGGTCAGGCGTGGGGCGCGGGACGGGGGTGAGGGCCCAGGTCGGCGGCGCTGGCGGATCAGTCGTGGGGCCGCGAGCGCTGGGACCGTGCGGAGCTCCCTCGCCGGGGACAGCGGTGGTCGGGGTCTAGGTAGGTTGCGCCGGCGGGTCAGGCGTGGGGTGCGGGACGGGGGTGAGGGTGGCATTCGGGATGCGAAAAACCCCTTCCTCTCCGTGGAGAGTGTTGGCCGGCACCCAAATCGGGAGCGCCGGCGGCGGGTCGTACATGGGCTGCGGGGAGGGGGGTTGGGGAGCGTAGGCGGCGTGCAGGGCTCCCAGTTCTCCCGGGGCCGCGGTGGTCGGGACCCAAAATGACGGCGCCTGCGGGTCGCACATTGCGTGCGGGGGGGGGGTTGGGACGCATAGGCTGCCTGTAGGGCTCCCTGTTCTCCCAGGACGGCGGCGACCACGCGGGATCGGCACACCACCGCATAGTGGCCCTTTTTCCCGCAGCTTTTGCAGATGGCTGCGCGGGCCGGACAGCGTTGTTGGGGGTGTTTCGCCTGGCCGCAGAAATAACAGCGGGCGCCCCCGGTGCGACTCGGCGTTTGGACTGCGCAAGCCTGTATGGTGTCCGGGGCGGGGGGGGTAGGGGGTTTGCCGCGGCGGGTACGTACGGGGCCCAATGGCCTGCCGCGCGGTCGGGGCCGTAGGCGCGGGTATTATGCGCGGCTACGTCCAGCGAGGCTGCCAGGGCCCGTGCCTCTGAGAGTCCTAGCGACTCTTTTTCTAGAAGTCTTTGGCGGATTTGGGAGGATTGCATACCTGCCACAAAAGCATCGCGCATTAACATGTCCGTATGTTCGTTTGCATTCACCGACGGGCAGCTGCAGGCTCTTCCCAAAATCAGCAGCGCGGCGTAGAACTCGTCCATCGATTCTCCGGGAGCTTGCCGTCTTGTCGCGAGCTGGTAGCGAGCGTAGATTTGGTTAACTGGGCGAACGTAGAGACTTCTCAGTGCTGTGAATGCCGTCTGGAAATCGTGGGTGTCTTCAATGAGGGTGAAAATCTCCGTGCTCACCCTCGAGTGCAGGGCCTGCAGTTTTTGTTCGTCTGAGACTGGGCCTGTGGTTGATCTGATGTAGGCCTCGAAGCAAGTCTGCCAGTGTTTGAAGGCTGCTGCCGCATTCACTGCATGGGGGCTGATCCTCAGGCATTCTGGAATGATCCTGAGCTCCATAGTCCTTTTTAGGCACGCTTAATAAATTGTGGCGCACAAAGACTCCGTGAGACGAATAGAGTGAAGTCGATGAGGCTTTATTAAGCGTGTCTGTTCCCCAGCAGCCCGATAGTAAACTGGCCTGCGGGGGAAGGCACCGGCTTCTTATACTTCGCCTTCAGGGCGGAGCATGAGGTCAACGGCCAACCAGGACCCGGGATCTGTCAGCCAATGACATTAGGGCTTCCAGTCCCACATGACCCCCAATACATACTACCACACAACTAAATTAAATTTTTATAAAAAATAATAATAATATAATAAAATATGGTACTTACCTCAGACCAATGGGTTTTATTATTAGGTTAGAGGAGAAGGGCGGGTGGGAGACACTACACGTGTAGTGTCTCGGGTTTCCTCTCCACCAGAATTTATTGGTGAGGGTCTTCCCAGACGTCCGCGGGTCGACTTCCTGTTCCCGCCTAAAAAACTAATTAAAAAAAAAAAGAAAAATTCTCAGCTCCTGCTGAAATTGACTAACCAGCCAGCTCCACTCCCGCCAAAATCGACTGTGGAAGCTGATTCCACCCATACAATTGGCCCCCTGGTATAACGTATACGAGAATCACGGGACCGGATCAATCAGGTCCGTATTTTGGGGTATGTATTTTGGGGTTAATCAACTAAATAGAAGAACAGAAATTAACTGAGGGATAAATTAAAAGGGGTCGCTCCTTAAATATAAATGGAGCATAGCCCAAAAAGAACAAAGAGGAAGAGAAACTTAAAAACATCAAATCAAAATGTGAAAACTAGGGTCGATGAAGCAATCCAACCCCTGCAGTGCTCACCATGCACGGAAGGTCAGGTTCCCCGTGACCCTTGAAGAATATGAGCTGCCCTGCTAAGATCAACCCGGATATAAAAACCCCATCTCGGATGTGGGCTGGGATACAGGAGTCCCTTCGGGGAGTGGTATGTATAGAGTTTGCTAGTGTTCTTTTTCCTTACGCTCTCGTGTGATCGCTTCCTCAAAACCGAACACACCCACAGGCCGAACTGGTCACTTTGGTAACTGTGCATTGTTTCCAGTTGTTCGAGGAGGCTCTTCAACTTGGTCAGAATATCTTCAACTTAAACTGTTAAACCTTTTGCAACACAAAGGTTTAACAAAGGTAGGCAAATTTTAAAAAACTTTTAAATTTACTAAGTCTTACTACCAGTGTAAACTAATAAACTAGTAGACAGCTCTGTTTGGTTTATTTGAACCAGATTTTCAGTGATTTAAAATGAGATCACCTACCAGTTGTGGCTAATCAGAAATTTTAATCAAGGGAGCAGCGGCATCTGTGAAGCAGATGGGTTTCATACAACTTTTCTCACCTGATGCCTATTTGGGAAAAGTGTGCAATCTTGGGAAAATTGCACCCCTCTATTTTAGGTATGCCTGACGCTGCTCCTGGCATGGCTTCCTGCACTCTTCATGGAACCAGGGGTGATATTGCGGGTTGATGGTAATTGCAGCGTGGGGGATATGCCAGGACATGAGGCTACAGATTCTCGTTGAATACAGTTTGGCTGCTGATGATGGCCCACATTACTTCATGGATGCCCAATTCTGAGTTGTTTGAAATTTATCCTATTCATTACGGGGGGTTTTCACGTCCAGATTGATTTTCTTACCCTTTTTGGGTAATAGTGGGAGAAATGGTGGAAGAATTCCGGAGCTGATTATCAGCCTGTTCTACTGCGATATGAACACTCCTTCCGTGTCCTGAAGTTGGACTCGAACCCAGAGCTCTCTGTTGCAGTGATAGAGGCGCTATTCTTGTCCACCAAGCCTCCTATTTCTACGGTGGTAGGGCCGCAGTAGGTCAATGTAAAGACGGGACTCGTCATAATATCCACTCATGTCGAACGACAGCTGAATATGAATATGTATACTCGTACCCCCTCGATGCCCTCCATTATCTGCTCCATGATGCAATGAAACACTTCGGAGGCAGATATGACACCGAAAGGGATGCGGTTGTAACAGTAGCGGCCGAACGGGGTGTTGAACGTGCACAGCTTACACTGGACGCGTCCAGCTATATTTGCCAAAAACCCCTGGAGGCGTCCAGCTTAGTGAAGAATTTGGTATGAGCCATCTTACTGGTTAACTCTTCACGCTTCGGGATTGGGTAGTGCTCCCGCATGATGTTGCGGTTTACATCCTTGGGATCAATGCAAATGCGGAGCTCCCTGTGTAGCACCGTCAATATGACGCGAGGCAGGTTGAGGTAATGTCAATTGAAGGCTTTATTAAGCAGAACTTTATCCCCAGCAGCGTGGTTACAGAATGCAGCTGCTGAGGGAAATGGAGGGAAAACTGGGTTCTTATACCGGCATTTCTGGGTGGAGTCCAGTAGGTGGCAGATCCTATTAGGACCTGGCATCTCACCACCAATAGCCTGTCGACACGTGGTGTACCGTATTACCCCTAATACATACCACCACATTCACCCCTTGTTGAAAAAACACCCGGCGGGATGGTGGTTCGCATGGTGATAGGGGTTTACAGAGTCGGTACTGTGCCGTAACTTTGAACGAAACACAAAATTATCGCTTCAACTGGGCCAACGGGCCAAACAGGGTCGGCATGATGCCATAATTATAACAAGACACAATAACTGAAAACTGGGCCAAGGGGCCAAACAGGGTCAGCATGATGCCATAACTATAACAAGACACAATAACTGAAAACGTTGAGAGTTAAAGTGATTCGATGAGCCGGATGGGCACCCTGGTCGTCCTTTCCGATCGTCTCGGGCGTGGTGGTGACGGCACTGGCTCGAGTCCCGTCGACTCTGGGAGCGTAGCGCTGTCCCCTGTGTCCTTACTCCTGGGCGGGTCTGGGAGGAGAACCGAACCCCCCGGGAAGGGGTGGCTGCGGGATGAACCGGCGGGAGTGAGGAGGTGGTGATTGGTGTTGGGGCGGTGTGGGTAGCTCTGGCGGGCGCCAGATCTCGCAGGGAGACCGTGTCCTGTCGGCCATCGGGGTACACCACATAGGCGTATTGCGGGTTGGCGTGAAGGAGATGCACCCGTTCCACCAACAGATCTGACTTGTGCGCCCGCACATGTTTCCGGAGCAGAATGGGTCCCGGAGCTGCTAGCCAGGTCGGAAGTGGCGTTCCAGAGGAGGACTTCCTAGGAAAGAGGAGGGGGGCTTGTGAGGCGTTTGATTCGTGGTGGTGCACAGCAGGGACCGGATAGAGTGAAGGGCATCCGGGAGGACTTCCTGCCAGCAGGAAATTGGGAGGCTCCTAGACCGGAGCGCCAGCAGGACGGCCTTCCAGACCGTTCCATTCTCCCTTTCTACCTGCCCGTTCCCCCGGGGGTTGTAACTGGTCGTCCTGCTTGAGGCTATGCCCCTGCTGAGCAGGAATTGACGCAGTTCATCACTCATAAAGGAGGACCCCCTGTTGCCATGGATATAGTCAGGGAAACCGAACAGTGTAAAAATGGTACCGAGGGCTTTAATGACCGTGGACGCTGTCATGTCGGGGCAGGGGATGGCGAAAGGGAAACGGGAGTATTCGTCAACGACGTTCAGGAAGTACGCGTTGCGATCGGTGGAGGGGAGGGGGCCTTTGAAATCCAAACTGAGGCGTTCAAAGGGTCGAGAGGCCTTAACCAGGTGCGCTCTATCTGGCCTGAAAAAGTCCGGTTTGCACTCAGCGCAGATCTGGCAGTTTCTGGTGACTGTTCGGACGTCCTCGACGGAGTAAGGGAGGTTGCGGGCCTTAAGGAAGTGGTAGAAACGAGTGACCCCCGGGTGGCAGAGGTCCTCGTGGAGGGCTTGTAGACGGTCCACTTGTACATTGGCACATGTGCCGCGAGATAGGGCATCGGATGGCTCGTTCAGCTTTCCGGGATGATACAAGATCTCATAATTGAAGGTGGAGAGTTCGATCCTCCACCGCAAGATCTTGTCGTTCTTTATCTTGCCCCGCTGTGCATTATCGAACATGAAGGCAACCGACCGTTGGTCAGTGAGGAGAGTGAATCTCCTACCGGCCAGGTAATGCCTTCAGTGTCGCACAGCTTCCACTATTGCTTGTGCCTCCTTTTCCACTGAGGAGTGGCGGATTTCTGAAGCGTGGAGGGTTCGGGAGAAGAAGGCCACGGGTCTGCCTGCTTGGTTGAGGGTGACCGCCAGAGCTACATCCGATGCGTCGCTCTCGACCTGGAAGGGGAGGGACTCGTCGATGGCACGCATCGTGGCCTTTGCGATATCCGCTTTCATGCGGCTAAAGGCCTGGCATGCCTCTGTCGACAGGGGAAAAGTAGTGGACTGGATTAGTGCACGGGCCTTGTCTGCGTACTGGGGGACCCACTGGGCGTAATAAGAAAAGAAGCCCAGGCTACGTTTCAGGGCTTTGGCACAGTGGGGGAGAGGGAACTCCATGAGGGGGCGCATGCGTTCAGGGTCGGGGCCTATCACTCCATTACGCACTCCGTAGCCCAGGATGGCGAGACGATCGGTACGGACCACGTATTTTTCTTTGTTGTAAGTGAGGTTCAGGGCGTGAGCGGTCTGGAGGAATTTTTGGAGATTGGTGTCGTGGTCCTGCTGGTCGTGGCCGCAGATGGTGACGTTGTCGAGTTATGGGAACGTGACCCGTAAACCGTGCTGGTCAACCATTCGGTCCATCTCTCGTTGGAAGACCGAGACTCCGTTCGTGACGCCGAATGGAACCCTTAAAAAGTCGTACAACCGCCCGTCTGCTTCGAAGGCAGTATAGTTGCGGTCACCGGGACGGATGGGGAGCTGGTGGTAGGCGGACTTGAGGTCCACGGTGGAAAAGACCTTGTACTGTGCAATCCGATTGACCATGTCGGATATGCGGGGGAGAGGGTACGCATCTAGCTGAGTGTACCTGTTGATGGTCTGACTATAGTCGATGACCATCCTCTGTTTCTCCCCGGTCTTAACAACTACCACCTGGGCTCTCCAGGGACTGTTGCTAGCCTGGGTGATGCCTTCCTTCAGCAGTCTCTGGACTTCGGACCGGATAAATGCTCGGTCCTGGGCGCTGTACCGTCTGCTCCTTGAGGCGACGGGTTTGCAATTCGGGGTGAGGTTCGCAAACAAGGAAGGCGGTTCAACGGTGAGGGTCGCGAGGCCGCAGACAGTCAGTGGGGGTATAGGGCCGCCAAATTTAAATGTTAAACTCTGGAGGTTGCATTGGAAGTCCAACCCTAGGAGTGTGGGAGCACAGAGATGGGGGAGGACATACAGCCAGTAATTTCGGAACTCCCTCCCCTGCACCGTTAGGTTAGCGATGCAGAGCCCCGTGATCTGAACGGAGTGGGATACCGCCGCCAGGAAAATTTTCTGGGTGCTTGGCCGAAGTACGAGGGAACAGCGCCTTACCGTGTCCAGATGAATGAAGCTCTCCGTGCTCCTAGAGTCGATAAGACACGGCGTCTCGTAGCCATTCACTAGGACTGTAGTGGTTGCAGTCTGGAGCGTCCGGGGTCGCGACTGGTCGAGGGTCGTCGAAGCCAGATGTGGTTGTTGAAGTTGAGCATCGTAATCAGGCAGTATGTGGCCGACTGTGTCAGGGTCCTTCAGCCAAGATGGCGGCGTCCACGGATCGAGCGCGGTCGGGGGTGGACAAAATGGCGGCGCCCATCTCTCCCTCGTGGCGTCCGGGGTCCAAAATGGCGCCGTCCGTTGGTCACACGTGGATCGCTGGGGGGGGCTGGGTCTGTGGTCCCGTTTCTTCCCCGGAGATAGCGGCGACCCCGCGGGACTTGCACACCGTCGCGTAGTGGCCCTTCTTCCCGCAGCTTTTGCAGGTAGCCGCGCGGGCCGGGCAGCGCTGCCGAGGGTGTTTCGGCTGGCCGCAAAAATAGCAGCGGGGCCCCCCCTGGTTGGTCTGGTGTTTTGGCCGCGCAGGTTTGCGGGGGTGGGAGGGTCGATCGCAGCGGGGGTCCACGGAACCCAAGAGGCTGTAGTGCGGTTGGGGGCGTAGGCGCGGGCATTACGCGAGGCCACATCGAGGGATGCTGCCAGGGCCCGAGCTTCTGTAAGTCCCAGAGATTCTTTCTCCAGAAGCCTCTGGCGGATCTGGGAAGAGGCCAAACCTGCCACATACGCATTGCGGACCAGGAGCTCGTAGAATCATAGAATTTACAGTGCAGAAGTGCAGTGTGTTCACTCACTGTTACTGCCGGGCAGTTGCAGTTTCGACCCAGGATCTGCAGGGCGTTATAAAACTCGTCCAGCGATTCCCCCGGAAATTGCCGTCGTGTGGCGAGCTGGTAGCGAGCAAAAACCTGGTTGGCGGGCCGGATGTAGATATCCTTCAGCGCGGCGATGGCACCGGTGAAACCGTCCTTGTCCTCGATAAGGGAGTAGACGTCAGGACTCACCCTGGAATAGAGGAACTGCATCTTTTGTTCGTCTGTCGGTGTGCCGGGGGCCGTTCGGAGGTAGCCCTCAAAGCATGCCATCCAGTGCTTGAAGATAGAGGCCGAGTTAGCTGCTTGGGGTGCGATGCGCAGGCACTCCGGGGTGATTCGGAGCTCCATGTTCCCACGTCGTTTTCTTCAATTTAAATTCTGCTTAATAAATTGTAGCACTGTCAATATGACGCGAGGCAGGTTGAGGTACTGTCAATTAAAGGCTGTATTAAGCAGAACATTATCCCCAGCAGCGTGGTTACAGAATGCAGCAGCTGAGGGAAATGGAGGGAAAACTGGGTTCTTTCCCGGCATTTCTAGGTGGCGTCCAGTAGGTGGCAGATCCTATCAGGACCTGGCATCTCTCCACCAATAGCCTGTCGACACGTGGTGTACCGTATTACCCCTAATACATACCACCACACCCTGATGGCTTCTTTACGCAGACCCTGGTGCTGACCCAGTCTGTTGGCTCCATGACCTTCGAGATGATGCCCTGGTCTTGGAGGTCCTGTAGTTGCTTTTTCAGACGATCCTTGAGGGACGCCGGCACCCAGCGTGCGCATGGATGACAGGGGTGGCGTTCGGCTTGAGCAGGATTTTGTATCGGTACAGGAGCGTGCCCATTCCATCGGATACACGGTGGTACTGCGTGATAATGTCGTCTATGTCCTCTCGCCCCGCTGATGCTCCTCTCTCCCCGCTGCTGCTCCTCTCCCCCCGCTGCTGCTCCTCTCGCCCCGCTGCTGCTCCTCTCTCCCCGCTGCTGCTCCTCTCGCCCCGCTGCTGCTCCTCTCTCCCCGCTGCTGCTCCTCTCGCCCCGCTGCTGCTCCTCTCACCCCGCTGCAGCTCCTCTCTCCCCGCTGCTGCTCCTCTCGCCCCGCTGCTGCTCCTCTCTCCCCGCTGCTGCTCCTCTCGCCCCGCTGCTGCTCCTCTCACCCCGCTGCAGCTCCTCTCTCCCCGCTGCTGCTCCTCTCACCCCCACTGCTGCTCATCTTGCCCCGCTGCTGCTCCTCTCACCCCGCTGCTGCTCCTCCATCCCCGCTGCTGCTCCTCTCACCCCGCTGCTGCTCCTCTCTCCCCGCTGCTGCTCCTCTCACCCCCACTGCTGTTCCTCTCTCCCCGCTGCTACTCCTCTCTCCCCGCTGCTGCTCCTCTCTCCCCGCTGCTGCTCCTCTCACCCCCACTGCTGCTCCTCTCGTCCCACTGCTGCTCCTCTCTCCCCGCTGCTGCTCCTCTCTCCCTGCTGCTGCTCCTCGCTCTCTGCTACTGCTCCTCTCTCCCCACTGCAGCTCCTCTCTCCCCGCTGCTGCTCCCCTCTCTCTGCTGCTGCTCCTCTCTCCCCGCTGCTGCTCGTCTCGCCCTGTTGCTGCTCCTCTCTCTCTGCTGCTGCTCCTCCCTCCCGCTGCTGCTCCTCGCTCTCTGCTACTGCTCCTCTCTCCCCACTGCAGCTCCTCTCTCTCTGTTGCTGCTCCTCTCTCCCCGCTGCTGCTCCTCTCGCCCCGTTGTTGCTCCTCTCTCTCTGCTGCTGCTCCTCCCTCCCGCTGCTGCACCTCTCTCCCCGCTGCAGCTCCTCTCTCCCCGCTGCTGCTCCTTTCTCCCCGCTGCTGCTCCTCTCGCCCCGCTGCTGCTCCTCTCACCCCCACTGCTACTCCTCTCGCCCCGCTGCTGCTCCTCTCACCCCGCTGCTGCTCCTCCATCCACGCTGCTGCTCCTCTCACCCCGCTGCTGCTCCTCTCTCCCCGCTGCTGCTCCTCTCACCCCCACTGCTGTTCCTCTCTCCCCGCTGCTACTCATCTCTCCCCGCTGCTGCTCCTCTCTCCCCGCTGCTGCTCCTCTCACCCCGCTGCTGCTCCTCTCGCCCCGCTGCTGCTCCTCTCACCCCCACTGCTACTCCTCTCTCCCGCTGCTGCTCCTCTCACCCCCACTGCTGCTCCTCTCTCCCCGCTGCTGCTCCTCTCGCCCCGCTGCTGCTCCTCTCTCCCCGCTGCTGCTCCTCTCACCCCGCTGCTGCTCCTCTCACCCCCACTGCTGCTCCTCTTGCCCCGCTGCTGCTCCTCTCACCCCGCTGCTGCTCCTCCATCCCCGCTGCTGCTCCTCTCACCCCGCTGCTGCTCTTCTCTCCCCGCTGCTGCTCCTCTCACCCCCACTGCTGTTCCTCTCTCCCCGCTGCTACTCCTCTCTCCCCGCTGCTGCTCCTCTCTCCCCGCTGCTGCTCCTCTCACCCCCACTGCTGCTCCTCTCGCCCCGCTGCTGCTCCTCTCTCCCCGCTGCTGCTCCTCTCGCCCCGCTGCTGCTCCTCTCTCCCCGCTGCTGCTCCTCTCTCCCCGCTGCTGCTCCTCGCTCTCTGCTACTGCTCCTCTCTCCCCACTGCAGCTCCTCTCTCCCCGCTGCTGCTCCCCTCTCTCTGCTGCTGCTCCTCTCTCCCCGCTGCTGCTCGTCTCGCCCTGTTGCTGCTCCTCTCTCTCTGCTGCTGCTCCTCCCTCCCGCTGCTGCTCCTCGCTCTCTGCTACTGCTCCTCTCTCCCCACTGCAGCTCCTCTCTCCCCGCTGCTGCTGCTCTCTCCCCGCTGCTGCTCCTCTCTCCCCGCTGCTGCTCCTCTCCCCCCACTGCTGCTCCTCTCTCCCCGCTGCTGCTCCTCTCACCCCACTGCTGCTCATCTTGCCCCGCTGCTGCTCCTCTCACCCCGCTGCTGCTCCTCCATCCCCGCTGCTGCTCCTCTCACCCCGCTGCTGCTCCTCTCTCCCCGCTGCTGCTCCTCTCACCCCCACTGCTGTTCCTCTCTCCCCGCTGCTACTCCTCTCTCCCCGCTGCTGCTCCTCTCTCCCCGCTGCTGCTCCTCTCACCCCCACTGCTGCTCCTCTCGCCCCGCTGCTGCTCCTCTCTCCCCGCTGCTTCTCCTCTCTCCCTGCTGCTGCTCCTCTCTCCCTGCTGCTGCTCCTCGCTCTCTGCTACTGCTCCTCTCTCCCCACTGCAGCTCCTCTCTCCCCGCTGCTGCTTCCCTCTCTCTGCTGCTGCTCCTCTCTCCCCGCTGCTGCTCCTCTCCCCCCACTGCTGCTCCTCTCTCCCCGCTGCTGCTCCTCTCACCCCCACTGCTGCTCATCTTGCCCCGCTGCTGCTCCTCTCACCCCGCTGCTGCTCCTCTCTCCGCGCTGCTGCTCCTCTCACCCCCACTGCTGTTCCTCTCTCCCCGCTGCTACTCCTCTCTCCCCGCTGCTGCTCCTCTCTCCCCGCTGCTGCTCCTCTCACCCCCACTGCTGCTCCTCTCGCCCCGCTGCTGCTCCTCTCTCCCCGCTGCTGCTCCTCTCTCCCTGCTGCTGCTCCTCGCTCTCTGCTACTGCTCCTCTCTCCCCACTGCAGCTCCTCTCTCCCCGCTGCTGCTCCCCTCTCTCTGCTGCTGCTCCTCTCTCCCCGCTGCTGCTCGTCTCGCCCTGTTGCTGCTCCTCTCTCTCTGCTGCTGCTCCTCCCTCCCGCTGCTGCTCCTCGCTCTCTGCTACTGCTCCTCTCTCCCCACTGCAGCTCCTCTCTCTCTGCTGCTGCTCCTCTCTCCCCGCTGCTGCTCCTCTCGCCCCGTTGTTGCTCCTCTCTCTCTGCTGCTGCTCCTCCCTCCCGCTGCTGCTCCTCTCTCCCCGCTGCAGCTCCTCTCTCCCCGCTGCTGCTCCTCTCGCCCTGTTGCTGCTCCTCTCTCTCTGCTGCTGCTCCTCCCGCCCGCTGCTGCTCCTCGCTCTCTGCTACTGCTCCTCTCTCCCCACTGCAGCTCCTCTCTCCCCGCTGCTGCTCCTCTCTCTCTGCTGCTGCTCCTCTCTCCCCGCTGCTTCTCCTCTCGCCCCGTTGTTGCTCCTCTCTCTCTGCTGCTGCTCCTCTCTCCCCGCTGCAGCTCCTCTCTCCCCGCTGCTGCTCCTCCCTCCCCCGCTGCTGCTCCTCTCTCCCCGCTGCTGCTCCTCTCGCCCCGCTGCTCCTCTCCCTCTGCTGCTTCTCCTCTCGCCCCGCTGCTGCTCCTCTCTCCCCGCTGCTGCTCCTCTCACCCCGCTGCTGCTCCTCTCACCCCCACTGCTGCTCCTCTTGCCCCGCTGCTGCTCCTCTCACCCCGCTGCTGCTCCTCCATCCCCGCTGCTGCTCCTCTCACCCCGCTGCTGCTCTTCTCTCCCCGCTGCTGCTCCTCTCACCCCCACTGCTGTTCCTCTCTCCCCGCTGCTACTCCTCTCTCCCCGCTGCTGCTCCTCTCTCCCCGCTGCTGCTCCTCTCACCCCCACTGCTGCTCCTCTCGCCCCGCTGCTGCTCCTCTCTCCCCGCTGCTGCTCCTCTCGCCCCGCTGCTGCTCCTCTCTCCCCGCTGCTGCTCCTCTCTCCCCGCTGCTGCTCCTCGCTCTCTGCTACTGCTCCTCTCTCCGCAATGCAGCTCCTCTCTCCCCGCTGCTGCTCCCCTCTCTCTGCTGCTGCTCCTCTCTCCCCGCTGCTGCTCGTCTCGCCCTGTTGCTGCTCCTCTCTCTCTGCTGCTGCTCCTCCCTCCCGCTGCTGCTCCTCGCTCTCTGCTACTGCTCCTCTCTCCCCACTGCAGCTCCTCTCTCCCCGCTCCTGCTGCTCTCTCCCCGCTGCTGCTCCTCTCTCCCCGCTGCTGCTCCTCTCCCCCCACTGCTGCTCCTCTCTCCCCGCTGCTGCTCCTCTCACCCCCACTGCTGCTCATCTTGCCCCGCTGCTGCTCCTCTCACCCCGCTGCTGCTCCTCCATCCCCACTGCTGCTCCTCTCACCCCGCTGCTGCTCCTCTCTCCCCGCTGCTGCTCCTCTCACCCCCACTGCTGTTCCTCTCTCCCCGCTGCTACTCCTCTCTCCCCGCTGCTGCTCCTCTCTCCCCGCTGCTGCTCCTCTCACCCCCACTGCTGCTCCTCTCGCCCCGCTGCTGCTCCTCTCACCCCGCTGCTGCTCCTCTCTCCCTGCTGCTGCTCCTCGCTCTCTGCTACTGCTCCTCTCTCCCCACTGCAGCTCCTCTCTCCCCGCTGCTGCTCCCCTCTCTCTGCTGCTGCTCCTCTCTCCCCGCTGCTGCTCGTCTCGCCCTGTTGCTGCTCCTCTCTCTCTGCTGCTGCTCCTCCCTCCCGCTGCTGCTCCTCGCTCTCTGCTACTGCACCTCTCTCCCCACTGCAGCTCCTCTCTCCCCGCTGCTGCTGCTCTCTCCCCGCTGCTGCTCCTCTCTCCCCGCTGCTGCTCCTCTCCCCCCACTGCTGCTCCTCACTCCCCGCTGCTGCTCCTCTCACCCCCACTGCTGCTCATCTTGCCCCGCTGCTGCTCCTCTCACCCCGCTGCTGCTCCTCCATCCCCGCTGCTGCTCCTCTCACCCCGCTGCTGCTCCTCTCTCCCCGCTGCTGCTCCTCTCACCCCCACTGCTGTTCCTCTCTCCCCGCTGCTACTCCTCTCTCCCCGCTGCTGCTCCTCTCTCCCCGCTGCTGCTCCTCTCACCCCCACTGCTGCTCCTCTCGCCCCGCTGCTGCTCCTCTCTCCCCGCTGCTGCTCCTCTCTCCCTGCTGCTGCTCCTCGCTCTCTGCTACTGCTCCTCTCTCCCCACTGCAGCTCCTCTCTCCCCGCTGCTGCTTCCCTCTCTCTGCTGCTGCTCCTCTCTCCCCGCTGCTGCTCGTCTCGCCCTGTTGCTGCTCCTCTCTCTCTGCTGCTGCTCCTCCCTCCCGCTGCTGCTCCTCGCTCTCTGCTACTGCACCTCTCTCCCCACTGCAGCTCCTCTCTCCCCGCTGCTGCTGCTCTCTCCCCGCTGCTGCTCCTCTCTCCCCGCTGCTGCTCCTCTCCCCCCACTGCTGCTCCTCTCTCCCCGCTGCTGCTCCTCTCACCCCCACTGCTGCTCATCTTGCCCCGCTGCTGCTCCTCTCACCCCGCTGCTGCTCCTCCATCCCCGCTGCTGCTCCTCTCACCCCGCTGCTGCTCCTCTCTCCCCGCTGCTGCTCCTCTCACCCCCACTGCTGTTCCTCTCTCCCCGCTGCTACTCCTCTCTCCCCGCTGCTGCTCCTCTCTCCCCGCTGCTGCTCCTCTCACCCCCACTGCTTCTCCTCTCGCCCCGCTGCTGCTCCTCTCTCCCCGCTGCTGCTCCTCTCTCCCTGCTGCTGCTCCTCGCTCTCTGCTACTGCTCCTCTCTCCCCAATGCAGGTCCTCTCTCCCCGCTGCTGCTCCCCTCTCTCTGCTGCTGCTCCTCTCTCCCCGCTGCTGCTCGTCTCGCCCTGTTGCTGCTCCTCGCTCTCTGCTACTGCTCCTCTCTCCCCACTGCAGCTCCTCTCTCTCTGCTGCTGCTCCTCTCTCCCCGCTGCTGCTCCTCTCGCCCCGTTGTTGCTCCTCTCTCTCTGCTGCTGCTCCTCCCTCCCGCTGCTGCTCCTCTCTCCCCGCTGCAGCTCCTCTCTCCCCGCTGCTGCTTCCCTCTCTCTGCTGCTGCTCCTCTCTCCCCGCTGCTGCTCGTCTCGCCCTGTTGCTGCTCCTCTCTCTCTGCTGCTGCTCCTCCCTCCCGCTGCTGCTCCTCGCTCTCTGCTACTGCACCTCTCTCCCCACTGCAGCTCCTCTCTCCCCGCTGCTGCTGCTCTCTCCCCGCTGCTGCTCCTCTCTCCCCGCTGCTGCTCCTCTCCCCCCACTGCTGCTCCTCTCTCCCCGCTGCTGCTCCTCTCACCCCCACTGCTGCTCATCTTGCCCTGCTGCTGCTCCTCTCACCCCGCTGCTGCTCCTCCATCCCCGCTGCTGCTCCTCTCACCCCGCTGCTGCTCCTCTCTCCCCGCTGCTGCTCCTCTCACCCCCACTGCTGTTCCTCTCTCCCCGCTGCTACTCCTCTCTCCCCGCTGCTGCTCCTCTCTCCCCGCTGCTGCTCCTCTCACCCCCACTGCTGCTCCTCTCGCCCCGCTGCTGCTCCTCTCTCCCCGCTGCTGCTCCTCTCTCCCTGCTGCTGCTCCTCGCTCTCTGCTACTGCTCCTCTCTCCCCAATGCAGGTCCTCTCTCCCCGCTGCTGCTCCCCTCTCTCTGCTGCTGCTCCTCTCTCCCCGCTGCTGCTCGTCTCGCCCTGTTGCTGCTCCTCGCTCTCTGCTACTGCTCCTCTCTCTCTGCTGCTGCTCCTCCCTCCCGCTGCTGCTCCTCTCTCCCCGCTGCAGCTCCTCTCTCCCCGCTGCTGCTCCTCTCGCCCTGTTGCTGCTCCTCTCTCTCTGCTGCTGCTCCTCCCGCCCGCTGCTGCTCCTCGCTCTCTGCTACTGCTCCTCTCTCCCCACTGCAGCTCCTCTCTCCCCGCTGCAGCTCCTCTCTCCCCGCTGCTGCTCCTCCCTCCCCAGCTGCTGCTCCTCTCTCCCCGCTGCTGCTCCTCTCGCCCCGCTGCTCCTCTCCCTCTGCTGCTTCTCCTCTCGCCCCGCTGCTGCTCCTCTCTCCCCGGTGCTGCTCCTCTCTCCCCGCTGCTGCTCGTCTCGCCCTGTTGCTGCTCCTCTCTCTCTGCTGCTGCTCCTCCCTCCCGCTGCTGCTCCTCTCCCCCCACTGCTGCTCCTCTCTCCCCGCTGCTGCTCCTCTCACCCCCACTGCTGCTCATCTTGCCCCGCTGCTGCTCCTCTCACCCCGCTGCTGCTCCTCCATCCCCGCTGCTGCTCCTCTCACCCCGCTGCTGCTCGTCTCGCCCTGTTGCTGCTCCTCTCTCTCTGCTGCTGCTCCTCTCTCCCCGCTGCTGCTCGTCTCGCCCTGTTGCTGCTCCTCTCTCTCTGCTGCTGCTCCTCCCTCCCGCTGCTGCTCCTCGCTCTCTGCTACTGCTCCTCTCTCCCCACTGCAGCTCCTCTCTCCCCGCTGCTGCTGCTCTCTCCCCGCTGCTGCTCCTCTCTCCCCGCTGCTGCTCCTCTCCCCCCACTGCTGCTCCTCTCTCCCCGCTGCTGCTCCTCTCACCCCCACTGCTGTTCCTCTCTCCCCGCTGCTACTCCTCTCTCCCCGCTGCTGCTCCTCTCTCCCCGCTGCTGCTCCTCTCACCCCCACTGCTGCTCCTCTCGCCCCGCTGCTGCTCCTCTCTCCCCGCTGCTTCTCCTCTCTCCCTGCTGCTGCTCCTCTCTCCCTGCTGCTGCTCCTCGCTCTCTGCTACTGCTCCTCTCTCCCCACTGCAGCTCCTCTCTCCCCGCTGCTGCTCCCCTCTCTCTGCTGCTGCTCCTCTCTCCCCGCTGCTGCTCCTCTCCCCCCACTGCTGCTCCTCTCTCCCCGCTGCTGCTCCTCTCACCCCCACTGCTGCTCATCTTGCCCCGCTGCTGCTCCTCTCACCCCGCTGCTGCTCCTCTCTCCGCGCTGCTGCTCCTCTCACCCCCACTGCTGTTCCTCTCTCCCCGCTGCTACTCCTCTCTCCCCGCTGCTGCTCCTCTCTCCCCGCTGCTGCTCCTCTCACCCCCACTGCTGCTCCTCTCGCCCCGCTGCTGCTCCTCTCTCCCCGCTGCTGCTCCTCTCTCCCTGCTGCTGCTCCTCGCTCTCTGCTACTGCTCCTCTCTCCCCACTGCAGCTCCTCTCTCCCCGCTGCTGCTCCCCTCTCTCTGCTGCTGCTCCTCTCTCCCCGCTGCTGCTCGTCTCGCCCTGTTGCTGCTCCTCTCTCTCTGCTGCTGCTCCTCCCTCCCGCTGCTGCTCCTCGCTCTCTGCTACTGCTCCTCTCTCCCCACTGCAGCTCCTCTCTCTCTGCTGCTGCTCCTCTCTCCCCGCTGCTGCTCCTCTCGCCCCGTTGTTGCTCCTCTCTCTCTGCTGCTGCTCCTCCCTCCCGCTGCTGCTCCTCTCTCCCCGCTGCAGCTCCTCTCTCCCCGCTGCTGCTCCTCTCGCCCTGTTGCTGCTCCTCTCTCTCTGCTGCTGCTCCTCCCGCCCGCTGCTGCTCCTCGCTCTCTGCTACTGCTCCTCTCTCCCCACTGCAGCTCCTCTCTCCCCGCTGCTGCTCCTCTCTCTCTGCTGCTGCTCCTCTCTCCCCGCTGCTTCTCCTCTCGCCCCGTTGTTGCTCCTCTCTCTCTGCTGCTGCTCCTCTCTCCCCGCTGCAGCTCCTCTCTCCCCGCTGCTGCTCCTCCCTCCCCCGCTGCTGCTCCTCTCTCCCCGCTGCTGCTCCTCTCGCCCCGCTGCTCCTCTCCCTCTGCTGCTTCTCCTCTCGCCCCGCTGCTGCTCCTCTCTCCCCGCTGCTGCTCCTCTCACCCCGCTGCTGCTCCTCTCACCCCCACTGCTGCTCCTCTTGCCCCGCTGCTGCTCCTCTCACCCCGCTGCTGCTCCTCCATCCCCGCTGCTGCTCCTCTCACCCCGCTGCTGCTCTTCTCTCCCCGCTGCTGCTCCTCTCACCCCCACTGCTGTTCCTCTCTCCCCGCTGCTACTCCTCTCTCCCCGCTGCTGCTCCTCTCTCCCCGCTGCTGCTCCTCTCACCCCCACTGCTGCTCCTCTCGCCCCGCTGCTGCTCCTCTCTCCCCGCTGCTGCTCCTCTCGCCCCGCTGCTGCTCCTCTCTCCCCGCTGCTGCTCCTCTCTCCCCGCTGCTGCTCCTCGCTCTCTGCTACTGCTCCTCTCTCCGCAATGCAGCTCCTCTCTCCCCGCTGCTGCTCCCCTCTCTCTGCTGCTGCTCCTCTCTCCCCGCTGCTGCTCGTCTCGCCCTGTTGCTGCTCCTCTCTCTCTGCTGCTGCTCCTCCCTCCCGCTGCTGCTCCTCGCTCTCTGCTACTGCTCCTCTCTCCCCACTGCAGCTCCTCTCTCCCCGCTCCTGCTGCTCTCTCCCCGCTGCTGCTCCTCTCTCCCCGCTGCTGCTCCTCTCCCCCCACTGCTGCTCCTCTCTCCCCGCTGCTGCTCCTCTCACCCCCACTGCTGCTCATCTTGCCCCGCTGCTGCTCCTCTCACCCCGCTGCTGCTCCTCCATCCCCACTGCTGCTCCTCTCACCCCGCTGCTGCTCCTCTCTCCCCGCTGCTGCTCCTCTCACCCCCACTGCTGTTCCTCTCTCCCCGCTGCTACTCCTCTCTCCCCGCTGCAGCTCCTCTCTCCCCGCTGCTGCTCCTCTCACCCCCACTGCTGCTCCTCTCGCCCCGCTGCTGCTCCTCTCACCCCGCTGCTGCTCCTCTCTCCCTGCTGCTGCTCCTCGCTCTCTGCTACTGCTCCTCTCTCCCCACTGCAGCTCCTCTCTCCCCGCTGCTGCTCCCCTCTCTCTGCTGCTGCTCCTCTCTCCCCGCTGCTGCTCGTCTCGCCCTGTTGCTGCTCCTCTCTCTCTGCTGCTGCTCCTCCCTCCCGCTGCTGCTCCTCGCTCTCTGCTACTGCACCTCTCTCCCAACTGCAGCTCCTCTCTCCCCGCTGCTGCTGCTCTCTCCCCGCTGCTGCTCCTCCCTCCCGCTGCTGCTCCTCTCTCCCCGCTGCAGCTCCTCTCTCCCCGCTGCTGCTCCTCTCGCCCTGTTGCTGCTCCTCTCTCTCTGCTGCTGCTCCTCCCGCCCGCTGCTGCTCCTCGCTCTCTGCTACTGCTCCTCTCTCCCCACTGCAGCTCCTCTCTCCCCGCTGCTGCTCCTCTCTCTCTGCTGCTGCTCCTCTCTCCCCGCTGCTTCTCCTCTCGCCCCGTTGTTGCTCCTCTCTCTCTGCTGCTGCTCCTCTCTCCCCGCTGCAGCTCCTCTCTCCCCGCTGCTGCTCCTCCCTCCCCCGCTGCTGCTCCTCTCTCCCCGCTGCTGCTCCTCTCGCCCCGCTGCTCCTCTCCCTCTGCTGCTTCTCCTCTCGCCCCGCTGCTGCTCCTCTCTCCCCGCTGCTGCTCCTCTCACCCCGCTGCTGCTCCTCTCACCCCCACTGCTGCTCCTCTTGCCCCGCTGCTGCTCCTCTCACCCCGCTGCTGCTCCTCCATCCCCGCTGCTGCTCCTCTCACCCCGCTGCTGCTCTTCTCTCCCCGCTGCTGCTCCTCTCACCCCCACTGCTGTTCCTCTCTCCCCGCTGCTACTCCTCTCTCCCCGCTGCTGCTCCTCTCTCCCCGCTGCTGCTCCTCTCACCCCCACTGCTGCTCCTCTCGCCCCGCTGCTGCTCCTCTCTCCCCGCTGCTGCTCCTCTCGCCCCGCTGCTGCTCCTCTCTCCCCGCTGCTGCTCCTCTCTCCCCGCTGCTGCTCCTCGCTCTCTGCTACTGCTCCTCTCTCCGCAATGCAGCTCCTCTCTCCCCGCTGCTGCTCCCCTCTCTCTGCTGCTGCTCCTCTCTCCCCGCTGCTGCTCGTCTCGCCCTGTTGCTGCTCCTCTCTCTCTGCTGCTGCTCCTCCCTCCCGCTGCTGCTCCTCGCTCTCTGCTACTGCTCCTCTCTCCCCACTGCAGCTCCTCTCTCCCCGCTCCTGCTGCTCTCTCCCCGCTGCTGCTCCTCTCTCCCCGCTGCTGCTCCTCTCCCCCCACTGCTGCTCCTCTCTCCCCGCTGCTGCTCCTCTCACCCCCACTGCTGCTCATCTTGCCCCGCTGCTGCTCCTCTCACCCCGCTGCTGCTCCTCCATCCCCACTGCTGCTCCTCTCACCCCGCTGCTGCTCCTCTCTCCCCGCTGCTGCTCCTCTCACCCCCACTGCTGTTCCTCTCTCCCCGCTGCTACTCCTCTCTCCCCGCTGCAGCTCCTCTCTCCCCGCTGCTGCTCCTCTCACCCCCACTGCTGCTCCTCTCGCCCCGCTGCTGCTCCTCTCACCCCGCTGCTGCTCCTCTCTCCCTGCTGCTGCTCCTCGCTCTCTGCTACTGCTCCTCTCTCCCCACTGCAGCTCCTCTCTCCCCGCTGCTGCTCCCCTCTCTCTGCTGCTGCTCCTCTCTCCCCGCTGCTGCTCGTCTCGCCCTGTTGCTGCTCCTCTCTCTCTGCTGCTGCTCCTCCCTCCCGCTGCTGCTCCTCGCTCTCTGCTACTGCACCTCTCTCCCAACTGCAGCTCCTCTCTCCCCGCTGCTGCTGCTCTCTCCCCGCTGCTGCTCCTCTCTCCCCGCTGCTGCTCCTCTCCCCCCACTGCTGCTCCTCACTCCCCGCTGCTGCTCCTCTCACCCCCACTGCTGCTCATCTTGCCCCGCTGCTGCTCCTCTCACCCCGCTGCTGCTCCTCCATCCCCGCTGCTGCTCCTCTCACCCCGCTGCTGCTCCTCTCTCCCCGCTGCTGCTCCTCTCACCCCCACTGCTGTTCCTCTCTCCCCGCTGCTACTCCTCTCTCCCCGCTGCTGCTCCTCTCTCCCCGCTGCTGCTCCTCTCACCCCCACTGCTGCTCCTCTCGCCCCGCTGCTGCTCCTCTCTCCCCGCTGCTGCTCCTCTCTCCCTGCTGCTGCTCCTCGCTCTCTGCTACTGCTCCTCTCTCCCCACTGCAGCTCCTCTCTCCCCGCTGCTGCTTCCCTCTCTCTGCTGCTGCTCCTCTCTCCCCGCTGCTGCTCGTCTCGCCCTGTTGCTGCTCCTCTCTCTCTGCTGCTGCTCCTCCCTCCCGCTGCTGCTCCTCGCTCTCTGCTACTGCACCTCTCTCCCCACTGCAGCTCCTCTCTCCCCGCTGCTGCTGCTCTCTCCCCGCTGCTGCTCCTCTCTCCCCGCTGCTGCTCCTCTCCCCCCACTGCTGCTCCTCTCTCCCCGCTGCTGCTCCTCTCACCCCCACTGCTGCTCATCTTGCCCCGCTGCTGCTCCTCTCACCCCGCTGCTGCTCCTCCATCCCCGCTGCTGCTCCTCTCACCCCGCTGCTGCTCCTCTCTCCCCGCTGCTGCTCCTCTCACCCCCACTGCTGTTCCTCTCTCCCCGCTGCTACTCCTCTCTCCCCGCTGCTGCTCCTCTCTCCCCGCTGATGCTCCTCTCACCCCCACTGCTTCTCCTCTCGCCCCGCTGCTGCTCCTCTCTCCCCGCTGCTGCTCCTCTCTCCCTGCTGCTGCTCCTCGCTCTCTGCTACTGCTCCTCTCTCCCCAATGCAGGTCCTCTCTCCCCGCTGCTGCTCCCCTCTCTCTGCTGCTGCTCCTCTCTCCCCGCTGCTGCTCGTCTCGCCCTGTTGCTGCTCCTCGCTCTCTGCTACTGCTCCTCTCTCCCCACTGCAGCTCCTCTCTCTCTGCTGCTGCTCCTCTCTCCCCGCTGCTGCTCCTCTCGCCCCGTTGTTGCTCCTCTCTCTCTGCTGCTGCTCCTCCCTCCCGCTGCTGCTCCTCTCTCCCCGCTGCAGCTCCTCTCTCCCCGCTGCTGCTTCCCTCTCTCTGCTGCTGCTCCTCTCTCCCCGCTGCTGCTCGTCTCGCCCTGTTGCTGCTCCTCTCTCTCTGCTGCTGCTCCTCCCTCCCGCTGCTGCTCCTCGCTCTCTGCTACTGCACCTCTCTCCCCACTGCAGCTCCTCTCTCCCCGCTGCTGCTGCTCTCTCCCCGCTGCTGCTCCTCTCTCCCCGCTGCTGCTCCTCTCCCCCCACTGCTGCTCCTCTCTCCCCGCTGCTGCTCCTCTCACCCCCACTGCTGCTCATCTTGCCCTGCTGCTGCTCCTCTCACCCCGCTGCTGCTCCTCCATCCCCGCTGCTGCTCCTCTCACCCCGCTGCTGCTCCTCTCTCCCCGCTGCTGCTCCTCTCACCCCCACTGCTGTTCCTCTCTCCCCGCTGCTACTCCTCTCTCCCCGCTGCTGCTCCTCTCTCCCCGCTGCTGCTCCTCTCACCCCCACTGCTGCTCCTCTCGCCCCGCTGCTGCTCCTCTCTCCCCGCTGCTGCTCCTCTCTCCCTGCTGCTGCTCCTCGCTCTCTGCTACTGCTCCTCTCTCCCCAATGCAGGTCCTCTCTCCCCGCTGCTGCTCCCCTCTCTCTGCTGCTGCTCCTCTCTCCCCGCTGCTGCTCGTCTCGCCCTGTTGCTGCTCCTCGCTCTCTGCTACTGCTCCTCTCTCTCTGCTGCTGCTCCTCCCTCCCGCTGCTGCTCCTCTCTCCCCGCTGCAGCTCCTCTCTCCCCGCTGCTGCTCCTCTCGCCCTGTTGCTGCTCCTCTCTCTCTGCTGCTGCTCCTCCCGCCCGCTGCTGCTCCTCGCTCTCTGCTACTGCTCCTCTCTCCCCACTGCAGCTCCTCTCTCCCCGCTGCAGCTCCTCTCTCCCCGCTGCTGCTCCTCCCTCCCCAGCTGCTGCTCCTCTCTCCCCGCTGCTGCTCCTCTCGCCCCGCTGCTCCTCTCCCTCTGCTGCTTCTCCTCTCGCCCCGCTGCTGCTCCTCTCTCCCCGGTGCTGCTCCTCTCTCCCCGCTGCTGCTCGTCTCGCCCTGTTGCTGCTCCTCTCTCTCTGCTGCTGCTCCTCCCTCCCGCTGCTGCTCCTCTCCCCCCACTGCTGCTCCTCTCTCCCCGCTGCTGCTCCTCTCACCCCCACTGCTGCTCATCTTGCCCCGCTGCTGCTCCTCTCACCCCGCTGCTGCTCCTCCATCCCCGCTGCTGCTCCTCTCACCCCGCTGCTGCTCGTCTCGCCCTGTTGCTGCTCCTCTCTCTCTGCTGCTGCTCCTCTCTCCCCGCTGCTGCTCGTCTCGCCCTGTTGCTGCTCCTCTCTCTCTGCTGCTGCTCCTCCCTCCCGCTGCTGCTCCTCGCTCTCTGCTACTGCTCCTCTCTCCCCACTGCAGCTCCTCTCTCCCCGCTGCTGCTGCTCTCTCCCCGCTGCTGCTCCTCTCTCCCCGCTGCTGCTCCTCTCCCCCCACTGCTGCTCCTCTCTCCCCGCTGCTGCTCCTCTCACCCCCACTGCTGCTCATCTTGCCCCGCTGCTGCTCCTCTCACCCCGCTGCTGCTCCTCCATCCCCGCTGCTGCTCCTCTCACCCCGCTGCTGCTCCTCTCTCCCCGCTGCTGCTCCTCTCACCCCCACTGCTGTTCCTCTCTCCCCGCTGCTACTCCTCTCTCCCCGCTGCTGCTCCTCTCTCCCCGCTGCTGCTCCTCTCACCCCCACTGCTGCTCCTCTCGCCCCGCTGCTGCTCCTCTCTCCCCGCTGCTGCTCCTCTCTCCCTGCTGCTGCTCCTCGCTCTCTGCTACTGCTCCTCTCTCCCCAATGCAGCTCCTCTCTCCCCGCTGCTGCTCCCCTCTCTCTGCTGCTGCTCCTCTCTCCCCGCTGCTGCTCGTCTCGCCCTGTTGCTGCTCCTCTCTCTCTGCTGCTGCTCCTCCCTCCCGCTGCTGCTCCTCGCTCTCTGCTACTGCTCCTCTCTCCCCACTGCAGCTCCTCTCTCCCCGCTGCTGCTCCCCTCTCTCTGCTGCTGCTCCTCTCTCCCCGCTGCTGCTCGTCTCGCCCTGTTGCTGCTCCTCTCTCTCTGCTGCTGCTCCTCCCTCCCGCTGCTGCTCCTCGCTCTCTGCTACTGCTCCTCTCTCCCCACTGCTGCTCCTCTCTCCCCGCTGCTGCTCCTCTCACCCCCACTGCTGCTCATCTTGCCCCGCTGCTGCTCCTCTCACCCCGCTGCTGCTCCTCCATCCCCGCTGCTGCTCCTCTCACCCCGCTGCTGCTCGTCTCGCCCTGTTGCTGCTCCTCTCTCTCTGCTGCTGCTCCTCTCTCCCCGCTGCTGCTCGTCTCGCCCTGTTGCTGCTCCTCTCTCTCTGCTGCTGCTCCTCCCTCCCGCTGCTGCTCCTCGCTCTCTGCTACTGCTCCTCTCTCCCCACTGCAGCTCCTCTCTCCCCGCTGCTGCTGCTCTCTCCCCGCTGCTGCTCCTCTCTCCCCGCTGCTGCTCCTCTCCCCCCACTGCTGCTCCTCTCTCCCCGCTGCTGCTCCTCTCACCCCCACTGCTGCTCATCTTGCGCCGCTGCTGCTCCTCTCACCCCGCTGCTGCTCCTCCATCCCCGCTGCTGCTCCTCTCACCCCGCTGCTGCTCCTCTCTCCCCGCTGCTGCTCCTCTCACCCCCACTGCTGTTCCTCTCTCCCCGCTGCTACTCCTCTCTCCCCGCTGCTGCTCCTCTCTCCCCGCTGCTGCTCCTCTCACCCCCACTGCTGCTCCTCTCGCCCCGCTGCTGCTCCTCTCTCCCCGCTGCTGCTCCTCTCTCCCTGCTGCTGCTCCTCGCTCTCTGCTACTGCTCCTCTCTCCCCAATGCAGCTCCTCTCTCCCCGCTGCTGCTCCCCTCTCTCTGCTGCTGCTCCTCTCTCCCCGCTGCTGCTCGTCTCGCCCTGTTGCTGCTCCTCTCTCTCTGCTGCTGCTCCTCCCTCCCGCTGCTGCTCCTCGCTCTCTGCTACTGCTCCTCTCTCCCCACTGCAGCTCCTCTCTGCTGCTGCTCCTCTCTCCCCGCTGCTGCTCCTCTCGCCCCGTTGTTGCTCCTCTCTCTCTGCTGCTGCTCCTCCCTCCCACTGCTGCTCCTCTCTCCCCGCTGCAGCTCCTCTCTCCCCGCTGCTGCTCCTCTCGCCCTGTTGCTGCTCCTCTCTCTCTGCTGCTGCTCCTCCCGCCCGCTGCTGCTCCTCGCTCTCTGTTACTGCTCCTCTCTCCCCACTGCAGCTCCTCTCTCCCCGCTGCAGCTCCTCTCTCCCCGCTGCTGCTCCTCCCTCCCCAGCTGCTGCTCCTCTCTCCCCGCTGCTGCTCCTCTCGCCCCGCTGCTCCTCTCCCTCTGCTGCTTCTCCTCTCGCCCCGCTGCTGCTCCTCTCTCCCCGGTGCTGCTCCTCTCTCCCTGCTGCTGCTCCTCTCTCCCTGCTGCTGCCCCTCTCTCCCGACTGCTGCTCCTCTCTCCCCGCTGCTGCTCCCCTCTCTCTGCTGCTGCTCCTCTCTCCCCGCTGCTGCTCGTCTCGCCCTGTTGCTGCTCCTCTCTCTCTGCTGCTGCTCCTCCCTCCCGCTGCTGCTCCTCGCTCTCTGCTACTGCTCCTCTCTCCCCACTGCAGCTCCTCTCTCCCCGCTGCTGCTGCTCTCTCCCCGCTGCTGCTCCTCTCTCCCCGCTGCTGCTCCTCTCCCCCCACTGCTGCTCCTCTCTCCCCGCTGCTGCTCCTCTCACCCCCACTGCTGCTCATCTTGCCCCGCTGCTGCTCCTCTCACCCCGCTGCTGCTCCTCCATCACCGCTGCTGCTCCTCTCACCCCGCTGCTGCTCCTCTCTCCCCGCTGCTGCTCCTCTCACCCCCACTGCTGTTCCTCTCTCCCCGCTGCTACTCCTCTCTCCCCGCTGCTGCTCCTCTCTCCCCGCTGCTGCTCCTCTCACCCCCACTGCTGCTCCTCTCGCCCCGCTGCTGCTCCTCTCTCCCCGCTGCTGCTCCTCTCTCCCCGCTGCTGCTCCCCTCTCTCTGCTACTGCTCCTCTCTCCCCGCTGCTGCTCGTCTCGCCCTGTTGCTGCTCCTCTCTCTCTGCTGCTGCTCCTCCCTCCCGCTGCTGCTCCTCGCTCTCTGCTACTGCTCCTCTCTCCCCACTGCAGCTCCTCTCTCCCCGCTGCTGCTCCTCTCACCCCCACTGCTGTTCCTCTCTCCCCGCTGCTACTCCTCTCTCCCCGCTGCTGCTCCTCTCTCCCCGCTGCTGCTCCTCTCACCCCCACTGCTGCTCCTCTCGCCCCGCTGCTGCTCCTCTCTCCCCGCTGCTGGTCCTCTCTCCCTGCCGCTGCTCCTCGCTCTCTGCTACTGCTCCTCTCTCCCCAATGCAGGTCCTCTCTCCCCGCTGCTGCTCCCCTCTCTCTGCTGCTGCTCCTCTCTCCCCGCTGCTGCTCGTCTCGCCCTGTTGCTGCTCCTCTCTCTCTGCTGCTGCTCCTCCCTCCCGCTGCTGCTCCTCGCTCTCTGCTACTGCTCCTCTCTCCCCACTGCAGCTCCTCTCTCTCTGCTGCTGCTCCTCTCTCCCCGCTGCTGCTCCTCTCGCCCCGTTGTTGCTCCTCTCTCTCTGCTGCTGCTCCTCCCTCCCGCTGCTGCTCCTCTCTCCCCGCTGCAGCTCCTCTCTCCCCGCTGCTGCTCCTCTCCCCCCACTGCTGCTCCTCTCTCCCCGCTGCTGCTCCTCTCACCCCCACTGCTGCTCATCTTGCCCCGCTGCTGCTCCTCTCACCCCGCTGCTGCTCCTCCATCACCGCTGCTGCTCCTCTCACCCCGCTGCTGCTCCTCTCTCCCCGCTGCTGCTCCTCTCACCCCCACTGCTGTTCCTCTCTCCCCGCTGCTGCTCCTCTCACCCCCACTGCTGTTCCTCTCTCCCCGCTGCTACTCCTCTCTCCCCGCTGCTGCTCCTCTCTCCCCGCTGCTGCTCCTCTCACCCCCACTGCTGCTCCTCTCGCCCCGCTGCTGCTCCTCTCTCCCCGCTGCTGCTCCTCTCTCCCTGCCGCTGCTCCTCGCTCTCTGCTACTGCTCCTCTCTCCCCAATGCAGGTCCTCTCTCCCCGCTGCTGCTCCCCTCTCTCTGCTGCTGCTCCTCTCTCCCCGCTGCTGCTCGTCTCGCCCTGTTGCTGCTCCTCTCTCTCTGCTGCTGCTCCTCCCTCCCGCTGCTGCTCCTCGCTCTCTGCTACTGCTCCTCTCTCCCCACTGCAGCTCCTCTCTCTCTGCTGCTGCTCCTCTCTCCCCGCTGCTGCTCCTCTCGCCCCGTTGTTGCTCCTCTCTCTCTGCTGCTGCTCCTCCCTCCCGCTGCTGCTCCTCTCTCCCCGCTGCAGCTCCTCTCTCCCCGCTGCTGCTCCTCTCCCCCCACTGCTGCTCCTCTCTCCCCGCTGCTGCTCCTCTCACCCCCACTGCTGCTCATCTTGCCCCGCTGCTGCTCCTCTCACCCCGCTGCTGCTCCTCCATCACCGCTGCTGCTCCTCTCACCCCGCTGCTGCTCCTCTCTCCCCGCTGCTGCTCCTCTCACCCCCACTGCTGTTCCTCTCTCCCCGCTGCTACTCCTCTCTCCCCGCTGCTGCTCCTCTCTCCCCGCTGCTGCTCCTCTCACCCCCACTGCTGCTCCTCTCGCCCCGCTGCTGCTCCTCTCTCCCCGCTGCTGCTCCTCTCTCCCTGCTGCTGCTCCTCGCTCTCTGCTACTGCTCCTCTCTCCCCACTGCAGCTCCTCTCTCCCCGCTGCTGCTCCCCTCTCTCTGCTGCTGCTCCTCTCTCCCCGCTGCTGCTCGTCTCGCCCTGTTGCTGCTCCTCTCTCTCTGCTGCTGCTCCTCCCTCCCGCTGCTGCTCCTCGCTCTCTGCTACTGCTCCTCTCTCCCCACTGCAGCTCCTCTCTCTCTGCTGCTGCTCCTCTCTCCCCGCTGCTGCTCCTCTCGCCCCGTTGTTGCTCCTCTCTCTCTGCTGCTGCTCCTCCCTCCCGCTGCTGCTCCTCTCTCCCCGCTGCAGCTCCTCTCTCCCCGCTGCTGCTCCTCTCGCCCTGTTGCTGCTCCTCTCTCTCTGCTGCTGCTCCTCCCGCCCGCTGCTGCTCCTCGCTCTCTGCTACTGCTCCTCTCTCCCCACTGCAGCTCCTCTCTCCCCGCTGCTGCTCCTCTCTCTCTGCTGCTGCTCCTCTCTCCCCGCTGCTGCTCCTCTCGCCCCGTTGTTGCTCCTCTCTCTCTGCTGCTGCTCCTCTCTCCCCGCTGCAGCTCCTCTCTCCCCGCTGCTGCTCCTCCCTCCCCCGGTGCTGCTCCTCTCTCCCCGCTGCTGCTCCTCTCGCCCCGCTGCTCCTCTCCCTCTGCTGCTTCTCCTCTCGCCCCGCTGCTGCTCCTCTCTCCCCGGTGCTGCTCCTCTCTCCCTGCTGCTGCTCCTCTCTCCCCGCTGCTGCCCCTCTCTCCCCGCTGCTGCTCCTCTCTCCCGACTGCTGCTCCTCTCTCCCCGCTGCTGCTCCTCTCTCTCTGCTGCTGCTCCTCCCTCCCGCTGCTGCTCCTCGCTCTCTGCTACTGCTCCTCTCTCCCCACTGCAGCTCCTCTCTCCCCGCTGCTGCTCCTCTCTCTCTGCTGCTGCTCCTCTCTCCCCGCTGCTGCTCCTCTCGCCCCGTTGTTGCTCCTCTCTCTCTGCTGCTGCTCCTCCCTCCCGCTGCTGCTCCTCTCTCCCCGCTGCAGCTCCTCTCTCCCCGCTGCTGCTCCTCCCTCCCCCGCTGCTGCTCCTCTCTCCCCGCTGCTGCTCCTCTCGCCCCGCTGCTCCTCTCCCTCTGCTGCTTCTCCTCTCGCCCCGCTGCTGCTCCTCTCTCCCCGGTGTTGCTCCTCTCACCCTGCTGCTGCTCCTCTCTCCCCGCTGCTGCCCCTCTCTCCCCGCTGCTGCTCCTCTCTCCCGACTGCTGCTCCTCTCTCCCCGCTGCTGCTCCTCTCTCCCCGCTGCTGCTCCTCTCGCCCCGCTACTCCTCCTCTCGCCCCGCTGCTGCTCCTCTCGCCCCGCTGCTGCTCCTCTCGCCCCGCTGCTTCTCCTCTCTCCCCGCTGCTTCTCCTCTCGCCCCGCTGCTGCTCCTCTCTCCCCGCTGCTGCTCCTCTCTCCCCGCTGCTTCTCCTCTCGCCCCGCTGCTGCTCCTCTCTCCCCGCTGCTGCTCCTCTCTCCCCGCTGCTGCTCCTCTCGCCCTGTTGCTGCTCCTCTCTCTCTGCTGCTGCTCCTCTCGCCCAGCTGCTGCGCCTCACCCCGCTGCTGCTCCTCTCTCCCCGCTGCTGCTCGACTCTCACCGCTGCTGCTCCTCTCTCCCCGCTGCTGCTCCTCTCTCCCCGCTGCTGCTCCTCTCTCCCCGCTGCTGCTCCTCTCTCCCCGCTGCTGCTCGTCTCGCCCTGTTGCTGCTCCTCTCTCTCTGCTGCTGCTCCTCCCTCCCGCTGCTGCTCCTCGCTCTCTGCTACTGCTCCTCTCTCCCCACTGCAGCTCCTCTCTCTCTGCTGCTGCTCCTCTCTCCCCGCTGCTGCTCCTCTCGCCCCGTTGTTGCTCCTCTCTCTCTGCTGCTGCTCCTCCCTCCCGCTGCTGCTCCTCTCTCCCCGCTGCAGCTCCTCTCTCCCCGCTGCTGCTCCTCTCGCCCTGTTGCTGCTCCTCTCTCTCTGCTGCTGCTCCTCCCTCCCGCTGCTGCTCCTCGCTCTCTGCTACTGCTCCTCTCTCCCCACTGCAGCTCCTCTCTCTCTGCTGCTGCTCCTCTCTCCCCGCTGCTGCTCCTCTCGCCCCGTTGTTGCTCCTCTCTCTCTGCTGCTGCTCCTCCCTCCCGCTGCTGCTCCTCTCTCCCCGCTGCAGCTCCTCTCTCCCCGCTGCTGCTCCTCTCGCCCTGTTGCTGCTCCTCTCTCTCTGCTGCTGCTCCTCCCTCCCGCTGCTGCTCCTCGCTCTCTGCTACTGCTCCTCTCTCCCCACTGCAGCTCCTCTCTCCCCGCTGCTGCTGCTCTCTCCCCGCTGCTGCTCCTCTCTCCCCGCTGCTGCTCCTCTCCCCCCACTGCTGCTCCACTCTCCCCGCTGCTGCTCCTCTCACCCCCACTGCTGCTCATCTTGCCCCGCTGCTGCTCCTCTCACCCCGCTGCTGCTCCTCCATCACCGCTGCTGCTCCTCTCACCCCGCTGCTGCTCCTCTCTCCCCGCTGCTGCTCCTCTCACCCCCACTGCTGTTCCTCTCTCCCCGCTGCTACTCCTCTCTCCCCGCTGCTGCTCCTCTCTCCCCGCTGCTGCTCCTCTCACCCCCACTGCTGCTCCTCTCGCCCCGCTGCTGCTCCTCTCTCCCCGCTGCTGCTCCTCTCTCCCCGCTGCTGCTCCCCTCTCTCTGCTACTGCTCCTCTCTCCCCGCTGCTGCTCGTCTCGCCCTGTTGCTGCTCCTCTCTCTCTGCTGCTGCTCCTCCCTCCCGCTGCTGCTCCTCGCTCTCTGCTACTGCTCCTCTCTCCCCACTGCAGCTCCTCTCTCCCCGCTGCTGCTCCTCTCACCCCCACTGCTGTTCCTCTCTCCCCGCTGCTACTCCTCTCTCCCCGCTGCTGCTCCTCTCTCCCCGCTGCTGCTCCTCTCACCCCCACTGCTGCTCCTCTCGCCCCGCTGCTGCTCCTCTCTCCCCGCTGCTGCTCCTCTCTCCCTGCCGCTGCTCCTCGCTCTCTGCTACTGCTCCTCTCTCCCCAATGCAGGTCCTCTCTCCCCGCTGCTGCTCCCCTCTCTCTGCTGCTGCTCCTCTCTCCCCGCTGCTGCTCGTCTCGCCCTGTTGCTGCTCCTCTCTCTCTGCTGCTGCTCCTCCCTCCCGCTGCTGCTCCTCGCTCTCTGCTACTGCTCCTCTCTCCCCACTGCAGCTCCTCTCTCTCTGCTGCTGCTCCTCTCTCCCCGCTGCTGCTCCTCTCGCCCCGTTGTTGCTCCTCTCTCTCTGCTGCTGCTCCTCCCTCCCGCTGCTGCTCCTCTCTCCCCGCTGCAGCTCCTCTCTCCCCGCTGCTGCTCCTCTCCCCCCACTGCTGCTCCTCTCTCCCCGCTGCTGCTCCTCTCACCCCCACTGCTGCTCATCTTGCCCCGCTGCTGCTCCTCTCACCCCGCTGCTGCTCCTCCATCACCGCTGCTGCTCCTCTCACCCCGCTGCTGCTCCTCTCTCCCCGCTGCTGCTCCTCTCACCCCCACTGCTGTTCCTCTCTCCCCGCTGCTACTCCTCTCTCCCCGCTGCTGCTCCTCTCTCCCCGCTGCTGCTCCTCTCACCCCCACTGCTGCTCCTCTCGCCCCGCTGCTGCTCCTCTCTCCCCGCTGCTGCTCCTCTCTCCCTGCTGCTGCTCCTCGCTCTCTGCTACTGCTCCTCTCTCCCCACTGCAGCTCCTCTCTCCCCGCTGCTGCTCCCCTCTCTCTGCTGCTGCTCCTCTCTCCCCGCTGCTGCTCGTCTCGCCCTGTTGCTGCTCCTCTCTCTCTGCTGCTGCTCCTCCCTCCCGCTGCTGCTCCTCGCTCTCTGCTACTGCTCCTCTCTCCCCACTGCAGCTCCTCTCTCTCTGCTGCTGCTCCTCTCTCCCCGCTGCTGCTCCTCTCGCCCCGTTGTTGCTCCTCTCTCTCTGCTGCTGCTCCTCCCTCCCGCTGCTGCTCCTCTCTCCCCGCTGCAGCTCCTCTCTCCCCGCTGCTGCTCCTCTCGCCCTGTTGCTGCTCCTCTCTCTCTGCTGCTGCTCCTCCCGCCCGCTGCTGCTCCTCGCTCTCTGCTACTGCTCCTCTCTCCCCACTGCAGCTCCTCTCTCCCCGCTGCTGCTCCTCTCTCTCTGCTGCTGCTCCTCTCTCCCCGCTGCTGCTCCTCTCGCCCCGTTGTTGCTCCTCTCTCTCTGCTGCTGCTCCTCTCTCCCCGCTGCAGCTCCTCTCTCCCCGCTGCTGCTCCTCCCTCCCCCGGTGCTGCTCCTCTCTCCCCGCTGCTGCTCCTCTCGCCCCGCTGCTCCTCTCCCTCTGCTGCTTCTCCTCTCGCCCCGCTGCTGCTCCTCTCTCCCCGGTGCTGCTCCTCTCTCCCTGCTGCTGCTCCTCTCTCCCCGCTGCTGCCCCTCTCTCCCCGCTGCTGCTCCTCTCTCCCGACTGCTGCTCCTCTCTCCCCGCTGCTGCTCCTCTCTCTCTGCTGCTGCTCCTCCCTCCCGCTGCTGCTCCTCGCTCTCTGCTACTGCTCCTCTCTCCCCACTGCAGCTCCTCTCTCCCCGCTGCTGCTCCTCTCTCTCTGCTGCTGCTCCTCTCTCCCCGCTGCTGCTCCTCTCGCCCCGTTGTTGCTCCTCTCTCTCTGCTGCTGCTCCTCCCTCCCGCTGCTGCTCCTCTCTCCCCGCTGCAGCTCCTCTCTCCCCGCTGCTGCTCCTCCCTCCCCCGCTGCTGCTCCTCTCTCCCCGCTGCTGCTCCTCTCGCCCCGCTGCTCCTCTCCCTCTGCTGCTTCTCCTCTCGCCCCGCTGCTGCTCCTCTCTCCCCGGTGTTGCTCCTCTCACCCTGCTGCTGCTCCTCTCTCCCCGCTGCTGCCCCTCTCTCCCCGCTGCTGCTCCTCTCTCCCGACTGCTGCTCCTCTCTCCCCGCTGCTGCTCCTCTCACCCCCACTGCTGTTCCTCTCTCCCCGCTGCTACTCCTCTCTCCCCGCTGCTGCTCCTCTCTCCCCGCTGCTGCTCCTCTCACCCCCACTGCTGCTCCTCTCGCCCCGCTGCTGCTCCTCTCTCCCCGCTGCTGCTCCTCTCTCCCTGCCGCTGCTCCTCGCTCTCTGCTACTGCTCCTCTCTCCCCAATGCAGGTCCTCTCTCCCCGCTGCTGCTCCCCTCTCTCTGCTGCTGCTCCTCTCTCCCCGCTGCTGCTCGTCTCGCCCTGTTGCTGCTCCTCTCTCTCTGCTGCTGCTCCTCCCTCCCGCTGCTGCTCCTCGCTCTCTGCTACTGCTCCTCTCTCCCCACTGCAGCTCCTCTCTCTCTGCTGCTGCTCCTCTCTCCCCGCTGCTGCTCCTCTCGCCCCGTTGTTGCTCCTCTCTCTCTGCTGCTGCTCCTCCCTCCCGCTGCTGCTCCTCTCTCCCCGCTGCAGCTCCTCTCTCCCCGCTGCTGCTCCTCTCCCCCCACTGCTGCTCCTCTCTCCCCGCTGCTGCTCCTCTCACCCCCACTGCTGCTCATCTTGCCCCGCTGCTGCTCCTCTCACCCCGCTGCTGCTCCTCCATCACCGCTGCTGCTCCTCTCACCCCGCTGCTGCTCCTCTCTCCCCGCTGCTGCTCCTCTCACCCCCACTGCTGTTCCTCTCTCCCCGCTGCTACTCCTCTCTCCCCGCTGCTGCTCCTCTCTCCCCGCTGCTGCTCCTCTCACCCCCACTGCTGCTCCTCTCGCCCCGCTGCTGCTCCTCTCTCCCCGCTGCTGCTCCTCTCTCCCTGCTGCTGCTCCTCGCTCTCTGCTACTGCTCCTCTCTCCCCACTGCAGCTCCTCTCTCCCCGCTGCTGCTCCCCTCTCTCTGCTGCTGCTCCTCTCTCCCCGCTGCTGCTCGTCTCGCCCTGTTGCTGCTCCTCTCTCTCTGCTGCTGCTCCTCCCTCCCGCTGCTGCTCCTCGCTCTCTGCTACTGCTCCTCTCTCCCCACTGCAGCTCCTCTCTCTCTGCTGCTGCTCCTCTCTCCCCGCTGCTGCTCCTCTCGCCCCGTTGTTGCTCCTCTCTCTCTGCTGCTGCTCCTCCCTCCCGCTGCTGCTCCTCTCTCCCCGCTGCAGCTCCTCTCTCCCCGCTGCTGCTCCTCTCGCCCTGTTGCTGCTCCTCTCTCTCTGCTGCTGCTCCTCCCGCCCGCTGCTGCTCCTCGCTCTCTGCTACTGCTCCTCTCTCCCCACTGCAGCTCCTCTCTCCCCGCTGCTGCTCCTCTCTCTCTGCTGCTGCTCCTCTCTCCCCGCTGCTGCTCCTCTCGCCCCGTTGTTGCTCCTCTCTCTCTGCTGCTGCTCCTCTCTCCCCGCTGCAGCTCCTCTCTCCCCGCTGCTGCTCCTCCCTCCCCCGGTGCTGCTCCTCTCTCCCCGCTGCTGCTCCTCTCGCCCCGCTGCTCCTCTCCCTCTGCTGCTTCTCCTCTCGCCCCGCTGCTGCTCCTCTCTCCCCGGTGCTGCTCCTCTCTCCCTGCTGCTGCTCCTCTCTCCCCGCTGCTGCCCCTCTCTCCCCGCTGCTGCTCCTCTCTCCCGACTGCTGCTCCTCTCTCCCCGCTGCTGCTCCTCTCTCTCTGCTGCTGCTCCTCCCTCCCGCTGCTGCTCCTCGCTCTCTGCTACTGCTCCTCTCTCCCCACTGCAGCTCCTCTCTCCCCGCTGCTGCTCCTCTCCCCCCACTGCTGCTCCTCTCTCCCCGCTGCTGCTCCTCTCACCCCCACTGCTGCTCATCTTGCCCCGCTGCTGCTCCTCTCACCCCGCTGCTGCTCCTCTCACCCCGCTGCTGCTCGTCTCGCCCTGTTGCTGCTCCTCTCTCTCTGCTGCTGCTCCTCTCTCCCCACTGCTGCTCGTCTCGCCCTGTTGCTGCTCCTCGCTCTCTGCTACTGCTCCTCTCCCCCCACTGCTGCTCCTCTCTCCCCGCTGCTGCTCCTCTCACCCCCACTGCTGCTCATCTTGCCCTGCTGCTGCTCCTCTCACCCCGCTGCTGCTCCTCCATCCCCGCTGCTGCTCCTCTCACCCCGCTGCTGCTCCTCTCTCCCCGCTGCTGCTCCTCTCACCCCCACTGCTGTTCCTCTCTCCCCGCTGCTACTCCTCTCTCCCCGCTGCTGCTCCTCTCTCCCCGCTGCTGCTCCTCTCACCCCCACTGCTGCTCCTCTCGCCCCGCTGCTGCTCCTCTCTCCCCGCTGCTGCTCCTCTCTCCCTGCTGCTGCTCCTCGCTCTCTGCTACTGCTCCTCTCTCCCCAATGCAGGTCCTCTCTCCCCGCTGCTGCTCCCCTCTCTCTGCTGCTGCTCCTCTCTCCCCGCTGCTGCTCGTCTCGCCCTGTTGCTGCTCCTCGCTCTCTGCTACTGCTCCTCTCTCTCTGCTGCTGCTCCTCCCTCCCGCTGCTGCTCCTCTCTCCCCGCTGCAGCTCCTCTCTCCCCGCTGCTGCTCCTCTCGCCCTGTTGCTGCTCCTCTCTCTCTGCTGCTGCTCCTCCCGCCCGCTGCTGCTCCTCGCTCTCTGCTACTGCTCCTCTCTCCCCACTGCAGCTCCTCTCTCCCCGCTGCAGCTCCTCTCTCCCCGCTGCTGCTCCTCCCTCCCCAGCTGCTGCTCCTCTCTCCCCACTGCAGCTCCTCTCTCCCCGCTGCTGCTCCTCTCTCTCTGCTGCTGCTCCTCTCTCCCCGCTGCTGCTCCTCTCGCCCCGTTGTTGCTCCTCTCTCTCTGCTGCTGCTCCTCTCTCCCCGCTGCAGCTCCTCTCTCCCCGCTGCTGCTCCTCCCTCCCCCGGTGCTGCTCCTCTCTCCCCGCTGCTGCTCCTCTCGCCCCGCTGCTCCTCTCCCTCTGCTGCTTCTCCTCTCGCCCCGCTGCTGCTCCTCTCTCCCCGGTGCTGCTCCTCTCTCCCTGCTGCTGCTCCTCTCTCCCCGCTGCTGCCCCTCTCTCCCCGCTGCTGCTCCTCTCTCCCGACTGCTGCTCCTCTCTCCCCGCTGCTGCTCCTCTCTCTCTGCTGCTGCTCCTCCCTCCCGCTGCTGCTCCTCGCTCTCTGCTACTGCTCCTCTCTCCCCACTGCAGCTCCTCTCTCCCCGCTGCTGCTCCTCTCTCTCTGCTGCTGCTCCTCTCTCCCCGCTGCTGCTCCTCTCGCCCCGTTGTTGCTCCTCTCTCTCTGCTGCTGCTCCTCCCTCCCGCTGCTGCTCCTCTCTCCCCGCTGCAGCTCCTCTCTCCCCGCTGCTGCTCCTCCCTCCCCCGCTGCTGCTCCTCTCTCCCCGCTGCTGCTCCTCTCGCCCCGCTGCTCCTCTCCCTCTGCTGCTTCTCCTCTCGCCCCGCTGCTGCTCCTCTCTCCCCGGTGTTGCTCCTCTCACCCTGCTGCTGCTCCTCTCTCCCCGCTGCTGCCCCTCTCTCCCCGCTGCTGCTCCTCTCTCCCGACTGCTGCTCCTCTCTCCCCGCTGCTGCTCCTCTCACCCCCACTGCTGTTCCTCTCTCCCCGCTGCTACTCCTCTCTCCCCGCTGCTGCTCCTCTCTCCCCGCTGCTGCTCCTCTCACCCCCACTGCTGCTCCTCTCGCCCCGCTGCTGCTCCTCTCTCCCCGCTGCTGCTCCTCTCTCCCTGCCGCTGCTCCTCGCTCTCTGCTACTGCTCCTCTCTCCCCAATGCAGGTCCTCTCTCCCCGCTGCTGCTCCCCTCTCTCTGCTGCTGCTCCTCTCTCCCCGCTGCTGCTCGTCTCGCCCTGTTGCTGCTCCTCTCTCTCTGCTGCTGCTCCTCCCTCCCGCTGCTGCTCCTCGCTCTCTGCTACTGCTCCTCTCTCCCCACTGCAGCTCCTCTCTCTCTGCTGCTGCTCCTCTCTCCCCGCTGCTGCTCCTCTCGCCCCGTTGTTGCTCCTCTCTCTCTGCTGCTGCTCCTCCCTCCCGCTGCTGCTCCTCTCTCCCCGCTGCAGCTCCTCTCTCCCCGCTGCTGCTCCTCTCCCCCCACTGCTGCTCCTCTCTCCCCGCTGCTGCTCCTCTCACCCCCACTGCTGCTCATCTTGCCCCGCTGCTGCTCCTCTCACCCCGCTGCTGCTCCTCCATCACCGCTGCTGCTCCTCTCACCCCGCTGCTGCTCCTCTCTCCCCGCTGCTGCTCCTCTCACCCCCACTGCTGTTCCTCTCTCCCCGCTGCTACTCCTCTCTCCCCGCTGCTGCTCCTCTCTCCCCGCTGCTGCTCCTCTCACCCCCACTGCTGCTCCTCTCGCCCCGCTGCTGCTCCTCTCTCCCCGCTGCTGCTCCTCTCTCCCTGCTGCTGCTCCTCGCTCTCTGCTACTGCTCCTCTCTCCCCACTGCAGCTCCTCTCTCCCCGCTGCTGCTCCCCTCTCTCTGCTGCTGCTCCTCTCTCCCCGCTGCTGCTCGTCTCGCCCTGTTGCTGCTCCTCTCTCTCTGCTGCTGCTCCTCCCTCCCGCTGCTGCTCCTCGCTCTCTGCTACTGCTCCTCTCTCCCCACTGCAGCTCCTCTCTCTCTGCTGCTGCTCCTCTCTCCCCGCTGCTGCTCCTCTCGCCCCGTTGTTGCTCCTCTCTCTCTGCTGCTGCTCCTCCCTCCCGCTGCTGCTCCTCTCTCCCCGCTGCAGCTCCTCTCTCCCCGCTGCTGCTCCTCTCGCCCTGTTGCTGCTCCTCTCTCTCTGCTGCTGCTCCTCCCGCCCGCTGCTGCTCCTCGCTCTCTGCTACTGCTCCTCTCTCCCCACTGCAGCTCCTCTCTCCCCGCTGCTGCTCCTCTCTCTCTGCTGCTGCTCCTCTCTCCCCGCTGCTGCTCCTCTCGCCCCGTTGTTGCTCCTCTCTCTCTGCTGCTGCTCCTCTCTCCCCGCTGCAGCTCCTCTCTCCCCGCTGCTGCTCCTCCCTCCCCCGGTGCTGCTCCTCTCTCCCCGCTGCTGCTCCTCTCGCCCCGCTGCTCCTCTCCCTCTGCTGCTTCTCCTCTCGCCCCGCTGCTGCTCCTCTCTCCCCGGTGCTGCTCCTCTCTCCCTGCTGCTGCTCCTCTCTCCCCGCTGCTGCCCCTCTCTCCCCGCTGCTGCTCCTCTCTCCCGACTGCTGCTCCTCTCTCCCCGCTGCTGCTCCTCTCTCTCTGCTGCTGCTCCTCCCTCCCGCTGCTGCTCCTCGCTCTCTGCTACTGCTCCTCTCTCCCCACTGCAGCTCCTCTCTCCCCGCTGCTGCTCCTCTCCCCCCACTGCTGCTCCTCTCTCCCCGCTGCTGCTCCTCTCACCCCCACTGCTGCTCATCTTGCCCCGCTGCTGCTCCTCTCACCCCGCTGCTGCTCCTCTCACCCCGCTGCTGCTCGTCTCGCCCTGTTGCTGCTCCTCTCTCTCTGCTGCTGCTCCTCTCTCCCCACTGCTGCTCGTCTCGCCCTGTTGCTGCTCCTCGCTCTCTGCTACTGCTCCTCTCCCCCCACTGCTGCTCCTCTCTCCCCGCTGCTGCTCCTCTCACCCCCACTGCTGCTCATCTTGCCCTGCTGCTGCTCCTCTCACCCCGCTGCTGCTCCTCCATCCCCGCTGCTGCTCCTCTCACCCCGCTGCTGCTCCTCTCTCCCCGCTGCTGCTCCTCTCACCCCCACTGCTGTTCCTCTCTCCCCGCTGCTACTCCTCTCTCCCCGCTGCTGCTCCTCTCTCCCCGCTGCTGCTCCTCTCACCCCCACTGCTGCTCCTCTCGCCCCGCTGCTGCTCCTCTCTCCCCGCTGCTGCTCCTCTCTCCCTGCTGCTGCTCCTCGCTCTCTGCTACTGCTCCTCTCTCCCCAATGCAGGTCCTCTCTCCCCGCTGCTGCTCCCCTCTCTCTGCTGCTGCTCCTCTCTCCCCGCTGCTGCTCGTCTCGCCCTGTTGCTGCTCCTCGCTCTCTGCTACTGCTCCTCTCTCTCTGCTGCTGCTCCTCCCTCCCGCTGCTGCTCCTCTCTCCCCGCTGCAGCTCCTCTCTCCCCGCTGCTGCTCCTCTCGCCCTGTTGCTGCTCCTCTCTCTCTGCTGCTGCTCCTCCCGCCCGCTGCTGCTCCTCGCTCTCTGCTACTGCTCCTCTCTCCCCACTGCAGCTCCTCTCTCCCCGCTGCAGCTCCTCTCTCCCCGCTGCTGCTCCTCCCTCCCCAGCTGCTGCTCCTCTCTCCCCGCTGCTGCTCCTCTCGCCCCGCTGCTCCTCTCCCTCTGCTGCTTCTCCTCTCGCCCCGCTGCTGCTCCTCTCTCCCCGGTGCTGCTCCTCTCTCCCCGCTGCTGCTCGTCTCGCCCTGTTGCTGCTCCTCTCTCTCTGCTGCTGCTCCTCCCTCCCGCTGCTGCTCCTCTCTCCCCGCTGCTGCTCCCCTCTCTCTGCTGCTGCTCCTCTCTCCCCGCTGCTGCTCGTCTCGCCCTGTTGCTGCTCCTCTCTCTCTGCTGCTGCTCCTCCCTCCCGCTGCTGCTCCTCGCTCTCTGCTACTGCTCCTCTCTCCCCACTGCAGCTCCTCTCTCCCCGCTGCTGCTGCTCTCTCCCCGCTGCTGCTCCTCTCTCCCCGCTGCTGCTCCTCTCCCCCCACTGCTGCTCCTCTCTCCCCGCTGCTGCTCCTCTCACCCCCACTGCTGCTCATCTTGCCCCGCTGCTGCTCCTCTCACCCCGCTGCTGCTCCTCCATCCCCGCTGCTGCTCCTCTCACCCCGCTGCTGCTCGTCTCGCCCTGTTGCTGCTCCTCTCTCTCTGCTGCTGCTCCTCTCTCCCCGCTGCTGCTCGTCTCGCCCTGTTGCTGCTCCTCTCTCTCTGCTGCTGCTCCTCCCTCCCGCTGCTGCTCCTCGCTCTCTGCTACTGCTCCTCTCTCCCCACTGCAGCTCCTCTCTCCCCGCTGCTGCTGCTCTCTCCCCGCTGCTGCTCCTCTCTCCCCGCTGCTGCTCCTCTCCCCCCACTGCTGCTCCTCTCTCCCCGCTGCTGCTCCTCTCACCCCCACTGCTGCTCATCTTGCCCCGCTGCTGCTCCTCTCACCCCGCTGCTGCTCCTCCATCCCCGCTGCTGCTCCTCTCACCCCGCTGCTGCTCCTCTCTCCCCGCTGCTGCTCCTCTCACCCCCACTGCTGTTCCTCTCTCCCCGCTGCTACTCCTCTCTCCCCGCTGCTGCTCCTCTCTCCCCGCTGCTGCTCCTCTCACCCCCACTGCTGCTCCTCTCGCCCCGCTGCTGCTCCTCTCTCCCCGCTGCTGCTCCTCTCTCCCTGCTGCTGCTCCTCGCTCTCTGCTACTGCTCCTCTCTCCCCAATGCAGCTCCTCTCTCCCCGCTGCTGCTCCCCTCTCTCTGCTGCTGCTCCTCTCTCCCCGCTGCTGCTCGTCTCGCCCTGTTGCTGCTCCTCTCTCTCTGCTGCTGCTCCTCCCTCCCGCTGCTGCTCCTCGCTCTCTGCTACTGCTCCTCTCTCCCCACTGCAGCTCCTCTCTCCCCGCTGCTGCTCCCCTCTCTCTGCTGCTGCTCCTCTCTCCCCGCTGCTGCTCGTCTCGCCCTGTTGCTGCTCCTCTCTCTCTGCTGCTGCTCCTCCCTCCCGCTGCTGCTCCTCGCTCTCTGCTACTGCTCCTCTCTCCCCACTGCTGCTCCTCTCTCCCCGCTGCTGCTCCTCTCACCCCCACTGCTGCTCATCTTGCCCCGCTGCTGCTCCTCTCACCCCGCTGCTGCTCCTCCATCCCCGCTGCTGCTCCTCTCACCCCGCTGCTGCTCGTCTCGCCCTGTTGCTGCTCCTCTCTCTCTGCTGCTGCTCCTCTCTCCCCGCTGCTGCTCGTCTCGCCCTGTTGCTGCTCCTCTCTCTCTGCTGCTGCTCCTCCCTCCCGCTGCTGCTCCTCGCTCTCTGCTACTGCTCCTCTCTCCCCACTGCAGCTCCTCTCTCCCCGCTGCTGCTGCTCTCTCCCCGCTGCTGCTCCTCTCTCCCCGCTGCTGCTCCTCTCCCCCCACTGCTGCTCCTCTCTCCCCGCTGCTGCTCCTCTCACCCCCACTGCTGCTCATCTTGCCCCGCTGCTGCTCCTCTCACCCCGCTGCTGCTCCTCCATCCCCGCTGCTGCTCCTCTCACCCCGCTGCTGCTCCTCTCTCCCCGCTGCTGCTCCTCTCACCCCCACTGCTGTTCCTCTCTCCCCGCTGCTACTCCTCTCTCCCCGCTGCTGCTCCTCTCTCCCCGCTGCTGCTCCTCTCACCCCCACTGCTGCTCCTCTCGCCCCGCTGCTGCTCCTCTCTCCCCGCTGCTGCTCCTCTCTCCCTGCTGCTGCTCCTCGCTCTCTGCTACTGCTCCTCTCTCCCCAATGCAGCTCCTCTCTCCCCGCTGCTGCTCCCCTCTCTCTGCTGCTGCTCCTCTCTCCCCGCTGCTGCTCGTCTCGCCCTGTTGCTGCTCCTCTCTCTCTGCTGCTGCTCCTCCCTCCCGCTGCTGCTCCTCGCTCTCTGCTACTGCTCCTCTCTCCCCACTGCAGCTCCTCTCTGCTGCTGCTCCTCTCTCCCCGCTGCTGCTCCTCTCGCCCCGTTGTTGCTCCTCTCTCTCTGCTGCTGCTCCTCCCTCCCGCTGCTGCTCCTCTCTCCCCGCTGCAGCTCCTCTCTCCCCGCTGCTGCTCCTCTCGCCCTGTTGCTGCTCCTCTCTCTCTGCTGCTGCTCCTCCCGCCCGCTGCTGCTCCTCGCTCTCTGTTACTGCTCCTCTCTCCCCACTGCAGCTCCTCTCTCCCCGCTGCAGCTCCTCTCTCCCCGCTGCTGCTCCTCCCTCCCCAGCTGCTGCTCCTCTCTCCCCGCTGCTGCTCCTCTCGCCCCGCTGCTCCTCTCCCTCTGCTGCTTCTCCTCTCGCCCCGCTGCTGCTCCTCTCTCCCCGGTGCTGCTCCTCTCTCCCTGCTGCTGCTCCTCTCTCCCTGCTGCTGCCCCTCTCTCCCCGCTGCTGCTCCTCTCTCCCGACTGCTGCTCCTCTCTCCCCGCTGCTGCTCCCCTCTCTCTGCTGCTGCTCCTCTCTCCCCGCTGCTGCTCGTCTCGCCCTGTTGCTGCTCCTCTCTCTCTGCTGCTGCTCCTCCCTCCCGCTGCTGCTCCTCGCTCTCTGCTACTGCTCCTCTCTCCCCACTGCAGCTCCTCTCTCCCCGCTGCTGCTGCTCTCTCCCCGCTGCTGCTCCTCTCTCCCCGCTGCTGCTCCTCTCCCCCCACTGCTGCTCCTCTCTCCCCGCTGCTGCTCCTCTCACTCCCACTGCTGCTCATCTTGCCCCGCTGCTGCTCCTCTCACCCCGCTGCTGCTCCTCCATCACCGCTGCTGCTCCTCTCACCCCGCTGCTGCTCCTCTCTCCCCGCTGCTGCTCCTCTCACCCCCACTGCTGTTCCTCTCTCCCCGCTGCTACTCCTCTCTCCCCGCTGCTGCTCCTCTCTCCCCGCTGCTGCTCCTCTCACCCCCACTGCTGCTCCTCTCGCCCCGCTGCTGCTCCTCTCTCCCCGCTGCTGCTCCTCTCTCCCCGCTGCTGCTCCCCTCTCTCTGCTACTGCTCCTCTCTCCCCGCTGCTGCTCGTCTCGCCCTGTTGCTGCTCCTCTCTCTCTGCTGCTGCTCCTCCCTCCCGCTGCTGCTCCTCGCTCTCTGCTACTGCTCCTCTCTCCCCACTGCAGCTCCTCTCTCCCCGCTGCTGCTCCTCTCACCCCCACTGCTGTTCCTCTCTCCCCGCTGCTACTCCTCTCTCCCCGCTGCTGCTCCTCTCTCCCCGCTGCTGCTCCTCTCACCCCCACTGCTGCTCCTCTCGCCCCGCTGCTGCTCCTCTCTCCCCGCTGCTGCTCCTCTCTCCCTGCCGCTGCTCCTCGCTCTCTGCTACTGCTCCTCTCTCCCCAATGCAGGTCCTCTCTCCCCGCTGCTGCTCCCCTCTCTCTGCTGCTGCTCCTCTCTCCCCGCTGCTGCTCGTCTCGCCCTGTTGCTGCTCCTCTCTCTCTGCTGCTGCTCCTCCCTCCCGCTGCTGCTCCTCGCTCTCTGCTACTGCTCCTCTCTCCCCACTGCAGCTCCTCTCTCTCTGCTGCTGCTCCTCTCTCCCCGCTGCTGCTCCTCTCGCCCCGTTGTTGCTCCTCTCTCTCTGCTGCTGCTCCTCCCTCCCGCTGCTGCTCCTCTCTCCCCGCTGCAGCTCCTCTCTCCCCGCTGCTGCTCCTCTCCCCCCACTGCTGCTCCTCTCTCCCCGCTGCTGCTCCTCTCACCCCCACTGCTGCTCATCTTGCCCCGCTGCTGCTCCTCTCACCCCGCTGCTGCTCCTCCATCACCGCTGCTGCTCCTCTCACCCCGCTGCTGCTCCTCTCTCCCCGCTGCTGCTCCTCTCACCCCCACTGCTGTTCCTCTCTCCCCGCTGCTACTCCTCTCTCCCCGCTGCTGCTCCTCTCTCCCCGCTGCTGCTCCTCTCACCCCCACTGCTGCTCCTCTCGCCCCGCTGCTGCTCCTCTCTCCCCGCTGCTGCTCCTCTCTCCCTGCTGCTGCTCCTCGCTCTCTGCTACTGCTCCTCTCTCCCCACTGCAGCTCCTCTCTCCCCGCTGCTGCTCCCCTCTCTCTGCTGCTGCTCCTCTCTCCCCGCTGCTGCTCGTCTCGCCCTGTTGCTGCTCCTCTCTCTCTGCTGCTGCTCCTCCCTCCCGCTGCTGCTCCTCGCTCTCTGCTACTGCTCCTCTCTCCCCACTGCAGCTCCTCTCTCTCTGCTGCTGCTCCTCTCTCCCCGCTGCTGCTCCTCTCGCCCCGTTGTTGCTCCTCTCTCTCTGCTGCTGCTCCTCCCTCCCGCTGCTGCTCCTCTCTCCCCGCTGCAGCTCCTCTCTCCCCGCTGCTGCTCCTCTCGCCCTGTTGCTGCTCCTCTCTCTCTGCTGCTGCTCCTCCCGCCCGCTGCTGCTCCTCGCTCTCTGCTACTGCTCCTCTCTCCCCACTGCAGCTCCTCTCTGCTGCTGCTCCTCTCTCCCCGCTGCTGCTCCTCTCGCCCCGTTGTTGCTCCTCTCTCTCTGCTGCTGCTCCTCCCTCCCGCTGCTGCTCCTCTCTCCCCGCTGCAGCTCCTCTCTCCCCGCTGCTGCTCCTCTCGCCCTGTTGCTGCTCCTCTCTCTCTGCTGCTGCTCCTCCCGCCCGCTGCTGCTCCTCGCTCTCTGTTACTGCTCCTCTCTCCCCACTGCAGCTCCTCTCTCCCCGCTGCAGCTCCTCTCTCCCCGCTGCTGCTCCTCCCTCCCCAGCTGCTGCTCCTCTCTCCCCGCTGCTGCTCCTCTCGCCCCGCTGCTCCTCTCCCTCTGCTGCTTCTCCTCTCGCCCCGCTGCTGCTCCTCTCTCCCCGGTGCTGCTCCTCTCTCCCTGCTGCTGCTCCTCTCTCCCTGCTGCTGCCCCTCTCTCCCCGCTGCTGCTCCTCTCTCCCGACTGCTGCTCCTCTCTCCCCGCTGCTGCTCCCCTCTCTCTGCTGCTGCTCCTCTCTCCCCGCTGCTGCTCGTCTCGCCCTGTTGCTGCTCCTCTCTCTCTGCTGCTGCTCCTCTCTCCCCGCTGCTGCTCCTCTCTCCCTGCTGCTGCTCCTCGCTCTCTGCTACTGCTCCTCTCTCCCCACTGCAGCTCCTCTCTCCCCGCTGCTGCTCCCCTCTCTCTGCTGCTGCTCCTCTCTCCCCGCTGCTGCTCGTCTCGCCCTGTTGCTGCTCCTCTCTCTCTGCTGCTGCTCCTCCCTCCCGCTGCTGCTCCTCGCTCTCTGCTACTGCTCCTCTCTCCCCACTGCAGCTCCTCTCTCTCTGCTGCTGCTCCCCTCTCCCCGCTGCTGCTCCTCTCGCCCCGTTGTTGCTCCTCTCTCTCTGCTGCTGCTCCTCCCTCCCGCTGCTGCTCCTCTCTCCCCGCTGCAGCTCCTCTCTCCCCGCTGCTGCTCCTCTCGCCCTGTTGCTGCTCCTCTCTCTCTGCTGCTGCTCCTCCCGCACGCTGCTGCTCCTCGCTCTCTGTTACTGCTCCTCTCTCCCCACTGCAGCTCCTCTCTCCCCGCTGCAGCTCCTCTCTCCCCGCTGCTGCTCCTCCCTCCCCAGCTGCTGCTCCTCTCTCCCCGCTGCTGCTCCTCTCGCCCCGCTGCTCCTCTCCCTCTGCTGCTTCTCCTCTCGCCCCGCTGCTGCTCCTCTCTCCCCGGTGCTGCTCCTCTCTCCCTGCTGCTGCCCCTCTCTCCCCGCTGCTGCTCCTCTCTCCCGACTGCTGCTCCTCTCTCCCCGCTGCTGCTCCCCTCTCTCTGCTGCTGCTCCTCTCTCCCCGCTGCTGCTCGTCTCGCCCTGTTGCTGCTCCTCTCTCTCTGCTGCTGCTCCTCCCTCCCGCTGCTGCTCCTCGCTCTCTGCTACTGCTCCTCTCTCCCCACTGCAGCTCCTCTCTCCCCGCTGCTGCTGCTCTCTCCCCGCTGCTGCTCCTCTCTCCCCGCTGCTGCTCCTCTCCCCCCACTGCTGCTCCTCTCTCCCCGCTGCTGCTCCTCTCACCCCGCTGCTGCTCCTCCATCACCGCTGCTGCTCCTCTCACCCCGCTGCTGCTCCTCTCTCCCCGCTGCTGCTCCTCTCACCCCCACTGCTGTTCCTCTCTCCCCGCTGCTACTCCTCTCTCCCCGCTGCTGCTCCTCTCTCCCCGCTGCTGCTCCTCTCACCCCCACTGCTGCTCCTCTCGCCCCGCTGCTGCTCCTCTCTCCCCGCTGCTGCTCCTCTCTCCCCGCTGCTGCTCCCCTCTCTCTGCTACTGCTCCTCTCTCCCCGCTGCTGCTCGTCTCGCCCTGTTGCTGCTCCTCTCTCTCTGCTGCTGCTCCTCCCTCCCGCTGCTGCTCCTCGCTCTCTGCTACTGCTCCTCTCTCCCCACTGCAGCTCCTCTCTCCCCGCTGCTGCTCCTCTCACCCCCACTGCTGTTCCTCTCTCCCCGCTGCTACTCCTCTCTCCCCGCTGCTGCTCCTCTCTCCCCGCTGCTGCTCCTCTCACCCCCACTGCTGCTCCTCTCGCCCCGCTGCTGCTCCTCTCTCCCCGCTGCTGCTCCTCTCTCCCTGCCGCTGCTCCTCGCTCTCTGCTACTGCTCCTCTCTCCCCAATGCAGGTCCTCTCTCCCCGCTGCTGCTCCCCTCTCTCTGCTGCTGCTCCTCTCTCCCCGCTGCTGCTCGTCTCGCCCTGTTGCTGCTCCTCTCTCTCTGCTGCTGCTCCTCCCTCCCGCTGCTGCTCCTCGCTCTCTGCTACTGCTCCTCTCTCCCCACTACAGCTCCTCTCTCTCTGCTGCTGCTCCTCTCTCCCCGCTGCTGCTCCTCTCGCCCCGTTGTTGCTCCTCTCTCTCTGCTGCTGCTCCTCCCTCCCGCTGCTGCTCCTCTCTCCCCGCTGCAGCTCCTCTCTCCCCGCTGCTGCTCCTCTCCCCCCACTGCTGCTCCTCTCTCCCCGCTGCTGCTCCTCTCACCCCCACTGCTGCTCATCTTGCCCCGCTGCTGCTCCTCTCACCCCGCTGCTGCTCCTCCATCACCGCTGCTGCTCCTCTCACCCCGCTGCTGCTCCTCTCTCCCCGCTGCTGCTCCTCTCACCCCCACTGCTGTTCCTCTCTCCCCGCTGCTACTCCTCTCTCCCCGCTGCTGCTCCTCTCTCCCCGCTGCTGCTCCTCTCACCCCCACTGCTGCTCCTCTCGCCCCGCTGCTGCTCCTCTCTCCCCGCTGCTGCTCCTCTCTCCCTGCTGCTGCTCCTCGCTCTCTGCTACTGCTCCTCTCTCCCCACTGCAGCTCCTCTCTCCCCGCTGCTGCTCCCCTCTCTCTGCTGCTGCTCCTCTCTCCCCGCTGCTGCTCGTCTCGCCCTGTTGCTGCTCCTCTCTCTCTGCTGCTGCTCCTCCCTCCCGCTGCTGCTCCTCGCTCTCTGCTACTGCTCCTCTCTCCCCACTGCAGCTCCTCTCTCTCTGCTGCTGCTCCTCTCTCCCCGCTGCTGCTCCTCTCGCCCCGTTGTTGCTCCTCTCTCTCTGCTGCTGCTCCTCCCTCCCGCTGCTGCTCCTCTCTCCCCGCTGCTGCTCCTCTCACCCCCACTGCTGCTCCTCTCGCCCCGCTGCTGCTCCTCTCTCCCCGCTGCTGCTCCTCTCTCCCTGCTGCTGCTCCTCGCTCTCTGCTACTGCTCCTCTCTCCCCAATGCAGCTCCTCTCTCCCCGCTGCTGCTCCCCTCTCTCTGCTGCTGCTCCTCTCTCCCCGCTGCTGCTCGTCTCGCCCTGTTGCTGCTCCTCTCTCTCTGCTGCTGCTCCTCCCTCCCGCTGCTGCTCCTCGCTCTCTGCTACTGCTCCTCTCTCCCCACTGCAGCTCCTCTCTGCTGCTGCTCCTCTCTCCCCGCTGCTGCTCCTCTCGCCCCGTTGTTGCTCCTCTCTCTCTGCTGCTGCTCCTCCCTCCCGCTGCTGCTCCTCTCTCCCCGCTGCAGCTCCTCTCTCCCCGCTGCTGCTCCTCTCGCCCTGTTGCTGCTCCTCTCTCTCTGCTGCTGCTCCTCCCGCCCGCTGCTGCTCCTCGCTCTCTGTTACTGCTCCTCTCTCCCCACTGCAGCTCCTCTCTCCCCGCTGCAGCTCCTCTCTCCCCGCTGCTGCTCCTCCCTCCCCAGCTGCTGCTCCTCTCTCCCCGCTGCTGCTCCTCTCGCCCCGCTGCTCCTCTCCCTCTGCTGCTTCTCCTCTCGCCCCGCTGCTGCTCCTCTCTCCCCGGTGCTGCTCCTCTCTCCCTGCTGCTGCTCCTCTCTCCCTGCTGCTGCCCCTCTCTCCCCGCTGCTGCTCCTCTCTCCCGACTGCTGCTCCTCTCTCCCCGCTGCTGCTCCCCTCTCTCTGCTGCTGCTCCTCTCTCCCCGCTGCTGCTCGTCTCGCCCTGTTGCTGCTCCTCTCTCTCTGCTGCTGCTCCTCCCTCCCGCTGCTGCTCCTCGCTCTCTGCTACTGCTCCTCTCTCCCCACTGCAGCTCCTCTCTCCCCGCTGCTGCTGCTCTCTCCCCGCTGCTGCTCCTCTCTCCCCGCTGCTGCTCCTCTCCCCCCACTGCTGCTCCTCTCTCCCCGCTGCTGCTCCTCTCACTCCCACTGCTGCTCATCTTGCCCCGCTGCTGCTCCTCTCACCCCGCTGCTGCTCCTCCATCACCGCTGCTGCTCCTCTCACCCCGCTGCTGCTCCTCTCTCCCCGCTGCTGCTCCTCTCACCCCCACTGCTGTTCCTCTCTCCCCGCTGCTACTCCTCTCTCCCCGCTGCTGCTCCTCTCTCCCCGCTGCTGCTCCTCTCACCCCCACTGCTGCTCCTCTCGCCCCGCTGCTGCTCCTCTCTCCCCGCTGCTGCTCCTCTCTCCCCGCTGCTGCTCCCCTCTCTCTGCTACTGCTCCTCTCTCCCCGCTGCTGCTCGTCTCGCCCTGTTGCTGCTCCTCTCTCTCTGCTGCTGCTCCTCCCTCCCGCTGCTGCTCCTCGCTCTCTGCTACTGCTCCTCTCTCCCCACTGCAGCTCCTCTCTCCCCGCTGCTGCTCCTCTCACCCCCACTGCTGTTCCTCTCTCCCCGCTGCTACTCCTCTCTCCCCGCTGCTGCTCCTCTCTCCCCGCTGCTGCTCCTCTCACCCCCACTGCTGCTCCTCTCGCCCCGCTGCTGCTCCTCTCTCCCCGCTGCTGCTCCTCTCTCCCTGCCGCTGCTCCTCGCTCTCTGCTACTGCTCCTCTCTCCCCAATGCAGGTCCTCTCTCCCCGCTGCTGCTCCCCTCTCTCTGCTGCTGCTCCTCTCTCCCCGCTGCTGCTCGTCTCGCCCTGTTGCTGCTCCTCTCTCTCTGCTGCTGCTCCTCCCTCCCGCTGCTGCTCCTCGCTCTCTGCTACTGCTCCTCTCTCCCCACTGCAGCTCCTCTCTCTCTGCTGCTGCTCCTCTCTCCCCGCTGCTGCTCCTCTCGCCCCGTTGTTGCTCCTCTCTCTCTGCTGCTGCTCCTCCCTCCCGCTGCTGCTCCTCTCTCCCCGCTGCAGCTCCTCTCTCCCCGCTGCTGCTCCTCTCCCCCCACTGCTGCTCCTCTCTCCCCGCTGCTGCTCCTCTCACCCCCACTGCTGCTCATCTGGCCCCGCTGCTGCTCCTCTCACCCCGCTGCTGCTCCTCCATCACCGCTGCTGCTCCTCTCACCCCGCTGCTGCTCCTCTCTCCCCGCTGCTGCTCCTCTCACCCCCACTGCTGTTCCTCTCTCCCCGCTGCTACTCCTCTCTCCCCGCTGCTGCTCCTCTCTCCCCGCTGCTGCTCCTCTCACCCCCACTGCTGCTCCTCTCGCCCCGCTGCTGCTCCTCTCTCCCCGCTGCTGCTCCTCTCTCCCTGCTGCTGCTCCTCGCTCTCTGCTACTGCTCCTCTCTCCCCACTGCAGCTCCTCTCTCCCCGCTGCTGCTCCCCTCTCTCTGCTGCTGCTCCTCTCTCCCCGCTGCTGCTCGTCTCGCCCTGTTGCTGCTCCTCTCTCTCTGCTGCTGCTCCTCCCTCCCGCTGCTGCTCCTCGCTCTCTGCTACTGCTCCTCTCTCCCCACTGCAGCTCCTCTCTCTCTGCTGCTGCTCCTCTCTCCCCGCTGCTGCTCCTCTCGCCCCGTTGTTGCTCCTCTCTCTCTGCTGCTGCTCCTCCCTCCCGCTGCTGCTCCTCTCTCCCCGCTGCAGCTCCTCTCTCCCCGCTGCTGCTCCTCTCGCCCTGTTGCTGCTCCTCTCTCTCTGCTGCTGCTCCTCCCGCCCGCTGCTGCTCCTCGCTCTCTGCTACTGCTCCTCTCTCCCCACTGCAGCTCCTCTCTGCTGCTGCTCCTCTCTCCCCGCTGCTGCTCCTCTCGCCCCGTTGTTGCTCCTCTCTCTCTGCTGCTGCTCCTCCCTCCCGCTGCTGCTCCTCTCTCCCCGCTGCAGCTCCTCTCTCCCCGCTGCTGCTCCTCTCGCCCTGTTGCTGCTCCTCTCTCTCTGCTGCTGCTCCTCCCGCCCGCTGCTGCTCCTCGCTCTCTGTTACTGCTCCTCTCTCCCCACTGCAGCTCCTCTCTCCCCGCTGCAGCTCCTCTCTCCCCGCTGCTGCTCCTCCCTCCCCAGCTGCTGCTCCTCTCTCCCCGCTGCTGCTCCTCTCGCCCCGCTGCTCCTCTCCCTCTGCTGCTTCTCCTCTCGCCCCGCTGCTGCTCCTCTCTCCCCGGTGCTGCTCCTCTCTCCCTGCTGCTGCTCCTCTCTCCCTGCTGCTGCCCCTCTCTCCCCGCTGCTGCTCCTCTCTCCCGACTGCTGCTCCTCTCTCCCCGCTGCTGCTCCCCTCTCTCTGCTGCTGCTCCTCTCTCCCCGCTGCTGCTCGTCTCGCCCTGTTGCTGCTCCTCTCTCTCTGCTGCTGCTCCTCCCTCCCGCTGCTGCTCCTCGCTCTCTGCTACTGCTCCTCTCTCCCCACTGCAGCTCCTCTCTCCCCGCTGCTGCTGCTCTCTCCCCGCTGCTGCTCCTCTCTCCCCGCTGCTGCTCCTCTCCCCCCACTGCTGCTCCTCTCTCCCCGCTGCTGCTCCTCTCACCCCGCTGCTGCTCCTCCATCACCGCTGCTGCTCCTCTCACCCCGCTGCTGCTCCTCTCTCCCCGCTGCTGCTCCTCTCACCCCCACTGCTGTTCCTCTCTCCCCGCTGCTACTCCTCTCTCCCCGCTGCTGCTCCTCTCTCCCCGCTGCTGCTCCTCTCACCCCCACTGCTGCTCCTCTCGCCCCGCTGCTGCTCCTCTCTCCCCGCTGCTGCTCCTCTCTCCCCGCTGCTGCTCCCCTCTCTCTGCTACTGCTCCTCTCTCCCCGCTGCTGCTCGTCTCGCCCTGTTGCTGCTCCTCTCTCTCTGCTGCTGCTCCTCCCTCCCGCTGCTGCTCCTCGCTCTCTGCTACTGCTCCTCTCTCCCCACTGCAGCTCCTCTCTCCCCGCTGCTGCTCCTCTCACCCCCACTGCTGTTCCTCTCTCCCCGCTGCTACTCCTCTCTCCCCGCTGCTGCTCCTCTCTCCCCGCTGCTGCTCCTCTCACCCCCACTGCTGCTCCTCTCGCCCCGCTGCTGCTCCTCTCTCCCCGCTGCTGCTCCTCTCTCCCTGCCGCTGCTCCTCGCTCTCTGCTACTGCTCCTCTCTCCCCAATGCAGGTCCTCTCTCCCCGCTGCTGCTCCCCTCTCTCTGCTGCTGCTCCTCTCTCCCCGCTGCTGCTCGTCTCGCCCTGTTGCTGCTCCTCTCTCTCTGCTGCTGCTCCTCCCTCCCGCTGCTGCTCCTCGCTCTCTGCTACTGCTCCTCTCTCCCCACTGCAGCTCCTCTCTCTCTGCTGCTGCTCCTCTCTCCCCGCTGCTGCTCCTCTCGCCCCGTTGTTGCTCCTCTCTCTCTGCTGCTGCTCCTCCCTCCCGCTGCTGCTCCTCTCTCCCCGCTGCAGCTCCTCTCTCCCCGCTGCTGCTCCTCTCCCCCCACTGCTGCTCCTCTCTCCCCGCTGCTGCTCCTCTCACCCCCACTGCTGCTCATCTTGCCCCGCTGCTGCTCCTCTCACCCCGCTGCTGCTCCTCCATCACCGCTGCTGCTCCTCTCACCCCGCTGCTGCTCCTCTCTCCCCGCTGCTGCTCCTCTCACCCCCACTGCTGTTCCTCTCTCCCCGCTGCTACTCCTCTCTCCCCGCTGCTGCTCCTCTCTCCCCGCTGCTGCTCCTCTCACCCCCACTGCTGCTCCTCTCGCCCCGCTGCTGCTCCTCTCTCCCCGCTGCTGCTCCTCTCTCCCTGCTGCTGCTCCTCGCTCTCTGCTACTGCTCCTCTCTCCCCACTGCAGCTCCTCTCTCCCCGCTGCTGCTCCCCTCTCTCTGCTGCTGCTCCTCTCTCCCCGCTGCTGCTCGTCTCGCCCTGTTGCTGCTCCTCTCTCTCTGCTGCTGCTCCTCCCTCCCGCTGCTGCTCCTCGCTCTCTGCTACTGCTCCTCTCTCCCCACTGCAGCTCCTCTCTCTCTGCTGCTGCTCCTCTCTCCCCGCTGCTGCTCCTCTCGCCCCGTTGTTGCTCCTCTCTCTCTGCTGCTGCTCCTCCCTCCCGCTGCTGCTCCTCTCTCCCCGCTGCAGCTCCTCTCTCCCCGCTGCTGCTCCTCTCGCCCTGTTGCTGCTCCTCTCTCTCTGCTGCTGCTCCTCCCGCCCGCTGCTGCTCCTCGCTCTCTGCTACTGCTCCTCTCTCCCCACTGCAGCTCCTCTCTCCCCGCTGCTGCTCCTCTCTCTCTGCTGCTGCTCCTCTCTCCCCGCTGCTGCTCCTCTCGCTCCGTTGTTGCTCCTCTCTCTCTGCTGCTGCTCCTCTCTCCCCGCTGCAGCTCCTCTCTCCCCGCTGCTGCTCCTCCCTCCCCCGGTGCTGCTCCTCTCTCTCTGCTGCTGCTCCTCTCTCCCCGCTGCAGCTCCTCTCTCCCCGCTGCTGCTCCTCCCTCCCCCGCTGCTGCTCCTCTCTCTCTGCTGCTGCTCCTCTCTCCCCGCTGCAGCTCCTCTCTCCCCGCTGCTGCTCCTCCCTCCCCCGCTGCTGCTCCTCTCTCTCTGCTGCTGCTCCTCTCTCCCCGCTGCAGCTCCTCTCTCCCCGCTGCTGCTCCTCCCTCCCCCGGTGCTGCTCCTCTCTCCCCGCTGCTGCTCCTCTCGCCCCGCTGCTCCTCTCCCTCTGCTGCTTCTCCTCTCGCCCCGCTGCTGCTCCTCTCTCCCCGGTGCTGCTCCTCTCTCCCTGCTGCTGCTCCTCTCTCCCCGCTGCTGCCCCTCTCTCCCCGCTGCTGCTCCTCTCTCCCGACTGCTGCTCCTCTCTCCCCGCTGCTGCTCCTCTCTCTCTGCTGCTGCTCCTCCCTCCCGCTGCTGCTCCTCGCTCTCTGCTACTGCTCCTCTCTCCCCACTGCAGCTCCTCTCTCCCCGCTGCTGCTCCTCTCTCTCTGCTGCTGCTCCTCTCTCCCCGCTGCTGCTCCTCTCGCCCCGTTGTTGCTCCTCTCTCTCTGCTGCTGCTCCTCCCTCCCGCTGCTGCTCCTCTCTCCCCGCTGCAGCTCCTCTCTCCCCGCTGCTGCTCCTCCCTCCCCCGCTGCTGCTCCTCTCTCCCCGCTGCTGCTCCTCTCGCCCCGCTGCTCCTCTCCCTCTGCTGCTTCTCCTCTCGCCCCGCTGCTGCTCCTCTCTCCCCGCTGCAGCTCCTCTCTCCCCGCTGCTGCTCCTCTCTCCCCGCTGCTGCCCCTCTCTCCCCGCTGCTGCTCCTCTCTCCCGACTGCTGCTCCTCTCTCCCCGCTGCTGCTCCTCTCTCCCCGCTGCTGCTCCTCTCGCCCCGCTACTCCTCCTCTCGCCCCGCTGCTGCTCCTCTCGCCCCGCTGCTGCTCCTCTCGCCCCGCTGCTTCTCCTCTCTCCCCGCTGCTTCTCCTCTCGCCCCGCTGCTGCTCCTCTCTCCCCGCTGCTGCTCCTCTCTCCCCGCTGCTTCTCCTCTCGCCCCGCTGCTGCTCCTCTCTCCCCGCTGCTGCTCCTCCCTCCCCCGCTGCTGCTCCTCTCTCTCTGCTGCTGCTCCTCTCTCCCCGCTGCAGCTCCTCTCTCCCCGCTGCTGCTCCTCCCTCCCCCGCTGCTGCTCCTCTCTCTCTGCTGCTGCTCCTCTCTCCCCGCTGCAGCTCCTCTCTCCCCGCTGCTGCTCCTCCCTCCCCCGGTGCTGCTCCTCTCTCCCCGCTGCTGCTCCTCTCGCCCCGCTGCTCCTCTCCCTCTGCTGCTTCTCCTCTCGCCCCGCTGCTGCTCCTCTCTCCCCGGTGCTGCTCCTCTCTCCCTGCTGCTGCTCCTCTCTCCCCGCTGCTGCCCCTCTCTCCCCGCTGCTGCTCCTCTCTCCCGACTGCTGCTCCTCTCTCCCCGCTGCTGCTCCTCTCTCTCTGCTGCTGCTCCTCCCTCCCGCTGCTGCTCCTCGCTCTCTGCTACTGCTCCTCTCTCCCCACTGCAGCTCCTCTCTCCCCGCTGCTGCTCCTCTCTCTCTGCTGCTGCTCCTCTCTCCCCGCTGCTGCTCCTCTCGCCCCGTTGTTGCTCCTCTCTCTCTGCTGCTGCTCCTCCCTCCCGCTGCTGCTCCTCTCTCCCCGCTGCAGCTCCTCTCTCCCCGCTGCTGCTCCTCCCTCCCCCGCTGCTGCTCCTCTCTCCCCGCTGCTGCTCCTCTCGCCCCGCTGCTCCTCTCCCTCTGCTGCTTCTCCTCTCGCCCCGCTGCTGCTCCTCTCTCCCCGCTGCAGCTCCTCTCTCCCCGCTGCTGCTCCTCTCTCCCCGCTGCTGCCCCTCTCTCCCCGCTGCTGCTCCTCTCTCCCGACTGCTGCTCCTCTCTCCCCGCTGCTGCTCCTCTCTCCCCGCTGCTGCTCCTCTCGCCCCGCTACTCCTCCTCTCGCCCCGCTGCTGCTCCTCTCGCCCCGCTGCTGCTCCTCTCGCCCCGCTGCTTCTCCTCTCTCCCCGCTGCTTCTCCTCTCGCCCCGCTGCTGCTCCTCTCTCCCCGCTGCTGCTCCTCTCTCCCCGCTGCTTCTCCTCTCGCCCCGCTGCTGCTCCTCTCTCCCCGCTGCTGCTCCTCTCTCCCCGCTGCTGCTCCTCTCGCCCTGTTGCTGCTCCTCTCTCTCTGCTGCTGCTCCTCTCGCCCAGCTGCTGCGCCTCACCCCGCTGCTGCTCCTCTCTCCCCGCTGCTGCTCGACTCTCACCGCTGCTGCTCCTCTCTCCCCGCTGCTGCTCCTCTCTCCCCGCTGCTGCTCCTCTCTCCCCGCTGCTGCTCCTCTCTCCCCGCTGCTGCTCGTCTCGCCCTGTTGCTGCTCCTCTCTCTCTGCTGCTGCTCCTCCCTCCCGCTGCTGCTCCTCGCTCTCTGCTACTGCTCCTCTCTCCCCACTGCAGCTCCTCTCTCTCTGCTGCTGCTCCTCTCTCCCCGCTGCTGCTCCTCTCGCCCCGTTGTTGCTCCTCTCTCTCTGCTGCTGCTCCTCCCTCCCGCTGCTGCTCCTCTCTCCCCGCTGCAGCTCCTCTCTCCCCGCTGCTGCTCCTCTCGCCCTGTTGCTGCTCCTCTCTCTCTGCTGCTGCTCCTCCCGCCCGCTGCTGCTCCTCGCTCTCTGCTACTGCTCCTCTCTCCCCACTGCAGCTCCTCTCTCCCCGCTGCAGCTCCTCTCTCCCCGCTGCTGCTCCTCCCTCCCCAGCTGCTGCTCCTCTCTCCCCGCTGCTGCTCCTCTCGCCCCGCTGCTCCTCTCCCTCTGCTGCTTCTCCTCTCGCCCCGCTGCTGCTCCTCTCTCCCCGGTGCTGCTCCTCTCTCCCTGCTGCTGCTCCTCTCTCCCCGCTGCTGCCCCTCTCTCCCCGCTGCTGCTCCTCTCTCCCGACTGCTGCTCCTCTCTCCCCGCTGCTGCTCCCCTCTCTCTGCTGCTGCTCCTCTCTCCCCGCTGCTGCTCGTCTCGCCCTGTTGCTGCTCCTCTCTCTCTGCTGCTGCTCCTCCCTCCCGCTGCTGCTCCTCGCTCTCTGCTACTGCTCCTCTCTCCCCACTGCAGCTCCTCTCTCCCCACTGCTGCTGCTCTCTCCCCGCTGCTGCTCCTCTCTCCCCGCTGCTGCTCCTCTCCCCCCACTGCTGCTCCTCTCTCCCCGCTGCTGCTCCTCTCACCCCCACTGCTGCTCATCTTGCCCCGCTGCTGCTCCTCTCACCCCGCTGCTGCTCCTCTCGCCCCGCTGCTCCTCTCCCTCTGCTGCTTCTCCTCTCGCCCCGCTGCTGCTCCTCTCTCCCCGGTGCTGCTCCTCTCTCCCTGCTGCTGCTCCTCTCTCCCCGCTGCTGCCCCTCTCTCCCCGCTGCTGCTCCTCTCTCCCGACTGCTGCTCCTCTCTCCCCGCTGCTGCTCCTCTCTCTCTGCTGCTGCTCCTCCCTCCCGCTGCTGCTCCTCGCTCTCTGCTACTGCTCCTCTCTCCCCACTGCAGCTCCTCTCTCCCCGCTGCTGCTCCTCTCTCTCTGCTGCTGCTCCTCTCTCCCCGCTGCTGCTCCTCTCGCCCCGTTGTTGCTCCTCTCTCTCTGCTGCTGCTCCTCCCTCCCGCTGCTGCTCCTCTCTCCCCGCTGCAGCTCCTCTCTCCCCGCTGCTGCTCCTCCCTCCCCCGCTGCTGCTCCTCTCTCCCCGCTGCTGCTCCTCTCGCCCCGCTGCTCCTCTCCCTCTGCTGCTTCTCCTCTCGCCCCGCTGCTGCTCCTCTCTCCCCGCTGCAGCTCCTCTCTCCCCGCTGCTGCTCCTCTCTCCCCGCTGCTGCCCCTCTCTCCCCGCTGCTGCTCCTCTCTCCCGACTGCTGCTCCTCTCTCCCCGCTGCTGCTCCTCTCTCCCCGCTGCTGCTCCTCTCGCCCCGCTACTCCTCCTCTCGCCCCGCTGCTGCTCCTCTCGCCCCGCTGCTGCTCCTCTCGCCCCGCTGCTTCTCCTCTCTCCCCGCTGCTTCTCCTCTCGCCCCGCTGCTGCTCCTCTCTCCCCGCTGCTGCTCCTCTCTCCCCGCTGCTTCTCCTCTCGCCCCGCTGCTGCTCCTCTCTCCCCGCTGCTGCTCCTCCCTCCCCCGCTGCTGCTCCTCTCTCTCTGCTGCTGCTCCTCTCTCCCCGCTGCAGCTCCTCTCTCCCCGCTGCTGCTCCTCCCTCCCCCGCTGCTGCTCCTCTCTCTCTGCTGCTGCTCCTCTCTCCCCGCTGCAGCTCCTCTCTCCCCGCTGCTGCTCCTCCCTCCCCCGGTGCTGCTCCTCTCTCCCCGCTGCTGCTCCTCTCGCCCCGCTGCTCCTCTCCCTCTGCTGCTTCTCCTCTCGCCCCGCTGCTGCTCCTCTCTCCCCGGTGCTGCTCCTCTCTCCCTGCTGCTGCTCCTCTCTCCCCGCTGCTGCCCCTCTCTCCCCGCTGCTGCTCCTCTCTCCCGACTGCTGCTCCTCTCTCCCCGCTGCTGCTCCTCTCTCTCTGCTGCTGCTCCTCCCTCCCGCTGCTGCTCCTCGCTCTCTGCTACTGCTCCTCTCTCCCCACTGCAGCTCCTCTCTCCCCGCTGCTGCTCCTCTCTCTCTGCTGCTGCTCCTCTCTCCCCGCTGCTGCTCCTCTCGCCCCATTGTTGCTCCTCTCTCTCTGCTGCTGCTCCTCCCTCCCGCTGCTGCTCCTCTCTCCCCGCTGCAGCTCCTCTCTCCCCGCTGCTGCTCCTCCCTCCCCCGCTGCTGCTCCTCTCTCCCCGCTGCTGCTCCTCTCGCCCCGCTGCTCCTCTCCCTCTGCTGCTTCTCCTCTCGCCCCGCTGCTGCTCCTCTCTCCCCGCTGCAGCTCCTCTCTCCCCGCTGCTGCTCCTCTCTCCCCGCTGCTGCCCCTCTCTCCCCGCTGCTGCTCCTCTCTCCCGACTGCTGCTCCTCTCTCCCCGCTGCTGCTCCTCTCTCCCCGCTGCTGCTCCTCTCGCCCCGCTACTCCTCCTCTCGCCCCGCTGCTGCTCCTCTCGCCCCGCTGCTGCTCCTCTCGCCCCGCTGCTTCTCCTCTCTCCCCGCTGCTTCTCCTCTCGCCCCGCTGCTGCTCCTCTCTCCCCGCTGCTGCTCCTCTCTCCCCGCTGCTTCTCCTCTCGCCCCGCTGCTGCTCCTCTCTCCCCGCTGCTGCTCCTCTCTCCCCGCTGCTGCTCCTCTCGCCCTGTTGCTGCTCCTCTCTCTCTGCTGCTGCTCCTCTCGCCCAGCTGCTGCGCCTCACCCCGCTGCTGCTCCTCTCTCCCCGCTGCTGCTCGACTCTCACCGCTGCTGCTCCTCTCTCCCCGCTGCTGCTCCTCTCTCCCCGCTGCTGCTCCTCTCTCCCCGCTGCTGCTCCTCTCTCCCCGCTGCTGCTCGTCTCGCCCTGTTGCTGCTCCTCTCTCTCTGCTGCTGCTCCTCCCTCCCGCTGCTGCTCCTCGCTCTCTGCTACTGCTCCTCTCTCCCCACTGCAGCTCCTCTCTCTCTGCTGCTGCTCCTCTCTCCCCGCTGCTGCTCCTCTCGCCCCGTTGTTGCTCCTCTCTCTCTGCTGCTGCTCCTCCCTCCCGCTGCTGCTCCTCTCTCCCCGCTGCAGCTCCTCTCTCCCCGCTGCTGCTCCTCTCGCCCTGTTGCTGCTCCTCTCTCTCTGCTGCTGCTCCTCCCGCCCGCTGCTGCTCCTCGCTCTCTGCTACTGCTCCTCTCTCCCCACTGCAGCTCCTCTCTCCCCGCTGCAGCTCCTCTCTCCCCGCTGCTGCTCCTCCCTCCCCAGCTGCTGCTCCTCTCTCCCCGCTGCTGCTCCTCTCGCCCCGCTGCTCCTCTCCCTCTGCTGCTTCTCCTCTCGCCCCGCTGCTGCTCCTCTCTCCCCGGTGCTGCTCCTCTCTCCCTGCTGCTGCTCCTCTCTCCCCGCTGCTGCCCCTCTCTCCCCGCTGCTGCTCCTCTCTCCCGACTGCTGCTCCTCTCTCCCCGCTGCTGCTCCCCTCTCTCTGCTGCTGCTCCTCTCTCCCCGCTGCTGCTCGTCTCGCCCTGTTGCTGCTCCTCTCTCTCTGCTGCTGCTCCTCCCTCCCGCTGCTGCTCCTCGCTCTCTGCTACTGCTCCTCTCTCCCCACTGCAGCTCCTCTCTCCCCACTGCTGCTGCTCTCTCCCCGCTGCTGCTCCTCTCTCCCCGCTGCTGCTCCTCTCCCCCCACTGCTGCTCCTCTCTCCCCGCTGCTGCTCCTCTCACCCCCACTGCTGCTCATCTTGCCCCGCTGCTGCTCCTCTCACCCCGCTGCTGCTCCTCTCACCCCGCTGCTGCTCGTCTCGCCCTGTTGCTGCTCCTCTCTCTCTGCTGCTGCTCCTCTCTCCCCGCTGCTGCTCGTCTCGCCCTGTTGCTGCTCCTCTCTCTCTGCTGCTGCTCCTCCCTCCCGCTGCTGCTCCTCGCTCTCTGCTACTGCTCCTCTCTCCCCACTGCAGCTCCTCTCTCCCCGCTGCTGCTGCTCTCTCCCCGCTGCTGCTCCTCTCTCCCCGCTGCTGCTCCTCTCCCCCCACTGCTGCTCCTCTCTCCCCGCTGCTGCTCCTCTCACCCCCACTGCTGCTCATCTTGCCCCGCTGCTGCTCCTCTCACCCCGCTGCTGCTCCTCCATCCCCGCTGCTGCTCCTCTCACCCCGCTGCTGCTCCTCTCTCCCCGCTGCTGCTCCTCTCACCCCCACTGCTGTTCCTCTCTCCCCGCTGCTACTCCTCTCTCCCCGCTGCTGCTCCTCTCTCCCCGCTGATGCTCCTCTCACCCCCACTGCTGCTCCTCTCGCCCCGCTGCTGCTCCTCTCTCCCCGCTGCTGCTCCTCTCTCCCTGCTGCTGCTCCTCGCTCTCTGCTACTGCTCCTCTCTCCCCAATGCAGCTCCTCTCTCCCCGCTGCTGCTCCCCTCTCTCTGCTGCTGCTCCTCTCTCCCCGCTGCTGCTCGTCTCGCCCTGTTGCTGCTCCTCTCTCTCTGCTGCTGCTCCTCCCTCCCGCTGCTGCTCCTCGCTCTCTGCTACTGCTCCTCTCTCCCCACTGCAGCTCCTCTCTCTCTGCTGCTGCTCCTCTCTCCCCGCTGCTGCTCCTCTCGCCCCGTTGTTGCTCCTCTCTCTCTGCTGCTGCTCCTCCCTCCCGCTGCTGCTCCTCTCTCCCCGCTGCAGCTCCTCTCTCCCCGCTGCTGCTCCTCTCGCCCTGTTGCTGCTCCTCTCTCTCTGCTGCTGCTCCTCCCGCCCGCTGCTGCTCCTCGCTCTCTGCTACTGCTCCTCTCTCCCCACTGCAGCTCCTCTCTCCCCGCTGCAGCTCCTCTCTCCCCGCTGCTGCTCCTCCCTCCCCAGCTGCTGCTCCTCTCTCCCCGCTGCTGCTCCTCTCGCCCCGCTGCTCCTCTCCCTCTGCTGCTTCTCCTCTCGCCCCGCTGCTGCTCCTCTCTCCCCGGTGCTGCTCCTCTCTCCCTGCTGCTGCTCCTCTCTCCCCGCTGCTGCTCCTCTCTCCCCGCTGATGCTCCTCTCACCCCCACTGCTGCTCCTCTCGCCCCGCTGCTGCTCCTCTCTCCCCGCTGCTGCTCCTCTCTCCCTGCTGCTGCTCCTCGCTCTCTGCTACTGCTCCTCTCTCCCCAATGCAGCTCCTCTCTCCCCGCTGCTGCTCCCCTCTCTCTGCTGCTGCTCCTCTCTCCCCGCTGCTGCTCGTCTCGCCCTGTTGCTGCTCCTCTCTCTCTGCTGCTGCTCCTCCCTCCCGCTGCTGCTCCTCGCTCTCTGCTACTGCTCCTCTCTCCCCACTGCAGCTCCTCTCTCTCTGCTGCTGCTCCTCTCTCCCCGCTGCTGCTCCTCTCGCCCCGTTGTTGCTCCTCTCTCTCTGCTGCTGCTCCTCCCTCCCGCTGCTGCTCCTCTCTCCCCGCTGCAGCTCCTCTCTCCCCGCTGCTGCTCCTCTCGCCCTGTTGCTGCTCCTCTCTCTCTGCTGCTGCTCCTCCCGCCCGCTGCTGCTCCTCGCTCTCTGCTACTGCTCCTCTCTCCCCACTGCAGCTCCTCTCTCCCCGCTGCAGCTCCTCTCTCCCCGCTGCTGCTCCTCTCGCCCCGCTGCTCCTCTCCCTCTGCTGCTTCTCCTCTCGCCCCGCTGCTGCTCCTCTCTCCCCGGTGCTGCTCCTCTCTCCCTGCTGCTGCTCCTCTCTCCCTGCTGCTGCCCCTCTCTCCCCGCTGCTGCTCCTCTCTCCCGACTGCTGCTCCTCTCTCCCCGCTGCTGCTCCCCTCTCTCTGCTGCTGCTCCTCTCTCCCCGCTGCTGCTCGTCTCGCCCTGTTGCTGCTCCTCTCTCTCTGCTGCTGCTCCTCCCTCCCGCTGCTGCTCCTCGCTCTCTGCTACTGCTCCTCTCTCCCCACTGCAGCTCCTCTCTCCCCGCTGCTGCTGCTCTCTCCCCGCTGCTGCTCCTCTCTCCCCGCTGCTGCTCCTCTCCCCCCACTGCTGCTCCTCTCTCCCCGCTGCTGCTCCTCTCACCCCCACTGCTGCTCATCTTGCCCCGCTGCTGCTCCTCTCACCCCGCTGCTGCTCCTCCATCACCGCTGCTGCTCCTCTCACCCCGCTGCTGCTCCTCTCTCCCCGCTGCTGCTCCTCTCACCCCCACTGCTGTTCCTCTCTCCCCGCTGCTACTCCTCTCTCCCCGCTGCTGCTCCTCTCTCCCCGCTGCTGCTCCTCTCACCCCCACTGCTGCTCCTCTCGCCCCGCTGCTGCTCCTCTCTCCCCGCTGCTGCTCCTCTCTCCCGGCTGCTGCTCCTCGCTCTCTGCTACTGCTCCTCTCTCCCCACTGCAGCTCCTCTCTCCCCGCTGCTGCTCCCCTCTCTCTGCTGCTGCTCCTCTCTCCCCGCTGCTGCTCGTCTCGCCCTGTTGCTGCTCCTCTCTCTCTGCTGCTGCTCCTCCCTCCCGCTGCTGCTCCTCGCTCTCTGCTACTGCTCCTCTCTCCCCACTGCAGCTCCTCTCTCTCTGCTGCTGCTCCTCTCTCCCCGCTGCTGCTCCTCTCGCCCCGTTGTTGCTCCCCTCTATCTGCTGCTGCTCCTCCCTCCCGCTGCTGCTCCTCTCTCCCCGCTGCAGCTCCTCTCTCCCCGCTGCTGCTCCTCTCGCCCTGTTGCTGCTCCTCTCTCTCTGCTGCTGCTCCTCCCGCCCGCTGCTGCTCCTCGCTCTCTGCTACTGCTCCTCTCTCCCCACTGCAGCTCCTCTCTCCCCGCTGCTGCTCCTCTCTCTCTGCTGCTGCTCCTCTCTCCCCGCTGCTGCTCCTCTCGCCCCGTTGTTGCTCCTCTCTCTCTGCTGCTGCTCCTCTCTCCCCGCTGCAGCTCCTCTCTCCCCGCTGCTGCTCCTCCCTCCCCCGGTGCTGCTCCTCTCTCCCCGCTGCTGCTCCTCTCGCCCCGCTGCTCCTCTCCCTCTGCTGCTTCTCCTCTCGCCCCGCTGCTGCTCCTCTCTCCCCGGTGCTGCTCCTCTCTCCCTGCTGCTGCTCCTCTCTCCCCGCTGCTGCCCCTCTCTACCCGCTGCTGCTCCTCTCTCCCGACTGCTGCTCCTCTCTCCCCGCTGCTGCTCCTCTCTCTCTGCTGCTGCTCCTCCCTCCCGCTGCTGCTCCTCGCTCTCTGCTACTGCTCCTCTCTCCCCACTGCAGCTCCTCTCTCCCCGCTGCTGCTCCTCTCTCTCTGCTGCTGCTCCTCTCTCCCCGCTGCTGCTCCTCTCGCCCCGTTGTTGCTCCTCTCTCTCTGCTGCTGCTCCTCCCTCCCGCTGCTGCTCCTCTCTCCCCGCTGCAGCTCCTCTCTCCCCGCTGCTGCTCCTCCCTCCCCCGCTGCTGCTCCTCTCTCCCCGCTGCTGGTCCTCTCGCCCCGCTGCTCCTCTCCCTCTGCTGCTTCTCCTCTCGCCCCGCTGCTGCTCCTCTCTCCCCGGTGTTGCTCCTCTCTCCCTGCTGCTGCTCCTCTCTCCCCGCTGCTGCCTCTCTCTCCCCGCTGCTGCTCCTCTCTCCCGACTGCTGCTCCTCTCTCCCCGCTGCTGCTCCTCTCTCCCCGCTGCTGCTCCTCTCGCCCCGCTACTCCTCCTCTCGCCCCGCTGCTGCTCCTCTCGCCCCGCTGCTGCTCCTCTCGCCCCGCTGCTTCTCCTCTCTCCCCGCTGCTTCTCCTCTCGCCCCGCTGCTGCTCCTCTCTCCCCGCTGCTGCTCCTCTCTCCCCGCTGCTTCTCCTCTCGCCCCGCTGCTGCTCCTCTCTCCCCGCTGCTGCTCCTCTCTCCCCGCTGCTGCTCCTCTCGCCCTGTTGCTGCTCCTCTCTCTCTGCTGCTGCTCCTCTCGCCCAGCTGCTGCGCCTCACCCCGCTGCTGCTCCTCTCTCCCCGCTGCTGCTCGACTCTCACCGCTGCTGCTCCTCTCTCCCCGCTGCTGCTCCTCTCTCCCCGCTGCTGCTCCTCTCTCCCCGCTGCTGCTCCTCTCTCCCCGCTGCTGCTCCTCTCGCCCCGCTGCCCCTCCTCTCGCCCCGCTGCTGCTCCTCTCTCCCCGCTGCTGCTCCTCTCTCCCCGCTGCTGCTCCTCTCTCCCCGCTGCTGCTCCTCTCGCCCCGCTGCTGCTCCTCTCACCCCCACTGCTACTCCTCTCGCCCCGCTGCTGCTCCTCTCACCCCGCTGCTGCTCCTCCATCCCCGCTGCTGCTCCTCTCACCCCGCTGCTGCTCCTCTCTCCCCGCTGCTGCTCCTCTCACCCCCACTGCTGTTCCTCTCTCCCCGCTGCTACTCATCTCTCCCCGCTGCTGCTCCTCTCTCCCCGCTGCTGCTCCTCTCACCCCGCTGCTGCTCCTCTCGCCCCGCTGCTGCTCCTCTCACCCCCACTGCTACTCCTCTCTCCCGCTGCTGCTCCTCTCACCCCCACTGCTGCTCCTCTCTTCCCGCTGCTGCTCCTCTCGCCCCGCTGCTGCTCCTCTCTCCCCGCTGCTGCTCCTCTCACCCCGCTGCTGCTCCTCTCACCCCCACTGCTGCTCCTCTTGCCCCGCTGCTGCTCCTCTCACCCCGCTGCTGCTCCTCCATCCCCGCTGCTGCTCCTCTCACCCCGCTGCTGCTCTTCTCTCCCCGCTGCTGCTCCTCTCGCCCCGCTGCTGCTCCTCTCTCCCCGCTGCTGCTCCTCTCGCCCCGCTGCTGCTCCTCTCTCCCCGCTGCTGCTCCTCTCACCCCCACTGCTGCTCCTCTCGCCCCGCTGCTGCTCCTCTCTCCCCGCTGCTGCTCCTCTCTCCCTGCTGCTGCTCCTCGCTCTATGCTACTGCTCCTCTCTCCCCACTGCAGCTCCTCTCTCCCCGCTGCTGCTCCCCTCTCTCTGCTGCTGCTCCTCTCTCCCCGCTGCTGCTCGTCTCGCCCTGTTGCTGCTCCTCTCTCTCTGCTGCTGCTCCTCCCTCCCGCTGCTGCTCCTCGCTCTCTGCTACTGCTCCTCTCTCCCCACTGCAGCTCCTCTCTCTCTGCTGCTGCTCCTCTCTCCCCGCTGCTGCTCCTCTCGCCCCGTTGTTGCTCCTCTCTCTCTGCTGCTGCTCCTCCCTCCCGCTGCTGCTCCTCTCTCCCCGCTGCAGCTCCTCTCTCCCCGCTGCTGCTCCTCTCGCCCTGTTGCTGCACCTCTCTCTCTGCTGCTGCTCCTCCCGCCCGATGCTGCTCCTCGCTCTCTGCTACTGCTCCTCTCTCCCCACTGCAGCTGCTCTCTCCCCGCTGCTGCTCCTCTCTCTCTGCTGCTGCTCCTCTCTCCCCGCTGCTGCTCCTCTCGCCCCGTTGTTGCTCCTCTCTCTCTGCTGCTGCTCCTCTCTCCCCGCTGCAGCTCCTCTCTCCCCGCTGCTGCTCCTCCCTCCCCCGCTGCTGCTCCTCTCTCCCCGCTGCTGCTCCTCTCGCCCCGCTGCTCCTCTCCCTCTGCTGCTTCTCCTCTCGCCCCGCTGCTGCTCCTCTCTCCCCGGTGCTGCTCCTCTCTCCCTGCTGCTGCTCCTCTCTCCCCGCTGCTGCCCCTCTCTCCTCGCTGCTGCTCCTCTCTCCCGACTGCTGCTCCTCTCTCCCCGCTGCTGCTCCTCTCTCTCTGCTGCTGCTCCTCCCTCCCGCTGCTGCTCCTCGCTCTCTGCTACTGCTCCTCTCTCCCCACTGCAGCTCCTCTCTCCCCGCTGCTGCTCCTCTCTCTCTGCTGCTGCTCCTCTCTCCCCGCTGCTGCTCCTCTCGCCCCGTTGTTGCTCCTCTCTCTCTGCTGCTGCTCCTCCCTCCCGCTGCTGCTCCTCTCTCCCCGCTGCAGCTCCTCTCTCCCCGCTGCTGCTCCTCCCTCCCCCGCTGCTGCTCCTCTCTCCCCGCTGCTGCTCCTCTCGCCCCGCTGCTCCTCTCCCTCTGCTGCTTCTCCTCTCGCCCCGCTGCTGCTCCTCTCTCCCCGGTGCTGCTCCTCTCTCCCTGCTGCTGCTCCTCTCTCCCCGCTGCTGCCCCTCTCTCCCCGCTGCTGCTCCTCTCTCCCGACTGCTGCTCCTCTCTCCCCGCTGCTGCTCCTCTCTCCCCGCTGCTGCTCCTCTCGCCCCGCTACTCCTCCTCTCGCCCCGCTGCTGCTCCTCTCTCCCCGCTGCTGCTCCTCTCTCCCCGCTGCTGCTCCTCTCGCCCTGTTGCTGCACCTCTCTCTCTGCTGCTGCTCCTCCCGCCCGCTGCTGCTCCTCGCTCTCTGCTACTGCTCCTCTCTCCCCACTGCAGCTGCTCTCTCCCCGCTGCTGCTCCTCTCTCTCTGCTGCTGCTCCTCTCTCCCCGCTGCTGCTCCTCTCGCCCCGTTGTTGCTCCTCTCTCTCTGCTGCTGCTCCTCTCTCCCCGCTGCAGCTCCTCTCTCCCCGCTGCTGCTCCTCCCTCCCCCGCTGCTGCTCCTCTCTCCCCGCTGCTGCTCCTCTCGCCCCGCTGCTCCTCTCCCTCTGCTGCTTCTCCTCTCGCCCCGCTGCTGCTCCTCTCTCCCCGGTGCTGCTCCTCTCTCCCTGCTGCTGCTCCTCTCTCCCCGCTGCTGCCCCTCTCTCCTCGCTGCTGCTCCTCTCTCCCGACTGCTGCTCCTCTCTCCCCGCTGCTGCTCCTCTCTCTCTGCTGCTGCTCCTCCCTCCCGCTGCTGCTCCTCGCTCTCTGCTACTGCTCCTCTCTCCCCACTGCAGCTCCTCTCTCCCCGCTGCTGCTCCTCTCTCTCTGCTGCTGCTCCTCTCTCCCCGCTGCTGCTCCTCTCGCCCCGTTGTTGCTCCTCTCTCTCTGCTGCTGCTCCTCCCTCCCGCTGCTGCTCCTCTCTCCCCGCTGCAGCTCCTCTCTCCCCGCTGCTGCTCCTCCCTCCCCCGCTGCTGCTCCTCTCTCCCCGCTGCTGCTCCTCTCGCCCCGCTGCTCCTCTCCCTCTGCTGCTTCTCCTCTCGCCCCGCTGCTGCTCCTCTCTCCCCGGTGCTGCTCCTCTCTCCCTGCTGCTGCTCCTCTCTCCCCGCTGCTGCCCCTCTCTCCCCGCTGCTGCTCCTCTCTCCCGACTGCTGCTCCTCTCTCCCCGCTGCTGCTCCTCTCTCCCCGCTGCTGCTCCTCTCGCCCCGCTACTCCTCCTCTCGCCCCGCTGCTGCTCCTCTCTCCCCGCTGCTGCTCCTCTCGCCCCGCTGCTGCTCCTCTCTCCCCGCTGCAGCTCCTCTCTCCCCGCTGCTGCTCCTCTCGCCCTGTTGCTGCTCCTCTCTCTCTGCTGCTGCTCCTCCCGCCCGCTGCTGCTCCTCGCTCTCTGCTACTGCTCCTCTCTCCCCACTGCAGCTCCTCTCTCCCCGCTGCTGCTCCTCTCTCTCTGCTGCTGCTCCTCTCTCCCCGCTGCTGCTCCTCTCGCCCCGTTGTTGCTCCTCTCTCTCTGCTGCTGCTCCTCTCTCCCCGCTGCAGCTCCTCTCTCCCCGCTGCTGCTCCTCCCTCCCCCGGTGCTGCTCCTCTCTCCCCGCTGCTGCTCCTCTCGCCCCGCTGCTCCTCTCCCTCTGCTGCTTCTCCTCTCGCCCCGCTGCTGCTCCTCTCTCCCCGGTGCTGCTCCTCTCTCCCTGCTGCTGCTCCTCTCTCCCCGCTGCTGCCCCTCTCTACCCGCTGCTGCTCCTCTCTCCCGACTGCTGCTCCTCTCTCCCCGCTGCTGCTCCTCTCTCTCTGCTGCTGCTCCTCCCTCCCGCTGCTGCTCCTCGCTCTCTGCTACTGCTCCTCTCTCCCCACTGCAGCTCCTCTCTCCCCGCTGCTGCTCCTCTCTCTCTGCTGCTGCTCCTCTCTCCCCGCTGCTGCTCCTCTCGCCCCGTTGTTGCTCCTCTCTCTCTGCTGCTGCTCCTCCCTCCCGCTGCTGCTCCTCTCTCCCCGCTGCAGCTCCTCTCTCCCCGCTGCTGCTCCTCCCTCCCCCGCTGCTGCTCCTCTCTCCCCGCTGCTGCTCCTCTCGCCCCGCTGCTCCTCTCCCTCTGCTGCTTCTCCTCTCGCCCCGCTGCTGCTCCTCTCTCCCCGGTGTTGCTCCTCTCTCCCTGCTGCTGCTCCTCTCGCCCCGTTGTTGCTCCTCTCTCTCTGCTGCTGCTCCTCCCTCCCGCTGCTGCTCCTCTCTCCCCGCTGCAGCTCCTCTCTCCCCGCTGCTGCTCCTCCCTCCCCCGCTGCTGCTCCTCTCTCCCCGCTGCTGCTCCTCTCGCCCCGCTGCTCCTCTCCCTCTGCTGCTTCTCCTCTCGCCCCGCTGCTGCTCCTCTCTCCCCGGTGCTGCTCCTCTCTCCCTGCTGCTGCTCCTCTCTCCCCGCTGCTGCCCCTCTCTCCCCGCTGCTGCTCCTCTCTCCCGACTGCTGCTCCTCTCTCCCCGCTGCTGCTCCTCTCTCCCCGCTGCTGCTCCTCTCGCCCCGCTACTCCTCCTCTCGCCCCGCTGCTGCTCCTCTCTCCCCGCTGCTGCTCCTCTCGCCCCGCTGCTGCTCCTCTCTCCCCGCTGCAGCTCCTCTCTCCCCGCTGCTGCTCCTCTCGCCCTGTTGCTGCTCCTCTCTCTCTGCTGCTGCTCCTCCCGCCCGCTGCTGCTCCTCGCTCTCTGCTACTGCTCCTCTCTCCCCACTGCAGCTCCTCTCTCCCCGCTGCTGCTCCTCTCTCTCTGCTGCTGCTCCTCTCTCCCCGCTGCTGCTCCTCTCGCCCCGTTGTTGCTCCTCTCTCTCTGCTGCTGCTCCTCTCTCCCCGCTGCAGCTCCTCTCTCCCCGCTGCTGCTCCTCCCTCCCCCGGTGCTGCTCCTCTCTCCCCGCTGCTGCTCCTCTCGCCCCGCTGCTCCTCTCCCTCTGCTGCTTCTCCTCTCGCCCCGCTGCTGCTCCTCTCTCCCCGGTGCTGCTCCTCTCTCCCTGCTGCTGCTCCTCTCTCCCCGCTGCTGCCCCTCTCTACCCGCTGCTGCTCCTCTCTCCCGACTGCTGCTCCTCTCTCCCCGCTGCTGCTCCTCTCTCTCTGCTGCTGCTCCTCCCTCCCGCTGCTGCTCCTCGCTCTCTGCTACTGCTCCTCTCTCCCCACTGCAGCTCCTCTCTCCCCGCTGCTGCTCCTCTCTCTCTGCTGCTGCTCCTCTCTCCCCGCTGCTGCTCCTCTCGCCCCGTTGTTGCTCCTCTCTCTCTGCTGCTGCTCCTCCCTCCCGCTGCTGCTCCTCTCTCCCCGCTGCAGCTCCTCTCTCCCCGCTGCTGCTCCTCCCTCCCCCGCTGCTGCTCCTCTCTCCCCGCTGCTGCTCCTCTCGCCCCGCTGCTCCTCTCCCTCTGCTGCTTCTCCTCTCGCCCCGCTGCTGCTCCTCTCTCCCCGGTGTTGCTCCTCTCTCCCTGCTGCTGCTCCTCTCTCCCCGCTGCTGCCCCTCTCTCCCCGCTGCTGCTCCTCTCTCCCGACTGCTGCTCCTCTCTCCCCGCTGCTGCTCCTCTCTCCCCGCTGCTGCTCCTCTCGCCCCGCTACTCCTCCTCTCGCCCCGCTGCTGCTCCTCTCGCCCCGCTGCTGCTCCTCTCGCCCCGCTGCTTCTCCTCTCTCCCCGCTGCTTCTCCTCTCGCCCCGCTGCTGCTCCTCTCTCCCCGCTGCTGCTCCTCTCTCCCCGCTGCTTCTCCTCTCGCCCCGCTGCTGCTCCTCTCTCCCCGCTGCTGCTCCTCTCTCCCCGCTGCTGCTCCTCTCGCCCTGTTGCTGCTCCTCTCTCTCTGCTGCTGCTCCTCTCGCCCAGCTGCTGCGCCTCACCCCGCTGCTGCTCCTCTCTCCCCGCTGCTGCTCGACTCTCACCGCTGCTGCTCCTCTCTCCCCGCTGCTGCTCCTCTCTCCCCGCTGCTGCTCCTCTCTCCCCGCTGCTGCTCCTCTCTCCCCGCTGCTGCTCCTCTCGCCCCGCTGCCCCTCCTCTCGCCCCGCTGCTGCTCCTCTCTCCCCGCTGCTGCTCCTCTCTCCCCGCTGCTGCTCCTCTCTCCCCGCTGCTGCTCCTCTCGCCCCGCTGCTGCTCCTCTCACCCCCACTGCTACTCCTCTCGCCCCGCTGCTGCTCCTCTCACCCCGCTGCTGCTCCTCCATCCCCGCTGCTGCTCCTCTCACCCCGCTGCTGCTCCTCTCTCCCCGCTGCTGCTCCTCTCACCCCCACTGCTGTTCCTCTCTCCCCGCTGCTACTCATCTCTCCCCGCTGCTGCTCCTCTCTCCCCGCTGCTGCTCCTCTCACCCCGCTGCTGCTCCTCTCGCCCCGCTGCTGCTCCTCTCACCCCCACTGCTACTCCTCTCTCCCGCTGCTGCTCCTCTCACCCCCACTGCTGCTCCTCTCTCCCCGCTGCTGCTCCTCTCGCCCCGCTGCTGGTCCTCTCTCCCCGCTGCTGCTCCTCTCACCCCGCTGCTGCTCCTCTCACCCCCACTGCTGCTCCTCTTGCCCCGCTGCTGCTCCTCTCACCCCGCTGCTGCTCCTCCATCCCCGCTGCTGCTCCTCTCACCCCGCTGCTGCTCTTCTCTCCCCGCTGCTGCTCCTCTCGCCCCGCTGCTGCTCCTCTCTCCCCGCTGCTGCTCCTCTCGCCCCGCTGCTGCTCCTCTCTCCCCGCTGCTGCTCCTCTCACCCCCACTGCTGCTCCTCTCGCCCCGCTGCTGCTCCTCTCTCCCCGCTGCTGCTCCTCTCTCCCTGCTGCTGCTCCTCGCTCTATGCTACTGCTCCTCTCTCCCCACTGCAGCTCCTCTCTCCCCGCTGCTGCTCCCCTCTCTCTGCTGCTGCTCCTCTCTCCCCGCTGCTGCTCGTCTCGCCCTGTTGCTGCTCCTCTCTCTCTGCTGCTGCTCCTCCCTCCCGCTGCTGCTCCTCGCTCTCTGCTACTGCTCCTCTCTCCCCACTGCAGCTCCTCTCTCTCTGCTGCTGCTCCTCTCTCCCCGCTGCTGCTCCTCTCGCCCCGTTGTTGCTCCTCTCTCTCTGCTGCTGCTCCTCCCTCCCGCTGCTGCTCCTCTCTCCCCGCTGCAGCTCCTCTCTCCCCGCTGCTGCTCCTCTCGCCCCGTTGTTGCTCCTCTCTCTCTGCTGCTGCTCCTCCCTCCCGCTGCTGCTCCTCTCTCCCCGCTGCAGCTCCTCTCTCCCCGCTGCTGCTCCTCCCTCCCCCGCTGCTGCTCCTCTCTCCCCGCTGCTGCTCCTCTCGCCCCGCTGCTCCTCTCCCTCTGCTGCTTCTCCTCTCGCCCCGCTGCTGCTCCTCTCTCCCCGGTGCTGCTCCTCTCTCCCTGCTGCTGCTCCTCTCTCCCCGCTGCTGCCCCTCTCTCCCCGCTGCTGCTCCTCTCTCCCGACTGCTGCTCCTCTCTCCCCGCTGCTGCTCCTCTCTCCCCGCTGCTGCTCCTCTCGCCCCGCTACTCCTCCTCTCGCCCCGCTGCTGCTCCTCTCTCCCCGCTGCTGCTCCTCTCTCCCCGCTGCTGCTCCTCTCGCCCTGTTGCTGCACCTCTCTCTCTGCTGCTGCTCCTCCCGCCCGCTGCTGCTCCTCGCTCTCTGCTACTGCTCCTCTCTCCCCACTGCAGCTGCTCTCTCCCCGCTGCTGCTCCTCTCTCTCTGCTGCTGCTCCTCTCTCCCCGCTGCTGCTCCTCTCGCCCCGTTGTTGCTCCTCTCTCTCTGCTGCTGCTCCTCTCTCCCCGCTGCAGCTCCTCTCTCCCCGCTGCTGCTCCTCCCTCCCCCGCTGCTGCTCCTCTCTCCCCGCTGCTGCTCCTCTCGCCCCGCTGCTCCTCTCCCTCTGCTGCTTCTCCTCTCGCCCCGCTGCTGCTCCTCTCTCCCCGGTGCTGCTCCTCTCTCCCTGCTGCTGCTCCTCTCTCCCCGCTGCTGCCCCTCTCTCCTCGCTGCTGCTCCTCTCTCCCGACTGCTGCTCCTCTCTCCCCGCTGCTGCTCCTCTCTCTCTGCTGCTGCTCCTCCCTCCCGCTGCTGCTCCTCGCTCTCTGCTACTGCTCCTCTCTCCCCACTGCAGCTCCTCTCTCCCCGCTGCTGCTCCTCTCTCTCTGCTGCTGCTCCTCTCTCCCCGCTGCTGCTCCTCTCGCCCCGTTGTTGCTCCTCTCTCTCTGCTGCTGCTCCTCCCTCCCGCTGCTGCTCCTCTCTCCCCGCTGCAGCTCCTCTCTCCCCGCTGCTGCTCCTCCCTCCCCCGCTGCTGCTCCTCTCTCCCCGCTGCTGCTCCTCTCGCCCCGCTGCTCCTCTCCCTCTGCTGCTTCTCCTCTCGCCCCGCTGCTGCTCCTCTCTCCCCGGTGCTGCTCCTCTCTCCCTGCTGCTGCTCCTCTCTCCCCGCTGCTGCCCCTCTCTCCCCGCTGCTGCTCCTCTCTCCCGACTGCTGCTCCTCTCTCCCCGCTGCTGCTCCTCTCTCCCCGCTGCTGCTCCTCTCGCCCCGCTACTCCTCCTCTCGCCCCGCTGCTGCTCCTCTCTCCCCGCTGCTGCTCCTCTCGCCCCGCTGCTGCTCCTCTCTCCCCGCTGCAGCTCCTCTCTCCCCGCTGCTGCTCCTCTCGCCCTGTTGCTGCTCCTCTCTCTCTGCTGCTGCTCCTCCCGCCCGCTGCTGCTCCTCGCTCTCTGCTACTGCTCCTCTCTCCCCACTGCAGCTCCTCTCTCCCCGCTGCTGCTCCTCTCTCTCTGCTGCTGCTCCTCTCTCCCCGCTGCTGCTCCTCTCGCCCCGTTGTTGCTCCTCTCTCTCTGCTGCTGCTCCTCTCTCCCCGCTGCAGCTCCTCTCTCCCCGCTGCTGCTCCTCCCTCCCCCGGTGCTGCTCCTCTCTCCCCGCTGCTGCTCCTCTCGCCCCGCTGCTCCTCTCCCTCTGCTGCTTCTCCTCTCGCCCCGCTGCTGCTCCTCTCTCCCCGGTGCTGCTCCTCTCTCCCTGCTGCTGCTCCTCTCTCCCCGCTGCTGCCCCTCTCTACCCGCTGCTGCTCCTCTCTCCCGACTGCTGCTCCTCTCTCCCCGCTGCTGCTCCTCTCTCTCTGCTGCTGCTCCTCCCTCCCGCTGCTGCTCCTCGCTCTCTGCTACTGCTCCTCTCTCCCCACTGCAGCTCCTCTCTCCCCGCTGCTGCTCCTCTCTCTCTGCTGCTGCTCCTCTCTCCCCGCTGCTGCTCCTCTCGCCCCGTTGTTGCTCCTCTCTCTCTGCTGCTGCTCCTCCCTCCCGCTGCTGCTCCTCTCTCCCCGCTGCAGCTCCTCTCTCCCCGCTGCTGCTCCTCCCTCCCCCGCTGCTGCTCCTCTCTCCCCGCTGCTGCTCCTCTCGCCCCGCTGCTCCTCTCCCTCTGCTGCTTCTCCTCTCGCCCCGCTGCTGCTCCTCTCTCCCCGGTGTTGCTCCTCTCTCCCTGCTGCTGCTCCTCTCTCCCCGCTGCTGCCCCTCTCTCCCCGCTGCTGCTCCTCTCTCCCGACTGCTGCTCCTCTCTCCCCGCTGCTGCTCCTCTCTCCCCGCTGCTGCTCCTCTCGCCCCGCTACTCCTCCTCTCGCCCCGCTGCTGCTCCTCTCGCCCCGCTGCTGCTCCTCTCGCCCCGCTGCTTCTCCTCTCTCCCCGCTGCTTCTCCTCTCGCCCCGCTGCTGCTCCTCTCTCCCCGCTGCTGCTCCTCTCTCCCCGCTGCTTCTCCTCTCGCCCCGCTGCTGCTCCTCTCTCCCCGCTGCTGCTCCTCTCTCCCCGCTGCTGCTCCTCTCGCCCTGTTGCTGCTCCTCTCTCTCTGCTGCTGCTCCTCTCGCCCAGCTGCTGCGCCTCACCCCGCTGCTGCTCCTCTCTCCCCGCTGCTGCTCGACTCTCACCGCTGCTGCTCCTCTCTCCCCGCTGCTGCTCCTCTCTCCCCGCTGCTGCTCCTCTCTCCCCGCTGCTGCTCCTCTCTCCCCGCTGCTGCTCCTCTCGCCCCGCTGCCCCTCCTCTCGCCCCGCTGCTGCTCCTCTCTCCCCGCTGCTGCTCCTCTCTCCCCGCTGCTGCTCCTCTCTCCCCGCTGCTGCTCCTCTCGCCCCGCTGCTGCTCCTCTCACCCCCACTGCTACTCCTCTCGCCCCGCTGCTGCTCCTCTCACCCCGCTGCTGCTCCTCCATCCCCGCTGCTGCTCCTCTCACCCCGCTGCTGCTCCTCTCTCCCCGCTGCTGCTCCTCTCACCCCCACTGCTGTTCCTCTCTCCCCGCTGCTACTCATCTCTCCCCGCTGCTGCTCCTCTCTCCCCGCTGCTGCTCCTCTCACCCCGCTGCTGCTCCTCTCGCCCCGCTGCTGCTCCTCTCACCCCCACTGCTACTCCTCTCTCCCGCTGCTGCTCCTCTCACCCCCACTGCTGCTCCTCTCTCCCCGCTGCTGCTCCTCTCGCCCCGCTGCTGCTCCTCTCTCCCCGCTGCTGCTCCTCTCACCCCGCTGCTGCTCCTCTCACCCCCACTGCTGCTCCTCTTGCCCCGCTGCTGCTCCTCTCACCCCGCTGCTGCTCCTCCATCCCCGCTGCTGCTCCTCTCACCCCGCTGCTGCTCTTCTCTCCCCGCTGCTGCTCCTCTCGCCCCGCTGCTGCTCCTCTCTCCCCGCTGCTGCTCCTCTCGCCCCGCTGCTGCTCCTCTCTCCCCGCTGCTGCTCCTCTCACCCCCACTGCTGCTCCTCTCGCCCCGCTGCTGCTCCTCTCTCCCCGCTGCTGCTCCTCTCTCCCTGCTGCTGCTCCTCGCTCTATGCTACTGCTCCTCTCTCCCCACTGCAGCTCCTCTCTCCCCGCTGCTGCTCCCCTCTCTCTGCTGCTGCTCCTCTCTCCCCGCTGCTGCTCGTCTCGCCCTGTTGCTGCTCCTCTCTCTCTGCTGCTGCTCCTCCCTCCCGCTGCTGCTCCTCGCTCTCTGCTACTGCTCCTCTCTCCCCACTGCAGCTCCTCTCTCTCTGCTGCTGCTCCTCTCTCCCCGCTGCTGCTCCTCTCGCCCCGTTGTTGCTCCTCTCTCTCTGCTGCTGCTCCTCCCTCCCGCTGCTGCTCCTCTCTCCCCGCTGCAGCTCCTCTCTCCCCGCTGCTGCTCCTCTCGCCCTGTTGCTGCACCTCTCTCTCTGCTGCTGCTCCTCCCGCCCGATGCTGCTCCTCGCTCTCTGCTACTGCTCCTCTCTCCCCACTGCAGCTGCTCTCTCCCCGCTGCTGCTCCTCTCTCTCTGCTGCTGCTCCTCTCTCCCCGCTGCTGCTCCTCTCGCCCCGTTGTTGCTCCTCTCTCTCTGCTGCTGCTCCTCTCTCCCCGCTGCAGCTCCTCTCTCCCCGCTGCTGCTCCTCCCTCCCCCGCTGCTGCTCCTCTCTCCCCGCTGCTGCTCCTCTCGCCCCGCTGCTCCTCTCCCTCTGCTGCTTCTCCTCTCGCCCCGCTGCTGCTCCTCTCTCCCCGGTGCTGCTCCTCTCTCCCTGCTGCTGCTCCTCTCTCCCCGCTGCTGCCCCTCTCTCCTCGCTGCTGCTCCTCTCTCCCGACTGCTGCTCCTCTCTCCCCGCTGCTGCTCCTCTCTCTCTGCTGCTGCTCCTCCCTCCCGCTGCTGCTCCTCGCTCTCTGCTACTGCTCCTCTCTCCCCACTGCAGCTCCTCTCTCCCCGCTGCTGCTCCTCTCTCTCTGCTGCTGCTCCTCTCTCCCCGCTGCTGCTCCTCTCGCCCCGTTGTTGCTCCTCTCTCTCTGCTGCTGCTCCTCCCTCCCGCTGCTGCTCCTCTCTCCCCGCTGCAGCTCCTCTCTCCCCGCTGCTGCTCCTCCCTCCCCCGCTGCTGCTCCTCTCTCCCCGCTGCTGCTCCTCTCGCCCCGCTGCTCCTCTCCCTCTGCTGCTTCTCCTCTCGCCCCGCTGCTGCTCCTCTCTCCCCGGTGCTGCTCCTCTCTCCCTGCTGCTGCTCCTCTCTCCCCGCTGCTGCCCCTCTCTCCCCGCTGCTGCTCCTCTCTCCCGACTGCTGCTCCTCTCTCCCCGCTGCTGCTCCTCTCTCCCCGCTGCTGCTCCTCTCGCCCCGCTACTCCTCCTCTCGCCCCGCTGCTGCTCCTCTCTCCCCGCTGCTGCTCCTCTCTCCCCGCTGCTGCTCCTCTCGCCCTGTTGCTGCACCTCTCTCTCTGCTGCTGCTCCTCCCGCCCGCTGCTGCTCCTCGCTCTCTGCTACTGCTCCTCTCTCCCCACTGCAGCTGCTCTCTCCCCGCTGCTGCTCCTCTCTCTCTGCTGCTGCTCCTCTCTCCCCGCTGCTGCTCCTCTCGCCCCGTTGTTGCTCCTCTCTCTCTGCTGCTGCTCCTCTCTCCCCGCTGCAGCTCCTCTCTCCCCGCTGCTGCTCCTCCCTCCCCCGCTGCTGCTCCTCTCTCCCCGCTGCTGCTCCTCTCGCCCCGCTGCTCCTCTCCCTCTGCTGCTTCTCCTCTCGCCCCGCTGCTGCTCCTCTCTCCCCGGTGCTGCTCCTCTCTCCCTGCTGCTGCTCCTCTCTCCCCGCTGCTGCCCCTCTCTCCTCGCTGCTGCTCCTCTCTCCCGACTGCTGCTCCTCTCTCCCCGCTGCTGCTCCTCTCTCTCTGCTGCTGCTCCTCCCTCCCGCTGCTGCTCCTCGCTCTCTGCTACTGCTCCTCTCTCCCCACTGCAGCTCCTCTCTCCCCGCTGCTGCTCCTCTCTCTCTGCTGCTGCTCCTCTCTCCCCGCTGCTGCTCCTCTCGCCCTGTTGCTGCTCCTCTCTCTCTGCTGCTGCTCCTCCCTCCCGCTGCTGCTCCTCGCTCTCTGCTACTGCTCCTCTCTCCCCACTGCAGCTCCTCTCTCTCTGCTGCTGCTCCTCTCTCCCCGCTGCTGCTCCTCTCGCCCCGTTGTTGCTCCTCTCTCTCTGCTGCTGCTCCTCCCTCCCGCTGCTGCTCCTCTCTCCCCGCTGCAGCTCCTCTCTCCCCGCTGCTGCTCCTCTCGCCCTGTTGCTGCACCTCTCTCTCTGCTGCTGCTCCTCCCGCCCGATGCTGCTCCTCGCTCTCTGCTACTGCTCCTCTCTCCCCACTGCAGCTGCTCTCTCCCCGCTGCTGCTCCTCTCTCTCTGCTGCTGCTCCTCTCTCCCCGCTGCTGCTCCTCTCGCCCCGTTGTTGCTCCTCTCTCTCTGCTGCTGCTCCTCTCTCCCCGCTGCAGCTCCTCTCTCCCCGCTGCTGCTCCTCCCTCCCCCGCTGCTGCTCCTCTCTCCCCGCTGCTGCTCCTCTCGCCCCGCTGCTCCTCTCCCTCTGCTGCTTCTCCTCTCGCCCCGCTGCTGCTCCTCTCTCCCCGGTGCTGCTCCTCTCTCCCTGCTGCTGCTCCTCTCTCCCCGCTGCTGCCCCTCTCTCCTCGCTGCTGCTCCTCTCTCCCGACTGCTGCTCCTCTCTCCCCGCTGCTGCTCCTCTCTCTCTGCTGCTGCTCCTCCCTCCCGCTGCTGCTCCTCGCTCTCTGCTACTGCTCCTCTCTCCCCACTGCAGCTCCTCTCTCCCCGCTGCTGCTCCTCTCTCTCTGCTGCTGCTCCTCTCTCCCCGCTGCTGCTCCTCTCGCCCCGTTGTTGCTCCTCTCTCTCTGCTGCTGCTCCTCCCTCCCGCTGCTGCTCCTCTCTCCCCGCTGCAGCTCCTCTCTCCCCGCTGCTGCTCCTCCCTCCCCCGCTGCTGCTCCTCTCTCCCCGCTGCTGCTCCTCTCGCCCCGCTGCTCCTCTCCCTCTGCTGCTTCTCCTCTCGCCCCGCTGCTGCTCCTCTCTCCCCGGTGCTGCTCCTCTCTCCCTGCTGCTGCTCCTCTCTCCCCGCTGCTGCCCCTCTCTCCCCGCTGCTGCTCCTCTCTCCCGACTGCTGCTCCTCTCTCCCCGCTGCTGCTCCTCTCTCCCCGCTGCTGCTCCTCTCGCCCCGCTACTCCTCCTCTCGCCCCGCTGCTGCTCCTCTCTCCCCGCTGCTGCTCCTCTCTCCCCGCTGCTGCTCCTCTCGCCCTGTTGCTGCACCTCTCTCTCTGCTGCTGCTCCTCCCGCCCGCTGCTGCTCCTCGCTCTCTGCTACTGCTCCTCTCTCCCCACTGCAGCTGCTCTCTCCCCGCTGCTGCTCCTCTCTCTCTGCTGCTGCTCCTCTCTCCCCGCTGCTGCTCCTCTCGCCCCGTTGTTGCTCCTCTCTCTCTGCTGCTGCTCCTCTCTCCCCGCTGCAGCTCCTCTCTCCCCGCTGCTGCTCCTCCCTCCCCCGCTGCTGCTCCTCTCTCCCCGCTGCTGCTCCTCTCGCCCCGCTGCTCCTCTCCCTCTGCTGCTTCTCCTCTCGCCCCGCTGCTGCTCCTCTCTCCCCGGTGCTGCTCCTCTCTCCCTGCTGCTGCTCCTCTCTCCCCGCTGCTGCCCCTCTCTCCTCGCTGCTGCTCCTCTCTCCCGACTGCTGCTCCTCTCTCCCCGCTGCTGCTCCTCTCTCTCTGCTGCTGCTCCTCCCTCCCGCTGCTGCTCCTCGCTCTCTGCTACTGCTCCTCTCTCCCCAATGCAGCTCCTCTCTCCCCGCTGCTGCTCCTCTCTCTCTGCTGCTGCTCCTCTCTCCCCGCTGCTGCTCCTCTCGCCCCGTTGTTGCTCCTCTCTCTCTGCTGCTGCTCCTCCCTCCCGCTGCTGCTCCTCTCTCCCCGCTGCAGCTCCTCTCTCCCCGCTGCTGCTCCTCCCTCCCCCGCTGCTGCTCCTCTCTCCCCGCTGCTGCTCCTCTCGCCCCGCTGCTCCTCTCCCTCTGCTGCTTCTCCTCTCGCCCCGCTGCTGCTCCTCTCTCCCCGGTGCTGCTCCTCTCTCCCTGCTGCTGCTCCTCTCTCCCCGCTGCTGCCCCTCTCTCCCCGCTGCTGCTCCTCTCTCCCGACTGCTGCTCCTCTCTCCCCGCTGCTGCTCCTCTCTCCCCGCTGCTGCTCCTCTCGCCCCGCTACTCCTCCTCTCGCCCCGCTGCTGCTCCTCTCTCCCCGCTGCTGCTCCTCTCGCCCCGCTGCTGCTCCTCTCTCCCCGCTGCTGCTCCTCTCGCCCCGCTGCTCCTCCTCTCGCCCCACTGCTGCTCCTCTCGCCCCCGCTGCAGCTCCTCTCTCCCCGCTGCTGCTCCTCTCGCCCCGCTGCTGCTCCTCTCTCCCCGGTGCTGCTCCTCTCTCACCGCTGCTGCTCCTCTCCCCCCGCTGCTGCTGCTCTCTCCCCGCTGCTGCTCCTCTCTCCCCGCTGCTGCTCCTCTCCCCCCACTGCTGCTCCTCTCTCCCCGCTGCTGCTCCTCTCTCCCCGCTGCTTCTCCTCTCGCCCCGCTGCTGCTCCTCTCTCCCCGCTGCTGCTCCTCTCTCCCCGCTGCTGCTCCTCTCGCCCTGTTGCTGCTCCTCTCTCTCTGCTGCTGCTCCTCTCGCCCAGCTGCTGCGCCTCACCCCGCTGCTGCTCCTCTCTCCCCGCTGCTGCTCGACTCTCACCGCTGCTGCTCCTCTCTCCCCGCTGCTGCTCCTCTCTCCCCGCTGCTGCTCCTCTCTCCCCGCTGCTGCTCCTCTCTCCCCGCTGCTGCTCCTCTCGCCCCGCTGCCCCTCCTCTCGCCCCGCTGCTGCTCCTCTCTCCCCGCTGCTGCTCCTCTCTCCCCGCTGCTGCTCCTCTCTCCCCGCTGCTGCTCCTCTCGCCCCGCTGCTGCTCCTCTCACCCCCACTGCTACTCCTCTCGCCCCGCTGCTGCTCCTCTCACCCCGCTGCTGCTCCTCCATCCCCGCTGCTGCTCCTCTCACCCCGCTGCTGCTCCTCTCTCCCCGCTGCTGCTCCTCTCACCCCCACTGCTGTTCCTCTCTCCCCGCTGCTACTCATCTCTCCCCGCTGCTGCTCCTCTCTCCCCGCTGCTGCTCCTCTCACCCCGCTGCTGCTCCTCTCGCCCCGCTGCTGCTCCTCTCACCCCCACTGCTACTCCTCTCTCCCGCTGCTGCTCCTCTCACCCCCACTGCTGCTCCTCTCTCCCCGCTGCTGCTCCTCTCGCCCCGCTGCTGCTCCTCTCTCCCCGCTGCTGCTCCTCTCACCCCGCTGCTGCTCCTCTCACCCCCACTGCTGCTCCTCTTGCCCCGCTGCTGCTCCTCTCACCCCGCTGCTGCTCCTCCATCCCCGCTGCTGCTCCTCTCACCCCGCTGCTGCTCTTCTCTCCCCGCTGCTGCTCCTCTCGCCCCGCTGCTGCTCCTCTCTCCCCGCTGCTGCTCCTCTCGCCCCGCTGCTGCTCCTCTCTCCCCGCTGCTGCTCCTCTCACCCCCACTGCTGCTCCTCTCGCCCCGCTGCTGCTCCTCTCTCCCCGCTGCTGCTCCTCTCTCCCTGCTGCTGCTCCTCGCTCTATGCTACTGCTCCTCTCTCCCCACTGCAGCTCCTCTCTCCCCGCTGCTGCTCCCCTCTCTCTGCTGCTGCTCCTCTCTCCCCGCTGCTGCTCGTCTCGCCCTGTTGCTGCTCCTCTCTCTCTGCTGCTGCTCCTCCCTCCCGCTGCTGCTCCTCGCTCTCTGCTACTGCTCCTCTCTCCCCACTGCAGCTCCTCTCTCTCTGCTGCTGCTCCTCTCTCCCCGCTGCTGCTCCTCTCGCCCCGTTGTTGCTCCTCTCTCTCTGCTGCTGCTCCTCCCTCCCGCTGCTGCTCCTCTCTCCCCGCTGCAGCTCCTCTCTCCCCGCTGCTGCTCCTCTCGCCCTGTTGCTGCACCTCTCTCTCTGCTGCTGCTCCTCCCGCCCGATGCTGCTCCTCGCTCTCTGCTACTGCTCCTCTCTCCCCACTGCAGCTGCTCTCTCCCCGCTGCTGCTCCTCTCTCTCTGCTGCTGCTCCTCTCTCCCCGCTGCTGCTCCTCTCGCCCCGTTGTTGCTCCTCTCTCTCTGCTGCTGCTCCTCTCTCCCCGCTGCAGCTCCTCTCTCCCCGCTGCTGCTCCTCCCTCCCCCGCTGCTGCTCCTCTCTCCCCGCTGCTGCTCCTCTCGCCCCGCTGCTCCTCTCCCTCTGCTGCTTCTCCTCTCGCCCCGCTGCTGCTCCTCTCTCCCCGGTGCTGCTCCTCTCTCCCTGCTGCTGCTCCTCTCTCCCCGCTGCTGCCCCTCTCTCCTCGCTGCTGCTCCTCTCTCCCGACTGCTGCTCCTCTCTCCCCGCTGCTGCTCCTCTCTCTCTGCTGCTGCTCCTCCCTCCCGCTGCTGCTCCTCGCTCTCTGCTACTGCTCCTCTCTCCCCACTGCAGCTCCTCTCTCCCCGCTGCTGCTCCTCTCTCTCTGCTGCTGCTCCTCTCTCCCCGCTGCTGCTCCTCTCGCCCCGTTGTTGCTCCTCTCTCTCTGCTGCTGCTCCTCCCTCCCGCTGCTGCTCCTCTCTCCCCGCTGCAGCTCCTCTCTCCCCGCTGCTGCTCCTCCCTCCCCCGCTGCTGCTCCTCTCTCCCCGCTGCTGCTCCTCTCGCCCCGCTGCTCCTCTCCCTCTGCTGCTTCTCCTCTCGCCCCGCTGCTGCTCCTCTCTCCCCGGTGCTGCTCCTCTCTCCCTGCTGCTGCTCCTCTCTCCCCGCTGCTGCCCCTCTCTCCCCGCTGCTGCTCCTCTCTCCCGACTGCTGCTCCTCTCTCCCCGCTGCTGCTCCTCTCTCCCCGCTGCTGCTCCTCTCGCCCCGCTACTCCTCCTCTCGCCCCGCTGCTGCTCCTCTCTCCCCGCTGCTGCTCCTCTCTCCCCGCTGCTGCTCCTCTCGCCCTGTTGCTGCACCTCTCTCTCTGCTGCTGCTCCTCCCGCCCGCTGCTGCTCCTCGCTCTCTGCTACTGCTCCTCTCTCCCCACTGCAGCTGCTCTCTCCCCGCTGCTGCTCCTCTCTCTCTGCTGCTGCTCCTCTCTCCCCGCTGCTGCTCCTCTCGCCCCGTTGTTGCTCCTCTCTCTCTGCTGCTGCTCCTCTCTCCCCGCTGCAGCTCCTCTCTCCCCGCTGCTGCTCCTCCCTCCCCCGCTGCTGCTCCTCTCTCCCCGCTGCTGCTCCTCTCGCCCCGCTGCTCCTCTCCCTCTGCTGCTTCTCCTCTCGCCCCGCTGCTGCTCCTCTCTCCCCGGTGCTGCTCCTCTCTCCCTGCTGCTGCTCCTCTCTCCCCGCTGCTGCCCCTCTCTCCTCGCTGCTGCTCCTCTCTCCCGACTGCTGCTCCTCTCTCCCCGCTGCTGCTCCTCTCTCTCTGCTGCTGCTCCTCCCTCCCGCTGCTGCTCCTCGCTCTCTGCTACTGCTCCTCTCTCCCCAATGCAGCTCCTCTCTCCCCGCTGCTGCTCCTCTCTCTCTGCTGCTGCTCCTCTCTCCCCGCTGCTGCTCCTCTCGCCCCGTTGTTGCTCCTCTCTCTCTGCTGCTGCTCCTCCCTCCCGCTGCTGCTCCTCTCTCCCCGCTGCAGCTCCTCTCTCCCCGCTGCTGCTCCTCTCGCCCCGCTGCTCCTCTCCCTCTGCTGCTTCTCCTCTCGCCCCGCTGCTGCTCCTCTCTCCCCGGTGCTGCTCCTCTCTCCCTGCTGCTGCTCCTCTCTCCCCGCTGCTGCCCCTCTCTCCCCGCTGCTGCTCCTCTCTCCCGACTGCTGCTCCTCTCTCCCCGCTGCTGCTCCTCTCTCCCCGCTGCTGCTCCTCTCGCCCCGCTACTCCTCCTCTCGCCCCGCTGCTGCTCCTCTCTCCCCGCTGCTGCTCCTCTCGCCCCGCTGCTGCTCCTCTCTCCCCGCTGCTGCTCCTCTCGGCCCGCTGCTCCTCCTCTCGCCCCACTGCTGCTCCTCTCGCCCCCGCTGCAGCTCCTCTCTCCCCGCTGCTGCTCCTCTCGCCCCGCTGCTGCTGCTCTCTCCCCGCTGCTGCTCCTCTCTCCCCGCTGCTGCTCCTCTCCCCCCACTGCTGCTCCTCTCTCCCCGCTGCTGCTCCTCGCTCCCTGGTGCTGCTCCTCTCTCCCCGCTGCTGCTCCTCTCTCCACGCTGCTTCTCCTCTCTCCCCACTGCTTCTCCTCTCTCCCTGCTGTTGCTCATCTCGCCCCGCTGCTGCTCCTCTCTCCCCGCTGCTGCTCCTCGCTCTCTGCTACTGCTCCTCTCTCCCCACTGCAGCTCCTCTCTCCCCGCTGCTGCTCCTCTCTCTCTGCTGCTGCTCCTCTCTCCCCGCTGCTGCTCCTCTCGCCCCGTTGTTGCTCCTCTCTCTCTGCTGCTGCTCCTCCCTCCCGCTGCTGCTCCTCTCTCCCCGCTGCAGCTCCTCTCTCCCCGCTGCTGCTCCTCCCTCCCCCGCTGCTGCTCCTCTCTCCCCGCTGCTGCTCCTCTCGCCCCGCTGCTCCTCTCCCTCTGCTGCTTCTCCTCTCGCCCCGCTGCTGCTCCTCTCTCCCCGGTGTTGCTCCTCTCTCCCTGCTGCTGCTCCTCTCTCCCCGCTGCTGCCCCTCTCTCCCCGCTGCTGCTCCTCTCTCCCGACTGCTGCTCCTCTCTCCCCGCTGCTGCTCCTCTCTCCCCGCTGCTGCTCCTCTCGCCCCGCTACTCCTCCTCTCGCCCCGCTGCTGCTCCTCTCGCCCCGCTGCTGCTCCTCTCGCCCCGCTGCTTCTCCTCTCTCCCCGCTGCTTCTCCTCTCGCCCCGCTGCTGCTCCTCTCTCCCCGCTGCTGCTCCTCTCTCCCCGCTGCTTCTCCTCTCGCCCCGCTGCTGCTCCTCTCTCCCCGCTGCTGCTCCTCTCTCCCCGCTGCTGCTCCTCTCGCCCTGTTGCTGCTCCTCTCTCTCTGCTGCTGCTCCTCTCGCCCAGCTGCTGCGCCTCACCCCGCTGCTGCTCCTCTCTCCCCGCTGCTGCTCGACTCTCACCGCTGCTGCTCCTCTCTCCCCGCTGCTGCTCCTCTCTCCCCGCTGCTGCTCCTCTCTCCCCGCTGCTGCTCCTCTCTCCCCGCTGCTGCTCCTCTCGCCCCGCTGCCCCTCCTCTCGCCCCGCTGCTGCTCCTCTCTCCCCGCTGCTGCTCCTCTCTCCCCGCTGCTGCTCCTCTCTCCCCGCTGCTGCTCCTCTCGCCCCGCTGCTGCTCCTCTCACCCCCACTGCTACTCCTCTCGCCCCGCTGCTGCTCCTCTCACCCCGCTGCTGCTCCTCCATCCCCGCTGCTGCTCCTCTCACCCCGCTGCTGCTCCTCTCTCCCCGCTGCTGCTCCTCTCACCCCCACTGCTGTTCCTCTCTCCCCGCTGCTACTCATCTCTCCCCGCTGCTGCTCCTCTCTCCCCGCTGCTGCTCCTCTCACCCCGCTGCTGCTCCTCTCGCCCCGCTGCTGCTCCTCTCACCCCCACTGCTACTCCTCTCTCCCGCTGCTGCTCCTCTCACCCCCACTGCTGCTCCTCTCTCCCCGCTGCTGCTCCTCTCGCCCCGCTGCTGCTCCTCTCTCCCCGCTGCTGCTCCTCTCACCCCGCTGCTGCTCCTCTCACCCCCACTGCTGCTCCTCTTGCCCCGCTGCTGCTCCTCTCACCCCGCTGCTGCTCCTCCATCCCCGCTGCTGCTCCTCTCACCCCGCTGCTGCTCTTCTCTCCCCGCTGCTGCTCCTCTCGCCCCGCTGCTGCTCCTCTCTCCCCGCTGCTGCTCCTCTCGCCCCGCTGCTGCTCCTCTCTCCCCGCTGCTGCTCCTCTCACCCCCACTGCTGCTCCTCTCGCCCCGCTGCTGCTCCTCTCTCCCCGCTGCTGCTCCTCTCTCCCTGCTGCTGCTCCTCGCTCTATGCTACTGCTCCTCTCTCCCCACTGCAGCTCCTCTCTCCCCGCTGCTGCTCCCCTCTCTCTGCTGCTGCTCCTCTCTCCCCGCTGCTGCTCGTCTCGCCCTGTTGCTGCTCCTCTCTCTCTGCTGCTGCTCCTCTCTCCCCGCTGCTGCTCCTCTCGCCCCGTTGTTGCTCCTCTCTCTCTGCTGCTGCTCCTCCCTCCCGCTGCTGCTCCTCTCTCCCCGCTGCAGCTCCTCTCTCCCCGCTGCTGCTCCTCTCGCCCTGTTGCTGCACCTCTCTCTCTGCTGCTGCTCCTCCCGCCCGCTGCTGCTCCTCGCTCTCTGCTACTGCTCCTCTCTCCCCACTGCAGCTCCTCTCTCCCCGCTGCTGCTCCTCTCTCTCTGCTGCTGCTCCTCTCTCCCCGCTGCTGCTCCTCTCGCCCCGTTGTTGCTCCTCTCTCTCTGCTGCTGCTCCTCTCTCCCCGCTGCAGCTCCTCTCTCCCCGCTGCTGCTCCTCCCTCCCCCGCTGCTGCTCCTCTCTCCCCGCTGCTGCTCCTCTCGCCCCGCTGCTCCTCTCCCTCTGCTGCTTCTCCTCTCGCCCCGCTGCTGCTCCTCTCTCCCCGGTGCTGCTCCTCTCTCCCTGCTGCTGCTCCTCTCTCCCCGCTGCTGCCCCTCTCTCCCCGCTGCTGCTCCTCTCTCCCGACTGCTGCTCCTCTCTCCCCGCTGCTGCTCCTCTCTCTCTGCTGCTGCTCCTCCCTCCCGCTGCTGCTCCTCGCTCTCTGCTACTGCTCCTCTCTCCCCACTGCAGCTCCTCTCTCCCCGCTGCTGCTCCTCTCTCTCTGCTGCTGCTCCTCTCTCCCCGCTGCTGCTCCTCTCGCCCCGTTGTTGCTCCTCTCTCTCTGCTGCTGCTCCTCCCTCCCGCTGCTGCTCCTCTCTCCCCGCTGCAGCTCCTCTCTCCCCGCTGCTGCTCCTCCCTCCCCCGCTGCTGCTCCTCTCTCCCCGCTGCTGCTCCTCTCGCCCCGCTGCTCCTCTCCCTCTGCTGCTTCTCCTCTCGCCCCGCTGCTGCTCCTCTCTCCCCGGTGCTGCTCCTCTCTCCCTGCTGCTGCTCCTCTCTCCCCACTGCTGCCCCTCTCTCCCCGCTGCTGCTCCTCTCTCCCGACTGCTGCTCCTCTCTCCCCGCTGCTGCTCCTCTCTCCCCGCTGCTGCTCCTCTCGCCCCGCTACTCCTCCTCTCGCCCCGCTGCTGCTCCTCTCTCCCCGCTGCTGCTCCTCTCGCCCCGCTGCTGCTCCTCTCTCCCCGGTGCTGCTCCTCTCTCACCGCTGCTGCTCCTCTCTCCCCGCTGCTGCTCCTCTCGCCCCGCTGCTCCTCCTCTCGCCCCACTGCTGCTCCTCTCGCCCCCGCTGCAGCTCCTCTCTCCCCGCTGCTGCTCCTCTCGCCCCGCTGCTGCTCCTCTCTCCCCGGTGCTGCTCCTCTCTCACCGCTGCTGCTCCTCTCCCCCCGCTGCTGCTGCTCTCTCCCCACTGCTGCTCCTCTCTCCCCGCTGCTGCTCCTCTCCCCCCACTGCTGCTCCTCTCTCCCCGCTGCTGCTCCTCGCTCCCCGGTGCTGCTCCTCTCTCCCCGCTGCTGCTCCTCTCTCCACGCTGCTTCTCCTCTCTCCCCACTGCTTCTCCTCTCTCCCTGCTGTTGCTCATCTCGCCCCGCTGCTGCTCCTCTCTCCCCGCTGCTGCTCCTCTCTCCCCGCTGCTTCTCCTCTCTCCCCGCTGCTGCTCCTCTCGCCCCGCTGCTGCTCCTCTCGCCCCGCTGCTTCTCCTCTCTCCCCGCTGCTTCTCCTCTCGCCCCGCTGCTGCTCCTCTCTCCCCGCTGCTGCTCCTCTCTCCCCGCTGCTTCTCCTCTCGCCCCGCTGCTGCTCCTCTATCCCCGCTGCTGCTCCTCTCTCCCCGCTGCTGCTCCTCTCGCCCTGTTGCTGCTCCTCTCTCTCTGCTGCTGCTCCTCACGCCCAGCTGCTGCGCCTCACCCCGCTGCTGCTCCTCTCTCCCCGCTGCTGCTCGACTCTCACCGCTGCTGCTCCTCTCTCCCCGCTGCTGCTCCTCTCTCCCAGCTGCTGCTCCTCTCTCCCCGCTGCTGCTCCTCCCTCCCGCTGCTGCTCCTCGCTCTCTGCTACTGCTCCTCTCTCCCCACTGCAGCTCCTCTCTCCCCGCTGCTGCTCCTCTCTCTCTGCTGCTGCTCCTCTCTCCCCGCTGCTGCTCCTCTCGCCCCGTTGTTGCTCCTCTCTCTCTGCTGCTGCTCCTCCCTCCCGCTGCTGCTCCTCTCTCCCCGCTGCAGCTCCTCTCTCCCCGCTGCTGCTCCTCCCTCCCCCGCTGCTGCTCCTCTCTCCCCGCTGCTGCTCCTCTCGCCCCGCTGCTCCTCTCCCTCTGCTGCTTCTCCTCTCGCCCCGCTGCTGCTCCTCTCTCCCCGGTGCTGCTCCTCTCTCCCTGCTGCTGCTCCTCTCTCCCCACTGCTGCCCCTCTCTCCCCGCTGCTGCTCCTCTCTCCCGACTGCTGCTCCTCTCTCCCCGCTGCTGCTCCTCTCTCCCCGCTGCTGCTCCTCTCGCCCCGCTACTCCTCCTCTCGCCCCGCTGCTGCTCCTCTCTCCCCGCTGCTGCTCCTCTCGCCCCGCTGCTGCTCCTCTCTCCCCGGTGCTGCTCCTCTCTCACCGCTGCTGCTCCTCTCTCCCCGCTGCTGCTCCTCTCGCCCCGCTGCTCCTCCTCTCGCCCCACTGCTGCTCCTCTCGCCCCCGCTGCAGCTCCTCTCTCCCCGCTGCTGCTCCTCTCGCCCCGCTGCTGCTCCTCTCTCCCCGGTGCTGCTCCTCTCTCACCGCTGCTGCTCCTCTCCCCCCGCTGCTGCTGCTCTCTCCCCACTGCTGCTCCTCTCTCCCCGCTGCTGCTCCTCTCCCCCCACTGCTGCTCCTCTCTCCCCGCTGCTGCTCCTCGCTCCCCGGTGCTGCTCCTCTCTCCCCGCTGCTGCTCCTCTCTCCACGCTGCTTCTCCTCTCTCCCCACTGCTTCTCCTCTCTCCCTGCTGTTGCTCATCTCGCCCCGCTGCTGCTCCTCTCTCCCCGCTGCTGCTCCTCTCTCCCCGCTGCTTCTCCTCTCTCCCCGCTGCTGCTCCTCTCGCCCCGCTGCTGCTCCTCTCGCCCCGCTGCTTCTCCTCTCTCCCCGCTGCTTCTCCTCTCGCCCCGCTGCTGCTCCTCTCTCCCCGCTGCTGCTCCTCTCTCCCCGCTGCTTCTCCTCTCGCCCCGCTGCTGCTCCTCTATCCCCGCTGCTGCTCCTCTCTCCCCGCTGCTGCTCCTCTCGCCCTGTTGCTGCTCCTCTCTCTCTGCTGCTGCTCCTCACGCCCAGCTGCTGCGCCTCACCCCGCTGCTGCTCCTCTCTCCCCGCTGCTGCTCGACTCTCACCGCTGCTGCTCCTCTCTCCCCGCTGCTGCTCCTCTCTCCCAGCTGCTGCTCCTCTCTCCCCGCTGCTGCTCCTCTCTCCCCGCTGCTGCTCCTCTCGCCCCGCTGCCCCTCCTCTCGCCCCGCTGCTGCTCCTCTCTCCCCGCTGCTGCTCCTCTCTCCCCGCTGCTGCTCCTCTCTCCCCGCTGCTGCTCCTCTCGCCCCGCTGCTGCTCCTCTCACCCCCACTGCTACTCCTCTCGCCCCGCTGCTGCTCCTCTCACCCCGCTGCTGCTCCTCCATCCCCGCTGCTGCTCCTCTCACCCCGCTGCTGCTCCTCTCTCCCCGCTGCTGCTCCTCTCACCCCCACTGCTGTTCCTCTCTCCCCGCTGCTACTCATCTCTCCCCGCTGCTGCTCCTCTCTCCCCGCTGCTGCTCCTCTCACCCCGCTGCTGCTCCTCTCGCCCCGCTGCTGCTCCTCTCACCCCCACTGCTACTCCTCTCTCCCGCTGCTGCTCCTCTCACCCCCACTGCTGCTCCTCTCTCCCCGCTGCTGCTCCTCTCGCCCCGCTGCTGCTCCTCTCTCCCCGCTGCTGCTCCTCTCACCCCGCTGCTGCTCCTCTCACCCCCACTGCTGCTCCTCTTGCCCCGCTGCTGCTCCTCTCACCCCGCTGCTGCTCCTCCATCCCCGCTGCTGCTCCTCTCACCCCGCTGCTGCTCTTCTCTCCCCGCTGCTGCTCCTCTCACCCCCACTGCTGTTCCTCTCTCCCCGCTGCTACTCCTCTCTCCCCGCTGCTGCTCCTCTCTCCCCGTTGCTGCTCCTCTCACCCCCACTGCTGCTCCTCTCGCCCCGCTGCTGCTCCTCTCTCCCCGCTGCTGCTCCTCTCGCCCCGCTGCTGCTCCTCTCTCCCCGCTGCTGCTCCTCTCTCCCCGCTGCTGCTCCTCTCACCCCGCTGCTGCTCCTCTCTCCCCGCTGCTGCTCCTCTCACCCCCACTGCTGTTCCTCTCTCCCCGCTGCTACTCATCTCTCCCCGCTGCTGCTCCTCTCTCCCCGCTGCTGCTCCTCTCACCCCGCTGCTGCTCCTCTCGCCCCGCTGCTGCTCCTCTCACCCCCACTGCTACTCCTCTCTCCCGCTGCTGCTTCTCTCACCCCCACTGCTGCTCCTCTCTCCCCGCTGCTGCTCCTCTCGCCCCGCTGCTGCTCCTCTCTCCCCGCTGCTGCTCCTCTCACCCCGCTGCTGCTCCTCTCACCCCCACTGCTGCTCCTCTTGCCCCGCTGCTGCTCCTCTCACCCCGCTGCTGCTCCTCCATCCCCGCTGCTGCTCCTCTCACCCCGCTGCTGCTCTTCTCTCCCCGCTGCTGCTCCTCTCACCCCCACTGCTGTTCCTCTCTCCCCGCTGCTACTCCTCTCTCCCCGCTGCTGCTCCTCTCTCCCCGCTGCTGCTCCTCTCACCCCCACTGCTGCTCCTCTCGCCCCGCTGCTGCTCCTCTCTCCCCGCTGCTGCTCCTCTCGCCCCGCTGCTGCTCCTCTCTCCCCGCTGCTGCTCCTCTCTCCCCGCTGCTGCTCCTCGCTCTCTGCTACTGCTCCTCTCTCCCCACTGCAGCTCCTCTCTCCCCGCTGCTGCTCCCCTCTCTCTGCTGCTGCTCCTCTCTCCCCGCTGCTGCTCGTCTCGCCCTGTTGCTGCTCCTCTCTCTCTGCTGCTGCTCCTCCCTCCCGCTGCTGCTCCTCGCTCTCTGCTACTGCTCCTCTCTCCCCACTGCAGCTCCTCTCTCCCCGCTGCTGCTGCTCTCTCCCCGCTGCTGCTCCTCTCTCCCCGCTGCTGCTCCTCTCCCCCCACTGCTGCTCCTCTCTCCCCGCTGCTGCTCCTCTCACCCCCACTGCTGCTCATCTTGCCCCGCTGCTGCTCCTCTCACCCCGCTGCTGCTCCTCCATCCCCGCTGCTGCTCCTCTCACCCCGCTGCTGCTCCTCTCTCCCCGCTGCTGCTCCTCTCACCCCCACTGCTGCTCCTCTCTCCCCGCTGCTGCTCCTCTCTCTCTGCTGCTGCTCCTCCCTCCCGCTGCTGCTCCTCGCTCTCTGCTACTGCTCCTCTCTCCCCACTGCAGCTCCTCTCTCCCCGCTGCTGCTCCTCTCTCTCTGCTGCTGCTCCTCTCTCCCCGCTGCTGCTCCTCTCGCCCCGTTGTTGCTCCTCTCTCTCTGCTGCTGCTCCTCCCTCCCGCTGCTGCTCCTCTCTCCCCGCTGCAGCTCCTCTCTCCCCGCTGCTGCTCCTCCCTCCCCCGCTGCTGCTCCTCTCTCCCCGCTGCTGCTCCTCTCGCCCCGCTGCTCCTCTCCCTCTGCTGCTTCTCCTCTCGCCCCGCTGCTGCTCCTCTCTCCCCGGTGCTGCTCCTCTCTCCCTGCTGCTGCTCCTCTCTCCCCGCTGCTGCCCCTCTCTCCCCGCTGCTGCTCCTCTCTCCCGACTGCTGCTCCTCTCTCCCCGCTGCTGCTCCTCTCTCCCCGCTGCTGCTCCTCTCGCCCCGCTACTCCTCCTCTCGCCCCGCTGCTGCTCCTCTCTCCCCGCTGCTGCTCCTCTCGCCCCGCTGCTGCTCCTCTCTCCCCGGTGCTGCTCCTCTCTCACCGCTGCTGCTCCTCTCTCCCCGCTGCTGCTCCTCTCGCCCCGCTGCTCCTCCTCTCGCCCCACTGCTGCTCCTCTCGCCCCCGCTGCAGCTCCTCTCTCCCCGCTGCTGCTCCTCTCGCCCCGCTGCTGCTCCTCTCTCCCCGGTGCTGCTCCTCTCTCACCGCTGCTGCTCCTCTCCCCCCGCTGCTGCTGCTCTCTCCCCGCTGCTGCTCCTCTCTCCCCGCTGCTGCTCCTCTCCCCCCACTGCTGCTCCTCTCTCCCCGCTGCTGCTCCTCGCTCCCCGGTGCTGCTCCTCTCTCCCCGCTGCTGCTCCTCTCTCCATGCTGCTTCTCCTCTCTCCCCACTGCTTCTCCTCTCTCCCTGCTGTTGCTCATCTCGCCCCGTTGCTGCTCCTCTCTTCGCTGCTGCTCCTCTCTCCCCGCTGCTTTTCCTCTCTCCCCGCTGCTGCTCCTCTCGCCCCGCTGCTGCTCCTCCCGCCCGCTGCTGCTCCTCGCTCTCTGCTACTGCTCCTCTCTCCCCACTGCAGCTCCTCTCTCCCCGCTGCTGCTCCTCTCTCTCTGCTGCTGCTCCTCTCTCCCCGCTGCTGCTCCTCTCGCCCCGTTGTTGCTCCTCTCTCTCTGCTGCTGCTCCTCTCTCCCCGCTGCAGCTCCTCTCTCCCCGCTGCTGCTCCTCCCTCCCCCGCTGCTGCTCCTCTCTCCCCGCTGCTGCTCCTCTCGCCCCGCTGCTCCTCTCCCTCTGCTGCTTCTCCTCTCGCCCCGCTGCTGCTCCTCTCTCCCCGGTGCTGCTCCTCTCTCTCTGCTGCTGCTCCTCTCTCCCCGCTGCTGCTCCTCTCGCCCCGTTGTTGCTCCTCTCTCTCTGCTGCTGCTCCTCCCTCCCGCTGCTGCTCCTCTCTCCCCGCTGCAGCTCCTCTCTCCCCGCTGCTGCTCCTCCCTCCCCCGCTGCTGCTCCTCTCTCCCCGCTGCTGCTCCTCTCGCCCCGCTGCTCCTCTCCCTCTGCTGCTTCTCCTCTCGCCCCGCTGCTGCTCCTCTCTCCCCGGTGCTGCTCCTCTCTCCCTGCTGCTGCTCCTCTCTCCCCGCTGCTGCCCCTCTCTCCCCGCTGCTGCTCCTCTCTCCCGACTGCTGCTCCTCTCTCCCCGCTGCTGCTCCTCTCTCCCCGCTGCTGCTCCTCTCGCCCCGCTACTCCTCCTCTCGCCCCGCTGCTGCTCCTCTCTCCCCGCTGCTGCTCCTCTCGCCCCGCTGCTGCTCCTCTCTCCCCGGTGCTGCTCCTCTCTCACCGCTGCTGCTCCTCTCTCCCCGCTGCTGCTCCTCTCGCCCCGCTGCTCCTCCTCTCGCCCCACTGCTGCTCCTCTCGCCCCCGCTGCAGCTCCTCTCTCCCCGCTGCTGCTCCTCTCGCCCCGCTGCTGCTCCTCTCTCCCCGGTGCTGCTCCTCTCTCACCGCTGCTGCTCCTCTCCCCCCGCTGCTGCTGCTCTCTCCCCGCTGCTGCTCCTCTCTCCCCGCTGCTGCTCCTCTCCCCCCACTGCTGCTCCTCTCTCCCCGCTGCTGCTCCTCGCTCCCCGGTGCTGCTCCTCTCTCCCCGCTGCTGCTCCTCTCTCCACGCTGCTTCTCCTCTCTCCCCACTGCTTCTCCTCTCTCCCTGCTGTTGCTCATCTCGCCCCGCTGCTGCTCCTCTCTCCCCGCTGCTGCTCCTCTCTCCCCGCTGCTTCTCCTCTCTCCCCGCTGCTGCTCCTCTCGCCCCGCTGCTGCTCCTCTCGCCCCGCTGCTTCTCCTCTCTCCCCGCTGCTTCACCTCTCGCCCCGCTGCTGCTCCTCTCTCCCCGCTGCTGCTCCTCTCTCCCCGCTGCTTCTCCTCTCGCCCCGCTGCTGCTCCTCTATCCCCGCTGCTGCTCCTCTCTCCCCGCTGCTGCTCCTCTCGCCCTGTTGCTGCTCCTCTCTCTCTGCTGCTGCTCCTCACGCCCAGCTGCTGCGCCTCACCCCGCTGCTGCTCCTCTCTCCCCGCTGCTGCTCGACTCTCACCGCTGCTGCTCCTCTCTCCCCGCTGCTGCTCCTCTCTCCCAGCTGCTGCTCCTCTCTCCCCGCTGCTGCTCCTCTCTCCCCGCTGCTGCTCCTCTCGCCCCGCTGCCCCTCCTCTCGCCCCGCTGCTGCTCCTCTCTCCCCGCTGCTGCTCCTCTCTCCCCGCTGCTGCTCCTCTCTCCCCGCTGCTGCTCCTCTCGCCCCGCTGCTGCTCCTCTCACCCCCACTGCTACTCCTCTCGCCCCGCTGCTGCTCCTCTCACCCCGCTGCTGCTCCTCCATCCCCGCTGCTGCTCCTCTCACCCCGCTGCTGCTCCTCTCTCCCCGCTGCTGCTCCTCTCACCCCCACTGCTGTTCCTCTCTCCCCGCTGCTACTCATCTCTCCCCGCTGCTGCTCCTCTCTCCCCGCTGCTGCTCCTCTCACCCCGCTGCTGCTCCTCTCGCCCCGCTGCTGCTCCTCTCACCCCCACTGCTACTCCTCTCTCCCGCTGCTGCTCCTCTCACCCCCACTGCTGCTCCTCTCTCCCCGCTGCTGCTCCTCTCGCCCCGCTGCTGCTCCTCTCTCCCCGCTGCTGCTCCTCTCACCCCGCTGCTGCTCCTCTCACCCCCACTGCTGCTCCTCTTGCCCCGCTGCTGCTCCTCTCACCCCGCTGCTGCTCCTCCATCCCCGCTGCTGCTCCTCTCACCCCGCTGCTGCTCTTCTCTCCCCGCTGCTGCTCCTCTCACCCCCACTGCTGTTCCTCTCTCCCCGCTGCTACTCCTCTCTCCCCGCTGCTGCTCCTCTCTCCCCGTTGCTGCTCCTCTCACCCCCACTGCTGCTCCTCTCGCCCCGCTGCTGCTCCTCTCTCCCCGCTGCTGCTCCTCTCGCCCCGCTGCTGCTCCCCTCTCCCCGCTGCTGCTCCTCTCTCCCCGCTGCTGCTCCTCTCACCCCGCTGCTGCTCCTCTCTCCCCGCTGCTGCTCCTCTCACCCCCACTGCTGTTCCTCTCTCCCCGCTGCTACTCATCTCTCCCCGCTGCTGCTCCTCTCTCCCCGCTGCTGCTCCTCTCACCCCGCTGCTGCTCCTCTCGCCCCGCTGCTGCTCCTCTCACCCCCACTGCTACTCCTCTCTCCCGCTGCTGCTTCTCTCACCCCCACTGCTGCTCCTCTCTCCCCACTGCTGCTCCTCTCGCCCCGCTGCTGCTCCTCTCTCCCCGCTGCTGCTCCTCTCACCCCGCTGCTGCTCCTCTCACCCCCACTGCTGCTCCTCTTGCCCCGCTGCTGCTCCTCTCACCCCGCTGCTGCTCCTCCATCCCCGCTGCTGCTCCTCTCACCCCGCTGCTGCTCTTCTCTCCCCGCTGCTGCTCCTCTCACCCCCACTGCTGTTCCTCTCTCCCCGCTGCTACTCCTCTCTCCCCGCTGCTGCTCCTCTCTCCCCGCTGCTGCTCCTCTCACCCCCACTGCTGCTCCTCTCGCCCCGCTGCTGCTCCTCTCTCCCCGCTGCTGCTCCTCTCGCCCCGCTGCTGCTCCTCTCTCCCCGCTGCTGCTCCTCTCTCCCCGCTGCTGCTCCTCGCTCTCTGCTACTGCTCCTCTCTCCCCACTGCAGCTCCTCTCTCCCCGCTGCTGCTCCCCTCTCTCTGCTGCTGCTCCTCTCTCCCCGCTGCTGCTCGTCTCGCCCTGTTGCTGCTCCTCTCTCTCTGCTGCTGCTCCTCCCTCCCGCTGCTGCTCCTCGCTCTCTGCTACTGCTCCTCTCTCCCCACTGCAGCTCCTCTCTCCCCGCTGCTGCTGCTCTCTCCCCGCTGCTGCTCCTCTCTCCCCGCTGCTGCTCCTCTCCCCCCACTGCTGCTCCTCTCTCCCCGCTGCTGCTCCTCTCACCCCCACTGCTGCTCATCTTGCCCCGCTGCTGCTCCTCTCACCCCGCTGCTGCTCCTCCATCCCCGCTGCTGCTCCTCTCACCCCGCTGCTGCTCCTCTCTCCCCGCTGCTGCTCCTCTCACCCCCACTGCTGCTCCTCTCTCCCCGCTGCTGCTCCTCTCTCTCTGCTGCTGCTCCTCCCTCCCGCTGCTGCTCCTCGCTCTCTGCTACTGCTCCTCTCTCCCCACTGCAGCTCCTCTCTCCCCGCTGCTGCTCCTCTCTCTCTGCTGCTGCTCCTCTCTCCCCGCTGCTGCTCCTCTCGCCCCGTTGTTGCTCCTCTCTCTCTGCTGCTGCTCCTCCCTCCCGCTGCTGCTCCTCTCTCCCCGCTGCAGCTCCTCTCTCCCCGCTGCTGCTCCTCCCTCCCCCGCTGCTGCTCCTCTCTCCCCGCTGCTGCTCCTCTCGCCCCGCTGCTCCTCTCCCTCTGCTGCTTCTCCTCTCACCCCGCTGCTGCTCCTCTCTCCCCGGTGCTGCTCCTCTCTCCCTGCTGCTGCTCCTCTCTCCCCGCTGCTGCCCCTCTCTCCCCGCTGCTGCTCCTCTCTCCCGACTGCTGCTCCTCTCTCCCCGCTGCTGCTCCTCTCTCCCCGCTGCTGCTCCTCTCGCCCCGCTACTCCTCCTCTCTCCCCGGTGCTGCTCCTCTCTCACCGCTGCTGCTCCTCTCGCCCCGCTGCTGCTCCTCTCTCCCCGGTGCTGCTCCTCTCTCACCGCTGCTGCTCCTCTCTCCCCGCTGCTGCTCCTCTCGCCCCGCTGCTCCTCCTCTCGCCCCACTGCTGCTCCTCTCGCCCCCGCTGCAGCTCCTCTCTCCCCGCTGCAGCTCCTCTCGCCCCGCTGCTGCTCCTCTCTCCCCGGTGCTGCTCCTCTCTCACCGCTGCTGCTCCTCTCCCCCCGCTGCTGCTGCTCTCTCCCCGCTGCTGCTCCTCTCTCCCCGCTGCTGCTCCTCTCCCCCCACTGCTGCTCCTCTCTCCCCGCTGCTGCTCCTCGCTCCCCGGTGCTGCTCCTCTCTCCCCGCTGCTGCTCCTCTCTCCACGCTGCTTCTCCTCTCTCCCCACTGCTTCTCCTCTCTCCCTGCTGTTGCTCATCTCGCCCCGCTGCTGCTCCTCTCTCCCCGCTGCTGCTCCTCTCTCCCCGCTGCTTTTCCTCTCTCCCCGCTGCTGCTCCTCTCGCCCCGCTGCTGCTCCTCTCGCCCCGCTGCTTCTCCTCTCTCCCCGCTGCTTCTCCTCTCGCCCCGCTGCTGCTCCTCTCTCCCCGCTGCTGCTCCTCTCTCCCCGCTGCTTCTCCTCTCGCCCCGCTGCTGCTCCTCTCTCCCCGCTGCTGCTCCTCTCTCCCCGCTGCTGCTCCTCTCGCCCTGTTGCTGCTCCTCTCTCTCTGCTGCTGCTCCTCACGCCCAGCTGCTGCGCCTCACCCCGCTGCTGCTCCTCTCTCCCCGCTGCTGCTCGACTCTCACCGCTGCTGCTCCTCTCTCCCCGGTGCTGCTCCTCTCTCCCTGCTGCTGCTCCTCTCTCCCCGCTGCTGCCCCTCTCTCCCCGCTGCTGCTCCTCTCTCCCGACTGCTGCTCCTCTCTCCCCGCTGCTGCTCCTCTCTCCCCGCTGCTGCTCCTCTCGCCCCGCTACTCCTCCTCTCGCCCCGCTGCTGCTCCTCTCTCCCCGCTGCTGCTCCTCTCGCCCCGCTGCTGCTCCTCTCTCCCCGGTGCTGCTCCTCTCTCACCGCTGCTGCTCCTCTCTCCCCGCTGCTGCTCCTCTCGCCCCGCTGCTCCTCCTCTCGCCCCACTGCTGCTCCTCTCGCCCCCGCTGCAGCTCCTCTCTCCCCGCTGCTGCTCCTCTCGCCCCGCTGCTGCTCCTCTCTCCCCGGTGCTGCTCCTCTCTCACCGCTGCTGCTCCTCTCCCCCCGCTGCTGCTGCTCTCTCCCCGCTGCTGCTCCTCTCTCCCCGCTGCTGCTCCTCTCCCCCCACTGCTGCTCCTCTCTCCCCGCTGCTGCTCCTCGCTCCCCGGTGCTGCTCCTCTCTCCCCGCTGCTGCTCCTCTCTCCACGCTGCTTCTCCTCTCTCCCCACTGCTTCTCCTCTCTCCCTGCTGTTGCTCATCTCGCCCCGCTGCTGCTCCTCTCTCCCCGCTGCTGCTCCTCTCTCCCCGCTGCTGCTCCTCTCTCCCCGCTGCTTTTCCTCTCTCCCCGCTGCTGCTCCTCTCGCCCCGCTGCTGCTCCTCTCGCCCCGCTGCTTCTCCTCTCTCCCCGCTGCTTCTCCTCTCGCCCCGCTGCTGCTCCTCTCTCCCCGCTGCTGCTCCTCTCTCCCCGCTGCTTCTCCTCTCGCCCCGCTGCTGCTCCTCTCTCCCCGCTGCTGCTCCTCTCTCCCCGCTGCTGCTCCTCTCGCCCTGTTGCTGCTCCTCTCTCTCTGCTGCTGCTCCTCACGCCCAGCTGCTGCGCCTCACCCCGCTGCTGCTCCTCTCTCCCCGCTGCTGCTCGACTCTCACCGCTGCTGCTCCTCTCTCCCCGCTGCTGCTCCTCTCTCCCAGCTGCTGCTCCTCTCTCCCCGCTGCTGCTCCTCTCTCCCCGCTGCTGCTCCTCTCGCCCCGCTGCCCCTCCTCTCGCCCCGCTGCTGCTCCTCTCTCCCCGCTGCTGCTCCTCTCTCCCCGCTGCTGCTCCTCTCTCCCCGCTGCTGCTCCTCTCGCCCCGCTGCTGCTCCTCTCACCCCCACTGCTACTCCTCTCGCCCCGCTGCTGCTCCTCTCACCCCGCTGCTGCTCCTCCATCCCCGCTGCTGCTCCTCTCACCCCGCTGCTGCTCCTCTCTCCCCGCTGCTGCTCCTCTCACCCCCACTGCTGTTCCTCTCTCCCCGCTGCTACTCATCTCTCCCCGCTGCTGCTCCTCTCTCCCCGCTGCTGCTCCTCTCACCCCGCTGCTGCTCCTCTCGCCCCGCTGCTGCTCCTCTCACCCCCACTGCTACTCCTCTCTCCCGCTGCTGCTCCTCTCACCCCCACTGCTGCTCCTCTTTCCCCGCTGCTGCTCCTCTCGCCCCGCTGCTGCTCCTCTCTCCCCGCTGCTGCTCCTCTCACCCCGCTGCTGCTCCTCTCACCCCCACTGCTGCTCCTCTTGCCCCGCTGCTGCTCCTCTCACCCCGCTGCTGCTCCTCCATCCCCGCTGCTGCTCCTCTCACCCCGCTGCTGCTCTTCCCTCCCCGCTGCTGCTCCTCTCACCCCCACTGCTGTTCCTCTCTCCCCGCTGCTACTCCTCTCTCCCCGCTGCTGCTCCTCTCTCCCCGTTGCTGCTCCTCTCACCCCCACTGCTGCTCCTCTCGCCCCGCTGCTGCTCCTCTCTCCCCGCTGCTGCTCCTCTCGCCCCGCTGCTGCTCCTCTCTCCCCGCTGCTGCTCCTCTCTCCCCGCTGCTGCTCCTCTCACCCCGCTGCTGCTCCTCTCTCCCCGCTGCTGCTCCTCTCACCCCCACTGCTGTTCCTCTCTCCCCGCTGCTACTCATCTCTCCCCGCTGCTGCTCCTCTCTCCCCGCTGCTGCTCCTCTCACCCCGCTGCTGCTCCTCTCGCCCCGCTGCTGCTCCTCTCACCCCCACTGCTACTCCTCTCTCCCGCTGCTGCTTCTCTCACCCCCACTGCTGCTCCTCTCTCCCCGCTGCTGCTCCTCTCGCCCCGCTGCTGCTCCTCTCTCCCCGCTGCTGCTCCTCTCACCCCGCTGCTGCTCCTCTCACCCCCACTGCTGCTCCTCTTGCCCCGCTGCTGCTCCTCTCACCCCGCTGCTGCTCCTCCATCCCCGCTGCTGCTCCTCTCACCCCGCTGCTGCTCTTCTCTCCCCGCTGCTGCTCCTCTCACCCCCACTGCTGTTCCTCTCTCCCCGCTGCTACTCCTCTCTCCCCGCTGCTGCTCCTCTCACCCCGCTGCTGCTCCTCTCGCCCCGCTGCTGCTCCTCTCACCCCCACTGCTACTCCTCTCTCCCGCTGCTGCTCCTCTCACCCCCACTGCTGCTCCTCTCTCCCCGCTGCTGCTCCTCTCGCCCCGCTGCTGCTCCTCTCTCCCCGCTGCTGCTCCTCTCACCCCGCTGCTGCTCCTCTCACCCCCACTGCTGCTCCTCTTGCCCCGCTGCTGCTCCTCTCACCCCGCTGCTGCTCCTCCATCCCCGCTGCTGCTCCTCTCACCCCGCTGCTGCTCTTCCCTCCCCGCTGCTGCTCCTCTCACCCCCACTGCTGTTCCTCTCTCCCCGCTGCTACTCCTCTCTCCCCGCTGCTGCTCCTCTCTCCCCGTTGCTGCTCCTCTCACCCCCACTGCTGCTCCTCTCGCCCCGCTGCTGCTCCTCTCTCCCCGCTGCTGCTCCTCTCGCCCCGCTGCTGCTCCTCTCTCCCCGCTGCTGCTCCTCTCTCCCCGCTGCTGCTCCTCTCACCCCGCTGCTGCTCCTCTCTCCCCGCTGCTGCTCCTCTCACCCCCACTGCTGTTCCTCTCTCCCCGCTGCTACTCATCTCTCCCCGCTGCTGCTCCTCTCTCCCCGCTGCTGCTCCTCTCACCCCGCTGCTGCTCCTCTCGCCCCGCTGCTGCTCCTCTCACCCCCACTGTTACTCCTCTCTCCCGCTGCTGCTTCTCTCACCCCCACTGCTGCTCCTCTCTCCCCGCTGCTGCTCCTCTCGCCCCGCTGCTGCTCCTCTCTCCCCGCTGCTGCTCCTCTCACCCCGCTGCTGCTCCTCTCACCCCCACTGCTGCTCCTCTTGCCCCGCTGCTGCTCCTCTCACCCCGCTGCTGCTCCTCCATCCCCGCTGCTGCTCCTCTCACCCCGCTGCTGCTCTTCTCTCCCCGCTGCTGCTCCTCTCACCCCCACTGCTGTTCCTCTCTCCCCGCTGCTACTCCTCTCTCCCCGCTGCTGCTCCTCTCTCCCCGCTGCTGCTCCTCTCACCCCCACTGCTGCTCCTCTCGCCCCGCTGCTGCTCCTCTCTCCCCGCTGCTGCTCCTCTCGCCCCGCTGCTGCTCCTCTCTCCCCGCTGCTGCTCCTCTCTCCCCGCTGCTGCTCCTCGCTCTCTGCTACTGCTCCTCTCTCCCCACTGCAGCTCCTCTCTCCCCGCTGCTGCTCCCCTCTCTCTGCTGCTGCTCCTCTCTCCCCGCTGCTGCTCGTCTCGCCCTGTTGCTGCTCCTCTCTCTCTGCTGCTGCTCCTCCCTCCCGCTGCTGCTCCTCGCTCTCTGCTACTGCTCCTCTCTCCCCACTGCAGCTCCTCTCTCCCCGCTGCTGCTGCTCTCTCCCCGCTGCTGCTCCTCTCTCCCCGCTGCTGCTCCTCTCCCCCCACTGCTGCTCCTCTCTCCCCGCTGCTGCTCCTCTCACCCCCACTGCTGCTCATCTTGCCCCGCTGCTGCTCCTCTCACCCCGCTGCTGCTCCTCCATCCCCGCTGCTGCTCCTCTCACCCCGCTGCTGCTCCTCTCTCCCCGCTGCTGCTCCTCTCACCCCCACTGCTGTTCCTCTCTCCCCGCTGCTACTCCTCTCTCCCCGCTGCTGCTCCTCTCTCCCCGCTGCTGCTCCTCTCACCCCCACTGCTGCTCCTCTCGCCCCGCTGCTGCTCCTCTCTCCCCGCTGCTGCTCCTCTCTCCCTGCTGCTGCTCCTCGCTCTCTGCTACTGCTCCTCTCTCCCCACTGCAGCTCCTCTCTCCCCGCTGCTGCTCCCCTCTCTCTGCTGCTGCTCCTCTCTCCCCGCTGCTGCTCGTCTCGCCCTGTTGCTGCTCCTCTCTCTCTGCTGCTGCTCCTCCCTCCCGCTGCTAATCCTCGCTCTCTGCTACTGCTCCTCTCTCCCCACTGCAGCTCCTCTCTCCCCGCTGCTGCTGCTCTCACCCCGCTGCTGCTCCTCTCACCCCCACTGCTGCTCCTCTTGCCCCGCTGCTGCTCCTCTCACCCCGCTGCTGCTCCTCCATCCCCGCTGCTGCTCCTCTCACCCCGCTGCTGCTCTTCCCTCCCCGCTGCTGCTCCTCTCACCCCCACTGCTGTTCCTCTCTCCCCGCTGCTACTCCTCTCTCCCCGCTGCTGCTCCTCTCTCCCCGTTGCTGCTCCTCTCACCCCCACTGCTGCTCCTCTCGCCCCGCTGCTGCTCCTCTCTCCCCGCTGCTGCTCCTCTCGCCCCGCTGCTGCTCCTCTCTCCCCGCTGCTGCTCCTCTCTCCCCGCTGCTGCTCCTCTCACCCCGCTGCTGCTCCTCTCTCCCCGCTGCTGCTCCTCTCACCCCCACTGCTGTTCCTCTCTCCCCGCTGCTACTCATCTCTCCCCGCTGCTGCTCCTCTCTCCCCGCTGCTGCTCCTCTCACCCCGCTGCTGCTCCTCTCGCCCCGCTGCTGCTCCTCTCACCCCCACTGCTACTCCTCTCTCCCGCTGCTGCTTCTCTCACCCCCACTGCTGCTCCTCTCTCCCCGCTGCTGCTCCTCTCGCCCCGCTGCTGCTCCTCTCTCCCCGCTGCTGCTCCTCTCACCCCGCTGCTGCTCCTCTCACCCCCACTGCTGCTCCTCTTGCCCCGCTGCTGCTCCTCTCACCCCGCTGCTGCTCCTCCATCCCCGCTGCTGCTCCTCTCACCCCGCTGCTGCTCTTCTCTCCCCGCTGCTGCTCCTCTCACCCCCACTGCTGTTCCTCTCTCCCCGCTGCTACTCCTCTCTCCCCGCTGCTGCTCCTCTCACCCCGCTGCTGCTCCTCTCGCCCCGCTGCTGCTCCTCTCACCCCCACTGCTACTCCTCTCTCCCGCTGCTGCTCCTCTCACCCCCACTGCTGCTCCTCTCTCCCCGCTGCTGCTCCTCTCGCCCCGCTGCTGCTCCTCTCTCCCCGCTGCTGCTCCTCTCACCCCGCTGCTGCTCCTCTCACCCCCACTGCTGCTCCTCTTGCCCCGCTGCTGCTCCTCTCACCCCGCTGCTGCTCCTCCATCCCCGCTGCTGCTCCTCTCACCCCGCTGCTGCTCTTCCCTCCCCGCTGCTGCTCCTCTCACCCCCACTGCTGTTCCTCTCTCCCCGCTGCTACTCCTCTCTCCCCGCTGCTGCTCCTCTCTCCCCGTTGCTGCTCCTCTCACCCCCACTGCTGCTCCTCTCGCCCCGCTGCTGCTCCTCTCTCCCCGCTGCTGCTCCTCTCGCCCCGCTGCTGCTCCTCTCTCCCCGCTGCTGCTCCTCTCTCCCCGCTGCTGCTCCTCTCACCCCGCTGCTGCTCCTCTCTCCCCGCTGCTGCTCCTCTCACCCCCACTGCTGTTCCTCTCTCCCCGCTGCTACTCATCTCTCCCCGCTGCTGCTCCTCTCTCCCCGCTGCTGCTCCTCTCACCCCGCTGCTGCTCCTCTCGCCCCGCTGCTGCTCCTCTCACCCCCACTGTTACTCCTCTCTCCCGCTGCTGCTTCTCTCACCCCCACTGCTGCTCCTCTCTCCCCGCTGCTGCTCCTCTCGCCCCGCTGCTGCTCCTCTCTCCCCGCTGCTGCTCCTCTCACCCCGCTGCTGCTCCTCTCACCCCCACTGCTGCTCCTCTTGCCCCGCTGCTGCTCCTCTCACCCCGCTGCTGCTCCTCCATCCCCGCTGCTGCTCCTCTCACCCCGCTGCTGCTCTTCTCTCCCCGCTGCTGCTCCTCTCACCCCCACTGCTGTTCCTCTCTCCCCGCTGCTACTCCTCTCTCCCCGCTGCTGCTCCTCTCTCCCCGCTGCTGCTCCTCTCACCCCCACTGCTGCTCCTCTCGCCCCGCTGCTGCTCCTCTCTCCCCGCTGCTGCTCCTCTCGCCCCGCTGCTGCTCCTCTCTCCCCGCTGCTGCTCCTCTCTCCCCGCTGCTGCTCCTCGCTCTCTGCTACTGCTCCTCTCTCCCCACTGCAGCTCCTCTCTCCCCGCTGCTGCTCCCCTCTCTCTGCTGCTGCTCCTCTCTCCCCGCTGCTGCTCGTCTCGCCCTGTTGCTGCTCCTCTCTCTCTGCTGCTGCTCCTCCCTCCCGCTGCTGCTCCTCGCTCTCTGCTACTGCTCCTCTCTCCCCACTGCAGCTCCTCTCTCCCCGCTGCTGCTGCTCTCTCCCCGCTGCTGCTCCTCTCTCCCCGCTGCTGCTCCTCTCCCCCCACTGCTGCTCCTCTCTCCCCGCTGCTGCTCCTCTCACCCCCACTGCTGCTCATCTTGCCCCGCTGCTGCTCCTCTCACCCCGCTGCTGCTCCTCCATCCCCGCTGCTGCTCCTCTCACCCCGCTGCTGCTCCTCTCTCCCCGCTGCTGCTCCTCTCACCCCCACTGCTGTTCCTCTCTCCCCGCTGCTACTCCTCTCTCCCCGCTGCTGCTCCTCTCTCCCCGCTGCTGCTCCTCTCACCCCCACTGCTGCTCCTCTCGCCCCGCTGCTGCTCCTCTCTCCCCGCTGCTGCTCCTCTCTCCCTGCTGCTGCTCCTCGCTCTCTGCTACTGCTCCTCTCTCCCCACTGCAGCTCCTCTCTCCCCGCTGCTGCTCCCCTCTCTCTGCTGCTGCTCCTCTCTCCCCGCTGCTGCTCGTCTCGCCCTGTTGCTGCTCCTCTCTCTCTGCTGCTGCTCCTCCCTCCCGCTGCTAATCCTCGCTCTCTGCTACTGCTCCTCTCTCCCCACTGCAGCTCCTCTCTCCCCGCTGCTGCTGCTCTCTCCCCGCTGCTGCTCCTCTCTCCCCGCTGCTGCTCCTCTCCCCCCACTGCTGCTCCTCTCTCCCCGCTGCTGCTCCTCTCACCCCCACTGCTGCTCATCTTGCCCCGCTGCTGCTCCTCTCACCCCGCTGCTGCTCCTCCATCCCCGCTGCTGCTCCTCTCACCCCCACTGCTGCTCCTCTCGCCCCGCTGCTGCTCCTCTCTCCCCGCTGCTGCTCCTCTCTCCCTGCTGCTGCTCCTCGCTCTCTGCTACTGCTCCTCTCTCCCCACTGCAGCTCCTCTCTCCCCGCTGCTGCTCCCCTCTCTCTGCTGCTGCTCCTCTCTCCCCGCTGCTGCTCGTCTCGCCCTGTTGCTGCTCCTCTCTCTCTGCTGCTGCTCCTCCCTCCCGCTGCTGCTCCTCGCTCTCTGCTACTGCTCCTCTCTCCCCACTGCTGCTCCTCTCGCCCTGTTGCTGCTCCTCTCTCTCTGCTGCTGCTCCTCCCGCCCGCTGCTGCTCCTCGCTCTCTGCTACTGCTCCTCTCTCCCCACTGCAACTCCTCTCTCCCCGCTGCTGCTCCTCTCTCTCTGCTGCTGCTCCTCTCTCCCCGCTGCTGCTCCTCTCGCCCCGTTGTTGCTCCTCTCTCTCTGCTGCTGCTCCTCTCTCCCCGCTGCAGCTCCTCTCTCCCCGCTGCTGCTCCTCCCTCCCCCTCTGCTGCTCCTCTCTCCCCGCTGCTGCTCCTCTCGCCCCGCTGCTCCTCTCCCTCTGCTGCTTCTCCTCTCGCCCCGCTGCTGCTCCTCTCTCCCCGGTGCTGCTCCTCTCTCCCTGCTGCTGCTCCTCTCTCCCCGCTGCTGCCCCTCTCTCCCCGCTGCTGCTCCTCTCTCCCGACTGCTGCTCCTCTCTCCCCGCTGCAGCTCCTCTCTCCCCGCTGCTGCTCCTCTCTCCCCGCTGCTGCTCCTCTCTCCCCGCTGCAGCTCCACTCTCCCCGCTGCTGCTCCTCTCTCCCGACTGCTGCTCCTCTCTCCCCGCTGCAGCTCCTCTCTCCCCGCTGCTGCTCCTCTCTCCCCGCTGCTGCTCCTCTCTCTCTGCTGCTGCTCCTCCCTCCCGCTGCTGCTCCTCGCTCTCTGCTACTGCTCTTCTCTCCCCACTGCAGCTCCTCTCGCCCCGCTGCTGCTCCTCTCTCCCCGCTGCTGCTCCTCTCACCCCGCTGCTGCTCCTCTCACCCCCACTGCTGCTCCTCTTGCCCCGCTGCTGCTCCTCTCACCCCGCTGCTGCTCCTCCATCCCCGCTGCTGCTCCTCTCACCCCGCTGCTGCTCTTCTCTCCCCGCTGCTGCTCCTCTCACCCCCACTGCTGTTCCTCTCTCCCCGCTGCTACTCCTCTCTCCCCGCTGCTGCTCCTCTCTCCCCGTTGCTGCTCCTCTCACCCCCACTGCTGCTCCTCTCGCCCCGCTGCTGCTCCTCTCTCCCCGCTGCTGCTCCTCTCGCCCCGCTGCTGCTCCTCTCTCCCCGCTGCTGCTCCTCTCTCCCCGCTGCTGCTCCTCTCACCCCGCTGCTGCTCCTCTCTCCCCGCTGCTGCTCCTCTCACCCCCACTGCTGTTCCTCTCTCCCCGCTGCTACTCATCTCTCCCCGCTGCTGCTCCTCTCTCCCCGCTGCTGCTCCTCTCACCCCGCTGCTGCTCCTCTCGCCCCGCTGCTGCTCCTCTCACCCCCACTGCTACTCCTCTCTCCCGCTGCTGCTCCTCTCACCCCCACTGCTGCTCCTCTCTCCCTGCTGCTGCTCCTCTCGCCCCGCTGCTGCTCCTCTCTCCCCGCTGCTGCTCCTCTCACCCCGCTGCTGCTCCTCTCACCCCCACTGCTGCTCCTCTTGCCCCGCTGCTGCTCCTCTCACCCCACTGCTGCTCCTTCATCCCCGCTGCTGCTCCTCTCACCCCGCTGCTGCTCTTCTCTCCCCGCTGCTGCTCCTCTCACCCCCACTGCTGTTCCTCTCTCCCCGCTGCTACTCCTCTCTCCCCGCTGCTGCTCCTCTCTCCCCGCTGCTGCTCCTCTCACCCCCACTGCTGCTCCTCTCGCCCCGCTGCTGCTCCTCTCTCCCCGCTGCTGCTCCTCTCGCCCCGCTGCTGCTCCTCTCTCCCCGCTGCTGCTCCTCTCTCCCCGCTGCTGCTCCTCGCTCTCTGCTACTGCTCCTCTCTCCCCACTGCAGCTCCTCTCTCCCCGCTGCTGCTCCCCTCTCTCTGCTGCTGCTCCTCTCTCCCCGCTGCTGCTCGTCTCGCCCTGTTGCTGCTCCTCTCTCTCTGCTGCTGCTCCTCCCTCCCGCTGCTGCTCCTCGCTCTCTGCTACTGCTCCTCTCTCCCCACTGCAGCTCCTCTCTCCCCGCTGCTGCTGCTCTCTCCCCGCTGCTGCTCCTCTCTCCCCGCTGCTGTTCCACTCTCCCCGCTGCTGCTCCTCTCTCCCGACTGCTGCTCCTCTCTCCCCGCTGCAGCTCCTCTCTCCCCGCTGCTGCTCCTCTCACCCCCACTGCTGTTCCTCTCTCCCCGCTGCTACTCCTCTCTCCCCGCTGCTGCTCCTCTCACCCCGCTGCTGCTCCTCTCGCCCCGCTGCTGCTCCTCTCACCCCCACTGCTACTCCTCTCTCCCGCTGCTGCTCCTCTCACCCCCACTGCTGCTCCTCTCTCCCCGCTGCTGCTCCTCTCGCCCCGCTGCTGCTCCTCTCTCCCCGCTGCTGCTCCTCTCACCCCGCTGCTGCTCCTCTCACCCCCACTGCTGCTCCTCTTGCCCCGCTGCTGCTCCTCTCACCCCGCTGCTGCTCCTCCATCCCCGCTGCTGCTCCTCTCACCCCGCTGCTGCTCTTCCCTCCCCGCTGCTGCTCCTCTCACCCCCACTGCTGTTCCTCTCTCCCCGCTGCTACTCCTCTCTCCCCGCTGCTGCTCCTCTCTCCCCGTTGCTGCTCCTCTCACCCCCACTGCTGCTCCTCTCGCCCCGCTGCTGCTCCTCTCTCCCCGCTGCTGCTCCTCTCGCCCCGCTGCTGCTCCTCTCTCCCCGCTGCTGCTCCTCTCTCCCCGCTGCTGCTCCTCTCACCCCGCTGCTGCTCCTCTCTCCCCGCTGCTGCTCCTCTCACCCCCACTGCTGTTCCTCTCTCCCCGCTGCTACTCATCTCTCCCCGCTGCTGCTCCTCTCTCCCCGCTGCTGCTCCTCTCACCCCGCTGCTGCTCCTCTCGCCCCGCTGCTGCTCCTCTCACCCCCACTGCTACTCCTCTCTCCCGCTGCTGCTTCTCTCACCCCCACTGCTGCTCCTCTCTCCCCGCTGCTGCTCCTCTCGCCCCGCTGCTGCTCCTCTCTCCCCGCTGCTGCTCCTCTCACCCCGCTGCTGGTCCTCTCACCCCCACTGCTGCTCCTCTTGCCCCGCTGCTGCTCCTCTCACCCCGCTGCTGCTCCTCCATCCCCGCTGCTGCTCCTCTCACCCCGCTGCTGCTCTTCTCTCCCCGCTGCTGCTCCTCTCACCCCCACTGCTGTTCCTCTCTCCCCGCTGCTACTCCTCTCTCCCCGCTGCTGCTCCTCTCTCCCCGCTGCTGCTCCTCTCACCCCCACTGCTGCTCCTCTCGCCCCGCTGCTGCTCCTCTCTCCCCGCTGCTGCTCCTCTCGCCCCGCTGCTGCTCCTCTCTCCCCGCTGCTGCTCCTCTCTCCCCGCTGCTGCTCCTCGCTCTCTGCTACTGCTCCTCTCTCCCCACTGCAGCTCCTCTCTCCCCGCTGCTGCTCCCCTCTCTCTGCTGCTGCTCCTCTCTCCCCGCTGCTGCTCGTCTCGCCCTGTTGCTGCTCCTCTCTCTCTGCTGCTGCTCCTCCCTCCCGCTGCTGCTCCTCGCTCTCTGCTACTGCTCCTCTCTCCCCACTGCAGCTCCTCTCTCCCCGCTGCTGCTGCTCTCTCCCCGCTGCTGCTCCTCTCTCCCCGCTGCTGCTCCCCTCTCTCTGCTGCTGCTCCTCTCTCCCCGCTGCTGCTCGTCTCGCCCTGTTGCTGCTCCTCTCTCTCTGCTGCTGCTCCTCTCACCCCCACTGCTGTTCCTCTCTCCCCGCTGCTACTCCTCTCTCCCCGCTGCTGCTCCTCTCTCCCCGCTGCTGCTCCTCTCACCCCCACTGCTGCTCCTCTCGCCCCGCTGCTGCTCCTCTCTCCCCGCTGCTGCTCCTCTCTCCCTGCTGCTGCTCCTCGCTCTCTGCTACTGCTCCTCTCTCCCCACTGCAGCTCCTCTCTCCCCGCTGCTGCTCCCCTCTCTCTGCTGCTGCTCCTCTCTCCCCGCTGCTGCTCGTCTCGCCCTGTTGCTGCTCCTCTCTCTCTGCTGCTGCTCCTCCCTCCCGCTGCTAATCCTCGCTCTCTGCTACTGCTCCTCTCTCCCCACTGCAGCTCCTCTCTCCCCGCTGCTGCTGCTCTCTCCCCGCTGCTGCTCCTCTCTCCCCGCTGCTGCTCCTCTCCCCCCACTGCTGCTCCTCTCTCCCCGCTGCTGCTCCTCTCACCCCCACTGCTGCTCATCTTGCCCCGCTGCTGCTCCTCTCACCCCGCTGCTGCTCCTCCATCCCCGCTGCTGCTCCTCTCACCCCCACTGCTGCTCCTCTCGCCCCGCTGCTGCTCCTCTCTCCCCGCTGCTGCTCCTCTCTCCCTGCTGCTGCTCCTCGCTCTCTGCTACTGCTCCTCTCTCCCCACTGCAGCTCCTCTCTCCCCGCTGCTGCTCCCCTCTCTCTGCTGCTGCTCCTCTCTCCCCGCTGCTGCTCGTCTCGCCCTGTTGCTGCTCCTCTCTCTCTGCTGCTGCTCCTCCCTCCCCGCTGCTGCTCCCCTCTCTCTGCTGCTGCTCCTCTCTCCCCGCTGCTGCTCGTCTCGCCCTGTTGCTGCTCCTCTCTCTCTGCTGCTGCTCCTCCCTCCCGCTGCTGCTCCTCGCTCTCTGCTACTGCTCCTCTCTCCCCACTGCAGCTCCTCTCTCCCCGCTGCTGCTGCTCTCTCCCCGCTGCTGCTCCTCTCTCCCCGCTGCTGTTCCACTCTCCCCGCTGCTGCTCCTCTCTCCCGACTGCTGCTCCTCTCTCCCCGCTGCAGCTCCTCTCTCCCCGCTGCCGCTCCTCTCTCCCCGCTGCTGCTCCTCTCTCTCTGCTGCTGCTCCTCCCTCCCGCTGCTGCTCCTCGCTCTCTGCTACTGCTCTTCTCTCCCCACTGCAGCTCCTCTCGCCCCGCTGCTGCTCCTCTCTCCCCGCTGCTGCTCCTCTCACCCCGCTGCTGCTCCTCTCACCCCCACTGCTGCTCCTCTTGCCCCGCTGCTGCTCCTCTCACCCAGCTGCTGCTCCTCCATCCCCGCTGCTGCTCCTCTCACCCCGCTGCTGCTCTTCTCTCCCCGCTGCTGCTCCTCTCACCCCCACTGCTGTTCCTCTCTCCCCGCTGCTACTCCTCTCTCCCCGCTGCTGCTCCTCTCTCCCCGTTGCTGCTCCTCTCACCCCCACTGCTGCTCCTCTCGCCCCGCTGCTGCTCCTCTCTCCCCGCTGCTGCTCCTCTCGCCCCGCTGCTGCTCCTCTCTCCCCGCTGCTGCTCCTCTCTCCCCGCTGCTGCTCCTCTCACCCCGCTGCTGCTCCTCTCTCCCCGCTGCTGCTCCTCTCACCCCCACTGCTGTTCCTCTCTCCCCGCTGCTACTCATCTCTCCCCGCTGCTGCTCCTCTCTCCCCGCTGCTGCTCCTCTCACCCCGCTGCTGCTCCTCTCGCCCCGCTGCTGCTCCTCTCACCCCCACTGCTACTCCTCTCTCCCCACTGCAGCTCCTCTCTCCCCGCTGCTGCTGCTCTCTCCCCGCTGCTGCTCCTCTCTCCCCGCTGCTGTTCCACTCTCCCCGCTGCTGCTCCTCTCTCCCGACTGCTGCTCCTCTCTCCCCGCTGCAGCTCCTCTCTCCCCGCTGCTGCTCCTCTCTCCCCGCTGCTGCTCCTCTCTCTCTGCTGCTGCTCCTCCCTCCCGCTGCTGCTCCTCGCTCTCTGCTACTGCTCTTCTCTCCCCACTGCAGCTCCTCTCGCCCCGCTGCTGCTCCTCTCTCCCCGCTGCTGCTCCTCTCACCCCGCTGCTGCTCCTCTCACCCCCACTGCTGCTCCTCTTGCCCCGCTGCTGCTCCTCTCACCCAGCTGCTGCTCCTCCATCCCCGCTGCTGCTCCTCTCACCCCGCTGCTGCTCTTCTCTCCCCGCTGCTGCTCCTCTCACCCCCACTGCTGTTCCTCTCTCCCCGCTGCTACTCCTCTCTCCCCGCTGCTGCTCCTCTCTCCCCGTTGCTGCTCCTCTCACCCCCACTGCTGCTCCTCTCGCCCCGCTGCTGCTCCTCTCTCCCCGCTGCTGCTCCTCTCGCCCCGCTGCTGCTCCTCTCTCCCCGCTGCTGCTCCTCTCTCCCCGCTGCTGCTCCTCTCACCCCGCTGCTGCTCCTCTCTCCCCGCTGCTGCTCCTCTCACCCCCACTGCTGTTCCTCTCTCCCCGCTGCTACTCATCTCTCCCCGCTGCTGCTCCTCTCTCCCCGCTGCTGCTCCTCTCACCCCGCTGCTGCTCCTCTCGCCCCGCTGCTGCTCCTCTCACCCCCACTGCTACTCCTCTCTCCCGCTGCTGCTCCTCTCACCCCCACTGCTGCTCCTCTCTCCCTGCTGCTGCTCCTCTCGCCCCGCTGCTGCTCCTCTCTCCCCGCTGCTGCTCCTCTCACCCCGCTGCTGCTCCTCTCACCCCCACTGCTGCTCCTCTTGCCCCGCTGCTGCTCCTCTCACCCCACTGCTGCTCCTTCATCCCCGCTGCTGCTCCTCTCACCCCGCTGCTGCTCTTCTCTCCCCGCTGCTGCTCCTCTCACCCCCACTGCTGTTCCTCTCTCCCCGCTGCTACTCCTCTCTCCCCGCTGCTGCTCCTCTCTCCCCGCTGCTGCTCCTCTCACCCCCACTGCTGCTCCTCTCGCCCCGCTGCTGCTCCTCTCTCCCCGCTGCTGCTCCTCTCGCCCCGCTGCTGCTCCTCTCTCCCCGCTGCTGCTCCTCTCTCCCCGCTGCTGCTCCTCGCTCTCTGCTACTGCTCCTCTCTCCCCACTGCAGCTCCTCTCTCCCCGCTGCTGCTCCCCTCTCTCTGCTGCTGCTCCTCTCTCCCCGCTGCTGCTCGTCTCGCCCTGTTGCTGCTCCTCTCTCTCTGCTGCTGCTCCTCCCTCCCGCTGCTGCTCCTCGCTCTCTGCTACTGCTCCTCTCTCCCCACTGCAGCTCCTCTCTCCCCGCTGCTGCTGCTCTCTCCCCGCTGCTGCTCCTCTCTCCCCGCTGCTGCTCCTCTCCCCCCACTGCTGCTCCTCTCTCCCCGCTGCTGCTCCTCTCACCCCCACTGCTGCTCATCTTGCCCCGCTGCTGCTCCTCTCACCCCGCTGCTGCTCCTCCATCCCCGCTGCTGCTCCTCTCACCCCGCTGCTGCTCCTCTCTCCCCGCTGCTGCTCCTCTCACCCCCACTGCTGTTCCTCTCTCCCCGCTGCTACTCCTCTCTCCCCGCTGCTGCTCCTCTCTCCCCGCTGCTGCTCCTCTCACCCCCACTGCTGCTCCTCTCGCCCCGCTGCTGCTCCTCTCTCCCCGCTGCTGCTCCTCTCTCCCTGCTGCTGCTCCTCGCTCTCTGCTACTGCTCCTCTCTCCCCACTGCAGCTCCTCTCTCCCCGCTGCTGCTCCCCTCTCTCTGCTGCTGCTCCTCTCTCCCCGCTGCTGCTCGTCTCGCCCTGTTGCTGCTCCTCTCTCTCTGCTGCTGCTCCTCCCTCCCGCTGCTGCTCCTCGCTCTCTGCTACTGCTCCTCTCTCCCCACTGCAGCTCCTCTCTCCCCGCTGCTGCTGCTCTCTCCCCGCTGCTGCTCCTCTCTCCCCGCTGCTGCTCCTCTCCCCCCACTGCTGCTCCTCTCTCCCCGCTGCTGCTCCTCTCACCCCCACTGCTGCTCATCTTGCCCCGCTGCTGCTCCTCTCACCCCGCTGCTGCTCCTCCATCCCCGCTGCTGCTCCTCTCACCCCCACTGCTGCTCCTCTCGCCCCGCTGCTGCTCCTCTCTCCCCGCTGCTGCTCCTCTCTCCCCGCTGCTGCTCCTCTCGCCCCGCTGCTGCTCCTCTCTCCCCGCTGCTGCTCCTCTCTCCCCGCTGCTGCTCCTCGCTCTCTGCTACTGCTCCTCTCTCCCCACTGCAGCTCCTCTCTCCCCGCTGCTGCTCCCCTCTCTCTGCTGCTGCTCCTCTCTCCCCGCTGCTGCTCGTCTCGCCCTGTTGCTGCTCCTCTCTCTCTGCTGCTGCTCCTCCCTCCCGCTGCTGCTCCTCGCTCTCTGCTACTGCTCCTCTCTCCCCACTGCAGCTCCTCTCTCCCCGCTGCTGCTGCTCTCTCCCCGCTGCTGCTCCTCTCTCCCCGCTGCTGCTCCTCTCCCCCCACTGCTGCTCCTCTCTCCCCGCTGCTGCTCCTCTCACCCCCACTGCTGCTCATCTTGCCCCGCTGCTGCTCCTCTCACCCCGCTGCTGCTCCTCCATCCCCGCTGCTGCTCCTCTCACCCCGCTGCTGCTCCTCTCTCCCCGCTGCTGCTCCTCTCACCCCCACTGCTGTTCCTCTCTCCCCGCTGCTACTCCTCTCTCCCCGCTGCTGCTCCTCTCTCCCCGCTGCTGCTCCTCTCACCCCCACTGCTGCTCCTCTCGCCCCGCTGCTGCTCCTCTCTCCCCGCTGCTGCTCCTCTCTCCCTGCTGCTGCTCCTCGCTCTCTGCTACTGCTCCTCTCTCCCCACTGCAGCTCCTCTCTCCCCGCTGCTGCTCCCCTCTCTCTGCTGCTGCTCCTCTCTCCCCGCTGCTGCTCGTCTCGCCCTGTTGCTGCTCCTCTCTCTCTGCTGCTGCTCCTCCCTCCCGCTGCTGCTCCTCGCTCTCTGCTACTGCTCCTCTCTCCCCACTGCAGCTCCTCTCTCCCCGCTGCTGCTGCTCTCTCCCCGCTGCTGCTCCTCTCTCCCCGCTGCTGCTCCTCTCCCCCACTGCTGCTCCTCTCTCCCCGCTGCTGCTCCTCTCACCCCCACTGCTGCTCATCTTGCCCCGCTGCTGCTCCTCTCACCCCGCTGCTGCTCCTCCATCCCCGCTGCTGCTCCTCTCACCCCCACTGCTGCTCCTCTCGCCCCGCTGCTGCTCCTCTCTCCCCGCTGCTGCTCCTCTCTCCCTGCTGCTGCTCCTCGCTCTCTGCTACTGCTCCTCTCTCCCCACTGCAGCTCCTCTCTCCCCGCTGCTGCTCCCCTCTCTCTGCTGCTGCTCCTCTCTCCCCGCTGCTGCTCGTCTCGCCCTGTTGCTGCTCCTCTCTCTCTGCTGCTGCTCCTCCCTCCCGCTGCTGCTCCTCGCTCTCTGCTACTGCTCCTCTCTCCCCACTGCTGCTCCTCTCGCCCTGTTGCTGCTCCTCTCTCTCTGCTGCTGCTCCTCCCGCCCGCTGCTGCTCCTCGCTCTCTGCTACTGCTCCTCTCTCCCCACTGCAGCTCCTCTCTCCCCGCTGCTGCTCCTCTCTCTCTGCTGCTGCTCCTCTCTCCCCGCTGCTGCTCCTCTCGCCCCGTTGTTGCTCCTCTCTCTCTGCTGCTGCTCCTCTCTCCCCGCTGCAGCTCCTCTCTCCCCGCTGCTGCTCATCCCTCCCCCGCTGCTGCTCCTCTCTCCCCGCTGCTGCTCCTCTCGCCCCGCTGCTCCTCTCCCTCTGCTGCTTCTCCTCTCGCCCCGCTGCTGCTCCTCTCTCCCCGGTGCTGCTCCTCTCTCCCTGCTGCTGCTCCTCTCTCCCCGCTGCTGCCCCTCTCTCCCCGCTGCTGCTCCTCTCTCCCGACTGCTGCTCCTCTCTCCCCGCTGCAGCTGCTCTCTCCCCGCTGCTGCTCCTCTCTCCCCGCTGCTGCTCCTCTCTCCCCGCTGCAGCTCCTCTCTCCCCGCTGCTGCTCCTCTCTCCCGACTGCTGCTCCTCTCTCCCCGCTGCAGCTCCTCTCTCCCCGCTGCTGCTCCTCTCTCCCCGCTGCTGCTCCTCTCTCTCTGCTGCTGCTCCTCCCTCCCGCTGCTGCTCCTCGCTCTCTGCTACTGCTCTTCTCTCCCCACTGCAGCTCCTCTCTCCCCGCTGCTGCTCCTCTCTCTCTGCTGCTGCTCCTCTCTCCCCGCTGCTGCTCCTCTCGCCCCGTTGTTGCTCCTCTCTCTCTGCTGCTGCTCCTCCCTTCCGCTGCTGCTCCTCTCTCCCCGCTGCAGCTCCTCTCTCCCCGCTGCTGCTCCTCCCTCCCCTGCTGCTGCTCCTCTCTCCCCGCTGCTGCTCCTCTCGCCCCGCTGCTCCTCTCCCTCTGCTGCTTCTCCTCTCGCCCCGCTGCTGCTCCTCTCTCCCCGGTGCTGCTCCTCTCTCCCTGCTGCTGCTCCTCTCTCCCCGCTGCTGCTCCTATCTCCCCGCTGCTGCTCCTCTCGCCCCGCTACTCCTCCTCTCGCCCCGCTGCTGATCCACTCTCCCCGCTGCTGCTCCTCTCGCCCCGCTGCTGCTCCTCTCTCCCCGGTGCTGCTCCTCTCTCACCGCTGCTGCTCCTCTCTCCCCGCTGCTGCTCCTCTCGCCCCGCTGCTCCTCCTCTCGCCCCACTGCTGCTCCTCTCGCCCCCGCTGCAGCTCCTCTCTCCCCGCTGCTGCTCCTCTCGCCCCGCTGCTGCTCCTCTCTCCCCGGTGCTGCTCCTCTCTCACCGCTGCTGCTCCTCTTCCCCCCGCTGCTGCTGCTCTCTCCCCGCTGCTGCTCCTCTCTCCCCGCTGCTGCTCCTCTCCCCCCACTGCTGCTCCTCTCTCCCCGCTGCTGCTCCTCGCTCCCCGGTGCTGCTCCTCTCTCCCCGCTGCTGCTCCTCTCTCCCCGGTGCTGCTCCTCTCTCACCGCTGCTGCTCCTCTTCCCCCCGCTGCTGCTGCTCTCTCCCCGCTGCTGCTCCTCTCTCCCCGCTGCTGCTCCTTTCCCCCCACTGCTGCTCCTCTCTCCCCGCTGCTGCTCCTCGCTCCCCGGTGCTGCTCCTCTCTCCCCGCTGCTGCTCCTCTCTCCACGCTGCTTCTCCTCTCTCCCCACTGCTTCTCCTCTCTCCCTGCTGCAGCTCCTTTCTCCCCGCTGCTGCTCCTCTCTCTCTGCTGCTGCTCCTCTCTCCCCGCTGCTGCTCCTCTCGCCCCGTTGTTGCTCCTCTCTCTCTGCTGCTGCTCCTCTCTCCCCGCTGCAGCTCCTCTCTCCCCGCTGCTGCTCCTCCCTCCCCCGCTGCTGCTCCTCTCTCCCCGCTGCTGCTCCTCTCGCCCCGCTGCTGCTCCTCTCCCTCTGCTGCTTCTCCTCTCGCCCCGCTGCTGCTCCTCTCTCCCCGGTGCTGCTCCTCTCTCCCTGCTGCTGCTCCTCTCTCCCCGCTGCTGCCCCTCTCTCCCCGCTGCTGCTCCTCTCTCCCGACTGCTGCTCCTCTCTCCCTGCTGCTGCTCCTCTCTCCCCGCTGCTGCCCCTCTCTCCCCGCTGCTGCTCCTCTCTCCCGACTGCTGCTCCTCTCTCCCCGCTGCAGCTCCTCTCTCCCCGCTGCTGCTCCTCTCTCCCCGCTGCTGCTCCTCTCTCCCCGCTGCAGCTCCTCTCTCCCCGCTGCTGCTCCTCTCTCCCGACTGCTGCTCCTCTCTCCCCGCTGCAGCTCCTCTCTCCCCGCTGCTGCTCCTCTCTCCCCGCTGCTGCTCCTCTCTCTCTGCTGCTGCTCCTCTCACCCCGCTGCTGCTCCTCCATCCCCGCTGCTGCTCCTCTCACCCCGCTGCTGCTCCTCTCTCCCCGCTGCTGCTCCTCTCACCCCCACTGCTGTTCCTCTCTCCCCGCTGTTACTCATCTCTCCCCGCTGCTGCTCCTCTCTCCCCGCTGCTGCTCCTCTCACCCCGCTGCTGCTCCTCTCGCCCCGCTGCTGCTCCTCTCACCCCCACTGCTACTCCTCTCTCCCGCTGCTGCTCCTCTCACCCCCACTGCTGTTCCTCTCTCCCCGCTGCAGCTCCTCTCTCCCCGCTGCTGCTCCTCCCTCCCCCGCTGCTGCTCCTCTCTCCCCGCTGCTGCTCCTCTCGCCCCGCTGCTCCTCTCCCTCTGCTGCTTCTCCTCTCGCCCCGCTGCTGCTCCTCTCTCCCCGGTGCTGCTCCTCTCTCCCTGCTGCTGCTCCTCTCTCCCCGCTGCTGCCCCTCTCTCCCCGCTGCTGATCCTCTCTCCCGACTGCTGCTCCTCTCTCCCTGCTGCTGCTCCTCTCTCCCCGCTGCTGCCCCTCTCTCCCCGCTGCTGCTCCTCTCTCCCGACTGCTGCTCCTCTCTCCCCGCTGCTGCTCCTCTCGCCCCGTTGTTGCTCCTCTCTCTCTGCTGCTGCTCCTCTCTCCCCGCTGCAGCTCCTCTCTCCCCGCTGCTGCTCCTCCCTCCCGCGCTGCTGCTCCTCTCTCCCCGCTGCTGCTCCTCTCGCCCCGCTGCTCCTCTCCCTCTGCTGCTTCTCCTCTCGCCCCGCTGCTGCTCCTCTCTCCCCGGTGCTGCTCCTCTCTCCCTGCTGCTGCTCCTCTCTCCCCGCTGCTGCCCCTCTCTCCCCGCTGCTGCTCCTCTCTCCTGACTGCTGCTCCTCTCTCCCCGCTGCTGCTCCTATCTCCCCGCTGCTGCTCCTCTCGCCCCGCTACTCCTCCTCTCGCCCCGCTGCTGATCCACTCTCCCCGCTGCTGCTCCTCTCGCCCCGCTGCTGCTCCTCTCTCCCCGGTGCTGCTCCTCTCTCACCGCTGCTGCTCCTCTCTCCCCGCTGCTGCTCCTCTCGCCCCGCTGCTCCTCCTCTCGCCCCACTGCTGCTCCTCTCGCCCCCGCTGCAGCTCTTCTCTCCCCGCTGCTGCTCCTCTCGCCCCGCTGCTGCTCCTCTCTCCCCGGTGCTGCTCCTCTCTCACCGCTGCTGCTCCTCTTCCCCCCGCTGCTGCTGCTCTCTCCCCGCTGCTGCTCCTCTCTCCCCGCTGCTGCTCCTCTCCCCCCACTGCTGCTCCTCTCTCCCCGCTGCTGCTCCTCGCTCCCCGGTGCTGCTCCTCTCTCCCCGCTGCTGCTCCTCTCTCCCCGGTGCTGCTCCTCTCTCACCGCTGCTGCTCCTCTTCCCCCCGCTGCTGCTGCTCTCTCCCCGCTGCTGCTCCTCTCTCCCCGCTGCTGCTCCTTTCCCCCCACTGCTGCTCCTCTCTCCCCGCTGCTGCTCCTCGCTCCCCGGTGCTGCTCCTCTCTCCCCGCTGCTGCTCCTCTCTCCACGCTGCTTCTCCTCTCTCCCCACTGCTTCTCCTCTCTCCCTGCTGCAGCTCCTTTCTCCCCGCTGCTGCTCCTCTCTCTCTGCTGCTGCTCCTCTCTCCCCGCTGCTGCTCCTCTCGCCCCGTTGTTGCTCCTCTCTCTCTGCTGCTGCTCCTCTCTCCCCGCTGCAGCTCCTCTCTCCCCGCTGCTGCTCCTCCCTCCCCCGCTGCTGCTCCTCTCTCCCCGCTGCTGCTCCTCTCGCCCCGCTGCTCCTCTCCCTCTGCTGCTTCTCCTCTCGCCCCGCTGCTGCTCCTCTCTCCCCGGTGCTGCTCCTCTCTCCCTGCTGCTGTTCCTCTCTCCCCGCTGCTGCCCCTCTCTCCCCGCTGCTGCTCCTCTCTCCCGACTGCTGCTCCTCTCTCCCTGCTGCTGCTCCTCTCTCCCCGCTGCTGCCCCTCTCTCCCCGCTGCTGCTCCTCTCTCCCGACTGCTGCTCCTCTCTCCCCGCTGCAGCTCCTCTCTCCCCGCTGCTGCTCCTCTCTCCCCGCTGCTGCTCCTCTCTCCCCGCTGCAGCTCCTCTCTCCCCGCTGCTGCTCCTCTCTCCCGACTGCTGCTCCTCTCTCCCCGCTGCAGCTCCTCTCTCCCCGCTGCTGCTCCTCTCTCCCCGCTGCTGCTCCTCTCTCTCTGCTGCTGCTCCTCTCACCCCGCTGCTGCTCCTCCATCCCCGCTGCTGCTCCTCTCACCCCGCTGCTGCTCCTCTCTCCCCGCTGCTGCTCCTCTCACCCCCACTGCTGTTCCTCTCTCCCCGCTGCTACTCATCTCTCCCCGCTGCTGCTCCTCTCTCCCCGCTGCTGCTCCTCTCACCCCGCTGCTGCTCCTCTCGCCCCGCTGCTGCTCCTCTCACCCCCACTGCTACTCCTCTCTCCCGCTGCTGCTCCTCTCACCCCCACTGCTGTTCCTCTCTCCCCGCTGCAGCTCCTCTCTCCCCGCTGCTGCTCCTCCCTCCCCCGCTGCTGCTCCTCTCTCCCCGCTGCTGCTCCTCTCGCCCCGCTGCTCCTCTCCCTCTGCTGCTTCTCCTCTCGCCCCGCTGCTGCTCCTCTCTCCCCGGTGCTGCTCCTCTCTCCCTGCTGCTGCTCCTCTCTCCCCGCTGCTGCCCCTCTCTCCCCGCTGCTGCTCCTCTCTCCCGACTGCTGCTCCTCTCTCCCTGCTGTTGCTCCTCTCTCCCCGCTGCTGCCCCTCTCTCCCCGCTGCTGCTCCTCTCTCCCGACTGCTGCTCCTCTCTCCCCGCTGCTGCTCCTCTCGCCCCGTTGTTGCTCCTCTCTCTCTGCTGCTGCTCCTCTCTCCCCGCTGCAGCTCCTCTCTCCCCGCTGCTGCTCCTCCCTCCCCCGCTGCTGCTCCTCTCTCCCCGCTGCTGCTCCTCTCGCCCCGCTGCTCCTCTCCCTCTGCTGCTTCTCCTCTCGCCCCGCTGCTGCTCCTCTCTCCCCGGTGCTGCTCCTCTCTCCCTGCTGCTGCTCCTCTCTCCCCGCTGCTGCCCCTCTCTCCCCGCTGCTGCTCCTCTCTCCCGACTGCTGCTCCTCTCTCCCCGCTGCTGCTCCTATCTCCCCGCTGCTGCTCCTCTCGCCCCGCTACTCCTCCTCTCGCCCCGCTGCTGCTCCACTCTCCCCGCTGCTGCTCCTCTCGCCCCGCTGCTGCTCCTCTCTCCCCGGTGCTGCTCCTCTCTCACCGCTGCTGCTCCTCTCACCCCCACTGCTACTCCTCTCTCCCGCTGCTGCTCCTCTCACCCCCACTGCTGCTCCTCTCTCCCCGCTGCTGCTCCTCTCGCCCCGCTGCTGCTCCTCTCTCCCCGCTGCTGCTCCTCTCACCCCGCTGCTGCTCCTCTCACCCCCACTGCTGCTCCTCTTGCCCCGCTGCTGCTCCTGTCACCCCGCTGCTGCTCCTCCATCCCCGCTGCTGCTCCTCTCTCCCCGCTGCTGCTCCTCTCTCCCCGCTGCAGCTCCTCTCTCCCCGCTGCTGCTCCTCTCTCCCGACTGCTGCTCCTCTCGCCCCGCTGCAGCTCCTCTCTCCCCGCTGCTGCTCCTCTCTCCCCGCTGCTGCTCCTCTCTCTCTGCTGCTGCTCCTCCCTCCCGCTGCTGCTCCTCGCTCTCTGCTACTGCTCTTCTCTCCCCACTCCAGCTCCTCACTCCCCGCTGCTGCTCCTCTCTCTCTGCTGCTGCTCCTCTCTCCCCGCTGCTGCTCCTCTCGCCCCGTTGTTGCTCCTCTCTCTCTGCTGCTGCTCCTCCCTCCCGCTGCTGCTCCTCTCTCCCCGCTGCATCCTCTCTCCCCGCTGCTGCTCCTCCCTCCCCCGCTGCTGCTCCTCTCGCCCCGCTGCTGCTCGTCTCGCCCCGCTGCTTCTCCTCTCTCCCCGCTGCTTCTCCTCTCGCCCCGCTGCTGCTCCTCTCTCCCCGCTGCTGCACCTCTCTCCCCGCTGCTTCTCCTCTCGCCCCGCTGCTGCTCCTCTCTCCCCGCTGCTGCTCCTCTCTCCCGACTGCTGCTCCTCTCTCCCCGCTGCTGCTCCTCTCTCCCCGCTGCTGCTCCTCTCGGCCCGCTACTCCTCCTCTCGCCCCGCTGCTGCTCCTCTCTCCCCGCTGCTGCTCCTCTCGCCCCGCTGCTGCTCTCCCTCCGCTGCTGCTCCTCTCGCCCCGCTGCTGCTCCTCTCTCCCCGCTGCTGCGCCTCTCTCTCTGCTGCTGCTCCTCTCTCCACGCTGCTGCTCCTCTTTCCCCGCTGCTGCTCCTCTCTCTCTGCTGCTGCTCCTCTCTCCACGCTGCTGCTCCTCTCTCCCCGCTGCTGCTCCTCTCTCTCTGCTGCTGCTCCTCTCTCCCCGCTGCTGCTCCGATTGCCCCGTTGTTGCTCCTCTTTCTCTGCTGCTGCTCCTCCCTCCCGCTGCTGCTCCTCTCGCCCCATTGCAGCTCCTCTCTCCCCGCTGCTGCTCCTCTCGCCCCGCTGCTGCTCCTCTCTCCCAGTTGCTGCTCCTCTCTCCCCGCTGCTGCTCCTCGCTCTCTGCTACTGCTCCTCTCTCCCCACTGCAGCTCCTCTCTCCCCGCTGCTGCTCCCCTCTCTCTGCTGCTGCTCCTCTCTCCCCCCTGCTGCTCGTCTCGCCCTGTTGCTGCTCCTCTCGCTCTGCTGCTGCTCCTCCCTCCCGCTGCTGCTCCTCGCTCTCTGCTACTGCTCCTCTCTCCCCACTGCAGCTCCTCTCTCCCCGCTGCTGCTCCTCTCGCCCCGCTGCTCCTCCTCTCGCCCCACTGCTGCTCCTCTCGCCCCCGCTGCAGCTCCTCTCTCCCCGCTGCTGCTCCTCTCGCCCCGCTGCTGCTCCTCTCTCCCCGGTGCTGCTCCTCTCTCACCGCTACTGCTCCTCTCCCCCCGCTGCTGCTGCTCTCTCCCCGCTGCTGCTCCTCTCTCCCCGCTGCTGCTCCTCTCCCCCCACTGCTGCTCCTCTCTCCCCGCTGATGCTCCTCTCACCCCCACTGCTGCTCCTCTTGCCCCGCTGCTGCTCCTCTCACCCCGCTGCTGCTCCTCCATCCCCGCTGCTGCTCCTCTCACCCCGCTGCTGCTCCTCTCTCCCCGCTGCTGCTCCTCTCACCCCCACTGCTGTTCCTCTCTCCCCGCTGCTACTCCTCTCTCCCCGCTGCTGCTCCTCTCTCCCCGCTGCTGCTCCTCTCACCCCCACTGCTGCTCCTCTCGCCCCGCTGCTGCTCCTCTCTCCCCGGTGCTGCACCTCTCTCCCCGCTGCTGCTCCTCTCACCCTGCTGCTGCTCCTCTACCCCCGCTGTTTCTCTCTCCCAGCTGCTGCTCCTCTCGCCCCGCTGCTCCTCTCCCTCCGCTGCTGCTCCTCTCGCCCCGCTGCTGCCCCACTCTCCCCGGTGCTGCACCACTCTCCCCGGTGCTGCACCTCTCTCCCCGCTGCTGCTCCTCTCACCCTGCTGCTGCTCCTCTACCCCCGCTGTTCCTCTCTCCCCGCTGCTGCTCCTCTCGCCCCGCTGCTCCTCTCCCTTCGCTGCTGCTCCTCTCGCCCCGCTGCTGCCCCACTCTCCCCGGTGCTGCACCTCTCTCCCCGCTGCTGCTTCTCTCTCCCCACTGGTGCTCCTCTCACCCGCTGTTGCTCCTCTCTCCCCGCTGCTGCTCCTCTCTCCCCGCTGCTGCTCCTCTCACCCCGCTGCTGCTCCTCTCTCCCCGCTGCTGCTCCTCTCTCCCCGCTGCTGCTCCTCTCGCCCCGTTGTTGCTCCTCTCTCTCTGCTGCTGCTCCTCCCTCCCGCTGCTGCTCCTCTCTCCCCGCTGCATCCTCTCTCCCCGCTGCTGCTCCTCCCTCCCCCGCTGCTGCTCCTCTCGCCCCGCTGCTGCTCGTCTCGCCCCGCTGCTTCTCCTCTCTCCCCGCTGCTTCTCCTCTCGCCCCGCTGCTGCTCCTCTCTCCCCGCTGCTGCACCTCTCTCCCCGCTGCTTCTCCTCTCGCCCCGCTGCTGCTCCTCTCTCCCCGCTGCTGCTCCTCTCTCCCGACTGCTGCTCCTCTCTCCCCGCTGCTGCTCCTCTCTCCCCGCTGCTGCTCCTCTCGGCCCGCTACTCCTCCTCTCGCCCCGCTGCTGCTCCTCTCTCCCCGCTGCTGCTCCTCTCGCCCCGCTGCTGCTCTCCCTCCGCTGCTGCTCCTCTCGCCCCGCTGCTGCTCCTCTCTCCCCGCTGCTGCGCCTCTCTCTCTGCTGCTGCTCCTCTCTCCACGCTGCTGCTCCTCTTTCCCCGCTGCTGCTCCTCTCTCTCTGCTGCTGCTCCTCTCTCCACGCTGCTGCTCCTCTCTCCCCGCTGCTGCTCCTCTCTCTCTGCTGCTGCTCCTCTCTCCCCGCTGCTGCTCCTCTTGCCCCGTTGTTGCTCCTCTTTCTCTGCTGCTGCTCCTCCCTCCCGCTGCTGCTCCTCTCGCCCCATTGCAGCTCCTCTCTCCCCGCTGCTGCTCCTCTCGCCCCGCTGCTGCTCCTCTCTCCCAGTTGCTGCTCCTCTCTCCCCGCTGCTGCTCCTCGCTCTCTGCTACTGCTCCTCTCTCCCCACTGCAGCTCCTCTCTCCCCGCTGCTGCTCCCCTCTCTCTGCTGCTGCTCCTCTCTCCCCCCTGCTGCTCGTCTCGCCCTGTTGCTGCTCCTCTCGCTCTGCTGCTGCTCCTCCCTCCCGCTGCTGCTCCTCGCTCTCTGCTACTGCTCCTCTCTCCCCACTGCAGCTCCTCTCTCCCCGCTGCTGCTCCTCTCGCCCCGCTGCTCCTCCTCTCGCCCCACTGCTGCTCCTCTCGCCCCCGCTGCAGCTCCTCTCTCCCCGCTGCTGCTCCTCTCGCCCCGCTGCTGCTCCTCTCTCCCCGGTGCTGCTCCTCTCTCACCGCTACTGCTCCTCTCCCCCCGCTGCTGCTGCTCTCTCCCCGCTGCTGCTCCTCTCTCCCCGCTGCTGCTCCTCTCCCCCCACTGCTGCTCCTCTCTCCCCGCTGATGCTCCTCTCACCCCCACTGCTGCTCCTCTTGCCCCGCTGCTGCTCCTCTCACCCCGCTGCTGCTCCTCCATCCCCGCTGCTGCTCCTCTCACCCCGCTGCTGCTCCTCTCTCCCCGCTGCTGCTCCTCTCACCCCCACTGCTGTTCCTCTCTCCCCGCTGCTACTCCTCTCTCCCCGCTGCTGCTCCTCTCTCCCCGCTGCTGCTCCTCTCACCCCCACTGCTGCTCCTCTCGCCCCGCTGCTGCTCCTCTCTCCCCGGTGCTGCACCTCTCTCCCCGCTGCTGCTCCTCTCACCCTGCTGCTGCTCCTCTACCCCCGCTGTTTCTCTCTCCCAGCTGCTGCTCCTCTCGCCCCGCTGCTCCTCTCCCTCCGCTGCTGCTCCTCTCGCCCCGCTGCTGCCCCACTCTCCCCGGTGCTGCACCACTCTCCCCGGTGCTGCACCTCTCTCCCCGCTGCTGCTCCTCTCACCCTGCTGCTGCTCCTCTACCCCCGCTGTTCCTCTCTCCCCGCTGCTGCTCCTCTCGCCCCGCTGCTCCTCTCCCTTCGCTGCTGCTCCTCTCGCCCCGCTGCTGCCCCACTCTCCCCGGTGCTGCACCTCTCTCCCCGCTGCTGCTTCTCTCTCCCCACTGGTGCTCCTCTCACCCGCTGTTGCTCCTCTCTCCCCGCTGCTGCTCCTCTCTCCCCGCTGCTGCTCCTCTCACCCCGCTGCTGCTCCTCTCTCCCCGCTGCTGCTCCTCTCTCCCCGCTGCTGCTCCTCTCGCCCCGTTGTTGCTCCTCTCTCTCTGCTGCTGCTCCTCCCTCCCGCTGCTGCTCCTCTCTCCCCGCTGCATCCTCTCTCCCCGCTGCTGCTCCTCCCTCCCCCGCTGCTGCTCCTCTCGCCCCGCTGCTGCTCGTCTCGCCCCGCTGCTTCTCCTCTCTCCCCGCTGCTTCTCCTCTCGCCCCGCTGCTGCTCCTCTCTCCCCGCTGCTGCACCTCTCTCCCCGCTGCTTCTCCTCTCGCCCCGCTGCTGCTCCTCTCTCCCCGCTGCTGCTCCTCTCTCCCGACTGCTGCTCCTCTCTCCCCGCTGCTGCTCCTCTCTCCCCGCTGCTGCTCCTCTCGGCCCGCTACTCCTCCTCTCGCCCCGCTGCTGCTCCTCTCTGCCCGCTGCTGCTCCTCTCGCCCCGCTGCTGCTCTCCCTCCGCTGCTGCTCCTCTCGCCCCGCTGCTGCTCCTCTCTCCCCGCTGCTGCGCCTCTCTCTCTGCTGCTGCTCCTCTCTCCACGCTGCTGCTCCTCTTTCCCCGCTGCTGCTCCTCTCTCTCTGCTGCTGCTCCTCTCTCCACGCTGCTGCTCCTCTCTCCCCGCTGCTGCTCCTCTCTCTCTGCTGCTGCTCCTCTCTCCCCGCTGCTGCTCCTCTTGCCCCGTTGTTGCTCCTCTTTCTCTGCTGCTGCTCCTCCCTCCCGCTGCTGCTCCTCTCGCCCCATTGCAGCTCCTCTCTCCCCGCTGCTGCTCCTCTCGCCCCGCTGCTGCTCCTCTCTCCCAGTTGCTGCTCCTCTCTCCCCGCTGCTGCTCCTCGCTCTCTGCTACTGCTCCTCTCTCCCCACTGCAGCTCCTCTCTCCCCGCTGCTGCTCCCCTCTCTCTGCTGCTGCTCCTCTCTCCCCCCTGCTGCTCGTCTCGCCCTGTTGCTGCTCCTCTCTCTCTGCTGCTGCTCCTCCCTCCCGCTGCTGCTCCTCGCTCTCTGCTACTGCTCCTCTCTCCCCACTGCAGCTCCTCTCTCCCCGCTGCTGCTCCTCTCGCCCCGCTGCTCCTCCTCTCGCCCCACTGCTGCTCCTCTCGCCCCCGCTGCAGCTCCTCTCTCCCCGCTGCTGCTCCTCTCGCCCCGCTGCTGCTCCTCTCTCCCCGGTGCTGCTCCTCTCTCACCGCTACTGCTCCTCTCCCCCCGCTGCTGCTGCTCTCTCCCCGCTGCTGCTCCTCTCTCCCCGCTGCTGCTCCTCTCCCCCCACTGCTGCTCCTCTCTCCCCGCTGATGCTCCTCTCACCCCCACTGCTGCTCCTCTTGCCCCGCTGCTGCTCCTCTCACCCCGCTGCTGCTCCTCCATCCCCGCTGCTGCTCCTCTCACCCCGCTGCTGCTCCTCTCTCCCCGCTGCTGCTCCTCTCACCCCCACTGCTGTTCCTCTCTCCCCGCTGCTACTCCTCTCTCCCCGCTGCTGCTCCTCTCTCCCCGTTGCTGCTCCTCTCACCCCCACTGCTGCTCCTCTCTCCCCGCTGCAGCTCCTCTCTCCCCGCTGCTGCTCCTCCCTCCCGCGCTGCTGCTCCTCTCTCCCCGCTGCTGCTCCTCTCGCCCCGCTGCTCCTCTCCCTCTGCTGCTTCTCCTCTCGCCCCGCTGCTGCTCCTCTCTCCCCGGTGCTGCTCCTCTCTCCCTGCTGCTGCTCCTCTCTCCCCGCTGCTGCCCCTCTCTCCCCGCTGCTGCTCCTCTCTCCTGACTGCTGCTCCTCTCTCCCCGCTGCTGCTCCTATCTCCCCGCTGCTGCTCCTCTCGCCCCGCTACTCCTCCTCTCGCCCCGCTGCTGATCCACTCTCCCCGCTGCTGCTCCTCTCGCCCCGCTGCTGCTCCTCTCTCCCCGGTGCTGCTCCTCTCTCACCGCTGCTGCTCCTCTCTCCCCGCTGCTGCTCCTCTCGCCCCGCTGCTCCTCCTCTCGCCCCACTGCTGCTCCTCTCGCCCCCGCTGCAGCTCCTCTCTCCCCGCTGCTGCTCCTCTCGCCCCGCTGCTGCTCCTCTCTCCCCGGTGCTGCTCCTCTCTCACCGCTGCTGCTCCTCTTCCCCCCGCTGCTGCTGCTCTCTCCCCGCTGCTGCTCCTCTCTCCCCGCTGCTGCTCCTCTCCCCCCACTGCTGCTCCTCTCTCCCCGCTGCTGCTCCTCGCTCCCCGGTGCTGCTCCTCTCTCCCCGCTGCTGCTCCTCTCTCCCCGGTGCTGCTCCTCTCTCACCGCTGCTGCTCCTCTTCCCCCCGCTGCTGCTGCTCTCTCCCCGCTGCTGCTCCTCTCTCCCCGCTGCTGCTCCTTTCCCCCCACTGCTGCTCCTCTCTCCCCGCTGCTGCTCCTCGCTCCCCGGTGCTGCTCCTCTCTCCCCGCTGCTGCTCCTCTCTCCACGCTGCTTCTCCTCTCTCCCCACTGCTTCTCCTCTCTCCCTGCTGCAGCTCCTTTCTCCCCGCTGCTGCTCCTCTCTCTCTGCTGCTGCTCCTCTCTCCCCGCTGCTGCTCCTCTCGCCCCGTTGTTGCTCCTCTCTCTCTGCTGCTGCTCCTCTCTCCCCGCTGCAGCTCCTCTCTCCCCGCTGCTGCTCCTCCCTCCCCCGCTGCTGCTCCTCTCTCCCCGCTGCTGCTCCTCTCGCCCCGCTGCTCCTCTCCCTCTGCTGCTTCTCCTCTCGCCCCGCTGCTGCTCCTCTCTCCCCGGTGCTGCTCCTCTCTCCCTGCTGCTGTTCCTCTCTCCCCGCTGCTGCCCCTCTCTCCCCGCTGCTGCTCCTCTCTCCCGACTGCTGCTCCTCTCTCCCTGCTGCTGCTCCTCTCTCCCCGCTGCTGCCCCTCTCTCCCCGCTGCTGCTCCTCTCTCCCGACTGCTGCTCCTCTCTCCCCGCTGCAGCTCCTCTCTCCCCGCTGCTGCTCCTCTCTCCCCGCTGCTGCTCCTCTCTCCCCGCTGCAGCTCCTCTCTCCCCGCTGCTGCTCCTCTCTCCCGACTGCTGCTCCTCTCTCCCCGCTGCAGCTCCTCTCTCCCCGCTGCTGCTCCTCTCTCCCCGCTGCTGCTCCTCTCTCTCTGCTGCTGCTCCTCTCACCCCGCTGCTGCTCCTCCATCCCCGCTGCTGCTCCTCTCACCCCGCTGCTGCTCCTCTCTCCCCGCTGCTGCTCCTCTCACCCCCACTGCTGTTCCTCTCTCCCCGCTGCTACTCATCTCTCCCCGCTGCTGCTCCTCTCTCCCCGCTGCTGCTCCTCTCACCCCGCTGCTGCTCCTCTCGCCCCGCTGCTGCTCCTCTCACCCCCACTGCTACTCCTCTCTCCCGCTGCTGCTCCTCTCACCCCCACTGCTGTTCCTCTCTCCCCGCTGCAGCTCCTCTCTCCCCGCTGCTGCTCCTCCCTCCCCCGCTGCTGCTCCTCTCTCCCCGCTGCTGCTCCTCTCGCCCCGCTGCTCCTCTCCCTCTGCTGCTTCTCCTCTCGCCCCGCTGCTGCTCCTCTCTCCCCGGTGCTGCTCCTCTCTCCCTGCTGCTGCTCCTCTCTCCCCGCTGCTGCCCCTCTCTCCCCGCTGCTGCTCCTCTCTCCCGACTGCTGCTCCTCTCTCCCTGCTGCTGCTCCTCTCTCCCCGCTGCTGCCCCTCTCTCCCCGCTGCTGCTCCTCTCTCCCGACTGCTGCTCCTCTCTCCCCGCTGCTGCTCCTCTCGCCCCGTTGTTGCTCCTCTCTCTCTGCTGCTGCTCCTCTCTCCCCGCTGCAGCTCCTCTCTCCCCGCTGCTGCTCCTCCCTCCCCCGCTGCTGCTCCTCTCTCCCCGCTGCTGCTCCTCTCGCCCCGCTGCTCCTCTCCCTCTGCTGCTTCTCCTCTCGCCCCGCTGCTGCTCCTCTCTCCCCGGTGCTGCTCCTCTCTCCCTGCTGCTGCTCCTCTCTCCCCGCTGCTGCCCCTCTCTCCCCGCTGCTGCTCCTCTCTCCCGACTGCTGCTCCTCTCTCCCCGCTGCTGCTCCTATCTCCCCGCTGCTGCTCCTCTCGCCCCGCTACTCCTCCTCTCGCCCCGCTGCTGCTCCACTCTCCCCGCTGCTGCTCCTCTCGCCCCGCTGCTGCTCCTCTCTCCCCGGTGCTGCTCCTCTCTCACCGCTGCTGCTCCTCTCACCCCCACTGCTACTCCTCTCTCCCGCTGCTGCTCCTCTCACCCCCACTGCTGCTCCTCTCTCCCCGCTGCTGCTCCTCTCGCCCCGCTGCTGCTCCTCTCTCCCCGCTGCTGCTCCTCTCACCCCGCTGCTGCTCCTCTCACCCCCACTGCTGCTCCTCTTGCCCCGCTGCTGCTCCTGTCACCCCGCTGCTGCTCCTCCATCCCCGCTGCTGCTCCTCTCTCCCCGCTGCTGCTCCTCTCTCCCCGCTGCAGCTCCTCTCTCCCCGCTGCTGCTCCTCTCTCCCGACTGCTGCTCCTCTCGCCCCGCTGCAGCTCCTCTCTCCCCGCTGCTGCTCCTCTCTCCCCGCTGCTGCTCCTCTCTCTCTGCTGCTGCTCCTCCCTCCCGCTGCTGCTCCTCGCTCTCTGCTACTGCTCTTCTCTCCCCACTCCAGCTCCTCACTCCCCGCTGCTGCTCCTCTCTCTCTGCTGCTGCTCCTCTCTCCCCGCTGCTGCTCCTCTCGCCCCGTTGTTGCTCCTCTCTCTCTGCTGCTGCTCCTCCCTCCCGCTGCTGCTCCTCTCTCCCCGCTGCATCCTCTCTCCCCGCTGCTGCTCCTCCCTCCCCCGCTGCTGCTCCTCTCGCCCCGCTGCTGCTCGTCTCGCCCCGCTGCTTCTCCTCTCTCCCCGCTGCTTCTCCTCTCGCCCCGCTGCTGCTCCTCTCTCCCCGCTGCTGCACCTCTCTCCCCGCTGCTTCTCCTCTCGCCCCGCTGCTGCTCCTCTCTCCCCGCTGCTGCTCCTCTCTCCCGACTGCTGCTCCTCTCTCCCCGCTGCTGCTCCTCTCTCCCCGCTGCTGCTCCTCTCGGCCCGCTACTCCTCCTCTCGCCCCGCTGCTGCTCCTCTCTCCCCGCTGCTGCTCCTCTCGCCCCGCTGCTGCTCTCCCTCCGCTGCTGCTCCTCTCGCCCCGCTGCTGCTCCTCTCTCCCCGCTGCTGCGCCTCTCTCTCTGCTGCTGCTCCTCTCTCCACGCTGCTGCTCCTCTTTCCCCGCTGCTGCTCCTCTCTCTCTGCTGCTGCTCCTCTCTCCACGCTGCTGCTCCTCTCTCCCCGCTGCTGCTCCTCTCTCTCTGCTGCTGCTCCTCTCTCCCCGCTGCTGCTCCTCTTGCCCCGTTGTTGCTCCTCTTTCTCTGCTGCTGCTCCTCCCTCCCGCTGCTGCTCCTCTCGCCCCATTGCAGCTCCTCTCTCCCCGCTGCTGCTCCTCTCGCCCCGCTGCTGCTCCTCTCTCCCAGTTGCTGCTCCTCTCTCCCCGCTGCTGCTCCTCGCTCTCTGCTACTGCTCCTCTCTCCCCACTGCAGCTCCTCTCTCCCCGCTGCTGCTCCCCTCTCTCTGCTGCTGCTCCTCTCTCCCCCCTGCTGCTCGTCTCGCCCTGTTGCTGCTCCTCTCGCTCTGCTGCTGCTCCTCCCTCCCGCTGCTGCTCCTCGCTCTCTGCTACTGCTCCTCTCTCCCCACTGCAGCTCCTCTCTCCCCGCTGCTGCTCCTCTCGCCCCGCTGCTCCTCCTCTCGCCCCACTGCTGCTCCTCTCGCCCCCGCTGCAGCTCCTCTCTCCCCGCTGCTGCTCCTCTCGCCCCGCTGCTGCTCCTCTCTCCCCGGTGCTGCTCCTCTCTCACCGCTACTGCTCCTCTCCCCCCGCTGCTGCTGCTCTCTCCCCGCTGCTGCTCCTCTCTCCCCGCTGCTGCTCCTCTCCCCCCACTGCTGCTCCTCTCTCCCCGCTGATGCTCCTCTCACCCCCACTGCTGCTCCTCTTGCCCCGCTGCTGCTCCTCTCACCCCGCTGCTGCTCCTCCATCCCCGCTGCTGCTCCTCTCACCCCGCTGCTGCTCCTCTCTCCCCGCTGCTGCTCCTCTCACCCCCACTGCTGTTCCTCTCTCCCCGCTGCTACTCCTCTCTCCCCGCTGCTGCTCCTCTCTCCCCGCTGCTGCTCCTCTCACCCCCACTGCTGCTCCTCTCGCCCCGCTGCTGCTCCTCTCTCCCCGGTGCTGCACCTCTCTCCCCGCTGCTGCTCCTCTCACCCTGCTGCTGCTCCTCTACCCCCGCTGTTTCTCTCTCCCAGCTGCTGCTCCTCTCGCCCCGCTGCTCCTCTCCCTCCGCTGCTGCTCCTCTCGCCCCGCTGCTGCCCCACTCTCCCCGGTGCTGCACCACTCTCCCCGGTGCTGCACCTCTCTCCCCGCTGCTGCTCCTCTCACCCTGCTGCTGCTCCTCTACCCCCGCTGTTCCTCTCTCCCCGCTGCTGCTCCTCTCGCCCCGCTGCTCCTCTCCCTTCGCTGCTGCTCCTCTCGCCCCGCTGCTGCCCCACTCTCCCCGGTGCTGCACCTCTCTCCCCGCTGCTGCTTCTCTCTCCCCACTGGTGCTCCTCTCACCCGCTGTTGCTCCTCTCTCCCCGCTGCTGCTCCTCTCTCCCCGCTGCTGCTCCTCTCACCCCGCTGCTGCTCCTCTCTCCCCGCTGCTGCTCCTCTCTCCCCGCTGCTGCTCCTCTCGCCCCGTTGTTGCTCCTCTCTCTCTGCTGCTGCTCCTCCCTCCCGCTGCTGCTCCTCTCTCCCCGCTGCATCCTCTCTCCCCGCTGCTGCTCCTCCCTCCCCCGCTGCTGCTCCTCTCGCCCCGCTGCTGCTCGTCTCGCCCCGCTGCTTCTCCTCTCTCCCCGCTGCTTCTCCTCTCGCCCCGCTGCTGCTCCTCTCTCCCCGCTGCTGCACCTCTCTCCCCGCTGCTTCTCCTCTCGCCCCGCTGCTGCTCCTCTCTCCCCGCTGCTGCTCCTCTCTCCCGACTGCTGCTCCTCTCTCCCCGCTGCTGCTCCTCTCTCCCCGCTGCTGCTCCTCTCGGCCCGCTACTCCTCCTCTCGCCCCGCTGCTGCTCCTCTCTGCCCGCTGCTGCTCCTCTCGCCCCGCTGCTGCTCTCCCTCCGCTGCTGCTCCTCTCGCCCCGCTGCTGCTCCTCTCTCCCCGCTGCTGCGCCTCTCTCTCTGCTGCTGCTCCTCTCTCCACGCTGCTGCTCCTCTTTCCCCGCTGCTGCTCCTCTCTCTCTGCTGCTGCTCCTCTCTCCACGCTGCTGCTCCTCTCTCCCCGCTGCTGCTCCTCTCTCTCTGCTGCTGCTCCTCTCTCCCCGCTGCTGCTCCTCTTGCCCCGTTGTTGCTCCTCTTTCTCTGCTGCTGCTCCTCCCTCCCGCTGCTGCTCCTCTCGCCCCATTGCAGCTCCTCTCTCCCCGCTGCTGCTCCTCTCGCCCCGCTGCTGCTCCTCTCTCCCAGTTGCTGCTCCTCTCTCCCCGCTGCTGCTCCTCGCTCTCTGCTACTGCTCCTCTCTCCCCACTGCAGCTCCTCTCTCCCCGCTGCTGCTCCCCTCTCTCTGCTGCTGCTCCTCTCTCCCCCCTGCTGCTCGTCTCGCCCTGTTGCTGCTCCTCTCTCTCTGCTGCTGCTCCTCCCTCCCGCTGCTGCTCCTCGCTCTCTGCTACTGCTCCTCTCTCCCCACTGCAGCTCCTCTCTCCCCGCTGCTGCTCCTCTCGCCCCGCTGCTCCTCCTCTCGCCCCACTGCTGCTCCTCTCGCCCCCGCTGCAGCTCCTCTCTCCCCGCTGCTGCTCCTCTCGCCCCGCTGCTGCTCCTCTCTCCCCGGTGCTGCTCCTCTCTCACCGCTACTGCTCCTCTCCCCCCGCTGCTGCTGCTCTCTCCCCGCTGCTGCTCCTCTCTCCCCGCTGCTGCTCCTCTCCCCCCACTGCTGCTCCTCTCTCCCCGCTGATGCTCCTCTCACCCCCACTGCTGCTCCTCTTGCCCCGCTGCTGCTCCTCTCACCCCGCTGCTGCTCCTCCATCCCCGCTGCTGCTCCTCTCACCCCGCTGCTGCTCCTCTCTCCCCGCTGCTGCTCCTCTCACCCCCACTGCTGTTCCTCTCTCCCCGCTGCTACTCCTCTCTCCCCGCTGCTGCTCCTCTCTCCCCGCTGCTGCTCCTCTCACCCCCACTGCTGCTCCTCTCGCCCCGCTGCTGCTCCTCTCTCCCCGGTGCTGCACCTCTCTCCCCGCTGCTGCTCCTCTCACCCTGCTGCTGCTCCTCTACCCCCGCTGTTTCTCTCTCCCAGCTGCTGCTCCTCTCGCCCCGCTGTTCCTCTCCCTCCGCTGCTGCTCCTCTCGCCCCGCTGCTGCCCCACTCTCCCCGGTGCTGCACCACTCTCCCCGGTGCTGCACCTCTCTCCCCGCTGCTGCTCCTCTCACCCTGCTGCTGCTCCTCTACCCCCGCTGTTCCTCTCTCCCCGCTGCTGCTCCTCTCGCCCCGCTGCTCCTCTCCCTTCGCTGCTGCTCCTCTCGCCCCGCTGCTGCCCCACTCTCCCCGGTGCTGCACCTCTCTCCCCGCTGCTGCTTCTCTCTCCCCACTGGTGCTCCTCTCACCCGCTGTTGCTCCTCTCTCCCCGCTGCTGCTCCTCTCTCCCCGCTGCTGCTCCTCTCACCCCGCTGCTGCTCCTCTCTCCCCGCTGCTGCTCCTCTCGCCCCGCTGCTGCTCCTCTCGCCCCGCTGCTGCTCCTCTCTCCCCGCTGCTGCTCCTCACCCTGCTGCTGCTCCTCTCTCCCCGCTGCTGCTCCTCTCTCCCCGCTGCTGCGCCTCTCTCTCTGCTGCTGCTCCTCTCTCCACGCTGCTGCTCCTCTTTCCCCGCTGCTGCTCCTCTCTCTCTGCTGCTGCTCCTCTCTCCACGCTGCTGCTCCTCTCTCCCCGCTGCTGCTCCTCTCTCTCTGCTGCTGCTCCTCTCTCCCCGCTGCTGCTCCTCTTGCCCCGTTGTTGCTCCTCTTTCTCTGCTGCTGCTCCTCCCTCCCGCTGCTGCTCCTCTCGCCCCATTGCAGCTCAACTCCCTCCGCTGCTGCTCCTCACCCCGCTGCTGCTGCTCACCCCGCTGCTGCTCCTCTCTCCCCGCTGCTGCTCCTCTCACCTCCGCTGCTGCTCCTCTCTCCCCGCTGCTGCTCCTCTCGCCCGACTGCTGCGCCTCTCTGCCACGCTGTTGCTTCTCTCGCCCTGCTGCTGATCCTCTCTCCCCGCTGCTGCTCCTCTCTCCCCGCTGCTCCTCTCCCTCCGCTGCTGCTCCTCTCGCCCCGCTGCTCCTCTCCCTCCGCTGCTGCTCCTCTCGCCCGCTGCTGCCCCACTCTCCCCGGTGCTGCACCTCTCTCCCCGCTGCTGCTCCTCTCACCCTGCTGCTGCTCCTCTACCCCCGCTGTTCCTCTCTCCCCGCTGCTGCTCCTCTCGCCCCGCTGCTCCTCTCCCTCCGCTGCTGCTCCTCTCGCCCGCTGCTGCCCCACTCTCCCCGGTGCTGCACCTCTCTCCCCGCTGCTGCTCCTCTCACCCTGCTGCTGCTCCTCTACCCCCGCTGTTCCTCTCTCCCCGCTGCTGCTCCTCTCGCCCCGCTGCTCCTCTCCCTCCGCTGCTGCTCCTCTCGCCCCGCTGCTGCCCCACTCTCCCCGGTGCTGCACCACTCTCCCCGGTGCTGCACCTCTCTCCCCGCTGCTGCTCCTCTCACCCTGCTGCTGCTCCTCTACCCCCGCTGTTCCTCTCTCCCCGCTGCTGCTCCTCTCGCCCCGCTGCTCCTCTCCCTCCGCTGCTGCTCCTCTCGCCCCGCTGCTGCCCCACTCTCCCCGGTGCTGCACCTCTCTCCCCGCTGCTGCTTCTCTCTCCCCACTGGTGCTCCTCTCACCCGCTGTTGCTCCTCTCTCCCCGCTGCTGCTCCTCTCTCCCCGCTACAGCTCCTCTCTCCCCGCTGCTGCTCCTCTCTCCCCGCTGCTGCTCCTCTTGCCCCGCTGCTGCTCCTCTCGCCCCGCTGCTGCTCCTCTCTCCCCGCTGCTGCTCCTCTCGCCCCACTGCAGCTCAACTCCCTCCGCTGCTGCTCCTCACCCCGCTGCTGCTGCTCACCCCGCTGCTGCTCCTCTCTCCCCGCTGCTGCTCCTCTCACCCCCGCTGCTGCTCCTCTCTCCCCGCTGCTGCTCCTCTCGCCCGACTGCTGCGCCTCTCTGCCACGCTGTTGCTTCTCTCGCCCCGCTGCTGATCCTCTCTCCCCGCTGCTGCTCCTCTCTCCCCGCTGCTGCTCCTCTCGCCCCGCTGCTGCTCCTCTCACTCCGCTGCTGCTCCTCACTCCCCGCTGCTGCTCCTCTCTCCCTGCTGCTCATCTCTGCCCCGCTGCTGCTCCTGCCGCCCCGCTGCTGCTCCTCTCACCCCGCTTCTGCTCCTCTCGCCCGACTGCTGCTCCTCTCTCCCCGCTGCTGCTCCTCTCACTCCGCTGCTGCTCCTCTCACTCCGCTGCTGCACCTCTCTCCCCGCTGCTGCTCCTCTCTCCCCGCTGCTGCTCCTCTCTCCCCGCTGCTGCTCCTCTCTCCACGCTGCTGCTCCTCTCTCCCCGCTGCTGCTCCTCTCTCTCTGCTGCTGCTTCTCGCTCCACGCTGCTGCTCCTCTCTCCCCGCTGCTGCTCCTCTCTCTCTGCTGCTGCTCCTCTCTCCCCGCTGCTGCTCCTCTTGCCCCGTTGTTGCTCCTCTCTCTCTGCTGCTGCTCCTCCCTCCCGCTGCTGCTCCTCTCGCCCCACTGCAGCTCAACTCCCCCCGCTGCTGCTCCTCACCCCGCTGCTGCTGCTCACCCCGCTGCTGCTCCTCTCACCCCGCTGCTGCTCCTCTCGCCCTGCTGCTCCTCTCCCTCCGCTGCTGCTCCTCTCGCCCCGCTGCTGCCCCACTCTCCCCGGTGCTGCAACTCTCTCCCCGCTGCTGCTCCTCTCACCCTGCTGCTGCTCCTCTACCCCCGCTGTTCCTCTCTCCCCGCTGCTGCTCCTCTCGCCCCGCTGCTCCTCTCCCTCCGCTGCTGCTCCTCTCGCCCCGCTGCTGCCCCACTCTCCCCGGTGCTGCACCTCTCTCCCCGCTGCTGCTACTCTCACCCTGCTGCTGCTCCTCTACCCCCGCTGTTCCTCTCTCCCCGCTGCTGCTCCTCTCGCCCCGCTGCTCCTCTCCCTCCGCTGCTGCTCCTCTCGCCCCGCTGCTGCCCCACTCTCCCCGGTGCTGCACCTCTCTCCCCGCTGCTGCTTCTCTCTCCCCACTGGTGCTCCTCTCACCCGCTGTTGCTCCTCTCTCCCCGCTGCTGCTCCTCTCGCCCCGTTGTTGCTCCTCTCTCTCTGCTGCTGCTCCTCTCTCCCACGCTGCTGCTCCTCCCTCCCACGCTGCTGCTCCTCTCGCCCCGCTGCTGCTCCTCTCTCCCCGCTGCTGCTCCTCTCTCCCCTCTGCTGCCCCACTCTCCCCACTGCTGCTCCTCGCTCCCCGCTGCTGCTCCTCTCTCCCGACTGCTGCTCCTCTCTCCCCGCTGCTGCTCCTCTCGCCCCGCTGCTGCTCCTCTCTCCCCGCTGCTGCTCCTCTCTCCCCGCTGCTGCTCCTCTCTCCCCGCTGCTGCTCCTCTCGCCCCGCTGCTGCTCCTCGCTCCCCGGTGCTGCTCCTCTCTCACCGCTGCTGCTCCTCTCTCCCCGCTGCTGCTCCTCTCTCCCCGCTGCTGCTCCTCTCTCCCCGCTGCTGCTCCTCTCTCCCCGCTGCTGCTCCTCTCACCTCCGCTGCTGCTCCTCTCTCCCCGCTGCTGCTCCTCTCGCCCGACTGCTGCGCCTCTCTGCCACGCTGTTGCTTCTCTCGCCCTGCTGCTGATCCTCTCTCCCCGCTGCTGCTCCTCTCTCCCCGCTGCTCCTCTCCCTCCGCTGCTGCTCCTCTCGCCCCGCTGCTCCTCTCCCTCCGCTGCTGCTCCTCTCGCCCGCTGCTGCCCCACTCTCCCCGGTGCTGCACCTCTCTCCCCGCTGCTGCTCCTCTCACCCTGCTGCTGCTCCTCTACCCCCGCTGTTCCTCTCTCCCCGCTGCTGCTCCTCTCGCCCCGCTGCTCCTCTCCCTCCGCTGCTGCTCCTCTCGCCCGCTGCTGCCCCACTCTCCCCGGTGCTGCACCTCTCTCCCCGCTGCTGCTCCTCTCACCCTGCTGCTGCTCCTCTACCCCCGCTGTTCCTCTCTCCCCGCTGCTGCTCCTCTCGCCCCGCTGCTCCTCTCCCTCCGCTGCTGCTCCTCTCGCCCCGCTGCTGCCCCACTCTCCCCGGTGCTGCACCACTCTCCCCGGTGCTGCACCTCTCTCCCCGCTGCTGCTCCTCTCACCCTGCTGCTGCTCCTCTACCCCCGCTGTTCCTCTCTCCCCGCTGCTGCTCCTCTCGCCCCGCTGCTCCTCTCCCTCCGCTGCTGCTCCTCTCGCCCCGCTGCTGCCCCACTCTCCCCGGTGCTGCACCTCTCTCCCCGCTGCTGCTTCTCTCTCCCCACTGGTGCTCCTCTCACCCGCTGTTGCTCCTCTCTCCCCGCTGCTGCTCCTCTCTCCCCGCTACAGCTCCTCTCTCCCCGCTGCTGCTCCTCTCTCCCCGCTGCTGCTCCTCTTGCCCCGCTGCTGCTCCTCTCGCCCCGCTGCTGCTCCTCTCTCCCCGCTGCTGCTCCTCTCGCCCCACTGCAGCTCAACTCCCTCCGCTGCTGCTCCTCACCCCGCTGCTGCTGCTCACCCCGCTGCTGCTCCTCTCTCCCCGCTGCTGCTCCTCTCACCCCCGCTGCTGCTCCTCTCTCCCCGCTGCTGCTCCTCTCGCCCGACTGCTGCGCCTCTCTGCCACGCTGTTGCTTCTCTCGCCCCGCTGCTGATCCTCTCTCCCCGCTGCTGCTCCTCTCTCCCCGCTGCTGCTCCTCTCGCCCCGCTGCTGCTCCTCTCACTCCGCTGCTGCTCCTCACTCCCCGCTGCTGCTCCTCTCTCCCTGCTGCTCATCTCTGCCCCGCTGCTGCTCCTGCCGCCCCGCTGCTGCTCCTCTCACCCCGCTTCTGCTCCTCTCGCCCGACTGCTGCTCCTCTCTCCCCGCTGCTGCTCCTCTCACTCCGCTGCTGCTCCTCTCACTCCGCTGCTGCACCTCTCTCCCCGCTGCTGCTCCTCTCTCCCCGCTGCTGCTCCTCTCTCCCCGCTGCTGCTCCTCTCTCCACGCTGCTGCTCCTCTCTCCCCGCTGCTGCTCCTCTCTCTCTGCTGCTGCTTCTCGCTCCACGCTGCTGCTCCTCTCTCCCCGCTGCTGCTCCTCTCTCTCTGCTGCTGCTCCTCTCTCCCCGCTGCTGCTCCTCTTGCCCCGTTGTTGCTCCTCTCTCTCTGCTGCTGCTCCTCCCTCCCGCTGCTGCTCCTCTCGCCCCACTGCAGCTCAACTCCCCCCGCTGCTGCTCCTCACCCCGCTGCTGCTGCTCACCCCGCTGCTGCTCCTCTCACCCCGCTGCTGCTCCTCTCGCCCTGCTGCTCCTCTCCCTCCGCTGCTGCTCCTCTCGCCCCGCTGCTGCCCCACTCTCCCCGGTGCTGCAACTCTCTCCCCGCTGCTGCTCCTCTCACCCTGCTGCTGCTCCTCTACCCCCGCTGTTCCTCTCTCCCCGCTGCTGCTCCTCTCGCCCCGCTGCTCCTCTCCCTCCGCTGCTGCTCCTCTCGCCCCGCTGCTGCCCCACTCTCCCCGGTGCTGCACCTCTCTCCCCGCTGCTGCTACTCTCACCCTGCTGCTGCTCCTCTACCCCCGCTGTTCCTCTCTCCCCGCTGCTGCTCCTCTCGCCCCGCTGCTCCTCTCCCCCGCTGCTGCTCCTCTCGCCCCGCTGCTGCCCACTCTCCCCGGTGCTGCACCTCTCTCCCCGCTGCTGCTTCTCTCTCCCCACTGGTGCTCCTCTCACCCGCTGTTGCTCCTCTCTCCCCGCTGCTGCTCCTCTCGCCCCGTTGTTGCTCCTCTCTCTCTGCTGCTGCTCCTCTCTCCCACGCTGCTGCTCCTCCCTCCCACGCTGCTGCTCCTCTCGCCCCGCTGCTGCTCCTCTCTCCCCGCTGCTGCTCCTCTCTCCCCTCTGCTGCCCCACTCTCCCCACTGCTGCTCCTCGCTCCCCGCTGCTGCTCCTCTCTCCCGACTGCTGCTCCTCTCTCCCCGCTGCTGCTCCTCTCGCCCCGCTGCTGCTCCTCTCTCCCCGCTGCTGCTCCTCTCTCCCCGCTGCTGCTCCTCTCTCCCCGCTGCTGCTCCTCTCGCCCCGCTGCTGCTCCTCGCTCCCCGGTGCTGCTCCTCTCTCACCGCTGCTGCTCCTCTCTCCCCGCTGCTGCTCCTCTCTCCCCGCTGCTGCTCCTCTCTCCCCGCTGCTGCTCCTCTCTCCCCGCTGCTGCTCCTCTCGCCCCGCTGCTGCTCCTCGCTCCCCGGTGCTGCTCCTCTCTCCCTGCTGCTGCTCCTCTCTCCACTCTGCTTCCCCACTCTCCCACTGCTGCTCCTCGCTCTCTGCTGCTGCTCCTCTCTCCCCGCTGCTGCTCCTCTCTCCCCGCTGCTGCTCCTCTCTCCACGCTGCTGCTCCTCTACCCCCGCTGTTCCTCTCTCCCCGCTGCTGCTCCTCTCGCCCCGCTGCTCCTCTCCCTCCGCTGCTGCTCCTCTCGCCCCGCTGCTGCCCCACTCTCCCCGGTGCTGCACCTCTCTCCCCGCTGCTGCTTCTCTGTCCCCACTGGTGCTCCTCTCACCCGCTGTTGCTCCTCTCTCCCCGCTGCTGCTCCTCTCGCCCCGTTGTTGCTCCTCTCTCTCTGCTGCTGCTCCTCTCTCCCACGCTGCTGCTCCTCCCTCCCACGCTGCTGCTCCTCTCGCCCCGCTGCTGCTCCTCTCTCCCCGCTGCTGCTCCTCTCTCCCCTCTGCTGCCCCACTCTCCCCACTGCTGCTCCTCGCTCCCCGCTGCTGCTCCTCTCTCCCGACTGCTGCTCCTCTCTCCCCGCTGCTGTTCCTCTCTCCCCGCTGCTGCTCCTCTCTCCCCGCTGCTGCTCCTCTCTCCCCGCTGCTGCTCCTCGCTCCCCGGTGCTGCTCCTCTCTCACCGCTGCTGCTCCTCTCTCCCCGCTGCTGCTCCTCTCTCCACGCTGCTGCTCCTCTCTCCCCGCTGCTGCTCCTCTCTCTCTGCTGCTGCTTCTCGCTCCACGCTGCTGCTCCTCTCTCCCCGCTGCTGCTCCTCTCTCTCTGCTGCTGCTCCTCTCTCCCCGCTGCTGCTCCTCTTGCCCCGTTGTTGCTCCTCTCTCTCTGCTGCTGCTCCTCCCTCCCGCTGCTGCTCCTCTCGCCCCACTGCAGCTCAACTCCCCCCGCTGCTGCTCCTCACCCCGCTGCTGCTGCTCACCCCGCTGCTGCTCCTCTCACCCCGCTGCTGCTCCTCTCGCCCTGCTGCTCCTCTCCCTCCGCTGCTGCTCCTCTCGCCCCGCTGCTGCCCCACTCTCCCCGGTGCTGCACCTCTCTCCCCGCTGCTGCTCCTCTCACCCTGCTGCTGCTCCTCTACCCCCGCTGTTCCTCTCTCCCCGCTGCTGCTCCTCTCGCCCCGCTGCTCCTCTCCCTCCGCTGCTGCTCCTCTCGCCCCGCTGCTGCCCCACTCTCCCCGGTGCTGCACCTCTCTCCCCGCTGCTGCTACTCTCACCCTGCTGCTGCTCCTCTACCCCCGCTGTTCCTCTCTCCCCGCTGCTGCTCCTCTCGCCCCGCTGCTCCTCTCCCTCCGCTGCTGCTCCTCTCGCCCCGCTGCTGCCCCACTCTCCCCGGTGCTGCACCTCTCTCCCCGCTGCTGCTTCTCTCTCCCCACTGGTGCTCCTCTCACCCGCTGTTGCTCCTCTCTCCCCGCTGCTGCTCCTCTCGCCCCGTTGTTGCTCCTCTCTCTCTGCTGCTGCTCCTCTCTCCCACGCTGCTGCTCCTCCCTCCCACGCTGCTGCTCCTCTCGCCCCGCTGCTGCTCCTCTCTCCCCGCTGCTGCTCCTCTCTCCCCTCTGCTGCCCCACTCTCCCCACTGCTGCTCCTCGCTCCCCGCTGCTGCTCCTCTCTCCCGACTGCTGCTCCTCTCTCCCCGCTGCTGCTCCTCTCGCCCCGCTGCTGCTCCTCTCTCCCCGCTGCTGCTCCTCTCTCCCCGCTGCTGCTCCTCTCTCCCCGCTGCTGCTCCTCTCGCCCCGCTGCTGCTCCTCGCTCCCCGGTGCTGCTCCTCTCTCACCGCTGCTGCTCCTCTCTCCCCGCTGCTGCTCCTCTCTCCCCGCTGCTGCTCCTCTCTCCCCGCTGCTGCTCCTCTCTCCCCGCTGCTGCTCCTCTCGCCCCGCTGCTGCTCCTCGCTCCCCGGTGCTGCTCCTCTCTCCCTGCTGCTGCTCCTCTCTCCACTCTGCTTCCCCACTCTCCCACTGCTGCTCCTCGCTCTCTGCTGCTGCTCCTCTCTCCCCGCTGCTGCTCCTCTCTCCCCGCTGCTGCTCCTCTCTCCACGCTGCTGCTCCTCTACCCCCGCTGTTCCTCTCTCCCCGCTGCTGCTCCTCTCGCCCCGCTGCTCCTCTCCCTCCGCTGCTGCTCCTCTCGCCCCGCTGCTGCCCCACTCTCCCCGGTGCTGCACCTCTCTCCCCGCTGCTGCTTCTCTGTCCCCACTGGTGCTCCTCTCACCCGCTGTTGCTCCTCTCTCCCCGCTGCTGCTCCTCTCGCCCCGTTGTTGCTCCTCTCTCTCTGCTGCTGCTCCTCTCTCCCACGCTGCTGCTCCTCCCTCCCACGCTGCTGCTCCTCTCGCCCCGCTGCTGCTCCTCTCTCCCCGCTGCTGCTCCTCTCTCCCCTCTGCTGCCCCACTCTCCCCACTGCTGATCCTCTCTCCCCGCTGCTGCTCCTCTCTCCCCGCTGCTGCTCCTCTCGCCCCGCTGCTGCTCCTCTCACTCCGCTGCTGCTCCTCACTCCCCGCTGCTGCTCCTCTCTCCCTGCTGCTCATCTCTGCCCCGCTGCTGCTCCTGCCCCCCCGCTGCTGCTCCTCTCACCCCGCTTCTGCTCCTCTCGACCGACTGCTGCTCCTCTCTCCCCGCTGCTGCTCCTCTCACTCCGCTGCTGCTCCTCTCACTCCGCTGCTGCACCTCTCTCCCCGCTGCTGCTCCTCTCGCCCCGCTGCTGCTCCTCTCTCCCCGCTGCTGCTCCTCTCTCTCTGCTGCTGCTCCTCTCTCCTCGCTGCTGCTCCTCTCGCCCCGCTGCTGCTCCTCTCGCTCTGTTGCTGCTCCTCTCTCCCCGCTGCTGCTCCTCTCTCCCCACTGCAGCTGCTCTCTCCCCACTGCAGCTCTTCTCGCCCCGCTGCTGCTCCTCTCGCCCCACTGCTGCTCCTCTCTCCCCACTGCAGCTCCTCTCTCCCCACTGCAGCTCTTCTTGCCCCGCTGCTGCTCCTCTCGCCCCGCTGCTGCTCCTCTCGCCCCGCTGCTGCTCCTCTCTCCCCGCTGCTGCTCCTCTTGCCCCACTGCAGCTCCTCTCACCCCGCAGCTGCTCCTCACCCCGCTGCTGCTCCTCTCTCCCCGTTGCTGCTCCTCTCTCTCTGCTGCTGCTCCTCTCTCCCCGCTGCTGCTCCTCTCGCACCGATGTTGCTCCTCTCTCTCTGCTGCTGCTCCTCCCTCCCGCTGCTGCTCCTCTCGCCCCGTTGTTGCTCCTCTCTCTCTGCTGCTGCTCCTCTCTCCCCGCTGCTGCTCCTCTTGCCCCGTTGTTGCTCCTCTCTCTCTGCTGCTGCTCCTCCCTCCCGCTGCTGCACCTCTCGCCCCACTGCAGCTCAACTCCCTCCGCTGCTGCTCCTCTCTCCCCGCTGCTGCTCCTCTCGCACCGATGTTGCTCCCCTCTCTCTGCTGCTGCTCCTCCCTCCCGCTGCTGCTCCTCTCGCCCCGTTGTTGCTCCTCTCTCTCTGCTGCTGCTCCTCTCTCCCACGCTGCTGCTCCTCCCTCCCACGCTGCTGCTCCTCTCGCCCCGCTGCTGCTCCTCTCTCCCCGCTGCTGCTCCTCTCTCCCCTCTGCTGCCCCACTCTCCCCACTGCTGCTCCTCGCTCCCCGCTGCTGCTCCTCTCTCCCGACTGCTGCTCCTCTCTCCCCGCTGCTGCTCCTCTCTCCCCGCTGCTGCTCCTCTCTCCCCGCTGCTGCTCCTCTCTCCCCGCTGCTGCTCCTCTCTCCCCGCTGCTGCTCCTCTCGCCCCGCTGCTGCTCCTCGCTCCCCGGTGCTGCTCCTCTCTCACCGCTGCTGCTCCTCTCTCCCCACTGCTGCTCCTCTCTCCCCGCTGCTGCTCCTCTCTCCCCGCTGCTGCTCCTCTCTCCCCGCTGCTGCTCCTCTCGCCCCGCTGCTCCTCTCGCCCCGCTGCTGCTCCTCTCTCCCCGCTGCTTCTCCTCTCGCCCCGCTGCTGCTCCTCTCTCTCTGCTGCTGCTCCTCTCTCCCCGCTGCTGCTCCTCTTGCCCCGTTGTTGCTCCTCTCTCTCTGCTGCTGCTCCTCTCGCCCCACTGCAGCTCAACTCCCTCCGCTGCTGCTCCTCACCCCGCTGCTGCTGCTCACCCCGCTGCTGCTCCTCTCTCCCCGCTGCTGCTCCTCTCACCCCCGCTGCTGCTCCTCTCTCCCCGCTGCTGCTCCTCTCGCCCGACTGCTGCTCCTCTCTGCCACGCTGTTGCTTCTCTCGCCCCGCTGCTGATCCTCTCTCCCCACTGCTGCTCCTCTCTCCCCGCTGCTGCTCCTCTCGCCCCGCTGCTGCTCCTCTCACTCCGCTGCTGCTCCTCACTCCCCGCTGCTGCTCCTCTCTCCCTGCTGCTCATCTCTGCCCCGCTGCTGCTCCTGCCCCCCGCGCTGCTGCTCCTCTCACCCCGCTTCTGCTCCTCTCGCCCGACTGCTGCTCCTCTCTCCCCGCTGCTGCTCCTCTCACTCCGCTGCTGCTCCTCTCACTCCGCTGCTGCACCTCTCTCCCCGCTGCTGCTCCTCTCGCCCCGCTGCTGCTCCTCTCTCCCCGCTGCTGCTCCTCTCTCTCTGCTGCTGCTCCTCGCTGCTGCTCCTCTCGCCCCGCTGCTGCTCCTCTCGCTCTGTTGCTGCTCCTCTCTCCCCGCTGCTGCTCCTCTCTCCCCACTGCAGCTGCTCTCTCCCCACTGCAGCTCTTCTCGCCCCGCTGCTGCTCCTCTCGCCCCACTGCTGCTCCTCTCTCCCCACTGCAGCTCCTCTCTCCCCACTGCAGCTCTTCTTGCCCTGCTGCTGCTCCTCTCGCCCCGCTGCTGCTCCTCTCGCCCCGCTGCTGCTCCTCTCTCCCCGCTGCTGCTCCTCTTGCCCCACTGCAGCTCCTCTCACCCCGCAGCTGCTCCTCACCCCGCTGCTGCTCCTCTCTCCCCGTTGCTGCTCCTCCCTCTCTGCTGCTGCTCCTCTCTCCCCGCTGCTGCTCCTCTCGCACCGTTGTTGCTCCTCTCTCTCTGCTGCTGCTCCTCTCTCCCGCTGCTGCTCCTCTCGCCCCGTTGTTGCTCCTCTCTCTCTGCTGCTGCTCCTCTCTCCCACGCTGCTGCTCCTCCCTCCCACGCTGCTGCTCCTCTCGCCCCGCTGCTGCTCCTCTCGCCCCGCTGCTGCTCCTCTCTCCCCGCTGCTGCTCCTCTCTCCCCTCTGCTGCCCCACTCTCCCCACTGCTGCTCCTCGCTCCCCGCTGCTGCTCCTCTCTCCCGACTGCTGCTCCTCTCTCTCTGCTGCTGCTCCTCTCTCCCCGCTGCTGCTCCTCTTGCCCCGTTGTTGCTCCTCTCTCTCTGCTGCTGCTCCTCCCTCCCGCTGCTGCACCTCTCGCCCCACTGCAGCTCAACTCCCTCCGCTGCTGCTCCTCTCTCCCCGCTGCTGCTCCTCTCGCACCGATGTTGCTCCCCTCTCTCTGCTGCTGCTCCTCCCTCCCGCTGCTGCTCCTCTCGCCCCATTGTTGCTCCTCTCTCTCTGCTGCTGCTCCTCTCTCCCACGCTGCTGCTCCTCCCTCCCACGCTGCTGCTCCTCTCGCCCCGCTGCTGCTCCTCTCTCCCCGCTGCTGCTCCTCTCTCCCCTCTGCTGCCCCACTCTCCCCACTGCTGCTCCTCGCTCCCCGCTGCTGCTCCTCTCTCCCCGCTGCTGCTCCTCTCTCCCCGCTGCTGCTCCTCTCGCCCCGCTGCTGCTCCTCGCTCCCCGGTGCTGCTCCTCTCTCACCGCTGCTGCTCCTCTCTCCCCACTGCTGCTCCTCTCTCCCCGCTGCTGCTCCTCTCTCCCCGCTGCTGCTCCTCTCTCCCCGCTGCTGCTCCTCTCGCCCCGCTGCTCCTCTCGCCCCGCTGCTGCTCCTCTCTCCCCGCTGCTTCTCCTCTCGCCCCGCTGCTGCTCCTCTCTCTCTGCTGCTGCTCCTCTCTCCCCGCTGCTGCTCCTCTTGCCCCGTTGTTGCTCCTCTCTCTCTGCTGCTGCTCCTCTCGCCCCACTGCAGCTCAACTCCCTCCGCTGCTGCTCCTCACCCCGCTGCTGCTGCTCACCCCGCTGCTGCTCCTCTCTCCCCGCTGCTGCTCCTCTCACCCCCGCTGCTGCTCCTCTCTCCCCGCTGCTGCTCCTCTCGCCCGACTGCTGCTCCTCTCTGCCACGCTGTTGCTTCTCTCGCCCCGCTGCTGATCCTCTCTCCCCGCTGCTGCTCCTCTCTCCCCGCTGCTGCTCCTCTCGCCCCGCTGCTGCTCCTCTCACTCCGCTGCTGCTCCTCACTCCCCGCTGCTGCTCCTCTCTCCCTGCTGCTCATCTCTGCCCCGCTGCTGCTCCTGCCCCCCGCGCTGCTGCTCCTCTCACCCCGCTTCTGCTCCTCTCGCCCGACTGCTGCTCCTCTCTCCCCGCTGCTGCTCCTCTCACTCCGCTGCTGCTCCTCTCACTCCGCTGCTGCACCTCTCTCCCCGCTGCTGCTCCTCTCGCCCCGCTGCTGCTCCTCTCTCCCCGCTGCTGCTCCTCTCTCTCTGCTGCTGCTCCTCGCTGCTGCTCCTCTCGCCCCGCTGCTGCTCCTCTCGCTCTGTTGCTGCTCCTCTCTCCCCGCTGCTGCTCCTCTCTCCCCACTGCAGCTGCTCTCTCCCCACTGCAGCTCTTCTCGCCCCGCTGCTGCCCCTCTCGCCCCACTGCTGCTCCTCTCTCCCCACTGCAGCTCCTCTCTCCCCACTGCAGCTCTTCTTGCCCTGCTGCTGCTCCTCTCGCCCCGCTGCTGCTCCTCGCGCCCCGCTGCTGCTCCTCTCTCCCCGCTGCTGCTCCTCTTGCCCCACTGCAGCTCCTCTCACCCCGCAGCTGCTCCTCACCCCGCTGCTGCTCCTCTCTCCCCGTTGCTGCTCCTCCCTCTCTGCTGCTGCTCCTCTCTCCCCGCTGCTGCTCCTCTCGCACCGTTGTTGCTCCTCTCTCTCTGCTGCTGCTCCTCTCTCTCTGCTGCTGCTCCTCTCTCCCACGCTGCTGCTCCTCCCTCCCACGCTGCTGCTCCTCTCGCCCCGCTGCTGCTCCTCTCGCCCCGCTGCTGCTCCTCTCTCCCCGCTGCTGCTCCTCTCTCCCCGCTGCTGCTCCTCTCTCCCCGCTGCTGCTCCTCTCTCCCCGCTGCTGCTCCTCTCGCCCCGCTGCTGCTCCTCGCTCCCCGGTGCTGCTCCTCTCTCACCGCTGCTGCTCCTCTCTCCCCGCTGCTGCTCCTCTCGCCCCGCTGCTGCTCCTCGCTCCCCGGTGCTGCTCCTCTCTCCCTGCTGCTGCTCCTCTCTCCACTCTGCTTCCCCACTCTCCCCACTGCTGCTCCTCGCTCTCTGCTGCTGCTCCTCTCTCCCCGCTGCTTCTCCTCTCTCCCCGCTGCTGCTCCTCTCGCCCTGTTGCTGCTCCTCTCTCTCTGCTGCTGCTCCTCTCGCCCCGCTGCTGCGCCTCACCCCGCTGCTCCTCTCGCCCCGCTGCTGCTCCTCTCTCCCCGCTGCTTCTCCTGTCGCCCCGCTGCTGCTCCTCTCTCTCTGCTGCTGCTCCTCTCTCCACGCTGCTGCTCCTCTCTCCCCGCTGCTGCTCCTCTCTCTCTGCTGCTGCTCCTCTCTCCCCGCTGCTGCTCCTCTTGCCCCGTTGTTGCTCCTCTCTCTCTGCCGCTGCTCCTCCCTCCCGCTGCTGCTCCTCTCGCCCCGCTGCTCCTCTCCCTCCGCTGCTGCTCCTCTCGCCCCGCTGCTGCCCCACTCTCCCCGGTGCTGCACCTCTCTCCCCGCTGCTGCTTCTCTCTCCCCACTGGTGCTCCTCTCACCCGCTGTTGCTCCTCTCTCCCCGCTGCTGCTCCTCTCGCCCCGCTGCTGCTCTTCTCTCCCCGCTGCTTCTCCTCTCTCCCCGCTGCTGCTCCTCTCGCCCCGCTGCTGCTCCTCTCGCCCCGCTGCTTCTCCTCTCTCCCCGCTGCTTCTCCTCTCGCCCCGCTGCTGCTCCTCTCTCCCCGCTGCTGCTCCTCTGTCCCCGCTGCTTCTCCTCTCGCCCCGCTGCTGCTCCTCTCTCCCCGCTGCTGCTCCTCTCTCCCCGCTGCTGCTCCTCTCGCCCTGTTGCTGCTCCTCTCTCTCTGCTGCTGCTCCTCTCGCCCAGCTGCTGCGCCTCACCCCGCTGCTGCTCCTCTCTCCCCGCTGCTGCTCGACTCTCACCGCTGCTGCTCCTCTCTCCCCGCTGCTGCTCCTCTCTCCCCGCTGCTGCTCCTCTCTCCCCGCTGCTGCTCCTCTCGCCCCGCTGCCCCTCCTCTCGCCCCGCTGCTGCTCCTCGCTCCCCGGTGCTGCTCCTCTCTCACCGCTGCTGCTCCTCTCTCCCCGCTGCTGCTCCTCTCGCCCCGCTGCTGCTCCTCGCTCCCCGGTGCTGCTCCTCTCTCCTGCTGCTGCTCTTCTCTCCACTCTGCTTCCCCACTCTCCCCACTGCTGCTCCTCGCTCTCTGCTGCTGCTCCTCTCTCCCCGCTGCTTCTCCTCTCTCCCCGCTGCTGCTCCTCTCGCCCTGTTGCTGCTCCTCTCTCTCTGCTGCTGCTCCTCTCGCCCCGCTGCTGCGCCTCACCCCGCTGCTCCTCTCGCCCCGCTGCTGCTCCTCTCTCCCCGCTGCTTCTCCTCTCGCCCCGCTGCTGCTCCTCTCTCTCTGCTGCTGCTCCTCTCTCCACGCTGCTGCTCCTCTCTCCCCGCTGCTGCTCCTCTCTCTCTGCTGCTGCTCCTCTCTCCCCGCTGCTGCTCCTCTTGCCCCGTTGTTGCTCCTCTCTCTCTGCCGCTGCTCCTCCCTCCCGCTGCTGCTCCTCTCGCCCCACTGCAGCTCAACTCCCCCCGCTGCTGCTCCTCACCCCGCTGCTGCTGCTCACCCCGCTGCTGCTCCTCTCACCCCGCTGCTGCTCCTGTCGCCCTGCTGCTCCTCTCCCTCCACTGCTGCTCCTCTCGCCCCGCTGCTGCCCCACTCTCCCCGGTGCTGCACCACTCTCCCCGCTGCTGCACCTCTCACCCTGCTGCTGCTCCTCTACCCCCGCTGTTCCTCTCTCCCCGCTGCTGCTCCTCTCGCCCCGCTGCTCCTCTCCCTCCGCTGCAGCTCCTCTCGCCCCGCTGCTGCCCCACTCTCCCCGGTGCTGCACCTCTCTCCCCGCTGCTGCTCTTCTCTCCCCACTGCTGCTCCTCTCACCCGCTGTTGCTCCTCTCTCCCTGCTGCTTCTCCTCTCTACCCGCTGCTGCTCCTCTCTCCCCGCTGCTGCTCCTCTCTCCCAACTGCTGCTCCTCTCTCCCCGGTGCTGCTCCTCTCGCCCCGCTGCTCCTCTCTCCCCGCTGCTGCTCCTCTCGCCCCGCGGGGCGAGAGGAGCAGCAGCGGAGTGAGAGGAGCAGCAGCGGGGGGGCAGGAGCAGCAGCGGGGCAGTGATGAGCAGCAGGGAGAGAGGAGCAGCAGCGGGGAGAGAGGAGCAGCAGTCGGGCGAGAGGAGCAGAAGCGGGGTGAGTGGAGCAGCTCCTCACTCCCCGCTGCTGCTCCTCTCTCCCTGCTGCTCATCACTGCCCCGCTGCTGCTCCTGCCCCCCCGCTGCTGCTCCTCTCACTCCGCTGCTGCTCCTCTCGCCCCGCGGCTGCTCCTCTCACTCCGCTGCTGCTCCTCTCACTCCGATGCTGCTCCTCTCGCCCCGCGGCTGCTCCTTTCGTCCCCGCTGCTGCTCCTCACCCCCCCCCGTTGCTGCTCCCATCGCCCCGCTGCTGCTCCTCTCTCCCCGCTGCTGCTCCTCTCGCCCCGCTGCTGCTCCTCTCACTCCGCTGCTGCTCCTCACTCCCCGATGCTGCTCCTCTCTCCCTGCTGCTCATCTCTGCCCCGCTGCTGCTCCTGCCCCCCGCTGCTGCTCCTCTCACCCCGCTTCTGCTCCTCTCGCCCGACTGCTGCTCCTCTCTCCCCGCTGCTGCTCCTCTCACTCCGCTGCTGCTCCTCTGACTCCGCTGCTGCACCTCTCTCCCCGCTGCTGCTCCTCTCGCCCCGCTGCTGCTCCTCTCTCCTCGCTGCTGCTCCTCTCGCCCCGCTGCTGCTCCTCTCGCTCTGTTGCTGCTCCTCTCGCCCCACTGCAGCTCAACTCCCTCCGCTGCTGCTCCTCACCCCGCTGCTGCTGCTCACCCCGCTGCTGCTCCTCTCTCCCCGCTGCTGCTCCTCTCACCCCCGCTGCTGATCCTCTCACTCCGCTGCTGCTCCTCTCGCCCCGCGGCTGCTCCTCTCACTCCGCTGCTGCTCCTCTCACTCCGCTGCTGCTCCTCTCGCCCCGCGGCTGCTCCTTTCGTCCCCGCTGCTGCTCCTCACCCCCCCCCCGTTGCTGCTCCCATCGCCCCGCTGCTGCTCCTCTCTCCCCGCTGCTGCTCCTCTCGCCCCGCTGCTGCTCCTCTCACTCCGCTGCTGCTCCTCACTCCCCGCTGCTGCTCCTCTCTCCCTGCTGCTCATCTCTGCCCCGCTGCTGCTCCTGCCCCCCGCTGCTGCTCCTCTCACCCCGCTTCTGCTCCTCTCGCCCGACTGCTGCTCCTCTCTCCCCGCTGCTGCTCCTCTCACTCCGCTGCTGCTCCTCTCACTCCGCTGCTGCACCTCTCTCCCCGCTGCTGCTCCTCTCGCCCCGCTGCTGCTCCTCTCTCCTCGCTGCTGCTCCTCTCGCCCCGCTGCTGCTCCTCTCGCTCTGTTGCTGCTCCTCTCGCCCCACTGCAGCTCAACTCCCTCCGCTGCTGCTCCTCACCCCGCTGCTGCTGCTCACCCCGCTGCTGCTCCTCTCTCCCCGCTGCTGCTCCTCTCACCCCCGCTGCTGCTCCTCTCTCCCCGCTGCTGCTCCTCTCGCCCGACTGCTGCGCCTCTCTGCCACGCTGTTGCTTCTCTCGCCCCGCTGCTGATCCTCTCTCCCCGCTGCTGCTCCTCTCTCCCCGCTGCTGCTCCTCTCGCCCCGCTGCTGCTCCTCTCACTCCGCTGCTGCTCCTCACTCCCCGCTGCTGCTCCTCTCTCCCGGCTGCTCATCACTGCCCCGCTGCTGCTCCTGCCCCCCCGCTGCTGCTCCTCTCACCCCGCTTCTGCTCCTCTCGCCCGACTGCTGCTCCTCTCTCCCCGCTGCTGCTCCTCTCACTCCGCTGCTGCTCCTCTCACTCCGCTGCTGCACCTCTCTCCCCGCTGCTGCTCCTCTCGCCCCGCTGCTGCTCCTCTCTCCCCGCTGCTGCTCCTCTCTCCACGCTGCTGCTCCTCTCTCCCCGCTGCTGCTCCTCTCTCTCTGCTGCTGCTTCTCTCTCCACGCTGCTGCTCCTCTCTCCCCGCTGCTGCTCCTCTCTGTCTGCTGCTGCTCCTCTCTCCCCGCTGCTGCTCCTCTTGCCCCGTTGTTGCTCCTCTCTCTCTGCTGCTGCTCCTCCCTCCCGCTGCTGCTCCTCTCGCCCCACTGCAGCTCAACTCCCCCCGCTGCTGCTCCTCACCCCGCTGCTGCTGCTCACCCCGCTGCTGCTCCTCTCCCTCCGCTGCTGCTCCTCTCGCCCCACTGCTGCCCCACTCTCCCCGGTGCTGCACCTCTCTCCCCGCTGCTGCTCCTCTCACCCTGCTGCTGCTCCTCTACCCCCGCTGTTCCTCTCTCCCCGCTGCTGCTCCTCTCGCCCCGCTGCTCCTCTCCCTCCGCTGCTGCTCCTCTCGCCCCGCTGCTGCCCCACTCTCCCCGGTGCTGCACCTCTCTCCCCGCTGCTGCTACTCTCACCCTGCTGCTGCTGCTCTACCCCCGCTGTTCCTCTCTCCCCGCTGCTGCTCCTCTCGCCCCGTTGTTGCTCCTCTCTCTCTGCTGCTGCTCCTCCCTCCCGCTGCTGCTCCTCTCGCCCCACTGCAGCTCAACTCCCCCCGCTGCTGCTCCTCACCCCGCTGCTGCTGCTCACCCCGCTGCTGCTCCTCTCCCTCCGCTGCTGCTCCTCTCGCCCCACTGCTGCCCCACTCTCCCCGGTGCTGCACCTCTCTCCCCGCTGCTGCTCCTCTCACCCTGCTGCTGCTCCTCTACCCCCGCTGTTCCTCTCTCCCCGCTGCTGCTCCTCTCGCCCCGCTGCTCCTCTCCCTCCGCTGCTGCTCCTCTCGCCCCGCTGCTGCCCCACTCTCCCCGGTGCTGCACCTCTCTCCCCGCTGCTGCTACTCTCACCCTGCTGCTGCTGCTCTACCCCCGCTGTTCCTCTCTCCCCGCTGCTGCTCCTCTCGCCCCGCTGCTCCTCTCCCTCCGCTGCTGCTCCTCTCGCCCCGCTGCTGCCCCACTCTCCCCGGTGCTGCACCTCTCTCCCCGCTGCTGCTTCTCTCTCCCCACTGGTGCTCCTCTCACCCGCTGTTGCTCCTCTCTCCCCGCTGCTGCTCCTCTCGCCCCGCTGCTGCTCCTCTCTCCCCGCTGCTTCTCCTCTCTCCCCGCTGCTGCTCCTCTCGCCCCGCTGCTGCTCCTCTCGCCCCGCTGCTTCTCCTCTCTCCCCGCTGCTTCTCCTCTCGCCCCGCTGCTGCTCCTCTCTCCCCGCTGCTGCTCCTCTGTCCCCGCTGCTTCTCCTCTCGCCCCGCTGCTGCTCCTCTCTCCCCGCTGCTGCTCCTCTCTCCCCGCTGCTGCTCCTCTCGCCCTGTTGCTGCTCCTCTCTCTCTGCTGCTGCTCCTCTCGCCCAGCTGCTGCGCCTCACCCCGCTGCTGCTCCTCTCTCCCCGCTGCTGCTCGACTCTCACCGCTGCTGCTCCTCTCTCCCCGCTGCTGCTCCTCTCTCCCCGCTGCTGCTCCTCTCTCCCCGCTGCTGCTCCTCTCGCCCCGCTGCCCCTCCTCTCGCCCCGCTGCTGCTCCTCTCTCCCCGCTGCTGCTCCTCTCTCCCCGCTGCTGCTCCTCTCTCCCCGCTGCTGCTCCTCTCGCCCCGCTGCTGCTCCTCTCACCCCCACTGCTACTCCTCTCGCCCCGCTGCTGCTCCTCTCACCCCCCGTTGCTGCTCCCATCGCCCCGCTGCTGCTCCTCTCTCCCCGCTGCTGCTCCTCTCGCCCCGCTGCTGCTCCTCTCACTCTGCTGCTGCTCCTCACTCCCCGCTGCTGCTGCTCTCTCCCTGCTGCTCATCTCTGCCCCGCTGCTGCTCCTGCCCCCCCGCTGCTGCTCCTCTCACCCCGCTTCTGCTCCTCTCGCCCGACTGCTGCTCCTCTCTCCCCGCTGCTGCTCCTCTCACTCCGCTGCTGCTCCTCTCACTCCGCTGCTGCACCTCTCTCCCCGCTGCTGCTCCTCTCGCCCCGCTGCTGCTCCTCTCTCCTCGCTGCTGCTCCTCTCGCCCCGCTGCTGCTCCTCTCGCTCTGTTGCTGCTCCTCTCGCCCCACTGCAGCTCAACTCCCTCCGCTGCTGCTCCTCACCCGCTGCTGCTGCTCACCCCGCTGCTGCTCCTCTCTCCCCGCTGCTGCTCCTCTCACCCCCGCTGCTGCTCCTCTCTCCCCGCTGCTGCTCCTCTCGCCCGACTGCTGCGCCTCTCTGCCACGCTGTTGCTTCTCTCGCCCCGCTGCTGATCCTCTCTCCCCGCTGCTGCTCCTCTCTCCCCGCTGCTGCTCCTCTCGCCCCGCTGCTGCTCCTCTCACTCCGCTGCTGCTCCTCACTCCCCGCTGCTGCTCCTCTCTCCCTGCTGCTCATCACTGCCCCGCTGCTGCTCCTGCCCCCCCGCTGCTGCTCCTCTCACCCCGCTTCTGCTCCTCTCGCCCGACTGCTGCTCCTCTCTCCCCGCTGCTGCTCCTCTCACTCCGCTGCTGCTCCTCTCACTCCGCTGCTGCACCTCTCTCCCCGCTGCTGCTCCTCTCGCCCCGCTGCTGCTCCTCTCTCCCCGCTGCTGCTCCTCTCTCCACGCTGCTGCTCCTCTCTCCCCGCTGCTGCTCCTCTCTCTCTGCTGCTGCTTCTCTCTCCACGCTGCTGCTCCTCTCTCCCCGCTGCTGCTCCTCTCTGTCTGCTGCTGCTCCTCTCTCCCCGCTGCTGCTCCTCTTGCCCCGTTGTTGCTCCTCTCTCTCTGCTGCTGCTCCTCCCTCCCGCTGCTGCTCCTCTCGCCCCACTGCAGCTCAACTCCCCCCGCTGCTGCTCCTCACCCCGCTGCTGCTGCTCACCCCGCTGCTGCTCCTCTCACCCCGCTGCTGCTCCTCTCGCCCTGCTGCTCCTCTCCCTCCGCTGCTGCTCCCCTCGCCCCGCTGCTGCCCCACTCTCCCCGGTGCTGCACCTCTCTCCCCGCTGCTGCTCCTCTCACCCTGCTGCTGCTCCTCTACCCCCGCTGTTCCTCTCTCCCCGCTGCTGCTCCTCTCGCCCCGCTGCTCCTCTCCCTCCGCTGCTGCTCCTCTCGCCCCGCTGCTGCCCCACTCTCCCCGGTGCTGCACCTCTCTCCCCGCTGCTGCTACTCTCACCCTGCTGCTGCTCCTCTACCCCCGCTGTTCCTCTCTTCCCGCTGCTGCTCCTCTCGCCCCGCTGCTCCTCTCCCTCCGCTGCTGCTCCTCTCGCCCCGCTGCTGCCCCACTCTCCCCGGTGCTGCACCTCTCTCCCCGCTGCTGCTTCTCTCTCCCCACTGGTGCTCCTCTCACCCGCTGTTGCTCCTCTCTCCCCGCTGCTGCTCCTCTCGCCCCGCTGCTGCTCCTCTCTCCCCGCTGCTTCTCCTCTCTCCCCGCTGCTGCTCCTCTCGCCCCGCTGCTGCTCCTCTCGCCCCGCTGCTTCTCCTCTCTACCCGCTGCTTCTCCTCTCGCCCCGCTGCTGCTCCTCTCTCCCCGCTGCTGCTCCTCTCTCCCCGCTGCTTCTCCTCTCGCCCCGCTGCTGCTCCTCTCTCCCCGCTGCTGCTCCTCTCTCCCCGCTGCTGCTCCTCTCGCCCTGATGCTGCTCCTCTCTCTCTGCTGCTGCTCCTCTCGCCCAGCTGCTGCGCCTCACCCCGCTGCTGCTCCTCTCTCCCCGCTGCTGCTCGACTCACCGCTGCTGCTCCTCTCTCCTCGCTGCTGCTCCTCTCGCCCCGCTGCTGCTCCTCTCGCTCTGTTGCTGCTCCTCTCGCCCCACTGCAGCTCAACTCCCTCCGCTGCTGCTCCTCACCCCGCTGCTGCTGCTCATCCCGCTGCTGCTCCTCTCTCCCCGCTGCTGCTCCTCTCACCCCCGCTGCTGCTCCTCTCTCCCCGCTGCTGCTCCTCTCGCCCGACTGCTGCGCCTCTCTGCCACGCTGTTGCTTCTCTCGCCCCGCTGCTGATCCTCTCTCCCCGCTGCTGCTCCTCTCGCCCCGCTGCTGCTCCTCTCACTCCGCTGCTGCTCCTCACTCCCCGCTGCTGCTCCTCTCTCCCTGCTGCTCATCACTGCCCCGCTGCTGCTCCTGCCCCCCCGCTGCTGCTCCTCTCACCCCGCTTCTGCTCCTCTCGCCCGACTGCTGCTCCTCTCTCCCCGCTGCTGCTCCTCTCACTCCGCTGCTGCTCCTCTCACTCCGCTGCTGCACCTCTCTCCCCGCTGCTGCTCCTCTCGCCCCGCTGCTGCTCCTCTCTCCCCGCTGCTGCTCCTCTCTCCACGCTGCTGCTCCTCTCTCCCCGCTGCTGCTCCTCTCTCTCTGCTGCTGCTTCTCTCTCCACGCTGCTGCTCCTCTCTCCCCGCTGCTGCTCCTCTCTGTCTGCTGCTGCTCCTCTCTCCCCGCTGCTGCTCCTCTTGCCCCGTTGTTGCTCCTCTCTCTCTGTTGCTGCTCCTCCCTCCCGCTGCTGCTCCTCTCGCCCCACTGCAGCTCAACTCCCCCCGCTGCTGCTCCTCACCCCGCTGCTGCTGCTCACCCCGCTGCTGCTCCTCTCCCTCCGCTGCTGCTCCTCTCGCCCCACTGCTGCCCCACTCTCCCCGGTGCTGCACCTCTCTCCCCGCTGCTGCTCCTCTCACCCTGCTGCTGCTCCTCTACCCCCGCTGTTCCTCTCTCCCCGCTGCTGCTCCTCTCGCCCCGCTGCTCCTCTCCCTCCGCTGCTGCTCCTCTCGCCCCGCTGCTGCCCCACTCTCCCCGGTGCTGCACCTCTCTCCCCGCTGCTGCTACTCTCACCCTGCTGCTGCTGCTCTACCCCCGCTGTTCCTCTCTCCCCGCTGCTGCTCCTCTCGCCCCGCTGCTCCTCTCCCTCCGCTGCTGCTCCTCTCGCCCCGCTGCTGCCCCACTCTCCCCGGTGCTGCACCTCTCTCCCCGCTGCTGCTTCTCTCTCCCCACTGGTGCTCCTCTCACCCGCTGTTGCTCCTCTCTCCCCGCTGCTGCTCCTCTCGCCCCGCTGCTGCTCCTCTCTCCCCGCTGCTTCTCCTCTCTCCCCGCTGCTGCTCCTCTCGCCCCGCTGCTGCTCCTCTCGCCCCGCTGCTTCTCCTCTCTCCCCGCTGCTTCTCCTCTCGCCCCGCTGCTGCTCCTCTCTCCCCGCTGCTGCTCCTCTGTCCCCGCTGCTTCTCCTCTCGCCCCGCTGCTGCTCCTCTCTCCCCGCTGCTGCTCCTCTCTCCCCGCTGCTGCTCCTCTCGCCCTGTTGCTGCTCCTCTCTCTCTGCTGCTGCTCCTCTCGCCCAGCTGCTGCGCCTCACCCCGCTGCTGCTCCTCTCTCCCCGCTGCTGCTCGACTCTCACTGCTGCTGCTCCTCTCTCCCCGCTGCTGCTCCTCTCTCCCCGCTGCTGCTCCTCTCTCCCCGCTGCTGCTCCTCTCGCCCCGCTGCCCCTCCTCTCGCCCCGCTGCTGCTCCTCTCTCCCCGCTGCTGCTCCTCTCTCCCCGCTGCTGCTCCTCTCTCCCCGCTGCTGCTCCTCTCGCCCCGCTGCTGCTCCTCTCACCCCCACTGCTACTCCTCTCGCCCCGCTGCTGCTCCTCTCACCCCCCCGTTGCTGCTCCCATCGCCCCGCTGCTGCTCCTCTCTCCCCGCTGCTGCTCCTCTCGCCCCGCTGCTGCTCCTCTCACTCTGCTGCTGCTCCTCACTCCCCGCTGCTGCTGCTCTCTCCCTGCTGCTCATCTCTGCCCCGCTGCTGCTCCTGCCCCCCCGCTGCTGCTCCTCTCTCCCCGCTGCTGCTCCTCTCGCCCCGCTGCTGCTCCTCTCACCCCCACTGCTACTCCTCTCGCCCCGCTGCTGCTCCTCTCACCCCCCCGTTGCTGCTCCCATCGCCCCGCTGCTGCTCCTCTCTCCCCGCTGCTGCTCCTCTCGCCCCGCTGCTGCTCCTCTCACTCTGCTGCTGCTCCTCACTCCCCGCTGCTGCTGCTCTCTCCCTGCTGCTCATCTCTGCCCCGCTGCTGCTCCTGCCCCCCCGCTGCTGCTCCTCTCACCCCGCTTCTGCTCCTCTCGCCCGACTGCTGCTCCTCTCTCCCCGCTGCTGCTCCTCTCACTCCGCTGCTGCTCCTCTCACTCCGCTGCTGCACCTCTCTCCCCGCTGCTGCTCCTCTCGCCCCGCTGCTGCTCCTCTCTCCTCGCTGCTACTCCTCTCGCCCCGCTGCTGCTCCTCTCGCTCTGTTGCTGCTCCTCTCGCCCCACTGCAGCTCAACTCCCTCCGCTGCTGCTCCTCACCCCGCTGCTGCTGCTCACCCCGCTGCTGCTCCTCTCTCCCCGCTGCTGCTCCTCTCACCCCCGCTGCTGCTCCTCTCTCCCCGCTGCTGCTCCTCTCGCCCGACTGCTGCTCATCTCTGCCCCGCTGCTGCTCCTGCCCCCCCGCTGCTGCTCCTCTCACCCCGCTTCTGCTCCTCTCGCCCGACTGCTGCTCCTCTCTCCCCGCTGCTGCTCCTCTCACTCCGCTGCTGCTCCTCTCACTCCGCTGCTGCACCTCTCTCCCCGCTGCTGCTCCTCTCGCCCCGCTGCTGCTCCTCTCTCCCCGCTGCTGCTCCTCTCTCCACGCTGCTGCTCCTCTCTCCCCGCTGCTGCTCCTCTCTCTCTGCTGCTGCTTCTCTCTCCACGCTGCTGCTCCTCTCTCCCCGCTGCTGCTCCTCTCTGTCTGCTGCTGCTCCTCTCTCCCCGCTGCTGCTCCTCTTGCCCCGTTGTTGCTCCTCTCTCTCTGCTGCTGCTCCTCCCTCCCGCTGCTGCTCCTCTCGCCCCACTGCAGCTCAACTCCCCCCGCTGCTGCTCCTCACCCCGCTGCTGCTGCTCACCCCGCTGCTGCTCCTCTCCCTCCGCTGCTGCTCCTCTCGCCCCACTGCTGCCCCACTCTCCCCGGTGCTGCACCTCTCTCCCCGCTGCTGCTCCTCTCACCCTGCTGCTGCTCCTCTACCCCCGCTGTTCCTCTCTCCCCGCTGCTGCTCCTCTCGCCCCGCTGCTCCTCTCCCTCCGCTGCTGCTCCTCTCGCCCCGCTGCTGCCCCACTCTCCCCGGTGCTGCACCTCTCTCCCCGCTGCTGCTACTCTCACCCTGCTGCTGCTGCTCTACCCCCGCTGTTCCTCTCTCCCCGCTGCTGCTCCTCTCGCCCCGCTGCTCCTCTCCCTCCGCTGCTGCTCCTCTCGCCCCGCTGCTGCCCCACTCTCCCCGGTGCTGCACCTCTCTCCCCGCTGCTGCTTCTCTCTCCCCACTGGTGCTCCTCTCACCCGCTGTTGCTCCTCTCTCCCCGCTGCTGCTCCTCTCGCCCCGCTGCTGCTCCTCTCTCCCCGCTGCTTCTCCTCTCTCCCCGCTGCTGCTCCTCTCGCCCCGCTGCTGCTCCTCTCGCCCCGCTGCTTCTCCTCTCTCCCCGCTGCTTCTCCTCTCGCCCCGCTGCTGCTCCTCTCTCCCCGCTGCTGCTCCTCTGTCCCCGCTGCTTCTCCTCTCGCCCCGCTGCTGCTCCTCTCTCCCCGCTGCTGCTCCTCTCTCCCCGCTGCTGCTCCTCTCGCCCTGTTGCTGCTCCTCTCTCTCTGCTGCTGCTCCTCTCGCCCAGCTGCTGCGCCTCACCCCGCTGCTGCTCCTCTCTCCCCGCTGCTGCTCGACTCTCACTGCTGCTGCTCCTCTCTCCCCGCTGCTGCTCCTCTCTCCCCGCTGCTGCTCCTCTCTCCCCGCTGCTGCTCCTCTCGCCCCGCTGCCCCTCCTCTCGCCCCGCTGCTGCTCCTCTCTCCCCGCTGCTGCTCCTCTCTCCCCGCTGCTGCTCCTCTCTCCCCGCTGCTGCTCCTCTCGCCCCGCTGCTGCTCCTCTCACCCCCACTGCTACTCCTCTCGCCCCGCTGCTGCTCCTCTCACCCCCCCGTTGCTGCTCCCATCGCCCCGCTGCTGCTCCTCTCTCCCCGCTGCTGCTCCTCTCGCCCCGCTGCTGCTCCTCTCACTCTGCTGCTGCTCCTCACTCCCCGCTGCTGCTGCTCTCTCCCTGCTGCTCATCTCTGCCCCGCTGCTGCTCCTGCCCCCCCGCTGCTGCTCCTCTCTCCCCGCTGCTGCTCCTCTCGCCCCGCTGCTGCTCCTCTCACCCCCACTGCTACTCCTCTCGCCCCGCTGCTGCTCCTCTCACCCCCCCGTTGCTGCTCCCATCGCCCCGCTGCTGCTCCTCTCTCCCCGCTGCTGCTCCTCTCGCCCCGCTGCTGCTCCTCTCACTCTGCTGCTGCTCCTCACTCCCCGCTGCTGCTGCTCTCTCCCTGCTGCTCATCTCTGCCCCGCTGCTGCTCCTGCCCCCCCGCTGCTGCTCCTCTCACCCCGCTTCTGCTCCTCTCGCCCGACTGCTGCTCCTCTCTCCCCGCTGCTGCTCCTCTCACTCCGCTGCTGCTCCTCTCACTCCGCTGCTGCACCTCTCTCCCCGCTGCTGCTCCTCTCGCCCCGCTGCTGCTCCTCTCTCCTCGCTGCTACTCCTCTCGCCCCGCTGCTGCTCCTCTCGCTCTGTTGCTGCTCCTCTCGCCCCACTGCAGCTCAACTCCCTCCGCTGCTGCTCCTCACCCCGCTGCTGCTGCTCACCCCGCTGCTGCTCCTCTCTCCCCGCTGCTGCTCCTCTCACCCCCGCTGCTGCTCCTCTCTCCCCGCTGCTGCTCCTCTCGCCCGACTGCTGCGCCTCTCTGCCACGCTGTTGCTTCTCTCGCCCCGCTGCTGATCCTCTCTCCCCGCTGCTGCTCCTCTCTCCCCGCTGCTGCTCCTCTCGCCCCGCTGCTGCTCCTCTCACTCCGCTGCTGCTCCTCACTCCCCGCTGCTGCTCCTCTCTCCCTGCTGCTCATCACTGCCCCGCTGCTGCTCCTGCCCCCCCGCTGCTGCTCCTCTCACCCCGCTTCTGCTCCTCTCGCCCCACTGCAGCTCAACTCCCTCCGCTGCTGCTCCTCACCCCGCTGCTGCTGCTCACCCCGCTGCTGCTCCTCTCTCCCCGCTGCTGCTCCTCTCACCCCTGCTGCTGCTCCTCTCTCCCCGCTGCTGCTCCTCTCGCCCGACTGCTGCGCCTCTCTGCCACGCTGTTGCTTCTCTCGCCCCGCTGCTGATCCTCTCTCCCCGCTGCTGCTCCTCTCTCCCCGCTGCTGCTCCTCTCTCCCCGCTGCTGCTCCTCTCGCCCCGCTGCTGCTCCTCTCACTCCGCTGCTGCTCCTCACTCCCCGCTGCTGCTCCTCTCTCCCTGCTGCTCATCACTGCCCCGCTGCTGCTCCTGCCCCCCCGCTGCTGCTCCTCTCACCCCGCTTCTGCTCCTCTCGCCCGACTGCTGCTCCTCTCTCCCCGCTGCTGCTCCTCTCACTCCGCTGCTGCTCCTCTCACTCCGCTGCTGCACCTCTCTCCCCGCTGCTGCTCCTCTCGCCCCGCTGCTGCTCCTCTCTCCCCGCTGCTGCTCCTCTCTCCACGCTGCTGCTCCTCTCTCCCCGCTGCTGCTCCTCTCTCTCTGCTGCTGCTTCTCTCTCCACGCTGCTGCTCCTCTCTCCCCGCTGCTGCTCCTCTCTGTCTGCTGCTGCTCCTCTCTCCCCGCTGCTGCTCCTCTTGCCCCGTTGTTGCTCCTCTCTCTCTGCTGCTGCTCCTCCCTCCCGCTGCTGCTCCTCTCGCCCCACTGCAGCTCAACTCCCCCCGCTGCTGCTCCTCACCCCGCTGCTGCTGCTCACCCCGCTGCTGCTCCTCTCACCCCGCTGCTGCTCCTCTCGCCCTGCTGCTCCTCTCCCTCCGCTGCTGCTCCCCTCGCCCCGCTGCTGCCCCACTCTCCCCGGTGCTGCACCTCTCTCCCCGCTGCTGCTCCTCTCACCCTGCTGCTGCTCCTCTACCCCCGCTGTTCCTCTCTCCCCGCTGCTGCTCCTCTCGCCCCGCTGCTCCTCTCCCTCCGCTGCTGCTCCTCTCGCCCCGCTGCTGCCCCACTCTCCCCGGTGCTGCACCTCTCTCCCCGCTGCTGCTACTCTCACCCTGCTGCTGCTCCTCTACCCCCGCTGTTCCTCTCTTCCCGCTGCTGCTCCTCTCGCCCCGCTGCTCCTCTCCCTCCGCTGCTGCTCCTCTCGCCCCGCTGCTGCCCCACTCTCCCCGGTGCTGCACCTCTCTCCCCGCTGCTGCTTCTCTCTCCCCACTGGTGCTCCTCTCACCCGCTGTTGCTCCTCTCTCCCCGCTGCTGCTCCTCTCGCCCCGCTGCTGCTCCTCTCTCCCCGCTGCTTCTCCTCTCTCCCCGCTGCTGCTCCTCTCGCCCCGCTGCTGCTCCTCTCGCCCCGCTGCTTCTCCTCTCGCCCCGCTGCTGCTCCTCTCTCCCCGCTGCTTCTCCTCTCGCCCCGCTGCTGCTCCTCTCTCCCCGCTGCTGCTCCTCTCTCCCCGCTGCTGCTCCTCTCGCCCTGATGCTGCTCCTCTCTCTCTGCTGCTGCTCCTCTCGCCCAGCTGCTGCGCCTCACCCCGCTGCTGCTCCTCTCTCCCCGCTGCTGCTCGACTCACCGCTGCTGCTCCTCTCTCCTCGCTGCTGCTCCTCTCGCCCCGCTGCTGCTCCTCTAGCTCTGTTGCTGCTCCTCTCGCCCCACTGCAGCTCAACTCCCTCCGCTGCTGCTCCTCACCCCGCTGCTGCTGCTCACCCCGCTGCTGCTCCTCTCTCCCCGCTGCTGCTCCTCTCACCCCCGCTGCTGCTCCTCTCTCCCCGCTGCTGCTCCTCTCGCCCGACTGCTGCGCCTCTCTGCCACGCTGTTGCTTCTCTCGCCCCGCTGCTGATCCTCTCTCCCCGCTGCTGCTCCTCTCTCCCCGCTGCTGCTCCTCTCGCCCCGCTGCTGCTCCTCTCACTCCGCTGCTGCTCCTCACTCCCCGCTGCTGCTCCTCTCTCCCTGCTGCTCATCACTGCCCCGCTGCTGCTCCTGCCCCCCCGCTGCTGCTCCTCTCACCCCGCTTCTGCTCCTCTCGCCCGACTGCTGCTCCTCTCTCCCCGCTGCTGCTCCTCTCACTCCGCTGCTGCTCCTCTCACTCCGCTGCTGCACCTTTCTCCCCGCTGCTGCTCCTCTCGCCCCGCTGCTGCTCCTCTCTCCCCGCTGCTGCTCCTCTCTCCACGCTGCTGCTCCTCTCTCCCCGCTGCTGCTCCTCTCTCTCTGCTGCTGCTTCTCTCTCCACGCTGCTGCTCCTCTCTCCCCGCTGCTGCTCCTCTCTGTCTGCTGCTGCTCCTCTCTCCCCGCTGCTGCTCCTCTTGCCCCGTTGTTGCTCCTCTCTCTCTGCTGCTGCTCCTCCCTCCCGCTGCTGCTCCTCTCGCCCCACTGCAGCTCAACTCCCCCCGCTGCTGCTCCTCACCCCGCTGCTGCTGCTCACCCCGCTGCTGCTCCTCTCCCTCCGCTGCTGCTCCTCTCGCCCCACTGCTGCCCCACTCTCCCCGGTGCTGCACCTCTCTCCCCGCTGCTGCTCCTCTCACCCTGCTGCTGCTCCTCTACCCCCGCTGTTCCTCTCTCCCCGCTGCTGCTCCTCTCGCCCCGCTGCTCCTCTCCCTCCGCTGCTGCTCCTCTCGCCCCGCTGCTGCCCCACTCTCCCCGGTGCTGCACCTCTCTCCCCGCTGCTGCTACTCTCACCCTGCTGCTGCTGCTCTACCCCCGCTGTTCCTCTCTCCCCGCTGCTGCTCCTCTCGCCCCGCTGCTCCTCTCCCTCCGCTGCTGCTCCTCTCGCCCCGCTGCTGCCCCACTCTCCCCGGTGCTGCACCTCTCTCCCCGCTGCTGCTTCTCTCTCCCCACTGGTGCTCCTCTCACCCGCTGTTGCTCCTCTCTCCCCGCTGCTGCTCCTCTCGCCCCGCTGCTGCTCCTCTCTCCCCGCTGCTTCTCCTCTCTCCCCGCTGCTGCTCCTCTCGCCCCGCTGCTGCTCCTCTCGCCCCGCTGCTTCTCCTCTCTCCCCGCTGCTTCTCCTCTCGCCCCGCTGCTGCTCCTCTCTCCCCGCTGCTGCTCCTCTGTCCCCGCTGCTTCTCCTCTCGCCCCGCTGCTGCTCCTCTCTCCCCGCTGCTGCTCCTCTCTCCCCGCTGCTGCTCCTCTCGCCCTGTTGCTGCTCCTCTCTCTCTGCTGCTGCTCCTCTCGCCCAGCTGCTGCGCCTCACCCCGCTGCTGCTCCTCTCTCCCTGCTGCTGCTCGACTCTCACCGCTGCTGCTCCTCTCTCCCCGCTGCTGCTCCTCTCTCCCCGCTGCTGCTCCTCTCTCCCCGCTGCTGCTCCTCTCGCCCCGCTGCCCCTCCTCTCGCCCCGCTGCTGCTCCTCTCTCCCCGCTGCTGCTCCTCTCTCCCCGCTGCTGCTCCTCTCTCCCCGCTGCTGCTCCTCTCGCCCCGCTGCTGCTCCTCTCACCCCCACTGCTACTCCTCTCGCCCCGCTGCTGCTCCTCTCACCCCCCCGTTGCTGCTCCCATCGCCCCGCTGCTGCTCCTCTCTCCCCGCTGCTGCTCCTCTCGCCCCGCTGCTGCTCCTCTCGCCCCGCTGCTGCTCCTCTCACTCTGCTGCTGCTCCTCACTCCCCGCTGCTGCTGCTCTCTCCCTGCTGCTCATCTCTGCCCCGCTGCTGCTCCTGCCCCCCCGCTGCTGCTCCTCTCACCCCGCTTCTGCTCCTCTCGCCCGACTGCTGCTCCTCTCTCCCCGCTGCTGCTCCTCTCACTCCGCTGCTGCTCCTCTCACTCCGCTGCTGCACCTCTCTCCCCGCTGCTGCTCCTCTCGCCCCGCTGCTGCTCCTCTCTCCTCGCTGCTGCTCCTCTCGCCCCGCTGCTGCTCCTCTCGCTCTGTTGCTGCTCCTCTCGCCCCACTGCAGCTCAACTCCCTCCGCTGCTGCTCCTCACCCCGCTGCTGCTGCTCACCCCGCTGCTGCTCCTCTCTCCCCGCTGCTGCTCCTCTCACCCCTGCTGCTGCTCCTCTCTCCCCGCTGCTGCTCCTCTCGCCCGACTGCTGCGCCTCTCTGCCACGCTGTTGCTTCTCTCGCCCCGCTGCTGATCCTCTCTCCCCGCTGCTGCTCCTCTCTCCCCGCTGCTGCTCCTCTCTCCCCGCTGCTGCTCCTCTCGCCCCGCTGCTGCTCCTCTCACTCCGCTGCTGCTCCTCACTCCCCGCTGCTGCTCCTCTCTCCCTGCTGCTCATCACTGCCCCGCTGCTGCTCCTGCCCCCCCGCTGCTGCTCCTCTCACCCCGCTTCTGCTCCTCTCGCCCGACTGCTGCTCCTCTCTCCCCGCTGCTGCTCCTCTCACTCCGCTGCTGCTCCTCTCACTCCGCTGCTGCACCTCTCTCCCCGCTGCTGCTCCTCTCGCCCCGCTGCTGCTCCTCTCTCCCCGCTGCTGCTCCTCTCTCCACGCTGCTGCTCCTCTCTCCCCGCTGCTGCTCCTCTCTCTCTGCTGCTGCTTCTCTCTCCACGCTGCTGCTCCTCTCTCCCCGCTGCTGCTCCTCTCTGTCTGCTGCTGCTCCTCTCTCCCCGCTGCTGCTCCTCTTGCCCCGTTGTTGCTCCTCTCTCTCTGCTGCTGCTCCTCCCTCCCGCTGCTGCTCCTCTCGCCCCACTGCAGCTCAACTCCCCCCGCTGCTGCTCCTCACCCCGCTGCTGCTGCTCACCCCGCTGCTGCTCCTCTCACCCCGCTGCTGCTCCTCTCGCCCTGCTGCTCCTCTCCCTCCGCTGCTGCTCCCCTCGCCCCGCTGCTGCCCCACTCTCCCCGGTGCTGCACCTCTCTCCCCGCTGCTGCTCCTCTCACCCTGCTGCTGCTCCTCTACCCCCGCTGTTCCTCTCTCCCCGCTGCTGCTCCTCTCGCCCCGCTGCTCCTCTCCCTCCGCTGCTGCTCCTCTCGCCCCGCTGCTGCCCCACTCTCCCCGGTGCTGCACCTCTCTCCCCGCTGCTGCTACTCTTACCCTGCTGCTGCTCCTCTACCCCCGCTGTTCCTCTCTTCCCGCTGCTGCTCCTCTCGCCCCGCTGCTCCTCTCCCTCCGCTGCTGCTCCTCTCGCCCCGCTGCTGCCCCACTCTCCCCGGTGCTGCACCTCTCTCCCCGCTGCTGCTTCTCTCTCCCCACTGGTGCTCCTCTCACCCGCTGTTGCTCCTCTCTCCCCGCTGCTGCTCCTCTCGCCCCGCTGCTGCTCCTCTCTCCCCGCTGCTTCTCCTCTCTCCCCGCTGCTGCTCCTCTCGCCCCGCTGCTGCTCCTCTCGCCCCGCTGCTTCTCCTCTCTCCCCGCTGCTTCTCCTCTCGCCCCGCTGCTGCTCCTCTCTCCCCGCTGCTGCTCCTCTCTCCCCGCTGCTTCTCCTCTCGCCCCGCTGCTGCTCCTCTCTCCCCGCTGCTGCTCCTCTCTCCCCGCTGCTGCTCCTCTCGCCCTGATGCTGCTCCTCTCTCTCTGCTGCTGCTCCTCTCGCCCAGCTGCTGCGCCTCACCCCGCTGCTGCTCCTCTCTCCCCGCTGCTGCTCGACTCACCGCTGCTGCTCCTCTCTCCCCGCTGCTGCTCCTCTCTCCCCGCTGCTGCTCCTCTCTCCCCGCTGCTGCTCCTCTCTCCCCGCTGCTGCTCCTCTCGCCCCGCTGCCCCTCCTCTCGCCCCGCTGCTGCTCCTCTCTCCCCGCTGCTGCTCCTCTCTCCCCGCTGCTGCTCCTCTCTCCCCGCTGCTGCTCCTCTCGCCCCGCTGCTGCTCCTCTCACCCCCACTGCTACTCCTCTCGCCCCGCTGCTGCTCCTCTCACCCCGCTGCTGCTCCTCCATCCCCGCTGCTGCTCCTCTCACCCCGCTGCTGCTCCTCTCTCCCCGCTGCTGCTCCTCTCACCCCCACTGCTGTTCCTCTCTCCCCGCTGCTACTCATCTCTCCCCGCTGCTGCTCCTCTCTCCCCGCTGCTGCTCCTCTCACCCCGCTGCTGCTCCTCTCGCCCCGCTGCTGCTCCTCTCACCCCCACTGCTACTCCTCTCTCCCGCTGCTGCTCCTCTCACCCCCACTGCTGCGCCTCTCTCCCCGCTGCTGCTCCTCTCGCCCCGCTGCTGCTCCTCTCTCCCCGCTGCTGCTCCTCTCACCCCGCTGCTGCTCCTCTCACCCCCACTGCTGCTCCTCTTGCCCCGCTGCTGCTCCTCTCACCCCGCTGCTGCTCCTCCATCCCCGCTGCTGCTCCTCTCACCCCGCTGCTGCTCTTCTCTCCCCGCTGCTGCTCCTCTCGCACCGTTATTGCTCCTCTCTCTCTGCTGCTGCTCCTCTCTCCCGCTGCTGCTCCTCTCGCCCCGTTGTTGCTCCTCTCTCTCTGCTGCTGCTCCTCTCTCCCACGCTGCTGCTCCTCCCTCCCACGCTGCTGCTCCTCTCGCCCCGCTGCTGCTCCTCTCGCCCCGCTGCTGCTCCTCTCTCCCCGCTGCTGCTCCTCTCTCCCCTCTGCTGCCCCACTCTCCCCACTGCTGCTCCTCGCTCCCCGCTGCTGCTCCTCTCTCCCGACTGCTGCTCCTCTCTCCCCGCTGCTGCTCCTCTCTCCCCGCTGCTGCTCCTCTCTCCCCGCTGCTGCTCCTCTCTCCCCGCTGCTGCTCCTCTCGCCCCGCTGCTGCTCCTCGCTCCCCGGTGCTGCTCCTCTCTCACCGCTGCTGCTCCTCTCTCCCCACTGCTGCTCCTCTCTCCCCGCTGCTGCTCCTCTCTCCCCGCTGCTGCTCCTCTCTCCCCGCTGCTGCTCCTCTCTCCCCGCTGCTGCTCCTCTCGCCCCGCTGCTGCTCCTCGCTCCCCGGTGCTGCTCCTCTCTCCCTGCTGCTGCTCCTCTCTCCACTCTGCTTCCCCACTCTCCCCACTGCTGCTCCTCGCTCTCTGCTGCTGCTCCTCTCTCCCCGCTGCTTCTCCTCTCTCCCCGCTGCTGCTCCTCTCGCCCTGTTGCTGCTCCTCTCTCTCTGCTGCTGCTCCTCTCGCCCCGCTGCTGCGCCTCACCCCGCTGCTCCTCTCGCCCCGCTGCTGCTCCTCTCTCCCCGCTGCTTCTCCTCTCGCCCCGCTGCTGCTCCTCTCTCTCTGCTGCTGCTCCTCTCTCCACGCTGCTGCTCCTCTCTCCCCGCTGCTGCTCCTCTCTCTCTGCTGCTGCTCCTCTCTCCCCGCTGCTGCTCCTCTTGCCCCGTTGTTGCTCCTCTCTCTCTGCCGCTGCTCCTCCCTCCCGCTGCTGCTCCTCTCGCCCCACTGCAGCTCAACTCCCCCCGCTGCTGCTCCTCACCCCGCTGCTGCTGCTCACCCCGCTGCTGCTCCTCTCACCCCGCTGCTGCTCCTGTCGCCCTGCTGCTCCTCTCCCTCCGCTGCTGCTCCTCTCGCCCCGCTGCTGCCCCACTCTCCCCGGTGCTGCACCTCTCTCCCCGCTGCTGCTTCTCTCTCCCCACTGGTGCTCCTCTCACCCGCTGTTGCTCCTCTCTCCCCGCTGCTGCTCCTCTCGCCCCGCTGCTGCTCCTCTCTCCCCGCTGCTTCTCCTCTCTCCCCGCTGCTGCTCCTCTCGCCCCGCTGCTGCTCCTCTCGCCCCGCTGCTTCTCCTCTCTCCCCGCTGCTTCTCCTCTCGCCCCGCTGCTGCTCCTCTCTCCCCGCTGCTGCTCCTCTCTCCCCGCTGCTTCTCCTCTCGCCCCGCTGCTGCTCCTCTCTCCCCGCTGCTGCTCCTCTCTCCCCGCTGCTGCTCCTCTCGCCCTGTTGCTGCTCCTCTCTCTCTGCTGCTGCTCCTCTCGCCCAGCTGCTGCGCCTCACCCCGCTGCTGCTCCTCTCTCCCCGCTGCTGCTCGACTCTCACCGCTGCTGCTCCTCTCTCCCCGCTGCTGCTCCTCTCTCCCCGCTGCTGCTCCTCTCTCCCCGCTGCTGCTCCTCTCGCCCCGCTGCCCCTCCTCTCGCCCCGCTGCTGCTCCTCTCTCCCCTCTGCTGCTCCTCTCTCCCCGCTGCTGCTCCTCTCTCCCCGCTGCTGCTCCTCTCGCCCCGCTGCTGCTCCTCTCACCCCCACTGCTACTCCTCTCGCCCCGCTGCTGCTCCTCTCTCTCTGCTGCTGCTCCTCTCGCCCAGCTGCTGCGCCTCACCCCGCTGCTGCTCCTCTCTCCCCGCTGCTGCTCGACTCACCGCTGCTGCTCCTCTCTCCCCGCTGCTGCTCCTCTCTCCCCGCTGCTGCTCCTCTCTCCCCGCTGCTGCTCCTCTCTCCCCGCTGCTGCTCCTCTCGCCCCGCTGCCCCTCCTCTCGCCCCGCTGCTGCTCCTCTCTCCCCGCTGCTGCTCCTCTCTCCCCGCTGCTGCTCCTCTCTCCCCGCTGCTGCTCCTCTCGCCCCGCTGCTGCTCCTCTCACCCCCACTGCTACTCCTCTCGCCCCGCTGCTGCTCCTCTCACCCCGCTGCTGCTCCTCCATCCCCGCTGCTGCTCCTCTCACCCCGCTGCTGCTCCTCTCTCCCCGCTGCTGCTCCTCTCACCCCCACTGCTGTTCCTCTCTCCCCGCTGCTACTCATCTCTCCCCGCTGCTGCTCCTCTCTCCCCGCTGCTGCTCCTCTCACCCCGCTGCTGCTCCTCTCTCCCCGCTGCTGCTCGACTCTCACCGCTGCTGCTCCTCTCTCCCCGCTGCTGCTCCTCTCTCCCCGCTGCTGCTCCTCTCTCCCCGCTGCTGCTCCTCTCGCCCCGCTGCCCCTCCTCTCGCCCCGCTGCTGCTCCTCTCTCCCCGCTGCTGCTCCTCTCTCCCCGCTGCTGCTCCTCTCTCCCCGCTGCTGCTCCTCTCGCCCCGCTGCTGCTCCTCTCACCCCCACTGCTACTCCTCTCGCCCCGCTGCTGCTCCTCTCTCTCTGCTGCTGCTCCTCTCGCCCAGCTGCTGCGCCTCACCCCGCTGCTGCTCCTCTCTCCCCGCTGCTGCTCGACTCACCGCTGCTGCTCCTCTCTCCCCGCTGCTGCTCCTCTCTCCCCGCTGCTGCTCCTCTCTCCCCGCTGCTGCTCCTCTCTCCCCGCTGCTGCTCCTCTCGCCCCGCTGCCCCTCCTCTCGCCCCGCTGCTGCTCCTCTCTCCCCGCTGCTGCTCCTCTCTCCCCGCTGCTGCTCCTCTCTCCCCGCTGCTGCTCCTCTCGCCCCGCTGCTGCTCCTCTCACCCCCACTGCTACTCCTCTCGCCCCGCTGCTGCTCCTCTCACCCCGCTGCTGCTCCTCCATCCCCGCTGCTGCTCCTCTCACCCCGCTGCTGCTCCTCTCTCCCCGCTGCTGCTCCTCTCACCCCCACTGCTGTTCCTCTCTCCCCGCTGCTACTCATCTCTCCCCGCTGCTGCTCCTCTCTCCCCGCTGCTGCTCCTCTCACCCCGCTGCTGCTCCTCTCGCCCCGCTGCTGCTCCTCTCACCCCCACTGCTACTCCTCTCTCCCGCTGCTGCTCCTCTCACCCCCACTGCTGCGCCTCTCTCCCCGCTGCTGCTCCTCTCGCCCCGCTGCTGCTCCTCTCTCCCCGCTGCTGCTCCTCTCACCCCGCTGCTGCTCCTCTCACCCCCACTGCTGCTCCTCTTGCCCCGCTGCTGCTCCTCTCACCCCGCTGCTGCTCCTCCATCCCCGCTGCTGCTCCTCTCACCCCGCTGCTGCTCTTCTCTCCCCGCTGCTGCTCCTCTCGCACCGTTGTTGCTCCTCTCTCTCTGCTGCTGCTCCTCTCTCCCGCTGCTGCTCCTCTCGCCCCGTTGTTGCTCCTCTCTCTCTGCTGCTGCTCCTCTCTCCCACGCTGCTGCTCCTCCCTCCCACGCTGCTGCTCCTCTCGCCCCGCTGCTGCTCCTCTCGCCCCGCTGCTGCTCCTCTCTCCCCGCTGCTGCTCCTCTCTCCCCTCTGCTGCCCCACTCTCCCCACTGCTGCTCCTCGCTCCCCGCTGCTGCTCCTCTCTCCCGACTGCTACTCCTCTCTCCCCGCTGCTGCTCCTCTCTCCCCGCTGCTGCTCCTCTCTCCCCGCTGCTGCTCCTCTCTCCCCGCTGCTGCTCCTCTCGCCCCGCTGCTGCTCCTCGCTCCCCGGTGCTGCTCCTCTCTCACCGCTGCTGCTCCTCTCTCCCCACTGCTGCTCCTCTCTCCCCGCTGCTGCTCCTCTCTCCCCGCTGCTGCTCCTCTCTCCCCGCTGCTGCTCCTCTCTCCCCGCTGCTGCTCCTCTCGCCCCGCTGCTGCTCCTCGCTCCCCGGTGCTGCTCCTCTCTCCCTGCTGCTGCTCCTCTCTCCACTCTGCTTCCCCACTCTCCCCACTGCTGCTCCTCGCTCTCTGCTGCTGCTCCTCTCTCCCCGCTGCTTCTCCTCTCTCCCCGCTGCTGCTCCTCTCGCCCTGTTGCTGCTCCTCTCTCTCTGCTGCTGCTCCTCTCGCCCCGCTGCTGCGCCTCACCCCGCTGCTCCTCTCGCCCCGCTGCTGCTCCTCTCTCCCCGCTGCTTCTCCTCTCGCCCCGCTGCTGCTCCTCTCTCTCTGCTGCTGCTCCTCTCTCCACGCTGCTGCTCCTCTCTCCCCGCTGCTGCTCCTCTCTCTCTGCTGCTGCTCCTCTCTCCCCGCTGCTGCTCCTCTTGCCCCGTTGTTGCTCCTCTCTCTCTGCCGCTGCTCCTCCCTCCCGCTGCTGCTCCTCTCGCCCCACTGCAGCTCAACTCCCCCCGCTGCTGCTCCTCACCCCGCTGCTGCTGCTCACCCCGCTGCTGCTCCTCTCACCCCGCTGCTGCTCCTGTCGCCCTGCTGCTCCTCTCCCTCCGCTGCTGCTCCTCTCGCCCCGCTGCTGCCCCACTCTCCCCGGTGCTGCACCTCTCTCCCCGCTGCTGCTTCTCTCTCCCCACTGGTGCTCCTCTCACCCGCTGTTGCTCCTCTCTCCCCGCTGCTGCTCCTCTCGCCCCGCTGCTGCTCCTCTCTCCCCGCTGCTTCTCCTCTCTCCCCGCTGCTGCTCCTCTCGCCCCGCTGCTGCTCCTCTCGCCCCGCTGCTTCTCCTCTCTCCCCGCTGCTTCTCCTCTCGCCCCGCTGCTGCTCCTCTCTCCCCGCTGCTGCTCCTCTCTCCCCGCTGCTTCTCCTCTCGCCCCGCTGCTGCTCCTCTCTCCCCGCTGCTGCTCCTCTCTCCCCGCTGCTGCTCCTCTCGCCCTGTTGCTGCTCCTCTCTCTCTGCTGCTGCTCCTCTCGCCCAGCTGCTGCGCCTCACCCCGCTGCTGCTCCTCTCTCCCCGCTGCTGCTCGACTCTCACCGCTGCTGCTCCTCTCTCCCCGCTGCTGCTCCTCTCTCCCCGCTGCTGCTCCTCTCTCCCCGCTGCTGCTCCTCTCGCCCCGCTGCCCCTCCTCTCGCCCCGCTGCTGCTCCTCTCTCCCCGCTGCTGCTCCTCTCTCCCCGCTGCTGCTCCTCTCTCCCCGCTGCTGCTCCTCTCGCCCCGCTGCTGCTCCTCTCACCCCCACTGCTACTCCTCTCGCCCCGCTGCTGCTCCTCTCACCCCCCCGTTGCTGCTCCCATCGCCCCGCTGCTGCTCCTCTCTCCCCGCTGCTGCTCCTCTCGCCCCGCTGCTGCTCCTCTCACTCTGCTGCTGCTCCTCACTCCCCGCTGCTGCTGCTCTCTCCCTGCTGCTCATCTCTGCCCCGCTGCTGCTCCTGCCCCCCCGCTGCTGCTCCTCTCACCCCGCTTCTGCTCCTCTCGCCCGACTGCTGCTCCTCTCTCCCCGCTGCTGCTCCTCTCACTCCGCTGCTGCTCCTCTCACTCCGCTGCTGCACCTCTCTCCCCGCTGCTGCTCCTCTCGCCCCGCTGCTGCTCCTCTCTCCTCGCTGCTGCTCCTCTCGCCCCGCTGCTGCTCCTCTCGCTCTGTTGCTGCTCCTCTCGCCCCACTGCAGCTCAACTCCCTCCGCTGCTGCTCCTCACCCCGCTGCTGCTGCTCACCCCGCTGCTGCTCCTCTCTCCCCGCTGCTGCTCCTCTCACCCCCGCTGCTGCTCCTCTCTCCCCGCTGCTGCTCATCTCGCCCGACTGCTGCGCCTCTCTGCCACGCTGTTGCTTCTCTCGCCCCGCTGCTGATCCTCTCTCCCCGCTGCTGCTCCTCTCTCCCCGCTGCTGCTCCTCTCGCCCCGCTGCTGCTCCTCTCACTCCGCTGCTGCTCCTCACTCCCCGCTGCTGCTCCTCTCTCCCTGCTGCTCATCACTGCCCCGCTGCTGCTCCTGCCCCCCCGCTGCTGCTCCTCTCACCCCGCTTCTGCTCCTCTCGCCCGACTGCTGCTCCTCTCTCCCCGCTGCTGCTCCTCTCACTCCGCTGCTGCTCCTCTCACTCCGCTGCTGCACCTCTCTCCCCGCTGCTGCTCCTCTCGCCCCGCTGCTGCTCCTCTCTCCCCGCTGCTGCTCCTCTCTCCACGCTGCTGCTCCTCTCTCCCCGCTGCTGCTCCTCTCTCTCTGCTGCTGCTTCTCTCTCCACGCTGCTGCTCCTCTCTCCCCGCTGCTGCTCCTCTCTGTCTGCTGCTGCTCCTCTCTCCCCGCTGCTGCTCCTCTTGCCCCGTTGTTGCTCCTCTCTCTCTGCTGCTGCTCCTCCCTCCCGCTGCTGCTCCTCTCGCCCCACTGCAGCTCAACTCCCCCCGCTGCTGCTCCTCACCCCGCTGCTGCTGCTCACCCCGCTGCTGCTCCTCTCACCCCGCTGCTGCTCCTCTCGCCCTGCTGCTCCTCTCCCTCCGCTGCTGCTCCCCTCGCCGCGCTGCTGCCCCACTCTCCCCGGTGCTGCACCTCTCTCCCCGCTGCTGCTCCTCTCACCCTGCTGCTGCTCCTCTACCCCCGCTGTTCCTCTCTCCCCGCTGCTGCTCCTCTCGCCCCGCTGCTCCTCTCCCTCCGCTGCTGCTCCTCTCGCCCCGCTGCTGCCCCACTCTCCCCGGTGCTGCACCTCTCTCCCCGCTGCTGCTACTCTCACCCTGCTGCTGCTCCTCTACCCCCGCTGTTCCTCTCTTCCCGCTGCTGCTCCTCTCGCCCCGCTGCTCCTCTCCCTCCGCTGCTGCTCCTCTCGCCCCGCTGCTGCCCCACTCTCCCCGGTGCTGCACCTCTCTCCCCGCTGCTGCTTCTCTCTCCCCACTGGTGCTCCTCTCACCCGCTGTTGCTCCTCTCTCCCCGCTGCTGCTCCTCTCGCCCCGCTGCTGCTCCTCTCTCCCCGCTGCTTCTCCTCTCTCCCCGCTGCTGCTCCTCTCGCCCCGCTGCTGCTCCTCTCGCCCCGCTGCTTCTCCTCTCTCCCCGCTGCTTCTCCTCTCGCCCCGCTGCTGCTCCTCTCTCCCCGCTGCTGCTCCTCTCTCCCCGCTGCTTCTCCTCTCGCCCCGCTGCTGCTCCTCTCTCCCCGCTGCTGCTCCTCTCTCCCCGCTGCTGCTCCTCTCGCCCTGATGCTGCTCCTCTCTCTCTGCTGCTGCTCCTCTCGCCCAGCTGCTGCGCCTCACCCCGCTGCTGCTCCTCTCTCCCCGCTGCTGCTCGACTCACCGCTGCTGCTCCTCTCTCCCCGCTGCTGCTCCTCTCTCCCCGCTGCTGCTCCTCTCTCCCCGCTGCTGCTCCTCTCTCCCCGCTGCTGCTCCTCTCGCCCCGCTGCCCCTCCTCTCGCCCCGCTGCTGCTCCTCTCTCCCCGCTGCTGCTCCTCTCTCCCCGCTGCTGCTCCTCTCTCCCCGCTGCTGCTCCTCTCGCCCCGCTGCTGCTCCTCTCACCCCCACTGCTACTCCTCTCGCCCCGCTGCTGCTCCTCTCACCCCGCTGCTGCTCCTCCATCCCCGCTGCTGCTCCTCTCACCCCGCTGCTGCTCCTCTCTCCCCGCTGCTGCTCCTCTCACCCCCACTGCTGTTCCTCTCTCCCCGCTGCTACTCATCTCTCCCCGCTGCTGCTCCTCTCTCCCCGCTGCTGCTCCTCTCACCCCGCTGCTGCACCTCTCGCCCCGCTGCTGCTCCTCTCACCCCCACTGCTACTCCTCTCTCCCGCTGCTGTTCCTCTCACCCCCACTGCTGCTCCTCTCTCCCCGCTGCTGCTCCTCTCGCCCCGCTGCTGCTCCTCTCTCCCCGCTGCTGCTCCTCTCACCCCGCTGCTGCTCCTCTCACCCCCACTGCTGCTCCTCTTGCCCCGCTGCTGCTCCTCTCACCCCGCTGCTGCTCCTCCATCCCCGCTGCTGCTCCTCTCACCCCGCTGCTGCTCTTCTCTCCCCGCTGCTGCTGCTCTCACCCCCACTGCTGTTCCTCTCTCCCCGCTGCTACTCCTCTCTCCCCGCTGCTGCTCCTCTCTCCCCGTTGCTGCTCCTCTCACCCCCACTGCTGCTCCTCTCGCCCCGCTGCTGCTCCTCTCTTCCCGCTGCTGCTCCTCTCGCCCCGCTGCTGCTCCTCTCTCCCCGCTGCTGCTCCTCTCTCCCCGCTGCTGCTCCTCGCTCTCTGCTACTGCTCCTCTCTCCCCACTGCAGCTCCTCTCTCCCCGCTGCTGCTCCCCTCTCTCTGCTGCTGCTCCTCTCTCCCCGCTGCTGCTCGTCTCGCCCTGTTGCTGCTCCTCTCTCTCTGCTGCTGCTCCTCCCTCCCGCTGCTGCTCCTCGCTCTCTGCTACTGCTCCTCTCTCCCCACTGCAGCTCCTCTCTCTCTGCTGCTGCTCCTCTCTCCCCACTGCAGCTCCTCTCTCCCCGCTGCTGCTCCTCTCGCCCCGCTGCTCCTCCTCTCGCCCCACTGCTGCTCCTCTCGCCCCCGCTGCAGCTCCTCTCTCCCCGCTGCTGCTCCTCTCGCCCCGCTGCTGCTCCTCTCTCCCCGGTGCTGCTCCTCTCTCACCGCTACTGCTCCTCTCCCCCCGCTGCTGCTGCTCTCTCCCCGCTGCTGCTCCTCTCTCCCCGCTGCTGCTCCTCTCCCCCCACTGCTGCTCCTCTCTCCCCGCTGCTGCTCCTCTCACCCCCACTGCTGCTCCTCTTGCCCCGCTGCTGCTCCTCTCACCCCGCTGCTGCTCCTCCATCCCCGCTGCTGCTCCTCTCACCCCGCTGCTGCGCCTCTCTCCCCGCTGCTGCTCCTCTCACCCCCACTGCTGTTCCTCTCTCCCCGCTGCTACTCCTCTCTCCCCGCTGCTGCTCCTCTCTCCCCGCTGCTGCTCCTCTCACCCCCACTGCTGCTCCTCTCGCCCCGCTGCTGCTCCTCTCTCCCCGGTGCTGCACCTCTCTCCCCGCTGCTGCTCCTCTCACCCTGCTGCTGCTCCTCTACCCCCGCTGTTCCTCTCTCCCCGCTGCTGCTCCTCTCGCCCCGCTGCTCCTCTCCCTCCGCTGCTGCTCCTCTCGCCCCGCTGCTGCCCCACTCTCCCCGGTGCTGCACCACTCTCCCCGGTGCTGCACCTCTCTCCCCGCTGCTGCTCCTCTCACCCTGCTGCTGCTCCTCTACCCCCGCTGTTCCTCACTCCCCGCTGCTGCTCCTCACTCCCCGCTACTGCTCCTCTCTCCCTGCTGCTCATCTCTCCCCCGCTGCTGCTCCACTCACCCCGCTTCTGCTCCTCTCGCCCGACTGCTGCTCTTCTCGCCCCGATGCTGCTCCTTTCGCCAACACTGCTGCTCCTCTCTCCCCACTGCAGCTCCTCTCTCCCCACTGCAGCTCTTCTTGCCCCGCTGCTGCTCCTCTCACCCCGCAGCTGCTCCTCACCCCGCTGCTGCTCCTCTCTCCCCGTTGCGGCTCCTCTCTCCCTGCTGCTGCTCCTCTCTCCCCGCTGCTGCTCCTCTCGCACCGTTGTTGCTCCTCTCTCTCTGCTGCTGCTCCTCCCTCCCGCTGCTGCTCCTCTCGCCCTGTTGTTGCTCCTCTCTCTCTGCTGCTGCTCCTCTCTCCCACGCTGCTGCTCCTCCCTCCCACGCTGCTGCTCCTCTCGCCCCGCTGCTGCTCCTCTCTCCCCGCTGCTGCTCCTCTCTCCCCTCTGCTGCCCCAATCTCCCCACTGCTGCTCCTCGCTCCCCGCTGCTGCTCCTCTCTCCCGACTGCTGCTCCTCTCTCCCCGCTGCTGCTCCTCTCTCCCCGCTGCTGCTCCTCTCTCCCCGCTGCTGCTCCTCTCTCCCCGCTGCTGCTCCTCTCTCCCCGCTGCTGCTCCTCTCTCCACGCTGCTGCTCCTCTCTCCCCGCTGCTGCTCCTCTCTCTCTGCTGCTGCTTCTCTCTCCACGCTGCTGCTCCTCTCTCCCCGCTGCTGCTCCTCTCTGTCTGCTGCTGCTCCTCTCTCCCCGCTGCTGCTCCTCTTGCCCCGTTGTTGCTCCTCTCTCTCTGCTGCTGCTCCTCCCTCCCGCTGCTGCTCCTCTCGCCCCACTGCAGCTCAACTCCCCCCGCTGCTGCTCCTCACCCCGCTGCTGCTGCTCACCCCGCTGCTGCTCCTCTCACCCCGCTGCTGCTCCTCTCGCCCTGCTGCTCCTCTCCCTCCGCTGCTGCTCCCCTCGCCCCGCTGCTGCCCCACTCTCCCCGGTGCTGCACCTCTCTCCCCGCTGCTGCTCCTCTCACCCTGCTGCTGCTCCTCTACCCCCGCTGTTCCTCTCTCCCCGCTGCTGCTCCTCTCGCCCCGCTGCTCCTCTCCCTCCGCTGCTGCTCCTCTCGCCCCGCTGCTGCCCCACTCTCCCCGGTGCTGCACCTCTCTCCCCGCTGCTGCTACTCTCACCCTGCTGCTGCTCCTCTACCCCCGCTGTTCCTCTCTTCCCGCTGCTGCTCCTCTCGCCCCGCTGCTCCTCTCCCTCCGCTGCTGCTCCTCTCGCCCCGCTGCTGCCCCACTCTCCCCGGTGCTGCACCTCTCTCCCCGCTGCTGCTTCTCTCTCCCCACTGGTGCTCCTCTCACCCGCTGTTGCTCCTCTCTCCCCGCTGCTGCTCCTCTCGCCCCGCTGCTGCTCCTCTCTCCCCGCTGCTTCTCCTCTCTCCCCGCTGCTGCTCCTCTCGCCCCGCTGCTGCTCCTCTCGCCCCGCTGCTTCTCCTCTCTCCCCGCTGCTTCTCCTCTCGCCCCGCTGCTGCTCCTCTCTCCCCGCTGCTGCTCCTCTCTCCCCGCTGCTTCTCCTCTCGCCCCGCTGCTGCTCCTCTCTCCCCGCTGCTGCTCCTCTCTCCCCGCTGCTGCTCCTCTCGCCCTGATGCTGCTCCTCTCTCTCTGCTGCTGCTCCTCTCGCCCAGCTGCTGCGCCTCACCCCGCTGCTGCTCCTCTCTCCCCGCTGCTGCTCGACTCACCGCTGCTGCTCCTCTCTCCCCGCTGCTGCTCCTCTCTCCCCGCTGCTGCTCCTCTCTCCCCGCTGCTGCTCCTCTCTCCCCGCTGCTGCTCCTCTCGCCCCGCTGCCCCTCCTCTCGCCCCGCTGCTGCTCCTCTCTCCCCGCTGCTGCTCCTCTCTCCCCGCTGCTGCTCCTCTCTCCCCGCTGCTGCTCCTCTCGCCCCGCTGCTGCTCCTCTCACCCCCACTGCTACTCCTCTCGCCCCGCTGCTGCTCCTCTCACCCCGCTGCTGCTCCTCCATCCCCGCTGCTGCTCCTCTCACCCCGCTGCTGCTCCTCTCTCCCCGCTGCTGCTCCTCTCTCCCCGCTGCTGCACCTCTCTCCCCGCTGCTGCTTCTCTCTCCCCACTGGTGCTCCTCTCACCCGCTGTTGCTCCTCTCTCCCCGCTGCTGCTCCTCTCGCCCCGCTGCTGCTCCTCTCTCCCCGCTGCTTCTCCTCTCTCCCCGCTGCTGCTCCTCTCGCCCCGCTGCTGCTCCTCTCGCCCCGCTGCTTCTCCTCTCTCCCCGCTGCTTCTCCTCTCGCCCCGCTGCTGCTCCTCTCTCCCCGCTGCTGCTCCTCTCTCCCCGCTGCTTCTCCTCTCGCCCCGCTGCTGCTCCTCTCTCCCCGCTGCTGCTCCTCTCTCCCCGCTGCTGCTCCTCTCGCCCTGTTGCTGCTCCTCTCTCTCTGCTGCTGCTCCTCTCGCCCAGCTGCTGCGCCTCACCCCGCTGCTGCTCCTCTCTCCCCGCTGCTGCTCGACTCTCACCGCTGCTGCTCCTCTCTCCCCGCTGCTGCTCCTCTCTCCCCGCTGCTGCTCCTCTCTCCCCGCTGCTGCTCCTCTCGCCCCGCTGCCCCTCCTCTCGCCCCGCTGCTGCTCCTCTCTCCCCTCTGCTGCTCCTCTCTCCCCGCTGCTGCTCCTCTCTCCCCGCTGCTGCTCCTCTCGCCCCGCTGCTGCTCCTCTCACCCCCACTGCTACTCCTCTCGCCCCGCTGCTGCTCCTCTCTCTCTGCTGCTGCTCCTCTCGCCCAGCTGCTGCGCCTCACCCCGCTGCTGCTCCTCTCTCCCCGCTGCTGCTCGACTCACCGCTGCTGCTCCTCTCTCCCCGCTGCTGCTCCTCTCTCCCCGCTGCTGCTCCTCTCTCCCCGCTGCTGCTCCTCTCTCCCCGCTGCTGCTCCTCTCGCCCCGCTGCCCCTCCTCTCGCCCCGCTGCTGCTCCTCTCTCCCCGCTGCTGCTCCTCTCTCCCCGCTGCTGCTCCTCTCTCCCCGCTGCTGCTCCTCTCGCCCCGCTGCTGCTCCTCTCACCCCCACTGCTACTCCTCTCGCCCCGCTGCTGCTCCTCTCACCCCGCTGCTGCTCCTCCATCCCCGCTGCTGCTCCTCTCACCCCGCTGCTGCTCCTCTCTCCCCGCTGCTGCTCCTCTCACCCCCACTGCTGTTCCTCTCTTCCCGCTGCTACTCATCTCTCCCCGCTGCTGCTCCTCTCTCCCCGCTGCTGCTCCTCTCACCCCGCTGCTGCTCCTCTCTCCCCGCTGCTGCTCGACTCTCACCGCTGCTGCTCCTCTCTCCCCGCTGCTGCTCCTCTCTCCCCGCTGCTGCTCCTCTCTCCCCGCTGCTGCTCCTCTCGCCCCGCTGCCCCTCCTCTCGCCCCGCTGCTGCTCCTCTCTCCCCGCTGCTGCTCCTCTCTCCCCGCTGCTGCTCCTCTCTCCCCGCTGCTGCTCCTCTCGCCCCGCTGCTGCTCCTCTCACCCCCACTGCTACTCCTCTCGCCCCGCTGCTGCTCCTCTCTCTCTGCTGCTGCTCCTCTCGCCCAGCTGCTGCGCCTCACCCCGCTGCTGCTCCTCTCTCCCCGCTGCTGCTCGACTCACCGCTGCTGCTCCTCTCTCCCCGCTGCTGCTCCTCTCTCCCCGCTGCTGCTCCTCTCTCCCCGCTGCTGCTCCTCTCTCCCCGCTGCTGCTCCTCTCGCCCCGCTGCCCCTCCTCTCGCCCCGCTGCTGCTCCTCTCTCCCCGCTGCTGCTCCTCTCTCCCCGCTGCTGCTCCTCTCTCCCCGCTGCTGCTCCTCTCGCCCCGCTGCTGCTCCTCTCACCCCCACTGCTACTCCTCTCGCCCCGCTGCTGCTCCTCTCACCCCGCTGCTGCTCCTCCATCCCCGCTGCTGCTCCTCTCACCCCGCTGCTGCTCCTCTCTCCCCGCTGCTGCTCCTCTCACCCCCACTGCTGTTCCTCTCTCCCCGCTGCTACTCATCTCTCCCCGCTGCTGCTCCTCTCTCCCCGCTGCTGCTCCTCTCACCCCGCTGCTGCTCCTCTCGCCCCGCTGCTGCTCCTCTCACCCCCACTGCTACTCCTCTCTCCCGCTGCTGCTCCTCTCACCCCCACTGCTGCGCCTCTCTCCCCGCTGCTGCTCCTCTCGCCCCGCTGCTGCTCCTCTCTCCCCGCTGCTGCTCCTCTCACCCCGCTGCTGCTCCTCTCACCCCCACTGCTGCTCCTCTTGCCCCGCTGCTGCTCCTCTCACCCCGCTGCTGCTCCTCCATCCCCGCTGCTGCTCCTCTCACCCCGCTGCTGCTCTTCTCTCCCCGCTGCTGCTCCTCTCGCACCGTTGTTGCTCCTCTCTCTCTGCTGCTGCTCCTCTCTCCCGCTGCTGCTCCTCTCGCCCCGTTGTTGCTCCTCTCTCTCTGCTGCTGCTCCTCTCTCCCACGCTGCTGCTCCTCCCTCCCACGCTGCTGCTCCTCTCGCCCCGCTGCTGCTCCTCTCGCCCCGCTGCTGCTCCTCTCTCCCCGCTGCTGCTCCTCTCTCCCCTCTGCTGCCCCACTCTCCCCACTGCTGCTCCTCGCTCCCCGCTGCTGCTCCTCTCTCCCGACTGCTACTCCTCTCTCCCCGCTGCTGCTCCTCTCTCCCCGCTGCTGCTCCTCTCTCCCCGCTGCTGCTCCTCTCTCCCCGCTGCTGCTCCTCTCGCCCCGCTGCTGCTCCTCGCTCCCCGGTGCTGCTCCTCTCTCACCGCTGCTGCTCCTCTCTCCCCACTGCTGCTCCTCTCTCCCCGCTGCTGCTCCTCTCTCCCCGCTGCTGCTCCTCTCTCCCCGCTGCTGCTCCTCTCTCCCCGCTGCTGCTCCTCTCGCCCCGCTGCTGCTCCTCGCTCCCCGGTGCTGCTCCTCTCTCCCTGCTGCTGCTCCTCTCTCCACTCTGCTTCCCCACTCTCCCCACTGCTGCTCCTCGCTCTCTGCTGCTGCTCCTCTCTCCCCGCTGCTTCTCCTCTCTCCCCGCTGCTGCTCCTCTCGCCCTGTTGCTGCTCCTCTCTCTCTGCTGCTGCTCCTCTCGCCCCGCTGCTGCGCCTCACCCCGCTGCTCCTCTCGCCCCGCTGCTGCTCCTCTCTCCCCGCTGCTTCTCCTCTCGCCCCGCTGCTGCTCCTCTCTCTCTGCTGCTGCTCCTCTCTCCACGCTGCTGCTCCTCTCTCCCCGCTGCTGCTCCTCTCTCTCTGCTGCTGCTCCTCTCTCCCCGCTGCTGCTCCTCTTGCCCCGTTGTTGCTCCTCTCTCTCTGCCGCTGCTCCTCCCTCCCGCTGCTGCTCCTCTCGCCCCACTGCAGCTCAACTCCCCCCGCTGCTGCTCCTCACCCCGCTGCTGCTGCTCACCCCGCTGCTGCTCCTCTCACCCCGCTGCTGCTCCTGTCGCCCTGCTGCTCCTCTCCCTCCGCTGCTGCTCCTCTCGCCCCGCTGCTGCCCCACTCTCCCCGGTGCTGCACCTCTCTCCCCGCTGCTGCTTCTCTCTCCCCACTGGTGCTCCTCTCACCCGCTGTTGCTCCTCTCTCCCCGCTGCTGCTCCTCTCGCCCCGCTGCTGCTCCTCTCTCCCCGCTGCTTCTCCTCTCTCCCCGCTGCTGCTCCTCTCGCCCCGCTGCTGCTCCTCTCGCCCCGCTGCTTCTCCTCTCTCCCCGCTGCTTCTCCTCTCGCCCCGCTGCTGCTCCTCTCTCCCCGCTGCTGCTCCTCTCTCCCCGCTGCTTCTCCTCTCGCCCCGCTGCTGCTCCTCTCTCCCCGCTGCTGCTCCTCTCTCCCCGCTGCTGCTCCTCTCGCCCTGTTGCTGCTCCTCTCTCTCTGCTGCTGCTCCTCTCGCCCAGCTGCTGCGCCTCACCCCGCTGCTGCTCCTCTCTCCCCGCTGCTGCTCGACTCTCACCGCTGCTGCTCCTCTCTCCCCGCTGCTGCTCCTCTCTCCCCGCTGCTGCTCCTCTCTCCCCGCTGCTGCTCCTCTCGCCCCGCTGCCCCTCCTCTCGCCCCGCTGCTGCTCCTCTCTCCCCGCTGCTGCTCCTCTCTCCCCGCTGCTGCTCCTCTCTCCCCGCTGCTGCTCCTCTCGCCCCGCTGCTGCTCCTCTCACCCCCACTGCTACTCCTCTCGCCCCGCTGCTGCTCCTCTCACCCCCCCGTTGCTGCTCCCATCGCCCCGCTGCTGCTCCTCTCTCCCCGCTGCTGCTCCTCTCGCCCCGCTGCTGCTCCTCTCACTCTGCTGCTGCTCCTCACTCCCCGCTGCTGCTGCTCTCTCCCTGCTGCTCATCTCTGCCCCGCTGCTGCTCCTGCCCCCCCGCTGCTGCTCCTCTCACCCCGCTTCTGCTCCTCTCGCCCGACTGCTGCTCCTCTCTCCCCGCTGCTGCTCCTCTCACTCCGCTGCTGCTCCTCTCACTCCGCTGCTGCACCTCTCTCCCCGCTGCTGCTCCTCTCGCCCCGCTGCTGCTCCTCTCTCCTCGCTGCTGCTCCTCTCGCCCCGCTGCTGCTCCTCTCGCTCTGTTGCTGCTCCTCTCGCCCCACTGCAGCTCAACTCCCTCCGCTGCTGCTCCTCACCCCGCTGCTGCTGCTCACCCCGCTGCTGCTCCTCTCTCCCCGCTGCTGCTCCTCTCACCCCCGCTGCTGCTCCTCTCTCCCCGCTGCTGCTCCTCTCGCCCGACTGCTGCGCCTCTCTGCCACGCTGTTGCTTCTCTCGCCCCGCTGCTGATCCTCTCTCCCCGCTGCTGCTCCTCTCTCCCCGCTGCTGCTCCTCTCGCCCCGCTGCTGCTCCTCTCACTCCGCTGCTGCTCCTCACTCCCCGCTGCTGCTCCTCTCTCCCTGCTGCTCATCACTGCCCCGCTGCTGCTCCTGCCCCCCCCGCTGCTGCTCCTCTCACCCCGCTTCTGCTCCTCTCGCCCGACTGCTGCTCCTCTCTCCCCGCTGCTGCTCCTCTCACTCCGCTGCTGCTCCTCTCACTCCGCTGCTGCACCTCTCTCCCCGCTGCTGCTCCTCTCGCCCCGCTGCTGCTCCTCTCTCCCCGCTGCTGCTCCTCTCTCCACGCTGCTGCTCCTCTCTCCCCGCTGCTGCTCCTCTCTCTCTGCTGCTGCTTCTCTCTCCACGCTGCTGCTCCTCTCTCCCCGCTGCTGCTCCTCTCTGTCTGCTGCTGCTCCTCTCTCCCCGCTGCTGCTCCTCTTGCCCCGTTGTTGCTCCTCTCTCTCTGCTGCTGCTCCTCCCTCCCGCTGCTGCTCCTCTCGCCCCACTGCAGCTCAACTCCCCCCGCTGCTGCTCCTCACCCCGCTGCTGCTGCTCACCCCGCTGCTGCTCCTCTCACCCCGCTGCTGCTCCTCTCGCCCTGCTGCTCCTCTCCCTCCGCTGCTGCTCCCCTCGCCCCGCTGCTGCCCCACTCTCCCCGGTGCTGCACCTCTCTCCCCGCTGCTGCTCCTCTCACCCTGCTGCTGCTCCTCTACCCCCGCTGTTCCTCTCTCCCCGCTGCTGCTCCTCTCGCCCCGCTGCTCCTCTCCCTCCGCTGCTGCTCCTCTCGCCCCGCTGCTGCCCCACTCTCCCCGGTGCTGCACCTCTCTCCCCGCTGCTGCTACTCTCACCCTGCTGCTGCTCCTCTACCCCCGCTGTTCCTCTCTTCCCGCTGCTGCTCCTCTCGCCCCGCTGCTCCTCTCCCTCCGCTGCTGCTCCTCTCGCCCCGCTGCTGCCCCACTCTCCCCGGTGCTGCACCTCTCTCCCCGCTGCTGCTTCTCTCTCCCCACTGGTGCTCCTCTCACCCGCTGTTGCTCCTCTCTCCCCGCTGCTGCTCCTCTCGCCCCGCTGCTGCTCCTCTCTCCCCGCTGCTTCTCCTCTCTCCCCGCTGCTGCTCCTCTCGCCCCGCTGCTGCTCCTCTCGCCCCGCTGCTTCTCCTCTCTCCCCGCTGCTTCTCCTCTCGCCCCGCTGCTGCTCCTCTCTCCCCGCTGCTGCTCCTCTCTCCCCGCTGCTTCTCCTCTCGCCCCGCTGCTGCTCCTCTCTCCCCGCTGCTGCTCCTCTCTCCCCGCTGCTGCTCCTCTCGCCCTGATGCTGCTCCTCTCTCTCTGCTGCTGCTCCTCTCGCCCAGCTGCTGCGCCTCACCCCGCTGCTGCTCCTCTCTCCCCGCTGCTGCTCGACTCACCGCTGCTGCTCCTCTCTCCCCGCTGCTGCTCCTCTCTCCCCGCTGCTGCTCCTCTCTCCCCGCTGCTGCTCCTCTCTCCCCGCTGCTGCTCCTCTCGCCCCGCTGCCCCTCCTCTCGCCCCGCTGCTGCTCCTCTCTCCCCGCTGCTGCTCCTCTCTCCCCGCTGCTGCTCCTCTCTCCCCGCTGCTGCTCCTCTCGCCCCGCTGCTGCTCCTCTCACCCCCACTGCTACTCCTCTCGCCCCGCTGCTGCTCCTCTCACCCCGCTGCTGCTCCTCCATCCCCGCTGCTGCTCCTCTCACCCCGCTGCTGCTCCTCTCTCCCCGCTGCTGCTCCTCTCACCCCCACTGCTGTTCCTCTCTCCCCGCTGCTACTCATCTCTCCCCGCTGCTGCTCCTCTCTCCCCGCTGCTGCTCCTCTCACCCCGCTGCTGCACCTCTCGCCCCGCTGCTGCTCCTCTCACCCCCACTGCTACTCCTCTCTCCCGCTGCTGCTCCTCTCACCCCCACTGCTGCTCCTCTCTCCCCGCTGCTGCTCCTCTCGCCCCGCTGCTGCTCCTCTCTCCCCGCTGCTGCTCCTCTCACCCCGCTGCTGCTCCTCTCACCCCCACTGCTGCTCCTCTTGCCCCGCTGCTGCTCCTCTCACCCCGCTGCTGCTCCTCCATCCCCGCTGCTGCTCCTCTCACCCCGCTGCTGCTCTTCTCTCCCCGCTGCTGCTGCTCTCACCCCCACTGCTGTTCCTCTCTCCCCGCTGCTACTCCTCTCTCCCCGCTGCTGCTCCTCTCTCCCCGTTGCTGCTCCTCTCACCCCCACTGCTGCTCCTCTCGCCCCGCTGCTGCTCCTCTCTCCCCGCTGCTGCTCCTCTCGCCCCGCTGCTGCTCCTCTCTCCCCGCTGCTGCTCCTCTCTCCCCGCTGCTGCTCCTCGCTCTCTGCTACTGCTCCTCTCTCCCCGCTACTGCTCCTCTCTCCCCACTGCAGCTCCTCTCTCCCCGCTGCTGCTCCCCTCTCTCTGCTGCTGCTCCTCTCTCCCCGCTGCTGCTCGTCTCGCCCTGTTGCTGCTCCTCTCTCTCTGCTGCTGCTCCTCCCTCCCGCTGCTGCTCCTCGCTCTCTGCTACTGCTCCTCTCTCCCCACTGCAGCTCCTCTCTCTCTGCTGCTGCTCCTCTCTCCCCACTGCAGCTCCTCTCTCCCCGCTGCTGCTCCTCTCGCCCCGCTGCTCCTCCTCTCGCCCCACTGCTGCTCCTCTCGCCCCCGCTGCAGCTCCTCTCTCCCCGCTGCTGCTCCTCTCGCCCCGCTGCTGCTCCTCTCTCCCCGGTGCTGCTCCTCTCTCACCGCTACTGCTCCTCTCCCCCCGCTGCTGCTGCTCTCTCCCCGCTGCTGCTCCTCTCTCCCCGCTGCTGCTCCTCTCCCCCCACTGCTGCTCCTCTCTCCCCGCTGCTGCTCCTCTCACCCCCACTGCTGCTCCTCTTGCCCCGCTGCTGCTCCTCTCACCCCGCTGCTGCTCCTCCATCCCCGCTGCTGCTCCTCTCACCCCGCTGCTGCGCCTCTCTCCCCGCTGCTGCTCCTCTCACCCCCACTGCTGTTCCTCTCTCCCCGCTGCTACTCCTCTCTCCCCGCTGCTGCTCCTCTCTCCCCGCTGCTGCTCCTCTCACCCCCACTGCTGCTCCTCTCGCCCCGCTGCTGCTCCTCTCTCCCCGGTGCTGCACCTCTCTCCCCGCTGCTGCTCCTCTCACCCTGCTGCTGCTCCTCTACCCCCGCTGTTCCTCTCTCCCCGCTGCTGCTCCTCTCGCCCCGCTGCTCCTCTCCCTCCGCTGCTGCTCCTCTCGCCCCGCTGCTGCCCCACTCTCCCCGGTGCTGCACCACTCTCCCCGGTGCTGCACCTCTCTCCCCGCTGCTGCTCCTCTCACCCTGCTGCTGCTCCTCTACCCCCGCTGTTCCTCACTCCCCGCTGCTGCTCCTCACTCCCCGCTACTGCTCCTCTCTCCCTGCTGCTCATCTCTCCCCCGCTGCTGCTCCACTCACCCCGCTTCTGCTCCTCTCGCCCGACTGCTGCTCTTCTCGCCCCGATGCTGCTCCTTTCGCCAACACTGCTGCTCCTCTCTCCCCACTGCAGCTCCTCTCTCCCCACTGCAGCTCTTCTTGCCCCGCTGCTGCTCCTCTCTCCCCGCTGCTGCTCCTCTTGCCCCACTGCAGCTCCTCTCACCCCGCAGCTGCTCCTCACCCCGCTGCTGCTCCTCTCTCCCCGTTGCGGCTCCTCTCTCCCTGCTGCTGCTCCTCTCTCCCCGCTGCTGCTCCTCTCGCACCGTTGTTGCTCCTCTCTCTCTGCTGCTGCTCCTCCCTCCCGCTGCTGCTCCTCTCGCCCTGTTGTTGCTCCTCTCTCTCTGCTGCTGCTCCTCTCTCCCACGCTGCTGCTCCTCCCTCCCACGCTGCTGCTCCTCTCGCCCCGCTGCTGCTCCTCTCTCCCCGCTGCTGCTCCTCTCTCCCCTCTGCTGCCCCAATCTCCCCACTGCTGCTCCTCGCTCCCCGCTGCTGCTCCTCTCTCCCGACTGCTGCTCCTCTCTCCCCGCTGCTGCTCCTCTCTCCCCGCTGCTGCTCCTCTCTCCCCGCTGCTGCTCCTCTCTCCCCGCTGCTGCTCCTCTCTCCCCGCTGCTGCTCCTCTCTCCACGCTGCTGCTCCTCTCTCCCCGCTGCTGCTCCTCTCTCTCTGCTGCTGCTTCTCTCTCCACGCTGCTGCTCCTCTCTCCCCGCTGCTGCTCCTCTCTCCCCACTGCAGCTCCTCTCTGTCTGCTGCTGCTCCTCTCTCCCCGCTGCTGCTCCTCTTGCCCCGTTGTTGCTCCTCTCTCTCTGCTGCTGCTCCTCCCTCCCGCTGCTGCTCCTCTCGCCCCACTGCAGCTCAACTCCCCCCGCTGCTGCTCCTCACCCCGCTGCTGCTGCTCACCCCGCTGCTGCTCCTCTCACCCCGCTGCTGCTCCTCTCGCCCTGCTGCTCCTCTCCCTCCGCTGCTGCTCCCCTCGCCCCGCTGCTGCCCCACTCTCCCCGGTGCTGCACCTCTCTCCCCGCTGCTGCTCCTCTCACCCTGCTGCTGCTCCTCTACCCCCGCTGTTCCTCTCTCCCCGCTGCTGCTCCTCTCGCCCCGCTGCTCCTCTCCCTCCGCTGCTGCTCCTCTCGCCCCGCTGCTGCCCCACTCTCCCCGGTGCTGCACCTCTCTCCCCGCTGCTGCTACTCTCACCCTGCTGCTGCTCCTCTACCCCCGCTGTTCCTCTCTTCCCGCTGCTGCTCCTCTCGCCCCGCTGCTCCTCTCCCTCCGCTGCTGCTCCTCTCGCCCCGCTGCTGCCCCACTCTCCCCGGTGCTGCACCTCTCTCCCCGCTGCTGCTTCTCTCTCCCCACTGGTGCTCCTCTCACCCGCTGTTGCTCCTCTCTCCCCGCTGCTGCTCCTCTCGCCCCGCTGCTGCTCCTCTCTCCCCGCTGCTTCTCCTCTCTCCCCGCTGCTGCTCCTCTCGCCCCGCTGCTGCTCCTCTCGCCCCGCTGCTTCTCCTCTCTCCCCGCTGCTTCTCCTCTCGCCCCGCTGCTGCTCCTCTCTCCCCGCTGCTGCTCCTCTCTCCCCGCTGCTTCTCCTCTCGCCCCGCTGCTGCTCCTCTCTCCCCGCTGCTGCTCCTCTCTCCCCGCTGCTGCTCCTCTCGCCCTGATGCTGCTCCTCTCTCTCTGCTGCTGCTCCTCTCGCCCAGCTGCTGCGCCTCACCCCGCTGCTGCTCCTCTCTCCCCGCTGCTGCTCGACTCACCGCTGCTGCTCCTCTCTCCCCGCTGCTGCTCCTCTCTCCCCGCTGCTGCTCCTCTCTCCCCGCTGCTGCTCCTCTCTCCCCGCTGCTGCTCCTCTCGCCCCGCTGCCCCTCCTCTCGCCCCGCTGCTGCTCCTCTCTCCCCGCTGCTGCTCCTCTCTCCCCGCTGCTGCTCCTCTCTCCCCGCTGCTGCTCCTCTCGCCCCGCTGCTGCTCCTCTCACCCCCACTGCTACTCCTCTCGCCCCGCTGCTGCTCCTCTCACCCCGCTGCTGCTCCTCCATCCCCGCTGCTGCTCCTCTCACCCCGCTGCTGCTCCTCTCTCCCCGCTGCTGCTCCTCTCTCCCCGCTGCTGCTCCTCTCTCCCCGCTGCTGCTCCTCTCGCCCCGCTGCCCCTCCTCTCGCCCCGCTGCTGCTCCTCTCTCCCCGCTGCTGCTCCTCTCTCCCCGCTGCTGCTCCTCTCTCCCCGCTGCTGCTCCTCTCGCCCCGCTGCTGCTCCTCTCACCCCCACTGCTACTCCTCTCGCCCCGCTGCTGCTCCTCTCACCCCCCCGTTGCTGCTCCCATCGCCCCGCTGCTGCTCCTCTCTCCCCGCTGCTGCTCCTCTCGCCCCGCTGCTGCTCCTCTCACTCTGCTGCTGCTCCTCACTCCCCGCTGCTGCTGCTCTCTCCCTGCTGCTCATCTCTGCCCCGCTGCTGCTCCTGCCCCCCCGCTGCTGCTCCTCTCACCCCGCTTCTGCTCCTCTCGCCCGACTGCTGCTCCTCTCTCCCCGCTGCTGCTCCTCTCACTCCGCTGCTGCTCCTCTCACTCCGCTGCTGCACCTCTCTCCCCGCTGCTGCTCCTCTCGCCCCGCTGCTGCTCCTCTCTCCTCGCTGCTGCTCCTCTCGCCCCGCTGCTGCTCCTCTCGCTCTGTTGCTGCTCCTCTCGCCCCACTGCAGCTCAACTCCCTCCGCTGCTGCTCCTCACCCCGCTGCTGCTGCTCACCCCGCTGCTGCTCCTCTCTCCCCGCTGCTGCTCCTCTCACCCCCGCTGCTGCTCCTCTCTCCCCGCTGCTGCTCCTCTCGCCCGACTGCTGCGCCTCTCTGCCACGCTGTTGCTTCTCTCGCCCCGCTGCTGATCCTCTCTCCCCGCTGCTGCTCCTCTCTCCCCGCTGCTGCTCCTCTCGCCCCGCTGCTGCTCCTCTCACTCCGCTGCTGCTCCTCACTCCCCGCTGCTGCTCCTCTCTCCCTGCTGCTCATCACTGCCCCGCTGCTGCTCCTGCCCCCCCGCTGCTGCTCCTCTCACCCCGCTTCTGCTCCTCTCGCCCGACTGCTGCTCCTCTCTCCCCGCTGCTGCTCCTCTCACTCCGCTGCTGCTCCTCTCACTCCGCTGCTGCACCTCTCTCCCCGCTGCTGCTCCTCTCGCCCCGCTGCTGCTCCTCTCTCCCCGCTGCTGCTCCTCTCTCCACGCTGCTGCTCCTCTCTCCCCGCTGCTGCTCCTCTCTCTCTGCTGCTGCTTCTCTCTCCACGCTGCTGCTCCTCTCTCCCCGCTGCTGCTCCTCTCTGTCTGCTGCTGCTCCTCTCTCCCCGCTGCTGCTCCTCTTGCCCCGTTGTTGCTCCTCTCTCTCTGCTGCTGCTCCTCCCTCCCGCTGCTGCTCCTCTCGCCCCACTGCAGCTCAACTCCCCCCGCTGCTGCTCCTCACCCCGCTGCTGCTGCTCACCCCGCTGCTGCTCCTCTCACCCCGCTGCTGCTCCTCTCGCCCTGCTGCTCCTCTCCCTCCGCTGCTGCTCCCCTCGCCCCGCTGCTGCCCCACTCTCCCCGGTGCTGCACCTCTCTCCCCGCTGCTGCTCCTCTCACCCTGCTGCTGCTCCTCTACCCCCGCTGTTCCTCTCTCCCCGCTGCTGCTCCTCTCGCCCCGCTGCTCCTCTCCCTCCGCTGCTGCTCCTCTCGCCCCGCTGCTGCCCCACTCTCCCCGGTGCTGCACCTCTCTCCCCGCTGCTGCTACTCTCACCCTGCTGCTGCTCCTCTACCCCCGCTGTTCCTCTCTTCCCGCTGCTGCTCCTCTCGCCCCGCTGCTCCTCTCCCTCCGCTGCTGCTCCTCTCGCCCCGCTGCTGCCCCACTCTCCCCGGTGCTGCACCTCTCTCCCCGCTGCTGCTTCTCTCTCCCCACTGGTGCTCCTCTCACCCGCTGTTGCTCCTCTCTCCCCGCTGCTGCTCCTCTCGCCCCGCTGCTGCTCCTCTCTCCCCGCTGCTTCTCCTCTCTCCCCGCTGCTGCTCCTCTCGCCCCGCTGCTGCTCCTCTCGCCCCGCTGCTTCTCCTCTCTCCCCGCTGCTTCTCCTCTCGCCCCGCTGCTGCTCCTCTCTCCCCGCTGCTGCTCCTCTCTCCCCGCTGCTTCTCCTCTCGCCCCGCTGCTGCTCCTCTCTCCCCGCTGCTGCTCCTCTCTCCCCGCTGCTGCTCCTCTCGCCCTGATGCTGCTCCTCTCTCTCTGCTGCTGCTCCTCTCGCCCAGCTGCTGCGCCTCACCCCGCTGCTGCTCCTCTCTCCCCGCTGCTGCTCGACTCACCGCTGCTGCTCCTCTCTCCCCGCTGCTGCTCCTCTCTCCCCGCTGCTGCTCCTCTCTCCCCGCTGCTGCTCCTCTCTCCCCGCTGCTGCTCCTCTCGCCCCGCTGCCCCTCCTCTCGCCCCGCTGCTGCTCCTCTCTCCCCGCTGCTGCTCCTCTCTCCCCGCTGCTGCTCCTCTCTCCCCGCTGCTGCTCCTCTCGCCCCGCTGCTGCTCCTCTCACCCCCACTGCTACTCCTCTCGCCCCGCTGCTGCTCCTCTCACCCCGCTGCTGCTCCTCCATCCCCGCTGCTGCTCCTCTCACCCCGCTGCTGCTCCTCTCTCCCCGCTGCTGCTCCTCTCACCCCCACTGCTGTTCCTCTCTCCCCGCTGCTACTCATCTCTCCCCGCTGCTGCTCCTCTCTCCCCGCTGCTGCTCCTCTCACCCCGCTGCTGCACCTCTCGCCCCGCTGCTGCTCCTCTCACCCCCACTGCTACTCCTCTCTCCCGCTGCTGCTCCTCTCACCCCCACTGCTGCTCCTCTCTCCCCGCTGCTGCTCCTCTCGCCCCGCTGCTGCTCCTCTCTCCCCGCTGCTGCTCCTCTCACCCCGCTGCTGCTCCTCTCACCCCCACTGCTGCTCCTCTTGCCCCGCTGCTGCTCCTCTCACCCCGCTGCTGCTCCTCCATCCCCGCTGCTGCTCCTCTCACCCCGCTGCTGCTCTTCTCTCCCCGCTGCTGCTGCTCTCACCCCCACTGCTGTTCCTCTCTCCCCGCTGCTACTCCTCTCTCCCCGCTGCTGCTCCTCTCTCCCCGTTGCTGCTCCTCTCACCCCCACTGCTGCTCCTCTCGCCCCGCTGCTGCTCCTCTCTCCCCGCTGCTGCTCCTCTCGCCCCGCTGCTGCTCCTCTCTCCCCGCTGCTGCTCCTCTCTCCCCGCTGCTGCTCCTCGCTCTCTGCTACTGCTCCTCTCTCCCCACTGCAGCTCCTCTCTCCCCGCTGCTGCTCCCCTCTCTCTGCTGCTGCTCCTCTCTCCCCGCTGCTGCTCGTCTCGCCCTGTTGCTGCTCCTCTCTCTCTGCTGCTGCTCCTCCCTCCCGCTGCTGCTCCTCGCTCTCTGCTACTGCTCCTCTCTCCCCACTGCAGCTCCTCTCTCTCTGCTGCTGCTCCTCTCTCCCCACTGCAGCTCCTCTCTCCCCGCTGCTGCTCCTCTCGCCCCGCTGCTCCTCCTCTCGCCCCACTGCTGCTCCTCTCGCCCCCGCTGCAGCTCCTCTCTCCCCGCTGCTGCTCCTCTCGCCCCGCTGCTGCTCCTCTCTCCCCGGTGCTGCTCCTCTCTCACCGCTACTGCTCCTCTCCCCCCGCTGCTGCTGCTCTCTCCCCGCTGCTGCTCCTCTCTCCCCGCTGCTGCTCCTCTCCCCCCACTGCTGCTCCTCTCTCCCCGCTGCTGCTCCTCTCACCCCCACTGCTGCTCCTCTTGCCCCGCTGCTGCTCCTCTCACCCCGCTGCTGCTCCTCCATCCCCGCTGCTGCTCCTCTCACCCCGCTGCTGCGCCTCTCTCCCCGCTGCTGCTCCTCTCACCCCCACTGCTGTTCCTCTCTCCCCGCTGCTACTCCTCTCTCCCCGCTGCTGCTCCTCTCTCCCCGCTGCTGCTCCTCTCACCCCCACTGCTGCTCCTCTCGCCCCGCTGCTGCTCCTCTCTCCCCGGTGCTGCACCTCTCTCCCCGCTGCTGCTCCTCTCACCCTGCTGCTGCTCCTCTACCCCCGCTGTTCCTCTCTCCCCGCTGCTGCTCCTCTCGCCCCGCTGCTCCTCTCCCTCCGCTGCTGCTCCTCTCGCCCCGCTGCTGCCCCACTCTCCCCGGTGCTGCACCACTCTCCCCGGTGCTGCACCTCTCTCCCCGCTGCTGCTCCTCTCACCCTGCTGCTGCTCCTCTACCCCCGCTGTTCCTCACTCCCCGCTGCTGCTCCTCACTCCCCGCTACTGCTCCTCTCTCCCTGCTGCTCATCTCTCCCCCGCTGCTGCTCCACTCACCCCGCTTCTGCTCCTCTCGCCCGACTGCTGCTCTTCTCGCCCCGATGCTGCTCCTTTCGCCAACACTGCTGCTCCTCTCTCCCCACTGCAGCTCCTCTCTCCCCACTGCAGCTCTTCTTGCCCCGCTGCTGCTCCTCTCTCCCCGCTGCTGCTCCTCTTGCCCCACTGCAGCTCCTCTCACCCCGCAGCTGCTCCTCACCCCGCTGCTGCTCCTCTCTCCCCGTTGCGGCTCCTCTCTCCCTGCTGCTGCTCCTCTCTCCCCGCTGCTGCTCCTCTCGCACCGTTGTTGCTCCTCTCTCTCTGCTGCTGCTCCTCCCTCCCGCTGCTGCTCCTCTCGCCCTGTTGTTGCTCCTCTCTCTCTGCTGCTGCTCCTCTCTCCCACGCTGCTGCTCCTCCCTCCCACGCTGCTGCTCCTCTCGCCCCGCTGCTGCTCCTCTCTCCCCGCTGCTGCTCCTCTCTCCCCTCTGCTGCCCCAATCTCCCCACTGCTGCTCCTCGCTCCCCGCTGCTGCTCCTCTCTCCCGACTGCTGCTCCTCTCTCCCCGCTGCTGCTCCTCTCTCCCCGCTGCTGCTCCTCTCTCCCCGCTGCTGCTCCTCTCTCCCCGCTGCTGCTCCTCTCTCCCCGCTGCTGCTCCTCTCTCCACGCTGCTGCTCCTCTCTCCCCGCTGCTGCTCCTCTCTCTCTGCTGCTGCTTCTCTCTCCACGCTGCTGCTCCTCTCTCCCCGCTGCTGCTCCTCTCTGTCTGCTGCTGCTCCTCTCTCCCCGCTGCTGCTCCTCTTGCCCCGTTGTTGCTCCTCTCTCTCTGCTGCTGCTCCTCCCTCCCGCTGCTGCTCCTCTCGCCCCACTGCAGCTCAACTCCCCCCGCTGCTGCTCCTCACCCCGCTGCTGCTGCTCACCCCGCTGCTGCTCCTCTCACCCCGCTGCTGCTCCTCTCGCCCTGCTGCTCCTCTCCCTCCGCTGCTGCTCCCCTCGCCCCGCTGCTGCCCCACTCTCCCCGGTGCTGCACCTCTCTCCCCGCTGCTGCTCCTCTCACCCTGCTGCTGCTCCTCTACCCCCGCTGTTCCTCTCTCCCCGCTGCTGCTCCTCTCGCCCCGCTGCTCCTCTCCCTCCGCTGCTGCTCCTCTCGCCCCGCTGCTGCCCCACTCTCCCCGGTGCTGCACCTCTCTCCCCGCTGCTGCTACTCTCACCCTGCTGCTGCTCCTCTACCCCCGCTGTTCCTCTCTTCCCGCTGCTGCTCCTCTCGCCCCGCTGCTCCTCTCCCTCCGCTGCAGCTCCTCTCGCCCCGCTGCTGCCCCACTCTCCCCGGTGCTGCACCTCTCTCCCCGCTGCTGCTTCTCTCTCCCCACTGGTGCTCCTCTCACCCGCTGTTGCTCCTCTCTCCCCGCTGCTGCTCCTCTCGCCCCGCTGCTGCTCCTCTCTCCCCGCTGCTTCTCCTCTCTCCCCGCTGCTGCTCCTCTCGCCCCGCTGCTGCTCCTCTCGCCCCGCTGCTTCTCCTCTCTCCCCGCTGCTTCTCCTCTCGCCCCGCTGCTGCTCCTCTCTCCCCGCTGCTGCTCCTCTCTCCCCGCTGCTTCTCCTCTCGCCCCGCTGCTGCTCCTCTCTCCCCGCTGCTGCTCCTCTCTCCCCGCTGCTGCTCCTCTCGCCCTGATGCTGCTCCTCTCTCTCTGCTGCTGCTCCTCTCGCCCAGCTGCTGCGCCTCACCCCGCTGCTGCTCCTCTCTCCCCGCTGCTGCTCGACTCACCGCTGCTGCTCCTCTCTCCCCGCTGCTGCTCCTCTCTCCCCGCTGCTGCTCCTCTCTCCCCGCTGCTGCTCCTCTCTCCCCGCTGCTGCTCCTCTCGCCCCGCTGCCCCTCCTCTCGCCCCGCTGCTGCTCCTCTCTCCCCGCTGCTGCTCCTCTCTCCCCGCTGCTGCTCCTCTCTCCCCGCTGCTGCTCCTCTCGCCCCGCTGCTGCTCCTCTCACCCCCACTGCTACTCCTCTCGCCCCGCTGCTGCTCCTCTCACCCCGCTGCTGCTCCTCCATCCCCGCTGCTGCTCCTCTCACCCCGCTGCTGCTCCTCTCTCCCCGCTGCTGCTCCTCTCACCCCCACTGCTGTTCCTCTCTCCCCGCTGCTACTCATCTCTCCCCGCTGCTGCTCCTCTCTCCCCGCTGCTGCTCCTCTCACCCCGCTGCTGCACCTCTCGCCCCGCTGCTGCTCCTCTCACCCCCACTGCTACTCCTCTCTCCCGCTGCTGCTCCTCTCACCCCCACTGCTGCTCCTCTCTCCCCGCTGCTGCTCCTCTCGCCCCGCTGCTGCTCCTCTCTCCCCGCTGCTGCTCCTCTCACCCCGCTGCTGCTCCTCTCACCCCCACTGCTGCTCCTCTTGCCCCGCTGCTGCTCCTCTCACCCCGCTGCTGCTCCTCCATCCCCGCTGCTGCTCCTCTCACCCCGCTGCTGCTCTTCTCTCCCCGCTGCTGCTGCTCTCACCCCCACTGCTGTTCCTCTCTCCCCGCTGCTACTCCTCTCTCCCCGCTGCTGCTCCTCTCTCCCCGTTGCTGCTCCTCTCACCCCCACTGCTGCTCCTCTCGCCCCGCTGCTGCTCCTCTCTCCCCGCTGCTGCTCCTCTCGCCCCGCTGCTGCTCCTCTCTCCCCGCTGCTGCTCCTCTCTCCCCGCTGCTGCTCCTCGCTCTCTGCTACTGCTCCTCTCTCCCCACTGCAGCTCCTCTCTCCCCGCTGCTGCTCCCCTCTCTCTGCTGCTGCTCCTCTCTCCCCGCTGCTGCTCGTCTCGCCCTGTTGCTGCTCCTCTCTCTCTGCTGCTGCTCCTCCCTCCCGCTGCTGCTCCTCGCTCTCTGCTACTGCTCCTCTCTCCCCACTGCAGCTCCTCTCTCTCTGCTGCTGCTCCTCTCTCCCCACTGCAGCTCCTCTCTCCCCGCTGCTGCTCCTCTCGCCCCGCTGCTCCTCCTCTCGCCCCACTGCTGCTCCTCTCGCCCCCGCTGCAGCTCCTCTCTCCCCGCTGCTGCTCCTCTCGCCCCGCTGCTGCTCCTCTCTCCCCGGTGCTGCTCCTCTCTCACCGCTACTGCTCCTCTCCCCCCGCTGCTGCTGCTCTCTCCCCGCTGCTGCTCCTCTCTCCCCGCTGCTGCTCCTCTCCCCCCACTGCTGCTCCTCTCTCCCCGCTGCTGCTCCTCTCACCCCCACTGCTGCTCCTCTTGCCCCGCTGCTGCTCCTCTCACCCCGCTGCTGCTCCTCCATCCCCGCTGCTGCTCCTCTCACCCCGCTGCTGCGCCTCTCTCCCCGCTGCTGCTCCTCTCACCCCCACTGCTGTTCCTCTCTCCCCGCTGCTACTCCTCTCTCCCCGCTGCTGCTCCTCTCTCCCCGCTGCTGCTCCTCTCACCCCCACTGCTGCTCCTCTCGCCCCGCTGCTGCTCCTCTCTCCCCGGTGCTGCACCTCTCTCCCCGCTGCTGCTCCTCTCACCCTGCTGCTGCTCCTCTACCCCCGCTGTTCCTCTCTCCCCGCTGCTGCTCCTCTCGCCCCGCTGCTCCTCTCCCTCCGCTGCTGCTCCTCTCGCCCCGCTGCTGCCCCACTCTCCCCGGTGCTGCACCACTCTCCCCGGTGCTGCACCTCTCTCCCCGCTGCTGCTCCTCTCACCCTGCTGCTGCTCCTCTACCCCCGCTGTTCCTCACTCCCCGCTGCTGCTCCTCACTCCCCGCTACTGCTCCTCTCTCCCTGCTGCTCATCTCTCCCCCGCTGCTGCTCCACTCACCCCGCTTCTGCTCCTCTCGCCCGACTGCTGCTCTTCTCGCCCCGATGCTGCTCCTTTCGCCAACACTGCTGCTCCTCTCTCCCCACTGCAGCTCCTCTCTCCCCACTGCAGCTCTTCTTGCCCCGCTGCTGCTCCTCTCTCCCCGCTGCTGCTCCTCTTGCCCCACTGCAGCTCCTCTCACCCCGCAGCTGCTCCTCACCCCGCTGCTGCTCCTCTCTCCCCGTTGCGGCTCCTCTCTCCCTGCTGCTGCTCCTCTCTCCCCGCTGCTGCTCCTCTCGCACCGTTGTTGCTCCTCTCTCTCTGCTGCTGCTCCTCCCTCCCGCTGCTGCTCCTCTCGCCCTGTTGTTGCTCCTCTCTCTCTGCTGCTGCTCCTCTCTCCCACGCTGCTGCTCCTCCCTCCCACGCTGCTGCTCCTCTCGCCCCGCTGCTGCTCCTCTCTCCCCGCTGCTGCTCCTCTCTCCCCTCTGCTGCCCCAATCTCCCCACTGCTGCTCCTCGCTCCCCGCTGCTGCTCCTCTCTCCCGACTGCTGCTCCTCTCTCCCCGCTGCTGCTCCTCTCTCCCCGCTGCTGCTCCTCTCTCCCCGCTGCTGCTCCTCTCTCCCCGCTGCTGCTCCTCTCTCCCCGCTGCTGCTCCTCTCGCCCCGCTGCTGCTCCTCGCTCCCCGGTGCTGCTCCTCTCTCACCGCTGCTGCTCCTCTCTCCCCACTGCTGCTCCTCTCTCCCCGCTGCTGCTCCTCTCTCCCCGCTGCTGCTCCTCTCTCCCCGCTGCTGCTCCTCTCGCCCCGCTGCTGCTCCTCGCTCCCCGGTGCTGCTCCTCTCTCCCTGCTGCTGCTCCTCTCTCCACTCTGCTTCCCCACTCTCCACACTGCTGCTCCTCGCTCTCTGCTGCTGCTCACCCCGCTGCTACTCATCTCTCCCCGCTGCTGCTCCTCTCTCCCCGCTGCTGCTCCTCTCACCCCGCTGCTGCTCCTCGCTCCCCGGTGCTGCTCCTCTCTCACCGCTGCTGCTCCTCTCTCCCCACTGCTGCTCCTCTCTCCCCGCTGCTGCTCCTCTCTCCCCGCTGCTGCTCCTCTCTCCCCGCTGCTGCTCCTCTCGCCCCGCTGCTGCTCCTCGCTCCCCGGTGCTGCTCCTCTCTCCCTGCTGCTGCTCCTCGCTCCCCGGTGCTGCTCCTCTCTCCCCGCTGCTGCTCCTCTCGCCCCGCTGCTGCTCCTCGCTCCCCGGTGCTGCTCCTCTCTCACCGCTGCTGCTCCTCTCTCCCCACTGCTGCTCCTCTCTCCCCGCTGCTGCTCCTCTCTCCCCGCTGCTGCTCCTCTCTCCCCGCTGCTGCTCCTCTCGCCCCGCTGCTGCTCCTCGCTCCCCGGTGCTGCTCCTCTCTCCCTGCTGCTGCTCCTCTCTCCACTCTGCTTCCCCACTCTCCACACTGCTGCTCCTCGCTCTCTGCTGCTGCTCACCCCGCTGCTACTCATCTCTCCCCGCTGCTGCTCCTCTCTCCCCGCTGCTGCTCCTCTCACCCCGCTGCTGCTCCTCGCTCCCCGCTGCTGCTCCTCGCTCCCCGGTGCTGCTCCTCTCTCCCTGCTGCTGCTCCTCTCTCCACTCTGCTTCCCCACTCTCCACACTGCTGCTCCTCGCTCTCTGCTGCTGCTCACCCCGCTGCTACTCATCTCTCCCCGCTGCTGCTCCTCTCTCCCCGCTGCTGCTCCTCTCACCCCGCTGCTGCTCCTCTCTCCCCACTGCTGCTCCTCTCTCCCCGCTGCTGCTCCTCTCTCCCCGCTGCTGCTCCTCTCTCCCCGCTGCTGCTCCTCTCGCCCCGCTGCTGCTCCTCGCTCCCCGGTGCTGCTCCTCTCTCCCTGCTGCTGCTCCTCTCTCCACTCTGCTTCCCCACTCTCCAGACTGCTGCTCCTCGCTCTCTGCTGCTGCTCCTCTCTCCCCACTGCTGCTCCTCTCGCCCCCGCTGCAGCTCCTCTCTCCCTGTTGCTGCTCCTCTCTCTCTGCTGCTGCTCCTCTCGCCCCGCTGCTGCTCCTCTCTCACCGCTACTGCTCCTCTCCCCCCGCTGCTGCTGCTCTCTCCCCGCTGCTGCTCCTCTCTCCCCGCTGCTGCTCCTCTCCCCCCACTGCTGCTCCTCTCTCCCCGCTGCTGCTCCTCTCACCCCCACTGCTGCTCCTCTTGCCCCACTGCTGCTCCTCTCACCCCGCTGCTGCTCCTCCATCCCCGCTGCTGCTCCTCTCACCCCGCTGCTGCGCCTCTCTCCCCGCTGCTGCTCCTCTCACCCCCACTGCTGTTCCTCTCTCCCCGCTGCTACTCCTCTCTCCCCGCTGCTGCTCCTCTCTCCCCGCTGCTGCTCCTCTCACCCCCACTGCTGCTCCTCTCGCCCCGCTGCTGCTCCTCTCTCCCCGGTGCTGCACCTCTCTCCCCGCTGCTGCTCCTCTCACCCTGCTGCTGCTCCTCTACCCCCGCTGTTCCTCTCTCCCCGCTGCTGCTCCTCTCGCCCCGCTGCTCCTCTCCCTCCGCTGCTGCTCCTCTCGCCCCGCTGCTGCCCCACTCTCCCCGGTGCTGCACCACTCTCCCCGGTGCTGCACCTCTCTCCCCGCTGCTGCTCCTCTCACCCTGCTGCTGCTCCTCTACCCCCGCTGTTCCTCACTCCCCGCTGCTGCTCCTCACTCCCCGCTACTGCTCCTCTCTCCCTGCTGCTCATCTCTCCCCCGCTGCTGCTCCACTCACCCCGCTTCTGCTCCTCTCGCCCGACTGCTGCTCTTCTCGCCCCGATGCTGCTCCTTTCGCCAACACTGCTGCTCCTCTCTCCCCACTGCAGCTCCTCTCTCCCCACTGCAGCTCTTCTTGCCCCGCTGCTGCTCCTCTCTCCCCGCTGCTGCTCCTCTTGCCCCACTGCAGCTCCTCTCACCCCGCAGCTGCTCCTCACCCCGCTGCTGCTCCTCTCTCCCCGTTGCGGCTCCTCTCTCCCTGCTGCTGCTCCTCTCTCCCCGCTGCTGCTCCTCTCGCACCGTTGTTGCTCCTCTCTCTCTGCTGCTGCTCCTCCCTCCCGCTGCTGCTCCTCTCGCCCTGTTGTTGCTCCTCTCTCTCTGCTGCTGCTCCTCTCTCCCACGCTGCTGCTCCTCCCTCCCACGCTGCTGCTCCTCTCGCCCCGCTGCTGCTCCTCTCTCCCCGCTGCTGCTCCTCTCTCCCCTCTGCTGCCCCAATCTCCCCACTGCTGCTCCTCGCTCCCCGCTGCTGCTCCTCTCTCCCGACTGCTGCTCCTCTCTCCCCGCTGCTGCTCCTCTCTCCCCGCTGCTGCTCCTCTCTCCCCGCTGCTGCTCCTCTCTCCCCGCTGCTGCTCCTCTCTCCCCGCTGCTGCTCCTCTCGCCCCGCTGCTGCTCCTCGCTCCCCGGTGCTGCTCCTCTCTCACCGCTGCTGCTCCTCTCTCCCCACTGCTGCTCCTCTCTCCCCGCTGCTGCTCCTCTCTCCCCGCTGCTGCTCCTCTCTCCCCGCTGCTGCTCCTCTCGCCCCGCTGCTGCTCCTCGCTCCCCGGTGCTGCTCCTCTCTCCCTGCTGCTGCTCCTCTCTCCACTCTGCTTCCCCACTCTCCACACTGCTGCTCCTCGCTCTCTGCTGCTGCTCACCCCGCTGCTACTCATCTCTCCCCGCTGCTGCTCCTCTCTCCCCGCTGCTGCTCCTCTCACCCCGCTGCTGCTCCTCGCTCCCCGGTGCTGCTCCTCTCTCACCGCTGCTGCTCCTCTCTCCCCACTGCTGCTCCTCTCTCCCCGCTGCTGCTCCTCTCTCCCCGCTGCTGCTCCTCTTGCCCCACTGCAGCTCCTCTCACCCCGCAGCTGCTCCTCACCCCGCTGCTGCTCCTCTCTCCCCGTTGCGGCTCCTCTCTCCCTGCTGCTGCTCCTCTCTCCCCGCTGCTGCTCCTCTCGCACCGTTGTTGCTCCTCTCTCTCTGCTGCTGCTCCTCCCTCCCGCTGCTGCTCCTCTCGCCCTGTTGTTGCTCCTCTCTCTCTGCTGCTGCTCCTCTCTCCCACGCTGCTGCTCCTCCCTCCCACGCTGCTGCTCCTCTCGCCCCGCTGCTGCTCCTCTCTCCCCGCTGCTGCTCCTCTCTCCCCTCTGCTGCCCCAATCTCCCCACTGCTGCTCCTCGCTCCCCGCTGCTGCTCCTCTCTCCCGACTGCTGCTCCTCTCTCCCCGCTGCTGCTCCTCTCTCCCCGCTGCTGCTCCTCTCTCCCCGCTGCTGCTCCTCTCTCCCCGCTGCTGCTCCTCTCTCCCCGCTGCTGCTCCTCTCGCCCCGCTGCTGCTCCTCGCTCCCCGGTGCTGCTCCTCTCTCACCGCTGCTGCTCCTCTCTCCCCACTGCTGCTCCTCTCTCCCCGCTGCTGCTCCTCTCTCCCCGCTGCTGCTCCTCTCTCCCCGCTGCTGCTCCTCTCGCCCCGCTGCTGCTCCTCGCTCCCCGGTGCTGCTCCTCTCTCCCTGCTGCTGCTCCTCTCTCCACTCTGCTTCCCCACTCTCCACACTGCTGCTCCTCGCTCTCTGCTGCTGCTCACCCCGCTGCTACTCATCTCTCCCCGCTGCTGCTCCTCTCTCCCCGCTGCTGCTCCTCTCACCCCGCTGCTGCTCCTCGCTCCCCGGTGCTGCTCCTCTCTCACCGCTGCTGCTCCTCTCTCCCCACTGCTGCTCCTCTCTCCCCGCTGCTGCTCCTCTCTCCCCGCTGCTGCTCCTCTCTCCCCGCTGCTGCTCCTCTCGCCCCGCTGCTGCTCCTCGCTCCCCGGTGCTGCTCCTCTCTCCCTGCTGCTGCTCCTCGCTCCCCGGTGCTGCTCCTCTCTCCCCGCTGCTGCTCCTCTCGCCCCGCTGCTGCTCCTCGCTCCCCGGTGCTGCTCCTCTCTCACCGCTGCTGCTCCTCTCTCCCCACTGCTGCTCCTCTCTCCCCGCTGCTGCTCCTCTCTCCCCGCTGCTGCTCCTCTCTCCCCGCTGCTGCTCCTCTCGCCCCGCTGCTGCTCCTCGCTCCCCGGTGCTGCTCCTCTCTCCCTGCTGCTGCTCCTCTCTCCACTCTGCTTCCCCACTCTCCACACTGCTGCTCCTCGCTCTCTGCTGCTGCTCACCCCGCTGCTACTCATCTCTCCCCGCTGCTGCTCCTCTCTCCCCGCTGCTGCTCCTCTCACCCCGCTGCTGCTCCTCGCTCCCCGCTGCTGCTCCTCGCTCCCCGGTGCTGCTCCTCTCTCCCTGCTGCTGCTCCTCTCTCCACTCTGCTTCCCCACTCTCCACACTGCTGCTCCTCGCTCTCTGCTGCTGCTCACCCCGCTGCTACTCATCTCTCCCCGCTGCTGCTCCTCTCTCCCCGCTGCTGCTCCTCTCACCCCGCTGCTGCTCCTCTCTCCCCACTGCTGCTCCTCTCTCCCCGCTGCTGCTCCTCTCTCCCCGCTGCTGCTCCTCTCTCCCCGCTGCTGCTCCTCTCGCCCCGCTGCTGCTCCTCGCTCCCCGGTGCTGCTCCTCTCTCCCTGCTGCTGCTCCTCTCTCCACTCTGCTTCCCCACTCTCCAGACTGCTGCTCCTCGCTCTCTGCTGCTGCTCCTCTCTCCCCACTGCTGCTCCTCTCGCCCCCGCTGCAGCTCCTCTCTCCCTGTTGCTGCTCCTCTCTCTCTGCTGCTGCTCCTCTCGCCCCGCTGCTGCTCCTCTCTCACCGCTACTGCTCCTCTCCCCCCGCTGCTGCTGCTCTCTCCCCGCTGCTGCTCCTCTCTCCCCGCTGCTGCTCCTCTCCCCCCACTGCTGCTCCTCTCTCCCCGCTGCTGCTCCTCTCACCCCCACTGCTGCTCCTCTTGCCCCACTGCTGCTCCTCTCACCCCGCTGCTGCTCCTCCATCCCCGCTGCTGCTCCTCTCACCCCGCTGCTGCGCCTCTCTCCCCGCTGCTGCTCCTCTCACCCCCACTGCTGTTCCTCTCTCCCCGCTGCTACTCCTCTCTCCCCGCTGCTGCTCCTCTCTCCCCGCTGCTGCTCCTCTCACCCCCACTGCTGCTCCTCTCGCCCCGCTGCTGCTCCTCTCTCCCCGGTGCTGCACCTCTCTCCCCGCTGCTGCTCCTCTCACCCTGCTGCTGCTCCTCTACCCCCGCTGTTCCTCTCTCCCCGCTGCTGCTCCTCTCGCCCCGCTGCTCCTCTCCCTCCGCTGCTGCTCCTCTCGCCCCGCTGCTGCCCCACTCTCCCCGGTGCTGCACCACTCTCCCCGGTGCTGCACCTCTCTCCCCGCTGCTGCTCCTCTCACCCTGCTGCTGCTCCTCTACCCCCGCTGTTCCTCACTCCCCGCTGCTGCTCCTCACTCCCCGCTACTGCTCCTCTCTCCCTGCTGCTCATCTCTCCCCCGCTGCTGCTCCACTCACCCCGCTTCTGCTCCTCTCGCCCGACTGCTGCTCTTCTCGCCCCGATGCTGCTCCTTTCGCCAACACTGCTGCTCCTCTCTCCCCACTGCAGCTCCTCTCTCCCCACTGCAGCTCTTCTTGCCCCGCTGCTGCTCCTCTCTCCCCGCTGCTGCTCCTCTTGCCCCACTGCAGCTCCTCTCACCCCGCAGCTGCTCCTCACCCCGCTGCTGCTCCTCTCTCCCCGTTGCGGCTCCTCTCTCCCTGCTGCTGCTCCTCTCTCCCCGCTGCTGCTCCTCTCGCACCGTTGTTGCTCCTCTCTCTCTGCTGCTGCTCCTCCCTCCCGCTGCTGCTCCTCTCGCCCTGTTGTTGCTCCTCTCTCTCTGCTGCTGCTCCTCTCTCCCACGCTGCTGCTCCTCCCTCCCACGCTGCTGCTCCTCTCGCCCCGCTGCTGCTCCTCTCTCCCCGCTGCTGCTCCTCTCTCCCCTCTGCTGCCCCAATCTCCCCACTGCTGCTCCTCGCTCCCCGCTGCTGCTCCTCTCTCCCGACTGCTGCTCCTCTCTCCCCGCTGCTGCTCCTCTCTCCCCGCTGCTGCTCCTCTCTCCCCGCTGCTGCTCCTCTCTCCCCGCTGCTGCTCCTCTCTCCCCGCTGCTGCTCCTCTCGCCCCGCTGCTGCTCCTCGCTCCCCGGTGCTGCTCCTCTCTCACCGCTGCTGCTCCTCTCTCCCCACTGCTGCTCCTCTCTCCCCGCTGCTGCTCCTCTCTCCCCGCTGCTGCTCCTCTCTCCCCGCTGCTGCTCCTCTCGCCCCGCTGCTGCTCCTCGCTCCCCGGTGCTGCTCCTCTCTCCCTGCTGCTGCTCCTCTCTCCACTCTGCTTCCCCACTCTCCACACTGCTGCTCCTCGCTCTCTGCTGCTGCTCACCCCGCTGCTACTCATCTCTCCCCGCTGCTGCTCCTCTCTCCCCGCTGCTGCTCCTCTCACCCCGCTGCTGCTCCTCGCTCCCCGGTGCTGCTCCTCTCTCACCGCTGCTGCTCCTCTCTCCCCACTGCTGCTCCTCTCTCCCCGCTGCTGCTCCTCTCTCCCCGCTGCTGCTCCTCTCTCCCCGCTGCTGCTCCTCTCGCCCCGCTGCTGCTCCTCGCTCCCCGGTGCTGCTCCTCTCTCCCTGCTGCTGCTCCTCGCTCCCCGGTGCTGCTCCTCTCTCCCCGCTGCTGCTCCTCTCGCCCCGCTGCTGCTCCTCGCTCCCCGGTGCTGCTCCTCTCTCACCGCTGCTGCTCCTCTCTCCCCACTGCTGCTCCTCTCTCCCCGCTGCTGCTCCTCTCTCCCCGCTGCTGCTCCTCTCTCCCCGCTGCTGCTCCTCTCGCCCCGCTGCTGCTCCTCGCTCCCCGGTGCTGCTCCTCTCTCCCTGCTGCTGCTCCTCTCTCCACTCTGCTTCCCCACTCTCCACACTGCTGCTCCTCGCTCTCTGCTGCTGCTCACCCCGCTGCTACTCATCTCTCCCCGCTGCTGCTCCTCTCTCCCCGCTGCTGCTCCTCTCACCCCGCTGCTGCTCCTCGCTCCCCGCTGCTGCTCCTCGCTCCCCGGTGCTGCTCCTCTCTCCCTGCTGCTGCTCCTCTCTCCACTCTGCTTCCCCACTCTCCACACTGCTGCTCCTCGCTCTCTGCTGCTGCTCACCCCGCTGCTACTCATCTCTCCCCGCTGCTGCTCCTCTCTCCCCGCTGCTGCTCCTCTCACCCCGCTGCTGCTCCTCTCTCCCCACTGCTGCTCCTCTCTCCCCGCTGCTGCTCCTCTCTCCCCGCTGCTGCTCCTCTCTCCCCGCTGCTGCTCCTCTCGCCCCGCTGCTGCTCCTCGCTCCCCGGTGCTGCTCCTCTCTCCCTGCTGCTGCTCCTCTCTCCACTCTGCTTCCCCACTCTCCAGACTGCTGCTCCTCGCTCTCTGCTGCTGCTCCTCTCTCCCCGCTGCTGCTCCTCTCTCCCCGCTGCTGCTCCTCTCGCCCTGTTGCTGCTCCTCTCTCTCTGCTGCTGCTCCTCTCGCCCCGCTGCTGCGCCTCACCCCGCTGCTCTTCTCGCCCCGCTGCTGCTCCTCTCTCCCCGCTGCTTCTCCTCTCGCCCCGCTGCTGCTCCTCTCTCTCTGCTGCTGCTCCTCTCTGCCCGCTGCTGCTCCTCTCTCCCCGCTGCTGCTCCTCTCGCCCTGTTGCTGCTCCTCTCTCTCTGCTGCTGCTCCTCTCTCCCCGCTGCTGCTCCTCTCTCCACGCTGCTGCTCCTCTCTCCCCGCTGCTGCTCCTCTCTCTCTGCTGCTGCTCCTCTCTCCACGCTGCTGCTCCTCTCTCCCCGCTGCTGCTCCTATCTCTCTGCTGCTGCTCTTCTCTCCCCGCTGCTGCTCCTCTTGCCCCGTTGTTGCTCCTTTCTCTCTGCTGCTGCTCCTCCCTCCCGCTGCTGCTCCTCTCGCCCCACTGCAGCTCAACTCCCCCCGCTGCTGCTCCTCACCCCGCTGCTGCTGCTCACCCCGCTGCTGCTCCTCTCATCCCGCTGCTGCTCCTCTCGCCCTGCTGCTCCTCTCCCTCCGCTGCTGCTCCTCTCGCCCCGCTGCTGCCCCACTCTCCCCGGTGCTGCACCTCTCCCCCCGCTGCTGCTCCTCTCACCCTGCTGCTGCTCCTCTACCCCCGCTGTTCCTCTCTCCCCGCTGCTGCTCCTCTCGCCCCGCTGCTCCTCTCCCTCCGCTGCTGCTCCTCTCGCCCCACTGCTGCCCCACTCTCCCCGGTGCTGCACCTCTCTCCCCGCTGCTGCTCCTCTCTCCCCACTGCTGCTCCTCTCACCCGCTGTTGCTCCTCTCTCCCTGCTGCTTCTCCTCTCTACCCGCTGCTGCTCCTCTCTCCCCGCTGCTGCTCCTCTCTCCCCGCTGCTGCTCCTCTCTCCCCGCTGCTGCTCCTCTCTCCCCGGTGCTGCTCCTCTCGCCCCGCTGCTCCTCCTCTCGCCCCTCTGCTCCTCCTCTCGCCCTGCTGCTGCTCCTCTCTCCCCGCTGCTGCTCCTCTCGCCCTGCTGCTGCTCCTCTCTCCCCGGTGCTGCTCCTCTCTCCCCGCTGCTGCTCCTCTCTCCCCGCTGCTGCTGCTCTCGCCCCGCTGCTGCTCCTCACTCCCCGCTGCTGCTCCTCTCTCCCTGCTGCTGCTCCTCTCTCCCCCGCTGCTGCTCCTCTTTCCCCGCTGCTGCTCCTCTCGCCCGACTGCTGCGCCTCTCTGCCCGCTGTTGCTTCTCTCGCCCCGCTGCTGATCCTCTCTCCCCGCTGCTGCTCCTCTCTCCCCGCTGCTGCTCCTCTCGCCCTGCTGCTGCTCCTCTCACTCCGCTGCTGCTCCTCACTCCCCGCTCCTGCTCCTCACTCCCCGCTGCTGCTCCTCTCTCCCCGCTGCTGCTCCTCTCACTCCGCTGCTGCTCCTCTCACTCCGCTGCTGCTCCTCTTGCCCCGCGGCTGCTCCTCTCACTCCGCAGCTGCTCCTCTCACTCCGCTGCTGCTCCTCTCGCCCCGCGGCTGCTCCTTTCGCCCCGCTGCTGCTCCTCACCCCCCCGTTGCTGCTCCCATCGCCACGCTGCTGCTCCTCTCTCCCCGCTGCTGCTCCTCTCGCCCGACTGCTGCTACTCTCTCCCCGCTGCTGCTCCTCTCACCCGACTGCTGCTCCTCTCTCCCCGCTGCTGCTCCTCTCTCCCCGCTGCTGCTACTCTCTCCCCGCTGCTGCCCCACTCACCCCGCTTCTGCTCCTCTCGCCCGACTGCTGCTCCTCTCTCCCTGCTGCTGCTCCTCTCACTCCGGTGCTGCTCCTCTCACTCCGCTGCTGCACCTCTCTCCCCGCTGCTGCTCCTTTCGCCCCGCTGCTTCTCCTCTCTCCCCACTGCTGCTACTCTCTCCCCGCTGCTGCTCCTCTCTCCCCGCTGCTGCTCCTCTCGCCCCGCTGCTGCTCCTCTCTCCCCGCTGCTGCTCCTCTCTCTCTGCTGCTGCTCCTCTCTCCTCGCTGCTGCTCCTCTCGCCCCGCTGCTGCTCCTCTCGCCCTGTTGCTGCTCCTCTCTCCCCGCTGCTGCTCCTCTCTCCCCACTGCAGCTCCTCTCTCCCCACTGCAGCTCTTCTCGCCCCGCTGCTGCTCCTCTCGCCCCACTGCTGCTCCTCTCTCCCCACTGCAGCTCCTCTCTCCCCACTGCAGCTCTTCTCGTCCCGCTGCTGCTCCTCTCTCCCCGCTGCTGCTCCTCTCGCCCCACTGCAGCTCCTCTCACCCCGCAGCTGCTCCTCACCCCTCTGCTGCTCCTCTCTCCCCGCTGCTGCTCCTCTCTCACCGCTGCTGCTCCTCTCGCCCCGCTGCTGCACCTCTCACCCCGCAGCTGCTCCTCACCCCGCTGCATCTTCTCTCTCCCCGCTGCTGCTCCTCTCTCCCCGCTGCTGCTCCTCTCGCCCCGCTGCTGCACCTCTCTCCCCGCTGCTGCTCCTCTCTCCCCGCTGCTGCTCCTCTCGCCCCTCTGCTGCTCCTCTCTCCCCGCTGATGCTCCTCTCCCTGCTGCTGCTCCTCTCCCCCACTGCTGCTCCTCTCCCCCCGCTGCTGGTCCTCTCTCCCCCACTGCTGCTCCTCTCTCCCCACTGCTGCTCCTCTCTCCCCGCTTTTGCTCCTCTCTCCCCACTGCTTCTCCTCTCACCCCGCTGCTGCTCCTCTCTCCCCACTGCTGCTCCTCTCACCCAGCTGCTGCTCCTCTCACCCCGCTGCTGCTCCTCTCACCCAGCTGCTGCTCCTCTCACCCCCGCTGTTGCTCCTCTCTCCCCGCTGCTGCTCCTCTCACCCAGCTGCTGCTCCTCTCACCCCGCTGCTGCTGCTGCTCTCCCACTGCTGCTCCTCTCACCCCCACTGCTGCTCCTCTCACCTCGCTGCTGCTTGTTTCGGCCCTGCTTGCACTGCTCCTCTTGCATCGGTGCTGCTCCTCTCCCCCGCCTCTGCTTGTCTCCCCCACCTCTGCTTCTCTAGCCTCACCCCATTCCTCTCTGATGCGACCATGAATTCACACGAAACCAAGAGTGGAAGTAAACTGTGGCTTTAATCAACTAGAACAGTGCCTGCCTGCGACTGGTCTGCTAGTGAGCCGCCTACAGGGCTACTGCTCTTTATACCTCCCCTCAAGGGGTGGAGCCAGCGGCAGAGCCCACACAGGCCCCAATATGATACATTACAGGTAATACCTTACAATGGTCCATAGGTGGAGCCCACATGGGCAACAGCGTGATACAGTTGTATACATGGTGAATAGTTACTGCAATACGTTCACCACATTCACCCCCTGTTAAAAAAATGAAGTCCGGCGGGGGTGAAGGGTTCATAAGTTCAGCATGTCTGGCGCACGGATTGTGTGCTGTGTTCGCCGAAGCTCTGGTATCACAGCTGGCCCTGGTGTCAAACTCATCCGTGCTGGCATGGGTAGTGAAGTCGCCGGTGGAATCCGGGTGCGTGTCTTCTGGAGCTTCATTCCTGTGGGTCGGTGAAGGGGGAATGGAGAGCGGGAGGGGGTGCGGGTCCCATGTAGGGGCGGGGGCGCTGGTCAGCGTAGGTTGGGTGGGGTAAGATGGGCTGGCGGTGGTAGTGGAACCTGCGGGTGCCAGGTCCCGGAGGGAAACCGTATCCTGTCGGCCGTCAGGGTGTTCGATGTATGCATACTGGGGGTTGGTGTGTAGGAGCTGGACCCTCTCGACCAGGGGGTCGGACGTATGGCTCCTGACTTGTTTGCGGAGCATGACGGGACCCGGTGTCTTCAGCCAGGATGGAAGCGAGGCCCCGGAGGTGGACTGCAGGAGAGATTAAATTACAGAATATTTCATGGTGAAATAGTTATGTGCGGTGGTCAGGCCTGGATGGAGAAATAGAACGCCTGGCTCAACAGTACGACTCTGCCAAGAGCAGCAGAAACCCCCGCCCGCCACGCCACTTCATCTCTGGGACTGGCTGGTCTTTGGTGCATCTCCATACCGATTTTGCAGGGCCTTTTACTGAATCCACCTTTCTATTTATCATAGACGCTCATTCCATGTGCCTCGAGGTCTGCAAGGTACCCTCCACCACATTGAGACTGAAGATCGAGACGCTCCGGCTCTCTTTTAGCACAGCTTACCCGAAGAGGCGCCGGAATGTGGCAACCAGGGCCTTTTCACAGTAACTTCATACTTGTGACGATAAAAGATTATCATTATTACATATGGCATTCCGG